>NC_141147.1:154974747-155628914 GCF_053477565.2 Lygodium microphyllum | reverse complement strand
TAAACCCTAAACCCTAAACCCTAAACCCTAAACCCTAAACCCTAAACCCTAAACCCTAAACCCTAAACCCTAAACCCTAAACCCTAAACCCTAAACCCTAAACCCTAAACCCTTAACCCTAAACCCTTAACCCTAAACCCTTAACCCTAAACCCTAAACCCTAAACCCTAAACCCTAAACCCTAAACCCTAAACCCTAAACCCTAAACCCTAAACCCTAACCCTAAACCCTAAACCCTAAACCCTAAACCCTAAACCCTAAACCCTAAACCCTAAACCCTTAACCCTAAACCCTTAACCCTAAACCCTTGATCCTAAACCCTTAACCCTTAACCCTAAAACCCTAAACCCTAAAACCCTAAACCCTAAACCCAGTACAATGTTGAAATACAAATATCATAATCGTGCGCTCATGCGCATACAAAATAATAAATAAATATCCTATGCCTTAATAAATAGGCGCGATAAAATATAGGCGCCATACCTAAGGTATGCGCCCATTAAAATATAAGTGATAACTCGAATACACGCTATCCTCCAATGCTTTCCTGCGCCACTGCTGCTATCTCTACATATTAAATAAAGCATTCACAATCATTAGTAAAATAATATAATTAAACCGACGAAAGTGAATACCTAGCAGTCTTCAGCTACATAAATAAATCAATTGGTTAGAAATCAATCCTAACCTTAAATTATCACGAGTGCGCACTCTAAACTCATAAATGTTTATCAAATTAATATGTATTTTGCGGAATCACCCACTACAGAATTACCCATGTACAGAATAAATTAATGAAAAGCCCGAAAAGGATAGACGTCCCCATCAACTTCTCGCACAAAGAATCCACTTTGTGTATGAGCCCCGTTCAACAAAGTTTACGGAATCCACTGTAAAACCTCACAGAATTCACCATGAAATATGCCTCATGGCAACACTACCCATAGGAAGTTATGACCGGTTTTCTCCAATATGCATGTTTTGGACAACATGATATCCATTGGTTGTTAGCCCCTAATTGTCAAGACCTAATGGCCAAACTCATATGCTATCAACTTGCACGTGTTTAATACATCATATACACATTTGTATGCCCCAATTCCACATGAGATTCTACTTTCCCACACCTATATTCTCCTTTGTATTGTTGAACAAAGTAGTACTTTGCAACCCCCCCTTCCCTTATGAGCTACACCAATAAGTCCTCTTTCTTATTTTAGAGGGCAAAAACCTTTGGGGTCATGATGGAATGTAAAAGAGCGGGGACATGGGTTAGCACAAAAATACTTAGTTATATTAACAGAGTATTTAAGGTGTTGAGAGATCCAATTAGGCATCAATTAATCAATAATCAAGTCTCTCTTTAACCCTTTCTTCCAGTTTTCATGGCTTCCCTTCTCTTTCTCTCTCTTCTGCTAGCTCTCATCTTCTTCCTCTTTCTCTCTCCTCTCTGTAGTCTCTCCATTCTCTCATTCTCTCTCCTATGTCTCCTTCATTACACGCATTCTAATGTAGATGTTTTTACATTAGTTGTGCAAGATTATCATAGAAAATTTCAAAGTGTATTTTGATCATATCAGATAATGTCACTCTAATTTAACTCCACTAATCCTCAAGGACCAATGCTACAATGCTTTCTTCATAGGGTACTTCTAATGCACAATGTATATTCAGCCATAGGGGAATTATGGTCCTACTACTAATAAATCGTGTCATATTCAACTATATGGGAATTTTAACCCTACCGAAAGCAAGTTGAGTATCAAAGCTTGCCCTCTATTACTCACAAGTACTACATTTTAGATCTATTACTATTTCAGTATTGACTAATTTTAGACCCTACTCTGGTGTAGTTGTTTTGACATTAGTTCTACAATATTATTAGAGAAAAAATCAAAGTTTATTTTGTTAATATATCAAACAATGTCACTCTAATTTAACCCCACTACTCCTCAAGGATAAATACATATACCAATGCTACAATGCTTATCTCATAGGGTACTTCTAATGCACACTTTATATTCATTTATATGGGATTTATGGTCCTACTAAGAATACACCAAGTGTTATATTTAGCTACATGGGAATTTTTGCCCTGCTGAAAGCAGGTTGAGAATAGGCCAATGGAAAATTTCCAATCTTTTTGCTCTTATAATACTTTCATAACCATTAATTTAAATCATTTAGATATATACGATAATGTTCACATCTTGTAAGTCAGTGTACCCTATTTACATATTTCAACATGCACAAAATCAACGTCATATGTCACTGTAATATCCCGTCACCGCCGTCAGATTTACCCCCCTATTTCATTCCGTCGTCCATTGTTGCCATAAGATTTTTTCATTTTTTTTAACGAATAAAAAAATTAATCATCCTCCCCCTATCAGCGCTATCGATTGGTGGAGGGAGGGGGAGTCGAAATCCAAGTCAACGGGAGTGAGAGAGGAGACGACTGAGGAAAATAAGGGAGGGGAGGAAGCTAATCATGTAGTTGAGGTAGGAGAAGAGGGTGACGAAGACGACAAGATTTGCAGTGGGCGCATCGACACTGAGAGAGGGCAAGTGGATGACAACGAAGCTGATGGGGGAAAGTGGCACATGTGTGCCACCTCCAACCCCCCTCTACCCCTTTTTATGGTGAGGCCGCATGGAGATAAGCATAGGCCACCTCAACCCTTATAAATCCCCCCCCCCCCCCCCCTTAGTGAGGGTACGATAATTTTCTTCCTTTTTTCCCCTCCTTGAGCAGCAACCGCCATTCTTCTTTACCCCCTGCTGCTAAGCTTGAGAGAGAGAGAGAGAGAGAGAGAGAGAGAGAGAGAGACAGAGAGAGAGAGAGAGAGAGAGAGAGAGAGAGAGAGAGAGAGGAGGCCCAAGGGCAATTCCTTCCTTGGGCGAAGGCTCGAGTACCCTCTCTCCCCATCGACACTTCCCAAGATCTCTTCATCGACAGTCTTTAAGTGGACAAGGAGATTGTGAAAGTCAAGACAAGGAGTAGGGAACTCTGGCACCAAGGAATCTTCGAGAGAAGTGAAGGCCGTATTCCAAAACTCCGTGATGGTCTCGAAGTGCAAACTCTCAAAAGTAATCGGAAAGGCCACAACTACAAAAGGAGGATTGGGCAAAGATGCCACCATTAACATTAACATGATATCAGGTGTAAACGCTAATTCGACACCCCAAGATTCGCTATCGTGTCTAGTACCTTGAATGGAATATTAAATCATGGAAATCATTGGGAAGAAGTCATACTTCACATTGCATAACTTACATAACACGAAAGGTAGTTGAAAAGGCTTAATGACCATGAATTGCCTATCTATGGATTATTGTAGTACTAAGCCAAGTATTAGGCTCGAATTCTTTTGCAAATGCATCTTAGGTTGCCAAAGTATAAAAATATGCCATGTAAGTCAATTGCATCCTATAGGCCATTATAATGAATTACCTCACATTTATGTTAGGTATGATGAACTCATGTACACTCACACTTAAATACTTAGGTCATGCTTTATGATTTGCATAAATACACTAAAAGAAATATTCATGAAAGAGAATTCCGCATCGTATCACCAAAGACTTGAATCTAAATTTATGTAGCATCATGGATAGTTTTCGGTTACACTACATGATAGGGATTCATCTTAAACGTAGATTTAAGATGTGCATGCGAAATGCTAAGCTTAATTGTAAGTGCCACTTTGGTAAATGAAATTCTACATGATGAGTGAGGCTAAGATTTCATTCAACTCAACTAGGGTTCTAATCACAAATAGGTCAAGTTGCCTTACATCCATATTTTGACTTAGATTCAATATTCTCTTTGGTCTCTACCCTAATAGCCACACGCAATGGATCCAAAATACTATTGGGTATATCATTTTCAAAAATATGATATATCTCAAAGCTAACACAAGAAAGCTCGAATGTCATACCCACAAAAATAAAGGTTATTCGCCAAGTTACATTCGATGCTTGCAAATATTTCAAAAATTATGGTAAATAGACTTAGTTTACGCTTGACTTGTGAGAGGAGTGAACACAAGCTCCTACTATCTTGAGGGGAGAAAACCCTAGGGTAAAATTAGGACCCCAATAAAATTCTAAGAAGGGAAAAGGGCTACCAACTGACCAATTGAAATCCTACTTTGAATCATGTAGATCTCGACCTTAAGATAAGAACCAAAGGTTAGTAACTTAAGGAAGCTACCATCCAAAAACTATCAGATATAAATCCAATAGTGTAATCTCTCGCTTTTATTACATAGGAGTGAGGTTGGAAAGAGGATATTCTCTTTCTCTCAAGAGATAATGGAAATTGATGCCAAGTCAAGAAAGACCCAAGAAGGGCATCGCTAAGCGTTTAAAGATGGGAACTCCACCTTAGTAGATGCCTTGAGCACTCACCTTCATTGTTGTTTGTGGTTGTAAATCTAGATTCAATGTATGTGAAAGGAATGTATGACACAAGCTCACAAAAGAAATTTGAATAATGAATCAGGTTAAATTCATGGAGGGCGTGCCAAGCTACCCCCAGCTAGCCGCCAACCCTAGCCAAGGGGGTTCCAAATAACTATGATGAGAACATGGATCGAACCTACCACGGGAGATCTCATCTACGTGACTCGAGATGGATTTCTTGAGGCCCTGTTACTAGTGCAAGAGCAGAAACTTGGAAGAAATAAGATGCATCCTCAAGATTTGTGGAAAATATCATTTTTGGACAAGATTTGTATCTCAATTAAAAATGCTAACATAAAGTTCTCCTCCAAGGAAATGGTTTGAGATGTTTTCACGTCAGTGCCATAAGTTACATAAACGAACCTTGTTCTCTAAAAGGCTTAATTAAGGAAGCTGGTTTTAAGTGTCACACGCGAATGTGATATGACCTAATTAGATAACTAAAGAACGCCTATTGAGGGAAGCGGGTGGGCAGAACCCCCGATGGGCCCATCCTAGGGAAGGGTGGCCCCAAAGGATTGGGAGGCTTCTCACAAGGTTCTACAATCGTATGATCTCTAGGAAATATTAAGTTAGAACCCAATTCATGTAGTTTTAGGGGATCGGAATGGGACTATGCCCTACGGGCAAAGAGGTTGAGCAGCGCATCCCTCTTGTTTCCCATTCTCTTTGAACCAAGTGTGACATGGGTCTACTTCCGCTTGGGTATCTCTGCGTAAAGTAGGATACCTAAGACCCGACGCTATAATATTGTCAAGAGACCTTGACCACTTGAAACCCAAATTTCACGTCAATCTTAGTGGGTTCGCTACGAACGTTCCGTTGCGAGGTAGACTCAGGAAACTCTAGGCAACAAACCCCGGAACATTCCATGGGAGTGCCAGGCGGTGACTCTTAGATTCATTTCTTGATGGACTGCTAAAATGTGCTCGGACAGCCAATAGTTGGGCACATTACAGTCACGTACTTGAGAATGAGTCATTCAAGAAGCAAACTAATAGTTACTTTAACAGTTGGAAATCACGATAAGTAGCTCTAGGGAGGAAGATCTATTTAAAAAGTTACTAATCCCAAATTAGATGAGCAATCCATTAGAGCACCATGTTTTTATTGCATGTTACCCCTCATGATGCAGACCCCTCCTATATTTAATATTCAAAATTTTAATATTACATGTATCACTGTAATATTGCTTACATGTTAATCTTTGTTTTTGACCTTCTTTTCATTACAACATAAAGAGATTACTTCTCTAGAACCTTAGTTCTAATGTAATTGCTTTCAAGACCAAAGGGGAGTAGGACTTTAAGAGCCCTCCATCATATCCATCATCAGACCCTGCTTTTAAGGCAATTTTACTCGAAAATGTATCCCTAGTATATGGATTGCAACAAAATATATGTCATGTCAATATAAAACAATTACTTTCCTTTAATGTGGTTACTTTTATCCTCAATTCTGCAAAACCCCAAGTAGGGTTGAAAAAGGCCAATTTTTAGTTGCTAGAACATGACTATCTTCATGTCTGTGATCCAACCACACTATCCATCTTGTTTTTTTATGCCTAACTTTACCCATATTGAGAGTGCCTTTTCAACCAAGGTCGTTATGCATCTTATCAAATCAAGAGGCAAAAGATCACGATCAATTCTTTTCCTAACAAGGATACACTAATTACCAAGGATGCTTGTAAATTTTAGGTAAGAACCCATAGAGCCACCCATTGCTTCCTAAGCTAAAGGCATACAAACATTAACACCATACCCCTATCTATTCAATTTCATTTTTACCAAATGCTTACATGGCCATGATACCATATCTAGGGTTGCATGGCCACAAAATACCATACATCCATCATTTACTACTTTTAAATTAACTGTTTTTTAAAAGAAAATGGAATTTGTTCCAAAAACCCCATCCTAATAGACTAATACATGGCAACTTATTATCCATGGTCTAGATATCTTGGTGCCCCATCCTTGAATTATGATGTCCTAAAATGTAAATTTTCAATATACAATTCATTACTTCCACATGTAGATCCACCAACCTATTATTCCAACTCATAGTAGTCAAAACTCATTACTAATGGAGCATATGTCTTTGAGACCCATTATGCAAACTCAAACATAGAATTTCATCACTTAATTCACTATTAGAGACATGCAAGTTTGTATGTTTAATGCTCCAACTCAAAGTCGTCATACAAAACTACAATGTAGCTTCCACAATATTTTAATTAATACATATGTGCCATGCAACCTAAATAAAAATAGGAAGTATAATTTTTTGAGTACCTAAGAAACAATTGAAGATATCAAGGACATTTTTTATGTAGAAGACATGGAGAGTTGTGCCACACAAATGAGTTGTAGTCATAAACCTATGCAAAGTAAACTTAAGGTATTGCCAAACCTATCTAATCATCCATGCTTATATATTCGAGAGAAGTCCCTACAAAAAAATATTTTTTGAGAACTTGTAAGCCTGCATTCTATGAGGCACTTTGTTTGCCATGATTGCATGTGCAAAGGGGAGAAAAGGAAGGTTTTGTGTGTGTGTGTGTGTGTGTGTGTGTGTGTGTGTGTGTGTGTGTGTGTGTGTGTGTGTGTGTGTGTGTGTGTGTGTGTGTGTGTGTGTGTGTGTGTGTGTGTGTGTGTGTGTGTGTGTGTGTGTGTGTGTGTGTGTGTGTGTGTGTGTGTGTGTGTGTGTGTGTGTGTGCGTGTGCCTATCAACACATTGTGAGCCATATGGATTATGTGATACAAGAGGTATATGGATGGCACCCAAATGGCATGGATATTTGAATGGACACATAAGTCCGACACATCATAGGATTTCTAAATCTCAACTTCCAATAGACTGATGCCATTAGTCACTATAACAAAGTGGATGGAGAGTTACAAGTTTCACCTAAGACCTTGCATCATACTTGCATGTTACAAAAACATAGCACTTCAATGAAAATAAAAATAATTAAAATATTCATTTAAATTTTAGCAACACAAAAGAGGGAAAAATTATCTATAAAATAGAATATTTGTACTATTCTTTATTGATTGGCTGAATGTAAAAACAATTGGTTATAAAGTTATGATCATCGAAAGCTATTTAAATAATAGATAGAAGAAAACAATGACTCAATTGATCGAATAATGTATCTCTTGTATTCAAAAATAATTAATTAGTCACATGAATTTAAACACTACAAAAGAGGGAAAATTTATCTATAAGCTTATTTTTTGCAAAGGACAAGATGAAATTTTTGATGTACGATATGTTGATTGCTGCAAGAACACTAGATTTCAAAGTCATGATCATCAAAACCCATTGAAAATTATAGATATAAGAAAATATCAATCCCACTTAACTAAAAAAAACTAATTGGTCACATGTATTTTAGCAACACAAAAATTGGCAAATCTACCAATAACTTGATTTGCAAAATAGAAGATGGGATCTCTACTCTACCCTATGTTGATTATTACAATAAAAATTAACTCTAAATTTAGAATTGACGTCAAACCCTATTGTAAAAATATAAAAAAGGACCACCTTTTAAACCATAATATTTTCAAGGGCCCGAAAGAGAGTTCATTTTTCTCCTAATGCGATCAACTAATAAGGCTTAAAGCTTATAAAGCTTATCAAAAAATGTTTAAAGCATCAAGTACCGAGATAGTAAGATTTTTGAAGCATAGTGGGCCATTCTCAAAAGCATCATAAACAGCTTTGTGAGAGCCAAAAAGTTATAGCAATAATATCCTTAGCCATTATTGAAAGTTTTAAGCATCAAACTAAGCCCATTCTCCCCTTTGAAAACTATTTAACAAAACCCCTTATTTACATTGTGACACATGAATCCACAAGCCTTCAAATGCTTCTCTTCTTCTCCTCTCATGATCACCCAAGATGATGGTCCTCACCCAATATTATTTTTTGAATATCTTGTACACGATCACCTTTGAGCCATATGCATGATGCATTTTCATGTAAAGAATCAACCAATTGTCATCCAATAGTCTTAATTGAATTGACTGTTTTTTATCATTTTGTGGAAGTTTATGCACCTTCTAAGTTTTCACTTTGTGTCTCACATGTGAGGTGGTCACTAAGCATTATACTCTTGAAAGTTGAGAGATATTACTATTATTGTCTTTGTGAATCACGAAATGAGCAGAAAGACAAGAGAAGAGGTATAAGAGGTCGTTTTTTGGGCAATTTGAAGTTGTCGAGAGCATGGGATGTGGTGTGTGACAAAGACAAAGTCTCAATTTCATTACTTTATTGTCTTGAGAGTAGGTCTCCTTGGGTTTTTTTGTGTATTCTCTTAGAATGTGATGGAAAATGATAAATCCCTCTAGTTACCAACATTAATGATTCTCTATTATCAATATGGTCGAATTACATTAAATAGAACCAACATTTAGAAGGATATGAAAACAAGTTTATGATGCAAACAAAATAGGAATAAGAGATGACCAATCACTAGTACTAAAGGTGAATTGTAAGGTAAGGAAATTATGGAGGGGATTTGATAGTGCAAATGTAGATGGAGGATTGAGAGTTAAGTTTGCTATCATAACCAATCAAGAGAAGACTAGGATTAGAAATGAAAAGGGAACCTTTCAAGCTAAGGATGGAATATTACAAGGTGGTACAACCCCACAACAATGGTGGAAGAAATGCCAACCAATATCAAGGGAACCAAGTTTCTAGTGTTCAATGTAGGTGCCTTGTAGTGATGCCTATGATCTATTGATGCAGAGACTTTGGCTAGAAGCAACAAAGGCTATACATCATTGGGACATCACTAGGGTCATTATCTAGCCCAGTCAAAAACCATGTGATTTATACTATAGCTTACAATGTGGACTAGGGGAGTGTAGCTTAAGATGCAAACCCAGAGAAACCATCAAATCATCTCATGAGAAAGCTAAAACATTTAGCTTCAATGCAAACCTAGAATCAAATTTATTATATGTAATTAGGTAACACACATGATTTGACATCTAGACATAACTTAAAAGATCAAATAAAGTACCATAAACCCTACTCACTAGGCATTAAACAATCCTCCATAAATTAATTCATTTCAAAGAGATATAATCCAAGGTAGACCTTTAGCTTTTATTAGAATGGATCTTGAGAATTCAAAAAAAACATAAAGAGACATAATCCAATATTGACATTTAACTTTTATTAGCATGGATCTTGAGAATTCAACAAAGCATAAAGAAATATTCTCTACCACATTAAGATTCCTTTCTTTAGAACCGAGAAGCATAAGTTTTATTCATAATATAGAAGCATCAGACACTCCTAATATGTTGTAAGCTTTGTAGGAATATGCAACCTTCTCAAATCAATACAATCTATATAGATTTACAATTTTCTTCTCAAATAGTCATCAATTAAGAGGCTATTGAACTCTACAATCACATTATTTTTACTCCATACCTCATCTAAAATCACTATAATGGTTAACTTTTATGGTAAAGTGTTAAATTTAGGTATAACACCTCCATAGAGTGCTAAGATTTCCACCCGCAAATGTGTCCTATCACATTTCCAATATCTTATAAATTCTATTGATTCTCTACTAACCACAATATTTTGCAGTAACTATCAAGTTGTCATAATCCTATAAAAATGGCATAGAAAAATGGAAGTAAAAGCACATCTATGTGCAATTGGATATCCATCCATTGTTAGCCTTCCTAGAGACTCTTGGTTGTAATAACATGTCATCAACTATAATATTTTATGTGTTATGTGTACTCATTTATTTAATTGGCTATTGATTTAAAGTGACTACAATTTTTATATTTTATGTGAAAATTTTATTTGATGTTGATTCACCACATAATTGTAGCTTGTTGCACATAAAAATATATAGCACTAGTCACATTACATAAGGTGGATGTTAGGAGGATTAATGTGTTTTGGGTTGGTGATAGATATTTACATCAAGGATTTGGGAAAGGCATGAAACACGAGATGGGGGTATTAATAATTAATCTTTTTATTTACGCACTTAAAGTGCTAGATACTTTATTGTATGCTTCCAAACATTAGACTATCATAATTATGGTATAGTGCATAAGTTAACAAGAACTATAAAGCTATGACATTTAAAGAAAATGATTTGATATCTCTTTAAATTGAGAAGAATGTTAAAAATCATTTGAATAGCATCCCAAAATTGAACATGCTCCCTAAAATTCTGGACCTTTTCAAAATGCTCATGAGATTACTTATAATGCTTTTCATTTAAGAATCCCACCTCATTGGCAAATCCATGACTGTTTTCATATTTGTTTATTAAAACCCTTTAAAGGTACTCTGCCTATTACTCTTTAGTTAATGATCCACCACTACTTAAGGAAGACACTGAAGTTTTAACCTCTGAAGTTATCATAGACCATGAAAAAACTACCATTCATATTGGCCATGAATATAATCTATATTTAGTTAAGTATAAGAACCATTCATTTGTAAGAATCCCAATGGAGTCACAAAACATCTCTTTCTCCAAATTATGATGATCTAATTTCTTCCTACCATTCACAAACATATTAAGATTTATTCACCACATTAGGTAGTATTAGTGGTTCATAATCACTTGCTCTTGTTTTGATTTGCCCCTTGAGGCAGCACATTTGTTTGTTGCCCCTTTTTGAATATATTTTCTAATATAAATCTATTGCATGAGGCAACAATTACATGTGACTAATCACCCATGCCACTTCTTTAACTTGTCGACTGAGTAGCTATTTTTCTATTCCTAGGCAATGTCATGAATATTCTTTTATTAATTTTCTATCAATTGAAAGTGACTAGAATTTTTATATTTTATGTAAAATTTTATTTTCTATTGATTTTCTACATAATTATGACTTATTGTACGTCAAAATATGTAGCATTGATCACATTGTGTAAGGTGGATTTATATAAGGAGGATTTGGAGAAAGGCATGAAGCACTAGATGGGGCACTAATAAATAATCTTATTATTTATGCAGTTAAAGTGCTAGATATATTATTTTATGATTTCAAACATTAGACATTTTATTGTATGCTTGTAAGGTTAGGCAATATAGTTTTTTTAAAGCCCAAAATATTCAAGATATTGTATAAGCTTTCAAGATATTGACTAGATATTAGAAAGCAAGGAGTCATTCACAAAAATAGAGAAAAGCATGGATGCAATATGTTATTTTGGGCACAGTAGTAATGAAAATATAAAAATACATGAAGTGGGGAGAGCTCTCTCAATGAGCTCTCAATGCATGGGGAAATGATGGTAGCCAATTCGTGTTGTGCTCTTGTCCCTCTCTACTTCTTGTGTTCTATTCCAGTTTCATAGAGTCTATGAATTTGTGGATTAAGGTGGATAATCTGTAGCACTATACTTAACCTCAAAAATTTATTATTGGGTATTTAAGTCCACATCTTATGGAAAATATTTATCTCATACCTATTTTTCCACCCTTTGCTCTAATTATAATCTTGTAATGCTCCCACACCAAGGCTCTTACTTCACAAACTCTAATCAACTTCTTGAAGAACTTTTTCATTTGCAAAATCCTTAAATGTACTCTTTCAATGCCAAGAAAGTATTTCAGCCTTTGCTCATGACATGACATATTAATTAGTCCAAAGGGTATCATAATCATTCTATCGAACAAAAAAGAAATCTTCTGCTTCTGAGGCTTCAGGAACTTCTTCCTCATCTCTTCCTTTTGCGAGTAGAATAGACTCATCTAGCTTGCTTTCATAGTCTTTCTCTACATTATCATTTTCGTCCTCTTCAGATTCTGTTTTTGCCTCTATGGGGACTCTGTAAAAGAAGAACAAACTCTTTGTTATGTCCTTTGCTTTTTCTTTTGCTTCTGTCTCTGTCTCTGCTTGTCACTAAATTGAGTGCTTATTACGCATTCTCTATTTAATAAATTCATGTCAATAAATTAATGACTCACTTTTCTTTAAGTGTTGATGATGATCTAGCATGGCCATGAGACCATTTAGAGACCAATATTCCTAGTGCATCACTTAATGGGGTGATCAGAGCACTGTGACGAGGATATCTAGTACAAGTAGTACAAGCTATGAAGGGGGAAAGAAGTGTCTGCCAAGTGTAAGAGTGTACACAAGAACCGAGGATTTACACATAAATAAAGATGGATTAAGTTCTAAGAAGAGGAAGTGCATTAGCATTGTGTATATGTATTTGTGTGCATCCGGGGATGCCTCGGAACGTTTACTTGTGTGTAATGAGCATTGCATTCATTTGGGGTCATCCTCTCCCTTACAAGTCAAGGTTTAAGGTATTTTTTTTCATTAAGAAAGACAAGAGAGATAATTCTCTCACTAAGAAAGACAAGAGACGTGATCCTTTGGAAGTAAGGAGAGAAGTGAGTTTCTCTTTCTAAGGTCTAAAAAGACACAAGCTTTTGTGTGGAAGTCAATCTTAAAGTTGAGGCCCAAGGCAATTTAATGAACTCTCCTTAAGGTCGTTGCATGGACCACAAGTTAAGAGTACAGTTTGAGAAGTTGTTCTTTTTAAAAAAGACATGGTAAATCCATTTTTAAAATATCTCGTGATAGAAAGACGATCTCTAAAAATGGGCCGCTAAGCTAATTGAAAACAGCAAGATCTACAACTTTTGTGTTGGACATTTTTTCATTCGAACAATGCATAGAGAGATATCTCAAAATTAGTGCTCCAGAGTAGGTCATGGAACAACCACATCTTGCATGAAGATTAACTCAAGTCTCTCTCCAAGAAGAGAAGCTCTTGAAAACCTATAAAAGAGGAGGCTCTCCTTGGGTGTGGGAGAGGTAAAGGAAGCATCACTTTGCATGCATCCAAGAGGAGAAGAGAAGGTGCAAGTGCTGCAAAAGCTCTGTTGAAATCAAGTGTTGTGGAAGCTCTGCTGAAATCAAGTTCTAAGAGGAGAATAGAAGGTGCAAGTGCTGCAGAAGCTCTGCTAAAATCAAGTTCCAAGAGGAGAAGAGAAGGTGCAAGTGCTATAGAAGCTCTGTTGAAATCAAGCGCCAAGAGGAGAGCCCTACACATATTGTGTAGAAGAGAAGGAGACTCAAGAAGGATCAAGACGTGCCAACTTCCAAGTTGTGCAAGTGTTAGCCGGTTGTATACCATGCAAGGAACCATGATCTTATTTCCAAGATCTACAAGTAAAAACTCGCTTATGTGTAACGGAGGAGCTTGCTCCTTGTCAATAATATAACTCCACAAGGGGGGGGACTGGCCCATCTTCCAAGCCCTAGTGTGTTGCCAATTTCTCTATCTCTCTCTCTCTCTCTACATCTTTATTTTCTCTCATCTATTCTCCCTCTGTACCAGCATAATATTTACCATATATATTTTAAGTATATAAGAAAGTCGAGCATGTATCTCGGATCTTATGATACTACTCCTGTCTTTGTCTCTAGTTCTGTCTCTACGACTGCCATGTAACAAGGAGAACAGTACATCCATGCTCCTATCTCGTTGTCAAAGGTGATTTCAGAAGTCAATTCGGGTTCAAGTGCAAGAAGTATTCTCCCATGAACAATGACTTTGTTTCCTTTGGTAGTTGGCTTACAATGTCCACTGTTAGGGACTGTGCCTCTACTTTCTTGGGAGGAAAGATATGTTTAACGGCCTCTTCATCTCTTGATGTACCATCTGTTACTTCATTGTAGGATTCTGTTACGACTTCGACGAACATGGATCCATTACCTTTTTGCAATCCATACAAACTTAGCACCACTTTGTTGGGTCCTCTGCCTAGGGTTAAGATTCCTTTGAACCACTCTCTCCTTGCTCTTGCTTCAAAAAGCCAAGGTCTTCCCAACAACATCAGAGGGTATGATGTCCTGTAAGAATTTGGTTTGACCACCAAATATGTCAGCCAATAGTCTGTTCATGCGAGGGTTTTCTTTACATATGGGAGAAGGTCCAACAGTTTGATTCTGCTTTGGTCTACCAATCTAATAAGCCACTGCATAGGTTGCATTCCTTGCAAGCCTAGATCCTTCATTGTCACATCCGTCATTATATTTACTAATAAGCCTCCATTAATCAATGTGTCTTCCTGTAAAGCATCCATCGATCCATACACCAATTTTTTGGGTTCCCAGATCCAGGAAGGCGTTAGCCACATCTACTTCATGGGTTTTGAGGTTCTGTTGGACTTGGTTGCCACGGAGGGAGCAATTCTTAGGCCTCTTCTTCTTGTCAATATACTTTTTAATTTCTTTTGACAGCTAGGAGATAACATAGGTAACTCTTGGAATGTTAGGTTTGGTTTAAAAGTGTCTAGGTCTTTGACTAAATAATATTCTTTGATAGGATCCATAGCCTTTTCCAATCGGCTAGGGAATGGGGCCACACCCACTTTTATCTTCCCTTTGTCTTCTATGAGCAACAACATCTGTACTCCTTCTCCATGAGGAGGTACTTCGGCATCCTCTATCTCCTGGACCTTTGATCCTGTCTCGACAATTGTCTCTGTGACTCTTTGTGGCCCTATAGTGCTACATACTACATTGTTTTCTATTGCACTATTCAATTTCTCCCTAGGAAGGTTAAACTTCACAGTCTTAGTAGAGGGAACGTTCTCTTTTCGAACTATGGATTCTCCTTTATTTGCACATGTTATTGCAGCAACTTCCAATTCCACCAAATTGGAAGCAGGTTCTTGGGTCTTCTGTTGGGTATCATGAGTAGCTTTCACAAGAGATGGACTTGGACAATCTTTTGTAGTGTGACCTTCTCCTTTGCATCGACTACATAAGGGCCTATAGTCCATAGACCTTCTAGGATTTGGATAGTTTGATTAGATATGGCCCTTTTCTCCACATCTGTAACACTCCACCTCTGATCTCTGGCCACCGTCAAACTGTCATCCTCTGTAATAGTGAGAGAGAAACCTCCTTGGAACAAAATTAAGACTGAATTTCCTAGTCTTTGGTCCAATGTCTTGCATTGTCATTTTGCATTCCAGCAAGTTCAATTTTGCTTCTTCATCTTTTTTTCTTCTAATGCGCATCTCCTTCAGAGAGCATATATCCTCTATATGGTTCTTCCTCAAATAGTATGGACAGAAGGACCTAGGAATGGTTGGTTTTCGAGTACATTCAATACCTAAATGTCCCGCTTGATGACACTTTCCACACCATATATTAGAATGCATCACATCTCTCCCACCCCCGTAGAAGTGGATATATTGGCAATATTCACCTTCAATGTCTATAGTTGTTCTGTAATCACATCCATAAGCTCTTTCTTAATGCTTGCAATTGAATTGGATAGGGAATCCTTCAAATTTTCACTTCCTGGAGTATTTGTAGTAGGGTTTTGGAAAGCTTCTATAATCACTGCATACATTGGTTGGGTTGATCTAGAGGGTTTTCTATTCTTGTTCTGATTCAGAGCTCCTATTGAGACTTGGGGTTATTGATTATAGTGGGTAGGATTCCAGTGTTGTTGAGCTGCCCCATTGGAGGAAGTGTTTGGGGCCACTATTGTTGTGGTTGAACAATCATTTGAGGCATTGTTGTCTGCAACCACCATGGTGGATTAGATGCACTATACTGTGGCACTATTTACATATGGGGGTAGGGGTAGGGAACTGTCCCTAAGACTGCATTTGGTGGATATACCATTCCTAGCATGGGAGAAGGAAAGACTCCTCTTCCTAAGGTCATTGACAACCTTGCTTCAACTTCATCATACAATCTTGCACCTTCCACTGCAGCTTGTAGATTGACTAGTCTTCTCAATTCCACAAACTTAGAAACTTCTGGTTGTAAGCCTCTAAGGAAAACTCCCTTATGGATGCCTTCACCCAAATGATGGTTAGTCTATCTCTTCAGTATGGATTTCATTTGCGAGACACTGGCTTCTACTCGTTCACCAGAAGATTGACTTAGATTCATGAACTCCTCTTGCATCCGCTCTTCAAAACCTTCACGCATGAATTTAGTAAGGAAAGCCAACTTCAGGTCGTCCCATGTGCCAAATTTTCCTACTGCTTGTCTCTCATACCACTGAAATGTCGTGCCTTTGAAAGTGGCAAGGAATATTGCTAACCAATGCTCGGGGGTTTTTGCATTATTAGCCATACATGCTACCATAAACTATGCTACATGAATATCAAGATCTTCATTGTACTCTCCCTTAGAAATGGACGATGGCACTACATTTGCTAGCTTGTCATCAATATTTCTAGGATAGATTTGACTAGGAGAAGGGGACCTTGAGTCACCATGGGGACTTCTATAAAGAGTACATTTAGGGTGTCAAATGAGGCTTTGCTGCAAGCTCATTCTCAACCTTGATTTTGTCCTTCTCTCTTCTCACGTACATCTGGATTCGTTCTAGTGCTTGCCTCTTGATTGTGTCATTCATCAAGGGGTTGGCTCCACCCAATTGGTCTATACTCAACAGAACAGAATTAGAGAGGGCTTCAGTCTCTAGAGGACTCTCTAGCCAACATCTCTTCTATTTCCTGCTTTTCTACATCTCTGAATTTGGCTTTCAGTCCGCTACAGAGGGGAAGATATTCCATTCGAAAGGTATCAAAGCTCATTCTTCTAAGGATCGTTGTGGTGCCATCATCATAGTAATGCCAACTTCTAATGGTTTCAATAGTGTATGTTGTGAAGAATACTCTATCCACCAACTTCCAATGGATTGCTAATTGGACAAATAGGAGATTATCAGTGCACCATGCGTCCCACATGTCATCCTGCTGTTGAGTATCCACGAACTAATTTCAACTCTTTTATTTCTTGTTTTCGTGAACTTCCATTGACCACGAGTCTTGAAGATTTTTCACGATCTCCCACTTGATGATGTCTAAAAACTTCTCAATGAATGTCAAATCTCCCATGGATGATCATTCTTCTTTTTTTTCTGCACTTCAGTTTGTTCCCAAACAATTTGCCACCAAGATGCATGTCTCTATTGCTTCAACAGAAAAGAGGAAATAGTCCACCACATAGAGCCTGCATCATGATCGTAATATGTTTCCACCATTGTGAGATGAACTTCTTGTAGAAAGTGGCTTTGGTAAAATGAGAATCTCCAATTCTTCAGTGGTTGAAGAAACTTTACAAGCTTCCATTGAACTCTTCTTGGCAATGCCATTTCTTTCTTTTTCACCCTATTTTGATGCTTTTGATGGCAGTGTTCCCCGGGGCTGCGCACCAAAAACATGGAGCCCCAAAAGAAACACCCAGGAAATAGGGTTTCTATTGCAAGAAAATCTATCTTGTAACATCAACAACCATCTCTTTCATCTTTTATATGATCTCAATAAAGAAAATAACACTAGGAACAAAAAATCTTCATACATCATAGAAACAATTCTCCCCGGCTATAACTTTAACAAAATCCATCATTCTCTTCATATTCTTCATAGAATTCTTTGATAAACATGGAAAACACAAAATAATACTCCACTTTGAATGAAAATATATCATATATGATTCATCTTCAAAGTTTCCATAACTTTCTCTCATAATCTCTCATAGGTAGATACATTGTTTTGTATAGAATTGGCTCTCTCTCTCTCTCTCTCTCTCTCTCTCTCTCTCTCTCTCTCTCTCTCTCTCTCTCTCTCTCTCTCTCTCTCTCTCTCTCTTTCTCTCTCCATCAATAGTACATCATCTCCTCACTATAACACTCAATAATCACTCACAATAATCCTTCATTGGTTGTGGATGCCCCTTCCAAAAGGTGCAACTGATATGAAAGGTCACCAAAGCCACTACAGTGACTCTTCACACTTCACTTCTGTCACTTCACTCTAGTCTTCTCTTGAGCTTTCAATCAACAGTTATTTCTTCCACTTCCTTGAGCTCTTTCGAACTTACATTCACCTCTTTCCAAGGCTAGAAAACTTTCCCAAAGTCACACATACATTCCACAAAACACTTACATAGGCATACAGAATAGAACAAAACAGAACAAAAATAGAGGATATACAGAAGCTCCACAGAGGGTTACAGAAGGTCAATAGAAAGCGTCAGAACCACATTAACTCATACTAAAACCATTACAAACTATCAAAAACCATTCAATAAGCTTTCAAACAACCTCAACCTTCATCAATCATTACTCCATGCTTCATACAGAAGAAAAGCAAAACAAAACAAAAGCAAGAAGCTATGAGAATCAATCAGAGCCTCAACATAACCTACTAGAATATCACAAAGCCTCATATCTCTACTCAAAAACATCATGAGCTTCCAAAACATAATCAACCTCATCCAAAACACTCTCAAACACTTCCAAAACTACTAAAAATCATTCAAAATCCATTAAAAATCAACCATTCAGCCCTCAAAAACAACAAAAATCAACCAAAAAACCAAGTCATTTCAGCATTCTACAAGTCCCCAAAATTAGCAAAGGGCCCTCGTCGCATTTTGCTCATCCTAAACCAACAAAATGCAATTAGAGGTTCCCAATAGTACAACAAGACCCCTATATCTTGTTGAGATTGTCCTAACTCAAGCGATGATCCTAAACTATGCTTGGAAACAATACAACAAGATTAGGGGTTCCTAACAGTAGCAAGCCCCCCATATCGCATTGTATTGGTCCTAACTCCAAGCTTTGACCCTAAGCCATGCTAGAGCCATCAAAATGCAATAAGGGGCTCCAAATAGTGATGATACTTTGATATCACATTGTGTTGGCCTTGAATCATGATCAACCTAAGATACCCCATAGCAAACACAATGGATATGGGATTCCCAATAATTGCAATGCTTATATATCATGTTATATTGTTCCTGAACTCATGTATGAGCAAAAACTATGGCTAGAGCTAACACAATGCAAGTAAGAATTTTGAGGCCACCATTTCTCCAACTTTTTGGAAGACTCTACTACATGTTATTAACAAAATTTCCATTACATCAAAATCAATGAATATTATCAACAATAAATTGATGAATATTGTTTTTTATTATTAGTATCCCTATTTTCATATTGACTCGTTACAGTTATAAGGTTTTCCCAAAGATACTTACACAAAATTGTACCTCTTGGATAATATAGTTCTGTCTACTTCTAAAGTCACCATGTAAGATGGGAATCTTTGAGAATGTAAAAGATTTATGTGATGTATGGTGTCAAAACAAAACCATGGGCACTAGTATGGATAGAGGGTTTATACAATGCAATACTTATTCTTAACTAACCTCTTGATTTCCCCCTAAGGTTGTGTCTTTAACGAGATATATCCTTGTTCATTTGAAATTGGCACTTGTTGCATTGTTTGATTTGTGTAGGCTCCACCATTGCAAAAGTACTCTAAAACTTACTAGAGCAAGTATAATTTAGGATGACATCACTAATATTCAAGTGCTTTCCTTCTATATCTCAATTGTGTTCCTCCATACCAAGGACCATAGTCACATCAAGCATTAGTAAAGCCTCCAAGAATTAGTTTTAGAGATGAAAGAAACAATGCCAATGGATGCTATGAATCAACAAGAGGGGAAAAGAATCCTACCCTATTCAAGAAGAGCATGCAACTGATGCAAAAAGGGCCTATTGAAGAAGATCATGCAAAAGATGCAAAAAGGAAAGTAAAAGTAAGAACAATAGTAGACCTACACAAAACTTCAAGAAAATAAAAAGATTATCTATAGAATGAAATTTTTAAAAGGAAAAGTATTCCATTGAAGTATTCAAGAAAACGATAAGAAGATTGGAAGGAAGTGCATGATTGACAAGAATGTCATTATCAATCATCTTAAATGATCCACGTGCTTCTTGCTTTTTGTGCATAAAGAAATTCATCTTGAAATTTATTCAAAAATGATTTATATTAGAATTTACAAAATGAGATATAATATTAAAAATATAAATATATATATTGTACCATTATGATAGCTCTCTTCCTATTGGTTGAGAGCCTTTCTCTTTCTACAACTAAAAGACCTAAACATGGGTCCAAGTTTTCCCTAGTGATTCAAAGACTTCCCTTTGTTGACCTAGCACTTGTAGATGGCTTGAGAACTTGGTATCATAGAAGTGGATCAATTTTCCTTTCTCCTAAAAAATATCCCAACCATTCCTTCTCACCCTATGCATGAACAATCTAGCCACCACACATCCTAGTCAAACAAATGCAACTTTCCAATAAGTCATCCCATCTACATATCCCTCTAATACACTTTTAGTGAAGTCTTTGGGTTAGAAAACGTTGGAGAGAAATTCCATTTGAATGCTTCACTCTGCAACTACATTACTTGAGTCAAAGTGCAATCACTACTTTTGTCTACCAAACCTTTTCAAGAGCATTTCAAGATATTTTGTATCAAAGCTTTGACTATATGGCTAATATCCCAAGAACATCTTATTTTCATCCTTGCCTTCTTGAAAATGGACATCATTGAAGATTTGGTCACATTGAATTTATAGTGTTAAAGCATATGCACAAGCAAGGTATAGTTAATCATCTATCCCTCATCCAAATTCCTTCATTTTCCACTTAGCAACTCAAATTGCTCTATCCAATGTCTAATTAGAGCTTTCTCATGCTAAGAAATATCAACTCTTTAAGTGATGTCTACAGTAACCTCATCCACGTCCAAGGATAAGGAAGATTAATCCATTTAAATGATCTCAACTCTAACCCCATCCACTTCTACTACAATATATGCATGCCTCCTAGCTTGGACTTTGAAACTACCAAGTACTCCAAAGAAACATTTTCAAAATAGACCAAATAAAGTCATTAAAAAGTGATTCAAAGTTGTTTTCAATTTGGCTTTGCAAAGGAGAAACCATACCATTCAAAATCATCTAATGATTCAATATCGACCTTGTAATGATCAATTTTATTGCTAACCTACCAACAAAATAGATCAGCCAACCTACCACTCTTTCCCTTACAGTTGTCCATTAGCCAGTTTAAACATTCTGTCATTGAGATGTCAATCTAAGGGTAACCCAAATACCTAAAATTTCTTCCTCTTTTTTATCACGTTAAGAAGCTACAATCTAGAGATCCATTTCGAGGCTTTCGTCTAGTCCAATATCAACAATTTGTATTTTTCCTTGCTAATTAAAGAACAACACTTTTGAAAGACTTGGGTTAATTCATCCACTAACTTTTCATTGGCTACAATTATATTTGATTAGCCATATGCAAATTTTGAGTGCAAAAGTGACTATCATGAGCAAAAGGCATACCTTTTATGCATCCTTGCTATAGCTTAAAGGCAATGTTGCATATAGTGGTTCGACAATAACAAGGGCAAACAAAAGTGGAGCCACAATATATCCCTCTCAAAAAGAGCAACTCAACTCAAACCTCTCAATGTAATAACCATTTGTGGAAATCATAATAATTGATACAATCGCAATCAAATCAACCATATGTTTCTTATAATCAATAGTTATCAACAAAAACTTACCACAATGTTAAAGCATTATGAATACATAAAATCAAGTTCATCATTGCATCTTCTATCATAGATGCAATTAGAAACCTTTGATATGATCATCCACCATAGTGTTTGGTCTTGACCCCTTGGTATATTTTAAGATAAGCTTAGTCCACTGGTTTGCTAATTGAAGAATCCATGTTGCATGTATTTTTCTAATGATTGAACATGCAACATAGATCAATATGTCATTCATCCCAAATCGCACCAAAAAACCTCAATAGGAAACTGTTTTTCTAGAATCTTCCCTCCTCCATCTTCTTTGCAACAAACTCAAAATTTTCCTTAATGAATGGCAAATGTAAAAGCAAAGTAGCTTCTACAAGATTACTTTTCTCCATGTAGCCTAAAAGAGTTTCCATCTTTTGATTATAATGATCATCTAAAACATGTTTAAACTACATTATTGGCATAGTATACCTTTTAAAAGCCATGACAATGCTTTCTTCCTCTTTAACCAATCTTTGGTCAATTTCAATAAAAAATAGTTTTTCTTTCTTATTTAGCTTTCAACATCAAGAAAATTGTATATTTTGGAGCTTTCCCCATCAACTTACATTCTAAGTGAAAACATGTTGACCTATTACAATTTTTTGCTTATTAACAATATACTTTCAAATATGGGCATGAATTAAATTTTTTGCAAATAAATTCATAGTAATCTCCATCAAAATTGTTTGTTTCAAGAGCTTTCCATCAATATCTAGTATGGTTGTTGTTTTTTTTGTGAATCATCTTTAGATCTAGTTAGCACATTTAAATTTGCATTAGTTAGCATTGTCTATGGACATATTTTGTAACAAGTTAACATCATGTCACCCTTTTACTCTTGACTAAATCTTTGCACTTGCAAATTGTGGACCTTGTTGATCTTTAAGGTCATTTCACTAATTTGCAAGCGACAAAGTGAATAGAAATCTCAAGATCAAGAAGAAGAGCAACAAGAGTGACTTCTAAATTTCATAAGACTTTATTTCTCTTTTCTCCCCAACGTGCCATACTTTTTTGTGAATCCAATGACCCCATACAATTTTCCCATTCTTTGTTGCATCAAAAGACCACACGGAAGTTAACCATCAATACAACTTTCTAGTATTTAAGTATTTCTTGCCTTTTAGAAAATGCACATTAAACTTGAGAGGAGGGAGGCCATTGAAAGTCCTTCTCACAAATAGTACCCTAACACTTATCATTAGAACATGATCAAATTAGACTAATCATCTAGCATCATGTAGCTCAAATCTGGGACAATCCAAACCCCCCCCTTTTTTTGCATAGAATTGAACTACAAGCCGCATCCTTGTTGTGCATCCTTGTTGTGCTTTTACAACCTTGTAAAAAAAACATCCTTCTTGTGCATGCTTAGTGAAATCATATCAACCAACTAATGACTCATAGTGTTGCTTGGAAGCATCTAGTCAAGAGAATGAGTGTCTTAAAAAATTCTCCTTTGTATATTTATCAAAGAGACAAGTGCGTTAAATGGTTCTCCTTTGATATTGGAGCATATTCTCATGTGATGAGATTTTTAAATGGTTATTCCTTGACCAATGAGTTTCTAGGGGCATCTATCCACTCCATCTTTGATGCTCATTATCGTCTACATGGGTAATACCACTAGTTATCGATTCTATAAACTAAAAACTAACTAATTGATATATTTACATGATTTGGACTACACATGCTCCTATTGGAATGCTTTTGAGTATTCTCAATTATTGATTTGTATGGTTACACCAGCTTTTTTCACAAGTGTAGCAAGTTGAAAATGATTCAATAGATTTCTTGATTCTCACATTAACTTGCATTTTGTGAATGATTCAACAAATGTGTGAAAGATATTGATTGGCTAGCCTACATTATTTATTTGGTGGGTTTGACTTTGCAAGTGATAATATACTTATTGTTTTCTCAAAGTTTATAGAATTCAAGGGTTAAATGATTTGTTTACTACAGCTAAGGTGCCAACTAGCTCTTCGCTTACTTCAACAAATACTGTCGAACATATTTTAACTTCCTAAGATGCTAGTATGTCAAATTTCTTTATCCTCAAGAGCCATCCCACTATTCCTTTCCATATTAGTAGAAATCTCTCATATTCCAAGAGATTATAGCAATCTTTCTTGAAACCAGTGTCCATATTCAATATTGCTTGCAATATCCTCTCGAACCCATTTTCAAACCCATCCAAAGGCACATATAAGCTTATAAAACCTTATAGCATTCACTTAAGCCTCCTCTCCCAATCATCCAAAGGTGCATATAAGCTAGCAAAATCTTGTAGCTTTCACTAATCTTCAACTTTATTGGGTTTAGAGGAGGGAAAAGTTTCTTTATGTTTATCTACTTTAAGGTCTCTCTCCAAACTCTTTCCAAACTCTTCAATTACTCCTTATATTGAGACACCACTTTAACCTTATATTATTGCCTTTAGCAAGTTTATCTTTATTATTATCTTGGGAGCTTGTATTATTAACGGAATTCTAGCATTTGTAATAAGGTTAACCAAAAACTACAAGGCATAAAGTTGATACATTTTCTATATTTCTTAATCTACTTTGACATCTTCTTCCTTATGTATCTTACAAGGACATGCCCTTGCAAAATGCCTACAAGGTAGTAAGCATCTAAAAAAGGTGAAAACTTATCCCACAACTCCAATAACTTCAAAGGCTCAACGCACCAATCCCACATGATGCACACCTTTCTGTCTTGCTCAAGATTAGTATATGTAATTCCTTCCTAAATTTGAAGTAATTGTACCAATTTTAGTAGCTCAAGAATGTCACTTAAGAGGCTACAACCACTAAGAAATGGCATAAGGATGATCTGCTGAGGAAATGGTGAAGCCTTAGTAACCTATGGGGCTCTTATATCCAAAGGGGACTCATCTCCATTTCCATGAACCCTATCTTATCCAAGACATCCTCTAAATAAGAGAAGGAGATTTGGGTGCCATTGGTGAAGCACACGGCAACAAACAATGAGGGCTAGGAGTACAGTAGGAAGAAAAGAAGGTAACCCAAAGGAAGTGGAGGTGCAAGAGAGCTAGTGGAGGAGAGCAATCTAACAGAAAGGACAAATGAAAACCACTAGTTGATGCACTGTTGGAGGAGGATCTATGAAAGAGGATACATGATCACAAAAGACCGCATCGAATGGGTGGTAACTCCTTGTAATTTGGTTGAAGTTGATAAAGATATGCCTCTTGGACTTGGCATCAACCTTCTCCCTTGTAACCATTTAGCACATGTACATAGGTCTCACTTTCAAATACCCAAAGATGGGCAATGTAGGGCTTTTGCCTCACATGGACCTCATAACCTAAACATTGCAACTATAGTGAGCCGATTCCCAATAGGGACTATCATAGAAACATCTTCAGCCAAAAGGAGGTGAGGTAGCCCTTTGTGCTCAAGCATGGAGCTAGCCATCTTCGATACGGTCGAATTCTATTGTTCCACAACACCATTTGCTAATGGTCTCCCCCTATTGTTGAGCTCCATGTGAATGCCATGGTGTCTTAAAAAACTATTAAACTCAAAACCAAGATCAACTTGTACACTATGAATGATTAAAGGTGGGGTGATTCTACAAAGTCTTGAACTTACAAAAGCAAGAGAATACCTTTGACTTGAGCTTAATGAAAATAAGCCCAAACATACCTCAAGTAATCATCCACTAATAGCAATAGATACTTGGCCTAACCCAAGCTCGAAGAGGGTAGCAGCCCAATGGAAAGCCTACTTGGGACCCAAACATACCTCAAGTAATCATCCACTAATAGCAATAGATACTTGGCCTAACCCAAGCTCGAAGGGGGTAGCAGCCCAATGGAAAGCCTACTTGGGAACAAGTTCCCTATGTTTTTTGCCCCCAAAGATAACTAAGACAAATTAATGGAACCACAAAGGCAATTCTAGCAACTCGATCACCAAACACTATGGCTAGCTTGTCAAAGAGAATCAAAATCAAGGTGACTTTAACTAGCAATTGAGGATCTTGCTACTCTAATAGAAGAGAAATAAAGCCACACCACATTGATAAGTTTTCACTAATGTTGATTGAGCTCCCTTTATCATAAATATCTTACATCTAATCACCCATGTCCAAGCCAAAGGTGAGGGTACTTCTTCTAGCATTCTTCCTTTCTATCAATGATCTTTCCATAGTGTTCGCACTTCAAATAAGCCTTAGTCTAATTCTTCATTAACTTATGGCCTTTCTTTCACGTTTGTCTATTCCCTTATCTACCAACCTTGAAGGCCACAACTAGCTAATCATGCTCCACCTGATTATGTCTCCTTATGCCACACATCTTACTTTAGAACCATAGAGACTAACTCCTGGTGTGGGATAGTATCCCAAACCCTAGGTGGGAAAACTAGTGTAGAAGAGATTGTATTTTGGGGATGGTAGATGTGACAAAAAATTTATAGCCATGTCATTCAAAGCCACCTTTTTAATTAGGGATACAAACTTGTCTCATATCTCCTCCATCTTGGTGATGTGATCTCTCATGGTTGGGGAGTCTCCAATAGAAGGCTATAGTATGTTCATCTCAAGAGTCATGCTATGCAAAGGATTTTGCCTCATAAAGAGAGGACAATGGAATTCGACCTCAAAGACATTATGAAATGGTATAGTTAGACCATAGCAACAAATGAAGAAGAAGAAACACGCTTGATCCTAAAAAGGCTATCACACCCACTATAAAACCAATATATGGCTCCACAATGGAACAGGGAATATAAGGATTGTGACGAAGTTCAAGACATCAATGGAAGGAGTAAGGGTTGTGACAAAGTTCAAGACATCAAATACATCACGGATGATTTTGATCTTACATATCTACAATGTGCATCCTTGAAAGAACCCTGGAAAAAAAAAGATGCTTTGGGGGAGAGAACTGCTCCAAGTCTTGCATTTGAGGTCGTCTAGTGAAGAGAGAGCTAATGGAAAACAAAATGCTACCATTGGGCAAAAAATGCAACAAGAGGATCTTTGTTGACTGCACTTGGTGATGATACCATATGATAATGCAATGAAAGCAAAAGAATACGATGAGAAGAGAATGCGAATGAGGGATGAACTATCAAACAAATATGAGGAAAAGTGCTTTAATCTGAATGCAATAGAAGGTTGTGGGTCAAAACTTGCATGTGTGAACATCGCTAAGGGCACAAAATCATGTCAAATGCCGACGATGTTGCAAGCAATGATGTGAAACTAACACGAAGGGCTATAGGACTAGAGAGGAGATTGAATGTGCCTACCTTTATAAACAAGAACATGGAGAACATGCTACCCTACTACCATAAATTGTGATCAATTTATTGCAAACATTAAATCCAACCAACCAACATGTTGGCAAAGACCCAAAATTGGCCACCAATGGTGGGAAGGCTAAGCTACCATATGGCAAGAATTGAAATACCCCATATCATATGAAGTACTAGTGTCATCTTGGAGTTTCCTCTCATGACTATTCTATTTTAACTATAATGGAATGAATTTAAAGGCCGCATTTGTATGTCCAAAATATTTTTAAAAAAAGAGCAAAACTACACTTCCATGCTAAAGTTGTATTTAATTGTCAAACTTTCGTTGATATCAATCAACCTTTCATGTCATAAGATTAAGGTGCTCTTACTTTTTATAAATTTGATATTTAGAATTAACAATGTCTAGGCATATTAGTAAATAAATACCTAACATGGCTAATGAAGGCCTTGAATTCCCTTACCATGTTTCAACCTTATTGGATCCTCTTTGCTTAGAAAGTTTGTGTACATATACTTTTAACATTATTTTAACATTTCAATAAACTCATACCCCTTTCAAACACTAGTAATCTTCTTTGATAAATTGAAACCTAACTAAACAAGAAGTTTCTTAAAGCATGGAGGGATTGAAAGAAGTCAAGGTTAGTACACAAACTAGTTATAGGTTAATACACACTAGCCTACCATAAAATATTTACCAAACAAGAATTTTGTGAAACTTACAAACTTTGAAGGCATAGAAATTAACATTGTTCCAAGCTTTGGAGACCAAGGCAAGCAATGCTTATAGCAACCATGTTAGGAGAGGATTTATGGAGAGAATTTGTTGTTCAAAGTTGCTATTCTCAGAAACTATCTATAGAGGTTTTGCACTCCTCAACTAGAAGAGGGAAGACAAGTTTCATTAAACTATAGATACAACATGACTTGCCTAAGATGGCTTGAAATGGTAGATGTGTACAACTCTTAAATAAAGACTTCCAAAACTCAATCTAGACATCATAAAATCCAATTAAAACCATTCAAAGTTAACCTTGAAGGAAACACATTTGCTTCATTTTTTAATTTTAGGAGGCAAGTGGACAGCCAAGAATTTTAGGGTGCAAATCCTCGTTAATCCACTAATCTCACTCTTATTTAAGGCTAGATATGGGGCCACATAGTTTTCATAAACCTCCAAATAAGATAGTGAGTGATACACCTCTATTTACTCTTTCAAAATAGGACTCTTAAACCGGTCCTTATTTAGCACAAATTTTCCATAACTCAATATAGACATCATAAAATCCAACTAGAACTGTTCAAAGTTAACCGTGAAGGAAACACATTTGCTTCATTTTTTAATTTCAGGAGGCAAGTGGACAGCCAAGAATTTTAAGGTAGGAATCCTTGTTAATCCATTAATCTTACTCTCATTTAAGGCTAGAGATGGGGCCACATAGTTTTCATAAATCTCCAAATAAGCTAGGGAGTGATATCCCTCTATTTACTCTTTCAAAATAGGACTTTTAAACTGGTTCTTATTTGGCAGAAATTTCATATTCTAGAGCACAATCTCAAAATTAAATATCTTCTTGCACATGGCAATCGTATGGCATTGTGGGTTACTAAATGATGTGTTAAGATTGAGGTATTTAACTCTTAGCATTGATACACCCTTAATACACATGAAATGCAAAACCTACACTTACGAGCCCATTCTTCCTTGTGTCTTGCAAGTGGATAGACTAAAATGGGCTTATAATAATTAGCCAAACAATGTGTTCTCAACAGCTCACCTTGTGGTGGTGTTATCTACAAAGGCCATGTTGTAGCATAATTGTTACAAGAGTATTCTTTGGCAAACCTTGTCAAGAATAGACAAAGGCAAGAAAAAACATTTGAGCCCCTACTCTTCCACACCGTGAGATCAAGTTCACCAAGGTCTATCAATGGAGAAACTTTCCTGTTAACCTATTGCAAGCAAGCACCTATAAGAAGACAAGCCATGTGGCTGGAGGGGGTTAAAGCCTGCTGCCTTTCCTCCAATCGAAACATCAAGTTTCTGACTTCATAGTGGTACCCTGCCAAGGTCCCAAGTTCATATGTTGCTGTTCCAATGAGATGACGTGTGGCCTCAACCATGTTGACATTTTGGATGCTGATTTGAGTCCAATCCAATTAATTAAGTGCATCAATCCAATCAACTAAGCGACATATGCCTAGCACTATCAAATTTTTCCATTGTCTTTGGATACATACCATATACTATTTTACTGGAGGTTTAAAAATTTTCATATCATCTTCCAACCATTTCAAGTAATTTGAACATCACCTTAGAGTTTGAGTAAGGAGAACAAAGTTGGGCCAATTGGATGTACTTACCTAAGTATGAGGACCTCCTCCGTGTAATTTTTAGGATGTGAATTCTAGAGTTTTCTGTGACCATCTGTATGCACATTAGGATCATAGTGTATAACCACATCTTGCAGTTCTCATAAGAACAAAAATGACATGCGATTTGTCTAAGCATTTGACCAGAGTTGCAAAGGGTGTTGATTGGACTGATACTCTATTAATAACCTTTTTCCAAGCTTATTTGAACAGATTCAGGACTTTCAGTTTTCGTAACAAGATGAACTTGGCTGGACTGGATACTCTAGTACTTCCCTTTAGCAAGCCTATCTGAACCAGATTCAAGGCCTTCAGTTTTCATAACAAGCTGAAGTGGTTACAACAAGAGTTGGACACCAAACTACAATACCATATGTTTTAGATGTTTGTTGAGAATTTAAGGTTGCATGTGGACAATACCATATGTTTTAGATGTTTGTTGAGAATTTAAGGTTGCATGTGGGCTTCTTTAGGGTCAAGGTGTGTAGAAAATCGGTAGCATGGCCAAATAGTTGTGGCAATGACAGCATCATGGCCTAATGTGAGATCTCTCTATTATCCTGACAAATCAACTTCCTTGGAACACACTGCACAAGCAACTTACAGTACCTACTGTGATTTCAAGGCAGCTAGGCGGTAATATCATACAATTCGATGTCATAAGTCACAGGCATAGCCATTTGAAGTAAGAAGGCTGCAAAGATGAACAAGATGTGCTTTTGAAGCTAACGACCCTTTCAAAATCATTTAGTAGCATGTTCACATGTTATCTCATGAGGTTTTTCATAAGCCTAGGCAATGAAGCTTTCCAAGCAGATCAATGGTGTATCTGCTGAAGTCACAAGATGTGCTTTTGAAGCTGGCGACCCTTTTAAAATCATTTAGTAGCATGTTCACGTGTTATCTCATGAGGCTTTTCATAAGCCTAGGCAATGAAGCTTTCCGAGCAGATCAATGGTGTATCTGCTCAAGTCACATCACTTTGCAATAAAACTTGACCATAAACACTACTCTCTCATCAGAAAAGGAACAAGAGAAACAGAATGCACGAAAGGGGCCGCGCACTGGGAGGGGGGGGGGAGAAAAGAGATTTGTGTGCAGTTTACACAGTTATGATGATCTGTAAACTCAAACTGATACTGACAATATCAGCAACTAGAAATTCCCAGTTGGTCAGTCAGTATGCACATATTCTCTGCCATACCTATCATTCATACATCCAATCATTGCAGAATAACCTGAGAAAACACTACCATAAACTCACCTGCATCCATAATATGTCTCAAGTCCTCAAATTTTTGCTACAGTAAGGGCACACCCACTTGGACAGTATCAATTCACACTGTTGCATTGAGTGGTTTCGATGGAAGTCCTTATCACACCAGTTACAAACAAGATGCTGCAGAGTGTCATGTGCGTTATGCACACAAATCTGACAGCCACTCTTGCCCCAACCAACTAATCCCACTTCAAACGAAGGTGTTACTAGATTTCCATCCACTTTGTTGCCACTTGATGTAGCACATATGTCTTGAGGAGCACACATTGAAGTCTTGTCATTGTATCTCAACTGGAAGCACAAAAACGACCATGTAAGTCAAGATACATACAAGTGAATCAAAGACATCCCTCCCTCAGTGGGCAAAAGGCTCTCTCTCTCTCTTTTTTTTTTTTTTTGTAAAAGCTCGCTCTCTCTCTCTCTCTCTCTCTCTCTCTCCACCCATTCAAAATGTTAAACCATCACCTTTGTACAAGGGCTCCCAAGGAACAATACCCATACACGTCCCCTCCCCCACTCCCAAAAAAAAAAAAACGTAAGGGGGAAGCAGAATGGTGTACTCGTCTGCTTTGAGGGTGTTGCTTTGATTGAGAGACAGTTGCCTTGCTATGAGAGAGTCATACTTGGTGTAACAATATTCCTCACCATTCACTTTCTTAATTGTTTGACTAAAACACTCAAGCCACACGATACTCTAGACCCTATACACTACATTTTGGCTAACAAAACAATTTGAGAGATCTGAATGTGTAAAATTCCTTATGTTTCCCCCCAACTCCCTTGAATTGAAGCCTCATCCATTTCCACTCATCATTGTCTCTCAAAAGAGTAGATAAATAAGCATGCAAGGAAAGAAGCATATAAGTCAATTTAAAGACCTCATTGCCTCCCTTTAGAGTGAAAATGGGCATGAGAGAGAAAGAGAATATACAATTATATTAACACCCAATTGGTCTACCAGAAGACACACCAGACAACAAATCCATGTCTCTATGAGAATGTGCAACAAAAGAAGGAACACAAACACAAAGACAAAGAACAGAGAGACTACAGACGTATCCAAAAGCAATGAACAGATGCTGCAACAGCATATTTTTGCTGTGAATGTGACATTGGACAGAAAAACTGCAGTAAAAAATCAGGGATTTTCAGCATTAAGTTGCTGCATTTAATGTAGGCATGCATACCTAGGCATATGCAGTTGTACAGAATTTCTTCGCCAAAATTTGAGGCTTTTGCATGGCACACATCCCAAAGCAATGGACAAATATCGGAGCAGTGTTATTTTGCCATTTATGTGACATTGGACAGAAAAATTGCAGTAAAAATGTGGGGGTTTTCAGCATTAAGTTGCTGCATTTAATGTTGGGCATGCGTATCTAGGCATATGCAGTGGTACAGCATTGAATTGCTGTAAACTGCAGTTTGGGTGTTGTTTATGCAGTTTGTGCTTGTTTTTTAAGAAGAGAGACAATTTTGCACTCGATCTAGTATCTCATTACTTAACCGAATCTATTTCACACTTTAGTTTTGAAGTGTTTGGCTGCTCAGTTTGTGCATAAATTGCAGCAATGTCAAATCACAAAACCCAATATCAGAGCAACATTTTGGTAGTCCTCACTCAAGAAGACAAGCTAAATGGCACCAACAATCATTTATGGAGTTTTATGGTGCACAATCTTCTCGTTGCAAAGGATCTCTGGGATTATGTTACAGGTGGTTTATCGAGACCGGGTAAGCTTGCTCCTCAAACACCTCAACGTGGTGTTGGAAGGCCTCTTGCTACAAGAGGAATGGACTCCACAGAATGTTGGTATGAGGTCAAGGGATGTTGCCATGCTCTCTAAATATAAGAGCAAGGAAAAAGATAAGCAATTTGGTAAAAATCAGCAAAAGACTGATTCAGGACAACAATCAACCAAGGCTGCCCAAGAGTCAAAGAAGACAAAGAAAAAGGGGAAATGCCACTATTGCAAGAAACCATGGCATTACATTGATGAATGCACGAAAAGGTTGGCCAAGGAACACAAAAAGAAGTTTAATTTGGTTGTTCAGGAGACATCCGCTACTCGATCTTTGGATGGGGAAGCTAAAATTAATTCTATAGAGGACTATGCTTTCTTGGCATACAGTTATGACACATCCATGGCTGATAGTGCATTTAATGTTGTTGAAACGCAGCATACTTGGTATTTCGACAATGAAGCATCCAACCATATCACTTCACGGAAGTATTTGTTCACATCTTTGTATTCAACCCCTACGCAAAATCCTATATTACGTGTGCTAATAACATTGGCTATGATATATGCGGCATTGGTTCAATGTCGATCATTGCTACATATGGTTCAAATTTCATGCTTCTTGATGTTTTGTTTGTCCCTTGGTATAAAAAAGAATGTATTGTCCATCTCAGCTTTTAATAAGCATGAATTTCAAGTCATCTTTGAGGATGACAAGCATATTGTGAGAGACAAAGAAATGGACTATGCTCTTCGATTGTCGAGTACCTTGTACAAGGGTCTATTTTTGTTGGACACATATAACAACAGTTCACACAATGCTCTCGCAATTAGAACTCTTACATTCGCTATGCAAAATGTGGAGCTTTGGAACGTGCTATGGCCACATGAGCTCTGGCAATCTCACAACTCTCCAAAGGTGTCATACAGTAATGCTTTGTGTCATGAGGACTTGTAGTTTTGAAACCTCACTAAACATGTGGATTAATTTTTAACCACAAGGTTAAGTAAATGTTGCACATGTGAGGTGTAACTAAGGTTAGAGTAAATTTACGAGCCCAAGATGCGAGGAAATCACAGGATGTCAAAGGCAAAAGTTGTTATATGTTATGCCGCACAAGTACTTGGTGGTATCTAGTACCAATTGTTGGCCTAGGTCATTCATTCGGCCATATGTGTCACTAGGTGACACTAAAGAAGTGGTGTTTAATAGTACCTAATGTCAATCTTATGGTCAAAGATGACGCAAAGATACACTCGGGAATGGAAGTTGCCAAGTCAATTTCATTATTGGCTAGTCAGATTATTTTTAGGACACTGAAATAATTATTAGATTAATTTTTAATATTTAAAAATTGAAAATCAATATTTAATTATGGATAATGTTGAAAAAAACCATGTGGGAAGGTTGCCACTTGTCAAAAATGCCCATGCAAGACTAAAAAACGTCTTTAGAGGTTGGAGAGACATTTTTAGTGTATTCAGCCTGCAAGAGAGAGGGAGGAGATGCTTCTGGTTTGATTTGCAGCCATTGGAGAACCTTCTGAGACAGCTAAGGACAAGAGAAGACCAATTAACAGCAAGTGACAGTATCTGTAGGATGTTGAGACAAGGCAATAGTAGTAAATGACTAATTTTCTTCATTCTTTGCATCTACAAGCTGTTGAGTCAAAGCAACAACAGTAAATGATAGATTTTCTTCAGTTCTTCATGAAGAAAGTTTGAATTTTCTCTCTCCTCAGCATTCTCTCTCATCTCCCAACCTTTCTACAGCCTTGCTCCGAAGATTACAGCATTGAGATCACAAAAAGACTCAAAATTTTTGGATTTCTCTGTTGTAAACCCTAATCTGCACAAGTAAAAATTAGAGTTTAGCAACAACCTCGAAAAGTATGCCAAAAATTGGAAGCTCCAAGACTTGGATTCAATAGGGCTAAAGCTGTTTTCAATCAAATTCAGATGGAGGGACCAACAAATCAATCAATTTGGGGCATTTTTTATCTACATCAAAGCAAGTGAAGGCCAATTGACTGCCCGAATCAAGGGGCAAATCAGATTGATTATACCCACACATGGAGCCTCTCTCTTACTCTACTACTCTACTATTGCTCACGTTTTTCTCTCGATCCGCCATCGCCATTGCTGACCATTGTACCTCAGCTGCGAATTGGATATTTCACATGTCTAGCAGCTCTTCTAGTGCATTGAGGTAAGTGAGCATCCATTATACTCTATTAAAGAGTATGTAACAACCATCTTAGGATTGTTTTGGTTGCATTTACAGCAGCCCTTGCTTGATTGAAAACATGATTTGCACATTGAATACCCTCTAACCAAAACTTGTGTGGCCGCCCTTTGCTCTTAAGTCTGCATTTGGTTATCTCCATGAGTGTGCAAATTTTCCTTTCAGCCACTCCATTTTGTTGAGGTGTCATCCTCATAGTGGCTTGATATGTAATACCATGCTCAAACAAAAATGTCATAAATGCATGAGAGACCCCCTCCCCTCCACCCTCCCACACAAAAAAAAACCAAGTGTTTGAAGTGCATAAATACATTTGATTTTGCCTTTAAACCATACAGCCAAGGGTACCTAGAGTAGTCATCGATAAATGTATCAAAATACCAATGACCACCCAAGTGCTCTAGTTCTCATAGGACCACACATATCACACATCTGAGTGTATGAGTTGCAATTTTTGGTTACATGCGTTGCACCATCCTTCTTGAAAGCAAATTTGTGCATTTCCCAAAAATGCAACCCTCACAAGCACGGGGAGGTGGAGTATCCAAAGTAGGCAAAGTGAAACCAGCCTTCCTCTTCGGATAGGGTGGTAAATAATCTAGCACTATTTACAGCAATTAACAAATTCACAAAATTGAAATGTACACTTTACCATATAATCTTGGACATTGGACACCTTGTTTGCGCCAAAACTGGCGCCTCTTTTGATATTTATTTAACTTAATTGAAGAAGAAGTTAATGTACAATGGGATTCTCCCAATCCCTTTCAGTATTCCAACTCCCCTTGCTGTTCAATATGACCATTGGTTGTAGCCACATACTCTGCCTCTGTAGTAGACAATGCAACATACTTCTATAGCCTAGAAATCTAGGAAATTGCTCCCCTTGTCAAGGTGAATACATACCCTAAAGTAGACTTTCTACAAACAACATGACCAGCATAGTCTGCATCCGTAAAACCAACGACAGATACCTTCTGCTTTCCAAAGCAAATGCACAAATCCTTTGTGCCCTTAAGATATCTCATGATATCTTTCACTATTTCCCAATCTTTTTTGCCAAGGTGTGCCAGGTACCTGCTAACCACTCCCACTACAAATGCTATGTCAAGACCTGTAGCAACCATAGCATACATCAAGCTACCCACAACAGAAGCATACGAAATCTTCACCATTTTAGCGTTTTCATCATCAGATGTAGAGTTGCCCTCTACATTGAGTTTCACATATGGAGGCAATGGTACACCAATTGCTTTTCCCCATTCCATATTGAAATGCTGCAAAATCTTGGATACATACTTCCGCTGTGACAAAAAAAGAAAACCTTTCCATCTGTCCCTGAGTATACACATGCAAAGAATGTGATTTGCCTTACCAAGATCCTTCATGTCAAAACTATTATGTAGGTTTTGCTTCAATGTGTCCAAAGCATGAACATCCCTACCAACAATCAGCATGTCATCCATATACAAAACCAACATAATAAGGCTGTCATCTACTGTCTTCTTGATATATAAGCAGTGATCCACTTGACTCCTTTTGAATCCTTGAGATTGCATGAATGTATCAAACTTATTATACCATTCACACAGTCCCTATTTCAGCCCATACAAGCTTTGGTTGAGTTTACTTACTATCTTTCCTCATGCAGATCACCATGTAAGAAAGCAATCATTACATCCATCTGTATAAGTTCCATATCCTCACATGCAACCAAGCCCAATATGGTTCGCAAAGTATTCATCTTGACGACAAGAGAAGAAATCTCATCAAAATCAATCCCATGTTCTTGCATATACCCCTTTGAAACAAGCCGTGCTTTGTACTTTAGTGAGTTACCAAAAGTGATCTTCATTTTGTAAACCCATTTGCATGGTAGGACTTTCTACCCCTTAAGTAGATGCACCAAACCCCAAGGTCCAATCTTTTTTAAACATTCCATCTCTGACAGCATACCTTTATGACATTTCTATTAGCCTGACAGTGTTGATCATGTCAATCTGGCATCTCCTAATTGTGAGGATATACCCCTTTGCAACAAGCCGTGTTTTGTACTTTGGTGAGTAACCAAAAGTGACCTTCATCTTGTAAACCCATTTGCATAGTAGGACTTTCTACCCTTTACGCAGATGCACCAAATCCCAAGTGCCATTCTTCTTTTAATATTCCATCTCTGACAACATACCTTTATGACATTTCTATTAGCTTGGCTATGTTGATCATCTCAATCTGTCATCTCCTAGTTGTGAGCTCCTATCAGAGTTTGAAGGAGACATAGAAGCTCTAGCAATTTAGGTGCATATTCTTTATTTGTCAGCTTCCTATGTGCATTCCTAGGCTAGTTACTACCTTCCACATTCTGCTTACACCTTCTAGGCATTGTCATTGCCATCTGGGATTTTTCCAAGATGTCCCCTATTTCTTCTCATATTTCTTTCTATGTGACCAGCATTTAATGTCGTTCAGCCAGCATTTATGGCTTTTCCTCCATCAGGTCAGCCAATTTTTTGGTGCTCTTGCTATTTATAGCTGCACCCCCCACTTGGCATCTTGGGATCAGTGTGCAATGAAAATGCAAGTCATAAATGGAGTAAGAGCAGTGCTGAGTGTGAGAGTGAGAGAATCCCAAGATGAGTATACCAGCTAGTTACGGTACACAAAGAATAAAATGTATTTTTATGTTAGGATACAAGTAAGGATGTGTTCACACCCATATAAGTTTATACACACGGAGATTAAGGGACTTTACACACAACCACCTCCCACTTAAAGGCCCGAAGTGGTACCTTTAAGCTAGCCAACTCCCAGTAATCAGATGCAATGCTCATATTGAGCTTTTGCAAGACTCTTAGTGATTACATCTATAGAGTTATCATGGGTTTTAAACTTAGTCAGTGTGATAAGACAATCATCCAAGACCTGTCAAATGAAGTGATACAGAACATCTATGTGTTTGGTACGTGCATGAAACATTGCATTCTTTGCCAGACATATGGCACTCTAGCTATCACAACCAAGCACTAGAGTACCTGAAGAAAGATCAAAATCCTTGACCAAACGGCCAAGCCAAATAACTTACTTAGAAGCTTCTGTGGCTGAAATATATTCAACCTCAGTAGTACTTAGTGCCACAATTTTCTGCAACCTTAAACACCAAGAAATAACCCCACCAGCCAAAGTATAGCCATACCCACTAGTAGATTTTCTAGTGTCAACATCTCCTACCATGTCCGAATCATAGAATCCCTATAACTCTAGTGTACCCTTTCCATAGCATGTACACTTTTCTTATGTACCTTTTAAGTATCTAAAGATACATTTCACTACTTCCCAATGTGGCTTGCCAAGGTTAGACATGAATCTACTAACAACTCCCACTGCATGAACAATGTCAAGGCGAGTTGCAACCATGGCATACATCAAAGAACCACAAGCTAATGCATAAGGTATGCCCTTCATAGAACTAGCAGCTGCAATATCTTTTGGGCAATCAACTTTGCTAAGCTTTGTATATGGCCTTAAAGGTACACCAAGAGGCTTAGTATCAGGATTCAAAGGCTGCCTTGGCGATGACAGAGTCTATCTTTGTGCATGGATTTGCCGAGGAGGATACAGCTGTCACCTCTTCCACTCAAGAGAAGCCTTGGCTCGCTGACAGTAGAGCCTCTTCTCACATGACCTATAGACAGGATTGGCTCTAGGACCTAAGTGCCAAAGGGGACACATTCACTATTGGTGACAATTCTATAGTTCTCATTCGAGGAGTAGAGCCTATTCCTCTGTTATCAAACAGGCAGTCTTCTTCAGCCAAAGTTCTCCATGTACCGAATTTAAGTTTTAACCTATTATCTATTCATGATCCTACATGGCTTGGTACCTGTAAGATCTTTACATAGGATGTGGTGACAATGGAGGATGCTTCTACAAGTACCATTCTTTGGACAAGCTCCCAAGGAGAGTGGGCTTTAAATGCTCGATGATAACTTGGGGGGGAGGAGAGATATAGAGGGCAAGGGAGAGGAAACCGATGACAAAGAATCACTTGTACTGATGGAGCCTGACTCAGCTGAGAGTGAACGCAACGGATAACACACACAGAGAGTAGAGAGAAGTAGAAAGGAGAGTAAGGAGAGTGAGCACGACACACTTGATGTTCAGTACAAAGACTAGTGTACCACTTTTTAGGTTTTGATAATATATATAAAGTACAAGAAGTGTAAGGGTGCGTTAACACCCGAACACGGTAAAAGGCACAATGAGCCTTTATTTCCAACAACCTTTCACCTAAAGGCAACATGCCTGAAGGGAGAGAAAGAATCACCTAAGTCTATGTATGTACAAAGCTGAAATACATATATACTATCCAACCCCCATCATCTGGCGGCAATGAGCAAACCGCTCGGCTAGAAAACCCGTATGAGAAGGTCTGCAAGGTTATCATCTATATGTACCTTGACAAGCTTAATGCCCTTGTTGTCAAGTACATCCTTGATAAAGTGATACTCCACCTTTATGTGCTTTATCTTTGCATGAAAAATAGGATTCCGTGCTAACATGATAGCACTCTGACTGTCACAGTGAAGGATAGGAACCTCTGTAGACTGTAACGCCAAGCTCTCTCACTAGACGTAAAAGTCATAAAGCCTCTTTGCATGCCTCCGTGGCAGCCACATATTCTGCCTTTGTAGTAGACAATGCAACATACTTTTGCAGGCTAGATATCCAAGAGACTGCTCCTCCTGTGAATATGAACACATATCATGAAGTAGACTTCCTGCAATCAAGATGGCCAGCATAGTCGGCATCCATAAAACCGACAACAAATGACTTTTGCTTTCCAAAACAAATGCACAAATCCTTTGAGCCCTTAAGGTATCTCATGATACCCTTCAATGCTTCCCAATGCTTTTTGCCGGGATATGCCGTGTATCTGCTAACTACTCCCACCACAAATGCAATGTCAAGATGTGTAGCAAACATAGCATACATTAAGCGACCAACGGCTGAAGCATAAGGTATCTGTTAGAGTTCATAGCCTGTTTTTTAGGCAGCAGCACAGCTGGTCCAGCAGTCGGACCAGCTGCACAGTCGGACTGTGTAGTCGGACTGCCACGTGGCAGTCTGACTGCCTGCAGCCATTTTTATCAGGCTGCGCCCCATTTTTGAGCCCCGTTCTAGGTGATTTTTCGCCTATTTATTGCTGACGTTTTCAGCAGTCTGGCCACTCTTCTCTGTCGCAGATTACAGACCGGTGCCGTGCAGATTTCTGTCTCTGTTCACAGATTTCAGACAGCAGACAGTGCAGACTGCAGCAGACTTCGAGGTGGACAGCAGGTCGCATCGTCGAGGTGGAGACACGCAGTCCAGCGCACTGCGCCCGTGTATATCTTTGTATTCAGCATTCTTTATACAGCAGATCTTCATTGTACACTGTCTCTTTCTCTCCCTTTTCTCTCTGCGTTCTCTCTCTCTCAGTCCTACGCTTCCGCACCGCTGCACTCTGACATGGTATCAGAGCAGTGTTTGAGGGCTGACTGAGCGCAGAATCAACCTGAAAAGGAGTTTCCATCGCGACACAAATTTGCGTTTTTTGCGTTTAAGGGCAGACAGGAGGGCTGCGCCTTGGAACAAGGCTGAAACGAGTGTGGGCGCACAGGAAAGGAGTACAGGTGGTGGATTTGCTGCTGTTTACTGCTGTTTTACGCGGAGAAAGTTTGAGTTTTCAACCTAAAATTGCAGGTTTTGCTTTTTCATCGCCTCCGGCGGGTGAAGAAGCTTCGGGACGCGGAAGAGCCTTAGCAGGCTGAGTTTACCCAGTCAAAGGGGGCTGCTTTTGCGTTTGAGAAGGCATTGCAGGTGAAGATGTCTACAGAGATGGACTTGGAGTTCCAGACGATTATGGACCGGAAGGTGCCTGTCCTACCGGCTCTTCCTACAGATCAGAAGCTCGACGGCGACAACTACCGCATTTGGTGCATTATGATGTTGGCCATTCTGGAGTCCTATGATTTGGCGGAGTTGGTACAGGAAGATATTGACCGGCCTTCGGTAAGAGATGAGTCCAAACTCTCTTCCGATGCTCGTGCGGAGTTGGCCAGGGCCCAGTCTCATTGGGACAAACTGAATGCCAGGATTCGATCCTTTCTCTTTCTATCATGCACTACAGCCGTGATCGCTCACATCGAGCACTTGACGGTGGCTCGTGAGATATGGCTGGAGCTTGATCAAATGTACAATCGGATGACCCTGATGAAGAGGGTTTCTTTGGAGGTACAGATGCGGACCTTGTCCGTCAATAAGTCTTCTTCGCTAAGGGAACACATTAACAAGCTAAGACAGCTACAGATGCAGGTTCAGAATGCGGGAAAGCCAATTTCCTCCGAAGACATGGCGATTACACTCTTGTCCCAGTTGCCGCCACGATTCGGTACATTTTACTCTGCCCTTATTGCTTCGGGGCGAGAGTCTACTCTTCGGTGGGAAGAGTTGGTTCCTATGGTCTTGGACCAAGAGGAACAGTTAAAGGGACAGAATCCTTCCAAGACGGAGGCGTTGACATGTCAAGCCTCTCAGAAGAAGGGGAAGGACCAAAAGAAGAAGAAGGGGGACAACAAGTCCAAGAAGGACAAGGAGAAGGACAAGGACAAAGACTCCACATGCCATATTTGTGGAAAGACTGGCCATTGGAAGAAGGATTGCCCTGACAAAGACTCGAAGGACACCAAGAAGAAGGAAACCAAGGATTCTGGAGCGGTGGCTGCACCCTCATCAGCTGCATTTCTACATTTAGTTGTCATTGAGGACGCTTCACCGAATGCTTCTGATGCTGCGATGGCGGCTCCCCAATCTCGAGAGTGGATTATTGATAGTGGTGCCTCACGGCACATGACTCCTTCATCAGATGGTGTTGCCCAGCTGCGACCGTCGCGTGGGCAGGTTCTCATTGGAGACAGCTCTTCAGTTTCTATTGCAGGTCGGGGTAAGATGCAACTTATTCCGGATGGCCGAGATGGCACCCATACCTCAGAGGTTTTGCATGTACCAGGATTGGGGTACCATCTCCTTTCAATTCATAAGATTTGCTCCCTTGGTCTTTTAGTGGAATTTGACAGTTCTACTGTGCGAGTCCTTGATCGTGAATCGAGGAAGGTTCTATCATCTGGATATGAGGAGAACGGCATTTACAAACTGAAGTCTTCCACTGCCCTCTCTTCTCTTCTTCTTACCTCACAGTCACAGTCTGAGTTATGGCATGCTCGGTTTGGTCACCTGAACTATGACTATCTTCGGAAGGCGTCACGTGGACAGCTTGTTCGAGGGTTGCCGGATATAGTGGTGAGCCAGCAGCCATGTGTCTCCTGCATACGGGGGAAGCAGCATCGGGATGCCATTCCCCACACAGCTTCGCGGCGGTCTACTTCACCGATGGAGCTAGTATCTACGGATCTATGTGGCCCTATGAGGAATGAGTCCCTGCGTGGAAGCTCGTACTTCATGCTAATCGTGGATGGCTACAGCAGGATGACATGGGCCTATTTTTTGGCACTAAAGTCAGAAGCTTTCTCGCACTTCAAGGATTGGCTTCTCTTTGAGGAGAACCGATCAGGCCGGAAGTTGAAGTCCTTGCGATCCGACAAGGGAGGTGAATTTGTGTCTAATGAATTTGCTCGGTTTTGTGCAGATAGAGGAATTCACCAGGAGTTTGCCAATACCAATACTCCTCAAGAAAATGGTATTCTAGAACGGAAGAACCGCAGTGTGATCGAGATGGCGCGCACCATGATGGAGCACCGACAGACCCCTCAGGTTCTGTGGGCCGAGGCTGTGGCTACTGCAGTCCACATCCTTAATCGATCTCCTACTTCGGCCGTGGAAGGGATGACTCCATTTGAGGCTTATTTTGGGACGAAGCCAGATGTTTCTTACTTTCGGGTCTTTGGGTGTGATGCCTATGTTCACATTCCCAAGGCTCACCGTGACAAATTTGAAGCGGCTTCCCGAAAACAGGTATTTGTTGGCTACAGCTCCCAATCCCAAGGCTACCGACTGTATGATCCCGTCAAGCGGGATGTATATACTAGCCGTGATGTGCGGTTTGTGGAGGTTCCGGCTTCTTCAACGGGTGAGGAGCATCCCGTTCTTGGAGATCCAGGGGAGAGTTTGGCTCCTTCTACAGTTCCACTGGAGCCTGTGCCGTTTGATTATGATTCTGTTTCTGACACAGAGTCTACTGTTCCACCGGATCCTTCTGCGGAGTTACCACCGGTGGACATTCCAGAGTCTTCTACTGATGGAGAACGACGAGGGGAGGTTCGGCCTCCTCCTCGCTGGGCCCGTGACACACTCCGTGATTCAGGGATCGAGGGGGTTCCTGAGGAGTGGGGACCGCAGGATGGTCCGCGGCGGTCACGGAGGCACCAGGCGCATTCTTCGGAGCTTGTTTGCTCCAATTATTGTTTGATGTCCCGAGTTATGCAGGATCGAGAGCCCACCTCCGTGAAGGAGGCTTTACAGTCCGCCCCATGGAAGAAAGCTATGGAAGCTGAGTTGGAGGCTATTGAGAGGAATGGCACTTGGTCACTTGTGCCACGCCCCCCGAAGAAGAAGGTGATTGGAGTCAAGTGGGTCTTCAAGACCAAATATCTCAGTGATGGTACTTTGGATAAGCACAAGGCTCGCCTTGTTGCTAAGGGTTTTGCCCAGCGCCCAGGGATTGACTGCCATGACACCTTTGCCCCTACAGCTCGTATGGCAACCATTAGAGCTATTCTTGCTTTGGCTGGCCATAGGAGATGGCCTATTTATCAGCTGGATGTGAAGTCGGCCTTCCTGAATGGTGATTTAAAGGAGGAGATCTACGTTGAGCAGCCTCCTGGCTTTGGTTCTTCAGATGGGAAAGTCTACAGGTTGAAGAAGGCCCTGTATGGTCTCAAGCAGGCCCCGCGAGCTTGGAACGAGAAGATTGATTCGTTCCTCCAAACTCAGTTGGGATATCGGCGGTCCAAGGCCGATCCGCAGCTGTATGTTCACACTTCCGGGGAAGGTTGTGTGCTGTTTGTATTATATGTTGATGATTTGATTGTCACAGGTGATGATACACAGCAGGTCCAGGAGACAAAGTCAGCTTTACATCGGACGTTCGAGATGACGGATTTGGGGCTACTCCATTTCTTTTTAGGACATGAGATTTATCAGTCTCAGAGGGGGATTTTTCTCTCCCAACAGAGATATGTACAGGAGCTCTTGGTGTCTTTTGAGATGGAAGATTGTCGGGCCCTCTCTACTCCTATGGATCCGAACTGGAAGGCCACTTCCCACTCAGCTTCTCCTTTGGCGGATGCTTCCCGCTATCGACAGTTGATAGGGTCCTTGATTTGGCTTCTCAACACGAGGGTTGATCTATGTTTTGCTGTTGGGCTCTTGGCAGGGTTCATGAGTGAACCTAAGACGGTGCATTGGCAGGCTGCTCAGAGGATACTTCGGTATCTGAGGGGGACGTCTGATTTGGGGATTCATTACCCCGCAGGGACAGATGGGTCAGATCTTGTACTTGCAGGTTGGAGCGACTCGGATTGGGCCGGTGACGTGGACCACAGGCGGTCTACAACAGGTTACTGCTTTACTTTGGGTGCAGGTGTTATTTCATGGAGTAGCAAGAAGCAGCCCACGGTAGCCCTTTCGTCTACTGAGGCGGAGTATCGGGCCGCATCTTCCACCACATGCGAGGTTGTGTGGCTTCGGAGATTGTTGGAGGAGCTTGTGTGCCCCCAGACTCGTCCTACATTGCTGCGATGTGACAATGAGAGTTGCATTGCCTTGGCAAGGAACCCTGTTTTTCATGCCCGGACGAAGCACATTGAGATTCAGTACCACTTCATTCGAGAAAAGCTTCTGGATGAGACCATCACTGTGGAGTATTGCAAGACGGAGGATAATCTTGCGGATTTGTTTACGAAGGCGCTTCCTCAGGCTCTACTTTGGCAACATTCCAGATCCCTCAGGCTTCTGCCCTGTCCAGGCTCTGAGAGGGGGTGTTAGAGTTCATAGCCTATTTTTTAGGCAGCAGCACAGCTGGTCCAGCAGTCGGACCAGCTGCACAGTCGGACTGTGCAGTCGGACTGCCACGTGGCAGTCCGACTGCCTGTAGCCATTTTTATCAGGCTGCGCCCCATTTTTGAGCCCCGTTCTAGGTGATTTTTCGCCTATTTATTGCTGACGTTTTCAGCAGTCTGGCCACTCTTCTCTGTCGCAGATTACAGACCGGTGCCGTGCAGATTTCTGTCTCTGTTCACAGATTTCAGACAGCAGACAGTGCAGACTGCAGCAGACTTCGAGGTGGACAGCAGGTCGCATCGTCGAGGTGGAGACACGCAGTCCAGCGCACTGCGCCCGTGTATATCTTTGTATTCAGCATTCTTTATACAGCAGATCTTCATTGTACACTGTCTCTTTCTCTCCCTTTTCTCTCTGCGTTCTCTCTCTCTCAGTCCTACGCTTCCGCACCGCTGCACTCTGACAGTATCTTGGCCATTTCAACCTTTCCATCATCTCATGTAGAGCTATCATCTACACTAAGTTTCACATATGGAGGTAATAGTACACTAATGGCTTCCTCCTCACCCCCTCCATATTGAAACGCTGCAAAATCTTAGTAACATACTCCTGTTGTGACACATAAAGAAGACCCTTCTCAACATGTCATCCACATATAAAACCAAGAAAATAAGACTGTCATCTACTGTCTTCTTGATGTATAAGCAGTGATCAACTTGAGAATGATGAAATCCCTGGGATTGCATGAATATATCAAATTTTTCATACCATTCTCGTGGTGCCTACTTCAACCCATACAAACCCTTGTGGAGTTTACATACCATGTGCTCTTTTCCCTTTGCAACAAAACCGTCAAGCTGCTGCACATAGATCTCCTCATGCAAATCACCATGTAAGAAGGCCGTTTTTACATCCATATGTATAAGTTCTATGTCTTCAAATGCAACCAAGCCCAAGATGGTTCGCAAAGTAGTCATTTTGACTACAAGAGAAAGGATTTCATCAAAGTCAATTCCATGTTCTTGCTTGTACCCTTTAGCAACCAAGCGTGCCTTGTACTTTGGCAAAGAACCAAAAGTGACATCTTGTGAACCATTTGTAAGATAGCACTTTTTGTCCTTTTGGCAAATGTACCAAATTCCAAGTATCATTCTTCATGAGGGATTTCATCTCTCTGATAGCATTGCTTTGTGCCATTTCTTACTATCATGTCTGTCCATTGCTTCTTGAAAGCATGGCGGTTCACCGCAGTCTATTAACATGACACAACCACATAGTTTACACCAGGAACAAATCTATCTAGCTGTTTTTGCACTCTGGTTGACCTACAATCTGTTAACATGACACAGCCACATAGTTTACACCAGGAACAAATCTATCTCACTGTTTTTGCACTCTCGTTGACCTACGAACCCAGTGGTCAAGATTTGTTGGTTGTTCAGCCTGCAAATCTGCATTAACAGCTTGTTGTTCTACAAGATCAACATGTTGTACAGCTAGTTTAGGTTGTTCCAAAGGCACATGTTCTTGCTAAATTTGTGGGACATCATGGGCAAGATCCTGCTGATCATTTTCAGCATCGTTCCCTATATTTTCAGGGATATTTATAGCAGGTATTTGCTATTGTCTAACGAGCATTCTTTGCTACCCTATTGGTACATCCTCCAAAAATACAACCCTTCACTCCTCTGTTCTTTCGGGCTGTTTGTGCATGCGATCTTCCCGGAAGATGACATCATTGATGCGTACTACTTTTCTTTTCTTGGGATCCCATAATCGATACCCCATCTCACCTTCATCACCATATCCTAGGAAAATATATTTTCAAGACTTTGGCTCAAGTTTTTTCCAAAAGATTTGCTGCGTGCTCTGTTTTTAGAATTGCTCGTGCTGAAATCTGCCTCTAGTGTGTAATACATTAGCAGACTTGTTTGTTGAGTTATTTTGCCTATTGAGTTCTTCCATCAGCAAAGAACTCTCCACATAAGAGTATAACAGCTGAGCATTCGAATCACTCAAAGCTATCCTGAAAGTATCCCAACTTTCAGGCAAAGTGCATAGCAAGAAAGTAGCCTTGAACTCTTGATCAATATGGAAATCCAAAGCAATCAGCTAATTGAAAAATTGAGTTAAACTCATTCAAATGAACAAACATGGTTGTACCTTCTTTCATGCAAAATCCCATTAGTTTTTTCAACCAATAAATCTTGCTTGCTGCACTTTTCTGAGCATACAATTCTTCAAGCCTTTGCCACATTGCATATGCTGAATTCAGCTTCTCAATGTTAAAGAGCAAGTTGTTTGACACTCAGAACTCAATGGTAGAGCGAGCAAGCTCATCCAAGTCATCCCACTCATCTTGTTCCATGTCTACTAGTTTGATTCCCTTTGTTTTGATGGGTTTTGCATGTTTCTTCTACACCAAGACATTGTAGCACTATTTTTGCCGAATTGCAAAATTATGTGCACTCTCAAGCTTCTTAATGTGCAAATGATTACTACTGTCACGATTTCCAACCATAATTTGCAGTCCCAAATTGACTAACCAGTCACCAAAGGCAAAGCCCAAATGTGACACAAGTAACCACGGTACACAAAAGTACCAACCAGCAATGAAAATCCCGAGATTGCAGAAATTTCAGATCTGCAAATATTTTGACAATTTTGATCTCAAAAGCCCCAAAATTTTAGAGGGTAATCCGTTCAAATTGGATCAACACACGTATCCAAGAGCATATACCAAGCAATTCTTGCACAAATTGATGAAATTCTGCAAAATCCCCAATTTTCTCAGGTCCGGTGTGCACAAATTTCAGTGAAATAATAAAAATTCACTAAAATGTGAAAAGCCCCAAAATTTCCCAAGCAAATGTGCACCGATTTTGCAATTTCTTGGTCAGATTGTCCAATTCTGCATTAAAGTCCCCAAATCCGCAAAAAGCCCCAATTTTTCAGGTCAAGCTTGCACACTATGCATATGTGCGCGAACACCCGGTCGTGGGAGGGGAACAAATTTGAAATATTTAAAAAAATAAGAGATTTGACTATCCATTCGTGACCATGGCCCATCTCGTCACAGGTGACATGTCGAACAAGTCCCAACCTGTCCCGTCGCAGCCCGTCTCGTCCACCGCCTGGTCATGGTCACATGTAGGTCCCGCATGACCCCCCCTCAACAAGTTGCCTATCACCTGCTCTCCAACAGCTCGCCTAGACCGTCGTGCAATCTTCTCTGGTCCCCCTATCAGCCGCATTGACCTTGCACTGACCTACACCTGATGAACACTAAATACTAATGCTGACACCTCTCACTTGAGGTCGCCTAACTAGCATGTGTCTGTCCAGCTTCGAGAAGTGTGCACTCCTTGTGCTCTAATACCAGTTTGATGGAGCCTCACTCAGCTGAGAGTGAACGCGACAGATAACACACACACAGCGTAGAGAGCAATAGAAAGGAGAGTGAGCACGACACACTTGATGTTCGGTTCAAAGACTAGTGTACCACTTTTTAGATTTTGATAATATATATAAAGTACAAGAAGTGTAAGGGTGTGTTTACGCCCGAACACGGTAAAAGGCACAATGAGCCTTTATTCCCAACATGCACTAGAACCATCAATCGGATCCTCGGAGGCCATAGCCTCATTGAAGATCACATCCCAGCTCACCTCAATCTTCCGTGTCATAGGATCATAGAGCCAATAGCCTTTCATGGTAGTGCTATAGCCCACGAAGATGAGCTTTCTCGATTTAGAGCCAAGCTTGGTCTTCCTCTCCTTGTTGTCCACATGGACAGATGCATCACACCCAAAGATGCGAAAGTGAGACACAGAAGGCTTTCATCCAAGAAAAGCCTCATATGGAGTCATATTCAACAAAGTTGAGCTAGGAGAACAGTTGGATGTGAGCCACAATCGCCACCACCTCACCCCAAAGGAAATGAGGTAATCCTCGATGCTCTTGAGCCATCTCCAACATTGTTTGATTCATATGTTGCACCACACCATTCTCGAATGGTGTGTTCAGATAGGTATACTCCACCCCAATATCGTGATCCCTGCAAAACTAAGAATAGAGGTGAGAACTAGACTTACCACCATGATCGGCTCGAACACCACAAACTTTGAAGGTCGACTGCTTCTCAAAAAACACCTTCCACAAAACACCTTGTTCTTGTACGCCAAGAAGTACGGCCACACATAACGACTGAAGTCGTCAGGCCATGCCCATAGGTCCACAAAGTTGGTGTGAACCAAGTCAAGCAATGTAGAAGCCCTCTGAGAGGCAACCTATGGATGTATACTTTCCCCTTAAGCAGCTAGGGCAAAGGGTGTAAACAGGAGGAAAATCTAGAAGTCCGTCCACCATCTTCCGTCAAGAAGCTTGTCGAATCACATCCATGTTCAAATGACCATACCAAGCATGCCAAAGTAGCCCAAGCCTGTGGGAAGACCTCGCACCTAAGGCTTTGAGCGTATGAAGCCCACCCTCCTATGTGCTTGTTGAAAGAGTTACACTTGTAGGCTCACCCTCCACTGTGATTGCATCTCTAACAAAGACCACACTAGTACTTAGCTGGATAAGACCCTAGACAAACAAAACGTTAAAACCCAACTCATGTACATAAAGAAAATTGATAGAGAAAAATTGCATGGTCCCCACTCCATAAACTAGAACCGTCGAGTTGTCACCAATGGTGACGGTGCCCCCTCTGGAACTCAAGTCTTGAAGCCAATCCTGTCGAAATGTCATGGGAGAAGAAGCTCCACTATCCACGAGCCATGGCTTGTCCCGAGTGGAAGAAGAAAGGATTGCATCCTATTCAGCAAAGACATGCACGAAGACAAACTCTGTTGTGGCGGGTGCGGCTTTCAAATCCTTCTCCTTTGGCTTCAAATGGGGATACTTCTACCAACACTTACTCCTCAAGGTGAGTGCCCTTCCCACAATGTGGGCACTTGGATTTCTTGTCCTTCTCATCGTCCTTCGTATCCTCCCGCTTCTTGTTCTTGGCCTTCTCCTTTTTTTTTTCCCGCCACTAGTACTGAGACTGGTGTAGAAAACATCGAACCTAGGAGATGGTAGATGCATCAACGAGATCATAGCCACATCCTCGGAAAATATCTTCCCTCCAAGGGAGGCAAGTTCACCTCTCATGTCCTTCATCTTCGTGATGTGCTCCTTCATAGAAGGAGAATCATCAAGATTGAGCATCTGTAACTTCTTCTCAAGGGAAATCTTGTGGGCAAAGGACTTGTGTTGATACAAAGACGAGCGCTTACGTCACACCTTCGTTGCCATCTTCAACCGACGAACATGAACTAGGACAAAGTCCTTAACACTCATAAACAGAAAGTATCGGGCTTGAGTGTTGAGCCAATCCCACAAGGCAACACGGTCCAACAAGGTACCATCAACTAGTTCCTCTTGAGGGCGGCAAATAGGCTCGAAAACGACCTCCCAAAGATTAAAGGTATCAAGGATCCACTCCAGCTTGCAAGACCGCAATAAGTAGTTGGCACCATCGAGTTTATCTTCTTTGGGCAAGGAAGGAAGAACAAGAACCTAAATAGAGGGCATCAAAGAAGGCATCTTCACATCAAATGGGGCCTTCATTTCAAATGGGGTCCACTATGAAAGATGAGCAAAAGACGGAAGGGTTCTAGGAGACTCCTCCCGTTGAGATTCCCTATAGTCACATCTCCACTCCAAAGACTGGTGAGACAAAAGCCTGTAAACTAGTAAGACGACTTCCAAAGCTGCAATCACCCTGAAATAATGTGTTTTAATGGAAATAGTGGAAATGTCAAAAGGCAATCAGCTACATAAGGTGTAAATGTGCTGCTTGAATGAGGAAATATTGCCCCTGCAGCCACAAAAGAGGCCACTGCCTCTAGATGTTGACGACTAGCTAAATATCGCTGAGCAATAAATGCTGCTGCCATGGGTCGCTAAGCTGAAAACGCAAATGTGGGCCCACCAAACGTTGCCGCCTCCTCCACAGATAGCAGCATTTGCAGCAAACGCAAGGCTGAATGGCTGCATTTGATGACTAGGCTGCTCCTCTACAATAGATCTCGATCTGTGCACTCACTTATGTGATGATACCATGTGAGAGTGCGCAGCGGAAGAAGGAACACGAACACAAAGAGAGAAAGAGAGAGGAAGTAAAAAATGAAGGAAAAAATACTACACTAACTGAAGATGAATGCAGAACACAATGATGTGGACTGATCAGTCCCTACACGCAGCCCAAAGCGTCACTAAGGGCATCAAATCAGACTGAGATGATGACAGAACCAGCATTTGCAGCAAACGCAAGGCTGAATGGCTGCATTTGATGACTAGGCTGCTCCTCTACAATAGATCTCGATCTGTGCACTCACTTATGTGATGATACCATGTGAGAGTGCGCAGCGGAAGAAGGAACACGAACACAAAGAGAGAAAGAAAGAGGAAGTAAAAAATGAAAGAAAAAATACTACACTAACTGAAGATGAATGCAGAACACAATGATGTGGACTGATCAGTCCCTACACGCAGCCCAAAGCGTCACTAAGGGCATCAAATCAGACTGAGATGATGACAGCACCACGTCGGAGAGTGTCTGGGAGCCAAAGTGTGCTGAAATCTGCAAGCAGTGATCGGCCAAGTGTGAGTTGTGGCTATATATAGCCAAACTCCTCTAAAACTGGCGACTACTAAAAAGGCCTCTAAATCTGGCCGACTTGCTAAAAATAGATGATATGACTGCAATAAATGCAATCTGACTACACAAAAAAAATGGGAAAATAATGACAAAATATCCCAAGCAGTCGTGGAGCAAGTAGGCACTGTCAGAGGGTGGAATCCAACTAACACATAGGAAATGCACAAAAAATGGAGGACATGCATAGAAATGCACAATAAACCGTTAGAGCTCCAATGTCTCTATCAAACTCCGATAGGAGCTCACAACCAGGAGATGACAAACTGACATGACTAAATAGGGGAGGCTAACAATTCCTACATACAATTTTCCTTTTCTCGGAACCCCATAATCTATACCCCATTTCTCCCTCATCACCATATCCTAGGAAAATACATTTATAGGACTTTAGCTCCAATTTGTTGCGTTGTTCCTTGCGTATATGCACAAATGCCTCGCAGCTAAACACTCTCAAGTGTGCATACAAAGGTGGCTTGCCCAACCACACTTCTTGAGGGGCTCTCCCTACTTTTTTGGGGCACCTTCAACATCTATAAATAAACAGATTGCCCACCATTCAGCCTCATCCTTTTGTGTGGGTTTCTCACTCTACCGTGCAGATTTCAGCAATTATCCACCTACCATTTGTCATCCAGCCATCATCAATTGCAGCCCATCACTATCCAACCCTAGATGGCCTATTTTCAACCATCGCCTTACTGTTTGGAGGTCTCCATCTGCTACATCATCATAGCACCTAATCAGCCTGCATTTTCAGCATCTAGTACAAGGCGACAGGCTACTGCCATCTCTCCCACAACTTACAAGGCAACTCGTGCAATACTAGCGTTTTTGCTATCCAACAGGCCATCTACATTAGCAAACCCCTCTCCTGTTGTTGCCTCGATTCCCTGACACACTCATGATTAGCGTTTGGTGTTTCCTGCACTTCAACACTCTGACTGGTGGTCACAACACTTGGGATCCGTCTCCGGTGGACGTCACTCTCTGATACCGCATTGCTCTGTGTCCCTGGGCATTCTACGCACTCTTACATTCATTTACAGCATTCATTCACTTTAGAGTTTCTTCTCTTTGTGTTTGAGTTTTGGGTTTTTACGTTTTACGTTTTGCATTTAGGGTTTGAGTTTTACTTGTCTCTGTCTTTGTCTTTGTGTTTCAGTCTTGGTCATACATGTATTTCCTCAGTGCAAACCCTAGCATATCTTCACATGGTATCAGAGCCGATGCTCTTTGAAAGAGTATCCTGTGATGATTGTGGAGGGTAGTCTTTGTGCAAGAGTCACACGCGACTCGATTCTCACTCATTAGACACCTTCTTCTTCGGATCCTATGACACCCTATCAAGCTTCTCCATCGTTGGCGACTCTAAGAAAGCATTATGGTCTTAAGAAGAAGGTAGACACACCTTCACCTTTACCATCTTCTTCTTCTTGTTTTGGTCATCTTACAAATGAAGAGTTTGAGGAGTACTTGCACATCAAGTATAGTTCCCTTTACACTCCTCCAACGAGAGCTACTACTCTATTTGGACAAATTGGTGAGACTACTCGTCTCTCTGATCTTGGAGGGACCATGACATTCGAGGCATCTTGCAATCCATCTCCTTTATCTCAACTAGGCCTTATGTCAAGTTCGTATATGTCTCTATTGTTAGCCTGCTCTATTTCATTCTCAATTTGTCATCTCTTGGTTGTGAGCTCCTGTCAGAGTCTGGCAGGAGACAGAGGAGCTCTGTTAGTTTATGTGTTGCTGTTTTTTGTGTGCATTTCTTTTTGGCCTCTTTTAGTGGGCAGCCACTGGCTGCCCGGTCACTTTTTTGGTCACTGATGTGGGGCGCCCATTTTAGGGCATTTTTAGGGTTTGGGGCTGGTCCCCCATTTGGCTATTTATAGGCAGCCCCCCTCCCCACTTGATCACTTGTCTTCTTCCCAGATTCCGACACTCCTCCCCCGTGGTGGTGCTGCCATCATCATCAGCCTGATCTGGTGCCCTCACCGACGCTATGGGCTGCGTGCAGGGACCGATCAATCCCCTTCCGCCTTCCCGTTTGTATTCAACATTCATTTCAGTCAGTGCAGATTTCTCTTCCTTATTTCCTGCTTTCGCTCTCTCTCCCCCTCCGTGTTCGTATTCCTTCTTCCGCAGCGCACTCTCACATATTCCTTCTTCCGCAGCGCACTCTCACATGGTATCAGAGCCGAAGGAGAGTACACAGAGCTGAGATCTACGCGGGAGAACACCCACAACCTTGCGTTTGCTGGTCAAGACGTCTCCAACAGCTGAGGCGTCACCTTCTGCACCATCTCCTTGATCAAGGCGGCCTGTTTTGGTGTCAACCTACTTGCGTTTGCTGCTGGCGTCATCCCCAAATCTTCATTTTCAGCCTGGATGGCCCTCCTCTAGCTGGGTGACACTCCACCAAGCTGCGTTTTCAGCTTCTATGGCTGCGTTCAACCTCTGGCGGCACTCCTCCAAGCTGGCGACCTCATTTCTACTTGCGTTTTGAGGCAGGATGTTGTTTTTCTGTGGTGATTGCATCGTTAGCACTTGTGTTTGACATCATCCTTGCGTTCTATGCAAGGCGGCCAGCTCAAGAGCTTCTGGTGTTTGTGTTTCGGCACCGGCAACCTTCCCTTGTTGTGTTTTGGTGTTTGCAGATATCAAAGATGTCTTACCAGTTTTCAAGCTTTGACGACTCAGAGGATGAGCTCCTCTCTCATCATTCCTTTGAGCGGAGACGGGATTATTAGCCGTTTCGACGACGGGAGGAGACTCCTCGCACTCATCCCTCTTCACTCCATGCATCTCAGAGGGTTCCATCTACCGTGAAGGTTCCATCCGTGAAGACTGCTTCCGATGTCCGGATGCCTTCCTTGATTCCCTCTATGCAGGTGCCTATTCTCCCTTCCTTTCCGAAGGAAGATAAGTTGGATGGTTCCAACTACTCCCTCTGGTCGTGCAAGGTGGAGTGCATCCTCGATACATTCGATCTATGGGAGCTTGTTTCTTCACCCATCGACCGTCCCCCCATGGATTCGTCAGATGGAGCCTCTATGGACCATGCGGCCTTGTGGGATAGGCTCAACTCTCGAGCCCGTTCTGTTCTTTTTATGAGTCTTCATGACTCGGTTCTTGTAAATGTTTACCGGTTAAAGACCGCGGCGGAAGTGCGGAAGAAGCTTGCGTCTTTGTATCAGCATAAGACGTTTGCCCACAAGATTTCTTTGGAGAAGAAGTTGCAGATGCTCAGTCTTGATGATTCTTCTTCTCTGAAGGAGCACATCACGAAGATGGAGGACATGCGAGGCGAGCTAGCCTCTCTTGGTCGTGTGATATCGTCCGAGCATATGGCGATGATTCTCTTGACTCAGCTGCCATCACCCCGATATGATGTCTTCTACACCAGCCTCATCACCTTGAGAACCCGCGAGAAACTCCTATGGGAGGAACTTTCCCCGCTTGTCTTGAAGCATGATGAGAGACTTAGAGAGGTGGGAGCCAATGGCTCCACCAAGGCTTTTACTGCAGGTACAGGTGGTGGCAAAAAGAAGAAGCAGCAGAAGGAGAAGGCCAAGCACAAGGAGGAGGAGGACAAGAAGGATGCGAAGGAGAAGAAGCCCAAGTGCCCACACTGTGGGAAGGACACTCATCCCGAGGAGAAGTGTTCGCAGAAGTACCCCCATTTGAAGCCCAAGGAGAAGGACTCGAAGGCGGCCTCAGCCACGATAGAGTCTACGTTTGTGCATGTCTTTGTTGAGGAGAATACAACCCTAGCTTCTACCACTCAGGAGAAGCCTTGGCTCGTGGACAACGGAGCATCTTCTCATATGACCTTTAGACAGGATTGGCTTCAAGATCTTCGTTCCAGAGGGGGCACCATCACCATTGGTGACAATTCTACAATTCCTGTTCGAGGCGTGGGGACGCTACCTATGTTTTCTGACAGGCGATCTTCTTCCGCCAAAGTTCTTTATGTACCTGATTTGGGTTTTAACCTATTGTCTGTGCATGGTCTTACTCAGCTAGGTACCCGAGTCATTTTTACACAGGATGCAGTCACAGTGGAGGATGCTTCTATAGGTGATGCTCTTTGGACAAGTACACAGGAGGGTGGGCTTTATAAGCTCACAGCCTTGGCTGCGAGGGCTTCCCACGAGCTTGGGCTGCTTTGGCATGCTCGTTATGGTCATTTGAACCTTGATTCTATTTGGCGGGCTTCTGTAATATTTCTGTTAAAAATATTATAAAGGCCATGTGAAGTCTCGGGGAAATGACAATGTTACATTGTGGGTTGGGACGGGTTAATCTAATACACTCTCCACTGAGCCCAAACGAGACACAGCTTAACGAAACCGCGTATTTCTCATGAGAACCTCCTCTTGGGAGGAGGATAAGGGATAAATATTGGATTTAATGCAAATTTTTTTATTACCTTCCCCCAGCCGAAGCGTGGCTGAGGGAAGGGGATGGTGCTAAAATGGGAGAGTGAAGAGATGGAGGGGAGGGACTACATGCGGGCACCACGTGGGGGGAAGGGGAGGCCTTATCCCTTCCTATAAATACCTCCCTTAGAGGGGTGAGAAGAGAGGAGGTCGTGGAGAAAAGCTGGAGGTTCGTGAGCTGGTTGGAGGCGAGAGGGGGTCGTGGAGAAAAGCTGGAGGTTCGTGAGCTGGTTGGAGGCAACCACGCAAGGAGGGGAAAGAAACGGTCGCCGCGGGCCGTGTCGTGAGTGGAGGGGCGAGAGGGCACCGTACGTTGGCTGCTGCCGCTGATACCCAGAGCCGCCACTGGTACGCAGAGCCGCCGCCAACTCCATTGGAAATCACGACCGCCTGGCCATGCTGACCGTCGACATCCTAGCTCATCTCCCTGCCACGACAATAGCTAGAAGCTTTAGAAGCTTCTTGTAACTTCTAAGGGCCTCCTCTCAAGCCCCCCTTCCCGTGGTACATTTAAGCCCTCTTTCCCATGAAGTTCCACCCAAGTCCCTTAAAGTTCACCTTACTCTAGAAATTAAAACCTTTTCCCCCCTAGCATCCCTCAAAAGCCACCTTAGCCCAATCCCCTTGACCTCAAAAACCCTTAATCCTCGTGCCTAAATCCATAAGTCCCATCTTGTGTTTGAAACCCCGTGTTTTACCCCTCATATTTCTTTTTTTTTTAAATACACCCCTAAGCCCTTTCTAAGCCCCGTGTCCCCTTTTTACTTACACGTCTTTTTCCCCCGCACTATAAACCCTTGTGTTATCTTTCAAATTTTTCCTTTGGATTTGAAAAACCCCTAAGTCCTTTCACTCCAGTGCCCAAAGATCTCCCAAGGGCTTTCATAGATGTTTGTGAAGCCACACTCACACATAACCTTTTTCACCGTGATTATATCCTATAGACCCTTTTTCTCTTAAGCTTTATAAACATTTCCCTCTCCGAAGAAGCTAAGATTTTAGAGGTCTTATTATCCCTTCCCGTGGTCAACCTTTTGAACGACTCCTTGCCTCGAAAGAGGGACGGTGGAAATCCGAAAGAAAGAGTAAAAAAACTGCCTTCACGTTCGAACTGTGATGCCGCCTAAGAAAGTCCAAGGAGTAGCTGCGGGAGGGTCATCTCCCGGTATCCATGTGGATATCTCACCCCAAAACCAGGTTTTTCTTTCTTGGTTTTATATCGGTTTTAAGTCAATCACGCAAAGATGAATTGTTAGGGATAAGATATATTTTTTTTTCGAGTTATTTACGATGAAGGAGTTTAGTTTAATTGAACATGCAAAAATGATAATGTATAAAACATAGTTCCTTCGAATAGCATCATGCATTGAAATGAATTACGAGCAAGATTATCTACCTACTATAGTAGTATATTTCGGTTAAATCTTGAAGGTATAAAAACTGCATCTTGCACCATTAGCCCTATTCCTTTTTGCAACGAATCATCGTAGAAGATAAAATTCATGAAAGGTTTCTTACGTTGCTTGAATTCTAGGAAGTTATCATTGCTAATTGCATATCTTAGCAAGGAAAAGATTGTTATTTGGCATGAGTTTCATTTGCAAGGAAAAATGAAAATTAATTGAATTTACCTAACCTCAAAGCATTAAAGTTTAGGACTGAAAAATCAATTGACGCAAGGATAACAAATCGTGCCGAGGCGATCTCAATATTACCTTCGAGAAGATAACCGAATTAATGTAAACTTAGAATTACCTATGCTGCGAAATATGCCTTGGAAATGATTTAAAGACCAAGAAACATTTATACCTTAAACACTTGACTACCTTCCCTGTTTGTAGGGTCAGTAAATTCATAAATGTAAAGGAACTAGGGTTTGTCCCTGAGGTTCTTAAAAATAGATCCTAGGTCTGACAAACGTCAGCTTAAAAAAACTAAAATTGATTGTTTCATTGTATATTACGATGCAGGACTTGCACAGTAAGTACAAAGTCATATAGTCTTGTGATTGATTCACAAGAAGAAATGTTAAATACCCTCAACAAGGATGGTGGATCCTTACGCAAGTTATCTTGCAAAAGGATGTATTCTTTGATATTCTTCTAAATAAGAAAAGTTAAAAACCGGAAACTAAAGTATCTAATAAACTTTAGGATTAACTAAGTTGGGTTAATAGGGTACGCCCTAACCCAAAATATAAGGGATCTTGCCAAGTTGCAAGACACCCTGAAACTAGTGCTGAAGCATTCGAAAGGGAAGAATCATTACTTAGCAGTCTGCCAAACAACAAGGTCGATTAATGAAAATATTTGTGATTGCTAGAGATTTTAGAGCACTGTTTGATTTATGAATTACAAATTAAATGAATATCTATACTTCAGGTTGAAGGCCTTAAGGGAGAGGCAGTTTCAGTTACCCCCGACTGTCTGCCTGACCCTAACCAAGGGGGTTGTTGACCGCGTCGGGAACGTGGACCGAACCCTCCGCAAGAGGTCACGGTCTCTCCATTGAGCTCTACTTGGAGCAGGAGGACGCTTGGGTGCCAGGGGGGGCTCTGGCCGTAAATCCCTCGCCTTCCGAGTCCTGCACAAGAGGCTAACGTAACTCGGGATTGGATCTCGAGGCCCGCATACTAGTTTACGGACAAAAGCTTGGAATAGTAATCCCTGTGGATTACTAGATAGCCTTCGGGCGGGGTATGGACAAAAGCCTACGGGCGGAACTCTTTGTATTTCAAAGATAAAAATGATGACATGTTAATAAAGAACTTGCTTGATATTGTTTTTCTATGTCACGTGATAAGATTACGTGAAGGAACCAGTGCTTAACGGATTAATTAAAGAAGCTGATTGTTACATATTAAATTAATGTGTTAGATAATTACATAACTAAAATAAACCGAGGAAAGTGCGGAGGATGGGCCATGGGCCGTCCTACGGTTGGGTGGTCCTGGTTAGTCGAGAACTTTTCTCAAAATCTCGAAGAACAGCGAGATGATCATCAAAGAAAACGATTAACGAAAGCGATGACCTAGAGTTATGTCTTAACCGATTTACGTTGTTTTAGGGGAACGGAATGGGACTATGCCTTATGGCAGAGAGGTTGAGCTTTGCATCCCTCTCGTTTTCCATTCTCCTCGAACCAAGTGCAGCGTGAATCCGCTTCGACCTGGCATTTCTGCGTAAGTAGTTCGCTTGGATCCGACGCTAGTTGCTGATAGGTAATGACCAATCAAGAAAACCCTAATTCCGGTCGATCCTAAGTGGGAACGGCCAGGATACTTCCGCTGCGTGGCAAACGCGGGAAGAACTAGATTGCAAATCCTGTAACATTCCATGGGAGTGCCGAGCGGAGCTTTCTAGACATCCTTTCCGATGGACTGCTAAGACGTGTCCTGGATGATACTAGTGGACACGTTACAGCTTCTCGAAGGAAGATGGTGGAGGGACTTCCAGATTTCCCTCCTCTTCACACTTTGTGCCCTACTATGGCACTTTCTTCTACCGAAACTGAATATCGGGCCTTATGTTTGACCGCTATGAAGGCAGTTTGGCTTCGTTGCTTGATGGCGGAGATTGGCTTTTCCCAGACAGGACCTACGGCGCTACCCATGGACAACCAGAGTACCCTGGCTCTAGCGAAGAACCCGGTGTTTCATGCTCGCACGAAGCACATTGAGGTTCAATACCACTATGTTCGAGAGCGGATCGTGGATTCGGAGCTGGCGGTGGCTTATTGTCCCACGGCGGACAATGCGGCTGATCTCTTCACGAAGCCTTTGCCTCACGCTTCTTTGCTTCATCACATGCGGTTGTTAGGTCTTCAGACACTCTTAGGATCTGAGAGGGAGTGTTAGCCTACTCTATTTCATTCTCAATCTGCCATCTCCTGGTTGTGAGCTCCTATCAGAGTCTGGCAGGAAACAGAGGAGCTCTATCAGTTTATGTGTTGTTGTTTTTTGTGTGCATTTCTTTTTGGCCTCTTTTAGTGGGCAGCCTGGCTGCCCGGCCACTTTTTTGGTCACTGATGTGGGGCGCCCATTTTAGGGCATTTTTAGGGTTTGGGGCTGGTCCCCCATTTGGCTATTTATAGGCAGCCCCCCTCCCCACTTGATCACTTGTCTTCTTGCAGATTCCGACACTCCTCCCCCGTGGTGGTGCTGCCATCATCATCAGCCTGATCTGGTGCCCTCACTAACGTTGTGGGTTGCGTGCAAGGACTGATCAGTCTCCTTCTGCCTTCCCGTTTGTATTCAGCATTCATTTCAGTCAATGCAGATTTCTCTTCCTTATTTTCTGCTTTCTCTCTCTCTCTCTCCCTCCGTGTTCGTATTCCTTCTTCCGCAGTGCACGCTCACATCTAACATCGGTATCATTTGAGCAAGGAAACCACACTTCTCAACTCCCTACCATCCCACCACTTTCTTATCCACATTCTGATCTACTCACATCTTCATTCCAAAATCTTAGATTATATTCCACTTCTGCTCAAAGCACACTAGGGATTGGGTCTTCCATCTCCACTCCTAACACTTGCTCTTTCTTCATCCCACCAACTATGACAAGCAAGCAAGATTGGCGAGCTGAGGTTTAATCCACTTAAGTATTACAGTACATTTTCAGGCTTTTTCCTTAGGTATTTTCTGTATATAGGAAAGAGGGCACCAGTAGGAGAAGAGATCAACTGAGCATCCTCTTACATCCTCATCCACAAGTGCTCTAAGCTCAAGTATGGAACACACAAAGGAGTGTTAGTATTACAACTAATGTGTTGTCTTATTACAGGTTTGTGACAGTATTGAAGGTACATTCTGAAAGTTGACCAACCCAAACATTAGTTGAGATATGAACTATTATGTACTAATCTCTCTTGAAAGCCGTAAAATTTACACACACAGCAAGTTTGCATTCCGTTATTCAGTACCTCCATTGAGGAGGAAATTAAAATAATACCCTAATTGCCTTCACCCAATTGATGTGTCGCAAGTTGGTTCTGAGACCTCACTAACCCAAGCCTAGTTGATTCGACTTAGGTAGACATTAATGTGATTGGAATAACCCAAGTCATGTTGATTTGATGTGATGGACACTGAACTACCAACGAATGTAAAATCATTCTTGAGACTGCAACGACTGGAAAAGATAAATTGGAAGAATGTAGATGTTTTGACTATCCAATCCTACAACTGGAAGGAATTTACTTTAGGCCACCCCAAAACTTTAACCGGAACACCTCTACAAGTTTGTCACAACTACAAGTAGACAACAAATTTCAACTCTACCAAGGCAGACAGCATTTTTCATTTATAAAAAAGTATAGTAGAACTACCATGAAGTTGCACAACATACCACATTCAAAACACGAATACCTGTACCTCTTTTCTCTTGTGTAAGCCAAGGGTTTCCATCTTTCCAGAGAACAAAAGTCTAGCAGGCAAGCTGGAAAGATAAGTGCCTGTTGTTTCAGAAAGTAGTCTCCGATATCCAACATTCAGTAAACTTGCCTCATTACAACTATCTTGCCCATCATTGTACGAACTGCTGCTAATGTGTTTGCTAACAGCAGCTTCATAACTTGGCTCTGTAGAAGGGGTAGTTCTGTGCAGACTGAGATGGCTGGAATACGTTAGATGATTGCTAAAATGGTTGCCACATTCCTGGCAAGTAAAAGAAGCTCCACTTTCTGACACTCCTTGGGCCTCAACTTCATCATTGAATAATTTTTTTGGTCTATCAGCATATTCTTCTTCCTGCTCCCTCTTTCTCTTCCCTCTACGATGCATAGGCTTCCCTTCCTTGTCAGGCTTTGGATATTCCCCAGTAACAGTGTCCTTAACTTTAACAGGCCTGCCAAGTCTCATCCTATGCTTTAGAAAATGAATATCCATATGACTTATAATCTGGCTTTTTTTCCTGAACCTTCTGTAGCACTGCCGGCACTCATAACTTTTAGCCCCCCTTTTATGAGATTTTTTAATCAGGTACATCCTTGAGTCTATTTTCTTCATATTTCGACGCTTCCAATTACGGCTGCCTTCAGTCCTTCCAGTCATTGCATGTTCCGCTGATTCACTTTCTTGCTTCATGTCCCCACTTTTATCAAATGGCAATGCCAGCATCTTACCTTTTGCATTTGCCTGTGCAAGAATCCAACGACGTAAGATTTACCCTCTCATTTTAAGAAAATATATCCACCATCCCCTACTGACTTTGTCAATGTGAAAGCATACCTGAGGTAGGACATGCCCTGTTGAGGCTGCATGCCTCCTCAAAGTAAAGTTGTTGGCATAAGACTTCCCACATGTACCGCAAAGGTATTGTTGTCTAATAACTTCCTTAAGTAGTTTTTGGACGACAATTCCATTCTTTGGTCCACTTCTTCGTAAACTGCTTGGCTGCAAGCGCACACCCATGCACATATTTTAGAAGAGTGCTATATGGTAAATACACGCCAAGACATGTACTTGATAAGTTCATTACCTTGTAAGTGAAAGGATGCCCTGCTTTAATGGCATGCCGCTTCAAAGTGTAGGTATTGACAAAATTCCTCCCACATGTACAAAATAAAGAACCTCCTCTCTTCCATTTGACTGGATATAAATCATGTGACTGTGGAAAATTCTCGTTTTGATTAGTTATTCACTAAAAATGGGAATGCGCAGCAAAGACATGTACTGGCATAAATTAACATACTTTCACAAGCTGTGACTGCTCAATTATGTGACCACTGTCATTTGGTGTCAACCCAACTTGCATTTGGGAGGAAGCATTCATTCCACTCATAGAGCCCGCATGTGCCAATGCTTCTTTATATGAGGACCACTCTTGTCCTCCCGGGCTTCAAAAACAAAACATTGGCCACAACTTAGGCTTAAAAACTTAAAACTTCATTAAAGATATATCAGACTTTAGTGTAATGTCACTCTCAAACAATAATACCATACAAAGCACACACATAAGAGTTGTCAAGTAGATAGACTTAACATAAGCAAACTAGTTAGAAAGTAAGGAGATAAATAAATTCCCAGCCATGCACAAAAGCAGACATTGATTCGTTCTTGCAATAATTACAATTGTCAATAATCATTTGTATAAGTTGCCTTAGGCCAGTCCCAATGTGACCACCTAGACCACCAAAAAAACAACTTTGTTCATTGGGATCTTATCGAGACATTGGGAGCATTTAATATTTTAACCCCTTCCTTTCACCTCCCTCTATTGCCAAATAAAAGATGTAAGTACACCCAAAGACTCCAAGAAGGAATCACTCAAGACAAAAGTCTAAGAAGGTTTAGCATAGTTGTCTATTGGAGTGACTTGACTACTTCTAATACCATTGCTGGCCTTAACTGACTTTACACATGTGTTTCTTAATATGCTTTCTTAAATTGAGTATTTTTGGACATCTCCAAAGCTGTAAGCATATCTTTATGGGCATGACCAATCATACATGAAATTTGGAAGTATGTAATTGTTAAGCCATCAAAATTAAGGCATGCATTAACACAAATTTATCACGCATTAGTACAAAATCTTACTCAATCAAAACAAACCCAACAAGATTTATTTGTGAATAAGGCATTATTATTGTTCGCTACAACAAATGCCTGAGGAAACCCCCCACCTGCCCCCAAAAAAAATACAAGGACATGTTATGGGTATCCAATGTCATTGCCCGATTTTCTATCATTTGTGCCATACCAGCCATCAGCCGTCAGCCGCCATCAACCATCACCTCTCCTCTAATGCCCATATCCCACACAGGTGCTGCCACCCAGCTAAGAAGATGCACCCTGTCACAAGGACATGGAATTTTGATGCTTTCCTTAGCATTTGATTAATTATAAATGAAATGTGCAAATGTGAGATGCACATGTGATGTGTGAGTTAGTTATTTCACAATGACAGGCCAAGGACCCTAAGATGTTAGTGATGGGTTGTCAAAGGCAAAAGTTACAATAAGTTATCCTTGACAGGTACTAGGTGGTACTTGGTGCCAAATTTTGACCTGGAAGATTTTATTAGCCATTAATATCAACAGTGACATTAGGAACTAGGCACTAATTAATTGATTAATGCAAGTCCACGAGCTTATAAATGCCCAAGAATACTTGGATGACACTTGCATCTTGATTAAAAAAGCATGGCATTCAAGAGTGCACAAGAGCACTTTCTATGATATCTCAACTATCTTGACCAAAGTAGTCCCCCTCATAGCCTATACCTTAAGTGTTAAAATCCCCCTCAATGTAGGCTCCCAAGGACTGGTACCTAAACTTTCATCACTACAAGCTTTCGGTGAATGGTAGCCAAACTCTCCTTCTAGAAACAAAAGGGAATATCTTAAAGAGAAGGACCCTCTCTCTCTATCTTGCTCTCCTCCACCCCCGGGTGGTGGAGCTCATCAAGGGTCGATGGAACTCCATTGCAGAAGAGGGTTTCGCACGTTTTTTTTTTTTGAGGGGGGGGGGGCGCTCTAGCAACTAATCAAAAACTGAATAGATAGATAGATATTGATAAGTGATATATTAAGTATAAAGATATGGGCTTGCTTTATAGGGCTAGGAATAACCCCCAACGCTAACCCTAAATTATATACACTAAGGTACGTCCACACTAGCATAGATAGCAACTAATCAAAAACTGAATAGATAGATAGATATTGATAAGTGATATATTAAGTATAAAGATATGGGCTTGCTTTATAGGGCTAGGAATAACCCCCAACGCTAACCCTAAATTATATACACTAAGGTACGTCCACACTAGCATGCACATTACAACGTGCTCATACATGATGGTAGTAGATAGCTAACAAACCCCCCTTTGCATCAAAGGTGACTCAACCTGCAAAAAACATAAGAAAAGAAAGATCATAGCAATGTCTTACCTCAATAGAGGCAATGCCTAATCCCATCTAGTAGATTTTGGAGACTGGACATATAAGTGAAAAGATGCTAAAACCGATCTTTCTCCTCAGATAGGGTGGTAATACCTAATTTAATAGTAGTTATAACAAGCAATTAATTCACATAAATTGAAGTACCCACTTTACCACTTGAATCTTGGACAATGACCCCAAATTTGGTGACCCTTGCACTACTTAATCTGCTATTGCAAGGGGATGGAGTAGAATTGAGATTCACCAAGCTCCTTTGCTAATCCAAGTGCTAATTACTATCATAAACAACTAGCAAGCTTTCAAAGTTTCAAACCAAGTTGTCCCTTGGTTTGCTTGGGAAATTGGCCTTTACCTTGTGGAGTATAATTGAGATTCACCAAGCTTCTTTGCTAATCCAAGTGCTACTTGCTATCATAAACAACCAACAAGCCTTCAAAGTTTCAAACCTTGTTGTCCTTGGTTTGCTTGGGAAATTGGCCTTTACCTTGCTCCTTACAAGACAAATTTAGCCCGAAAGTGTAAATTGGTTGGCTAGCCTCTTGAATCTCCCTGAAATTCTTCAATGTCAGCTGCTGGAATTTAAGTCCTAGACCTTCAATTTTAAGCGTGCATCAGGAGGCAGCTGTCAAAATCCTAATTTTTGCTGTAAATTAGGGTTTACAGCAAAGATTTACTGAAATCTCCTCCTTTGATGACTCAAATGGCTGGAAAACATTGAGGGGAGTTGAGAATGGCTGGAGAATGAGAGAGATTGCTGTGGAGAGAGAAATTTCTGATTTTCTTTGTGAAAACCTGCACAAAACAGCAGCTGCCCTATTCCAAAAAAGACCTTGTATATTGTCACCTGTAGCTTGGAGCCCATAAGCTACTTTTGCCAACAATCCTTGACTGGTCACCTGCTACTTGGGCCCTTCTAGAGCTATTGCCTTGAAACCAACCTTCCTCCTTGGATAGGGTGGTAATAACCTGATTTTACAACAATTACAGCAAGCGCAAAACTCACATCAACTGAAAATGCACACTTTTCACTTAAATCTTGGACAATGAATAGCCTATTGGCCCCAAAACTAGCACCCCTTGAAGTATTTCTTTAGCTTTTATTGCAAATGGATAGAGTACAACTAAGATTCTCTAATCTTTTGCTAATCCAAGTGCCTCTTGCTCTCAAAACTGACCAGCAAGTCTTCAAACCAATTTGCCCTTTGGTTTGCTTGGGGATTGGCATTCACATTGCTCCTTGAAAGACAAATTAAGCATCGAAACTAATATGGCCTAGCTAACCTCTTGAATCTCTCTGAAATTCCTTAATTTCAACTACTAGTAGCCCCAACACTAAAGAGAGCAAATTATGAGAATGGACAGTCTATTATTCTCACCGTGGATACAAGCCCAATTGGCATTGGTTGGGCAGTGGGTCAGGATGATGCTAATGGGAATAGGTATGCCATTCGGTTTGGAGCAAAGGTTCTCAATGAACGACAACGGCGGTATTCTCAAGCCAAAAGAGAGCTTTGGGGTGTAGTGACAGCCCTTAAGTGTGATAGGAAGTATTTTATGGGAGCTCATGTAGTGGTAGAGACTAATTGTCTACCTCTATTGGGCATGATAGTAAATTGCTTAACTCCTGATATTGCCATGTTACGGTGGATTGCATATATAAAGTCACTTAACCCTAATTTTCAACATATTGCAAGTAGAGAAAACCCCGTGGCTAACATGCTTTCAAACTATTGTCACCTACTATAGAACTAGTCCTTGTGGTGGCTAAAAATCACATCAGCAGCATCTCCTTGCTCTCTAACAGCCTTCTCCTCTCTCACAACGGCTAGAATAGACTTCCACCAGCCCCAAAAATGCTTTTCCCACTTGCATGGACAAGTTTAGCCAAGTGGTAGCCTTCTAATCCCATTTTCCAACATTATCTAGCTTATTAAATTAATTTTCAGAATAGTAATTAGTAATTCTTCTACTGCCTAGAAAAAAATTTCCATTGACCAATAATTCAATTGGCTAGGCCAATTTGTCTTCCAAGTATCCCTAAGCCCAATAATTAGCCTAGGTCCAAATCTGACACCACGTACCACCAAGTACATGTCAAGCATAACTTATTATAGCTTTTGCCTTCGACACTAACACATATCTCAAGTCCTAGGTTCCACGTTGTGAAATAAATAACTTGCACCACACACGTGCAAGTCATATTTGCACATGCTAACCAAAGCAATAAAATTTTACATCCTTGTGACACGCCTACTACTATAGGCCTTCAGACGGTTATCGCCAGCTTCTAACAAGTCCTCAATGGTTATGCATCAGATCAACAACCTCTCCTCTCTCTCCAATAACCTCCTCCTCTCTCACAATGGCTAAAATAGACTTCCACCAACCCCCAACAGCCTTCTTCCCACTTCTATAGGCAAGTTTTGCCAAGTGGCAACCTTGTAATCCTATTTTCCAGCATTATTCACCTTATTAAATCAATTTTCAGTATATTAATTTTAAAAATTGATTAAATTATATTTCTAATGCTCAAAAATTTAATTTTGCTAGTCAATAATTGAACTGGCTAGACCAATTTGTTTTCTAAGTATCCTTAAGCGATTATTGACCCTTAGATTGACATTAATTAATTAATTAATGCCTAGTCTCTGATATCACCACTTATATCAATGGCCATTAAATTGGTCTAGGCCCAAATTCGACACTACATACCACCTAGTATCTATCAAACATAACTTGTTACAACTTTTGCATTTGGCACCAATTGATTTCTCGGGGTCTTGGATCCCACACTGTGAAATAATAACTTGCACCTCACATGTGCAAGTCACATTTGCACATTTGATTAACTTTTAATCAAATGCTAAGCAAAGTAATTAAATTTCACATCCTCATGACAAATGCAACATGAGCTAGATCATGACTTGGTCTACTAACAAGCTAAGAGACCCAAAGTAAAGCATGGTTTAGAGGTAAGTGTACATGGGCTCAAAGGTTGATCACAGTGTAGCATACCTAAGATTCAACATGTACATGACCAAGGGCATGATACAAGGCTGTATGTGCATGGTTTAGACAGTTGATGAAGAATCAACATGGCACATATGACAGAGGGCCCAAATTTCAAGAATGGCTCTCAAGCTTAACCCAGAGGCCATGGAAAAAGTGGTTATAAAGCATAGAAGCTGAAAAACCCCAAGATGCCCCTTGGGAGAGGACTCGAAATGCCGAAGCATAAGAAGATGGACCTAAACGATGTTTCCCCAATCAAAACATTTCCTAATGAGAAAACGGATGCCACATGGCATTTACAACTTAAAGAAACGTTTCGGATTTCAACTATTTTCCCACAAGCTCAAAATAGTTCTTTTAAAATGGCTAACTTAAGCATTAACATTTGATGTTTTCGTTTTTGTTTTTAACATTTCATATCAATCTTTTGAATGTTATTGATTTCTATTCTTTTAATGTTCTATTTTAGTCGCTTTTAATATTATTGCATTTATTATTTTAATGCTATTGTTTATAATGTTTCACTTTTCTTTTAATAATATCATTTTTAATGGTTCCCTTTTATCCTTTGAGTCAACAGGACTTCATGGCATAAACCAGTCCACAGGTGCATGATATGTTCTAACTTCTAAAAGATTGTGGCTAATTGCGATTATTTCTCTCTAGCCTAATAATTGCCTTAATCAATTGCTATGCTAGAAATGATTGGAGCATATCCTCTCCCTCCCTCTCCCCCCCCTCTCTCTCTCTCTCTCTCTCTCTCTCTCTCTCTCTCTCTCAACACACCCTCCAAGAGTTCTACAGACCCCCGACCACCCCCTCGACAACAAGGACTACAGCCAACCAACCAGTGACCCCACCCCAAGAAGTCACCTTGGATAGAGCTACAGAGAGAGGCAAAGCTCGCCGCCCACACCCAACAGGCCCACGCCCCCGCAAGAGACATTACCTACAGATACAGCGGATACTACAGCACCACCGGGGAACCATACCCCACCGCTTCAACCTCTTTATGCTAGACAGACCCATGCGAGACATCTTAAGATGACCACGCTCCATGAGCAGTTCCACACTACACTTGAAGTGCATCTAGATTGTATCGAGTTTGTATACCATTTTGTACCTACTCACCTAGTTCACCATAACACCAGATAGTAGCTTTACTGGGACTTGGAAAACTTCCCAGACATTTTGTATGTAACCTTTTGGTCTCATAGGCCAACTTAGCCTTTTGTAGACGTTAATATAATTTTCTTTCTTCTCTCTCTCTCTCTCTCTCTCTCTCTCTCTCTCTCCTAGAAATTAGAATGCTTTGATTTTGAGTATGAAACTTATATTCTAAATTCCAACTTCTAAGCACATAGGCTCTTAAGATTCCCCCCCTCCCCCCCTTGTTAAGAAACCATATCATTCTACACATGTTCCCCTCCATTTCTATTTTAGTTTCCATTTACCGCCCCAAAAAGCTTTCTGGGCGCCTCCCAAGGTCGGGACACCACCCAAGAGACCTCACTAGCCACGTCACTCTAGACAATCTACGCCTATATATACAACATTAACTCCACCCATTCTTTCACCCCCACACTCTTTCCTTCCAACATTCTCTCTCCATCTCTCTCATCTCTTTAGCCTCTCCACTACTGCTCACACCCTTCCGGAGGACATTGCAGTTCATAGTCAACTTCCACCTTCGTCTCTCCCTACTGCCAAGTACCTTGTCTTATCTTCCATAGGCTTGCATTTATGGTAGCGGTCTCTCCCTCCTCCACCTAGCAACCATCTCCACAATTTAGCATCAGATTGTACTCCTGTTTTTGGCTACATATTCTCTTCCTCCACTTAGCAAACATCATCTCCATTTGGCATCAACAGGCACGCATTTTTGCTGCCAAATCACCTCTCTCTACCTAGAGACAATGCTCTCCACCTGGCATCAGCCTCTCAAGCTGTATTTTGCCATCTGGACACCTCCCTGGCATTAGCAACAGCTTTGGCAAGCACTTGCTACCTCAGATACCTATATTTTTACAGTTCTTGCTCCATCAAGAGCTGGATTTCCTCATCTGGCACACCATCCTATTGATCCTCATCTTTTAGAGTAAGTGTTCGTGGCTAGTGATCTTCTTCCTCGACTCTGATGGCATCTCAGGACTGTGTTTTGCTCCCTTGACAACTATTCTTCCCCTTCAGCATACATCTTCGACATTCTACTGCCGAAGGACTATGTTTCGCTCTCTTCACTGTGCAAATTCCCTTCAAGTGTTGCTATCTAATCAGATAGGACGGTGCAATTATCTTCAGAGCTTCAACTCCATTGTATCGCTTTTTTCACATAGCATGATTTAGTGCTTCATCATCATCATCATCATCTTCTTCTTCTTCTTCTTCTTCTTCTTCTTCTTCTTCTTCTTCTTCTTCTTCTTCTTATGTCTTGTAAGTTTCTCTTCTCTCTGTGTTTGCCGTACACACTCTAAGTTTCTCCCTGCAAACCTTATTGTCTCTTTGGTTTGCTTTAACAGCAATCATTTCTTGACACCCATTTCTCTTCCCCTACCCCACTTGATGACATGGTGTTTCTGTTTCCTCCTCAAGACTTCTTGTTTTTGTTTCCATTTCCATTTTCCCCATTTCCCTCAACTATGTTACAAAGCCCCCAAAAATATAACTACAAATAGAATTATGTAGAAAATGAAATAAGAATATTTTAGGAAATAACAAAGCAACGTACCCTACAAATTTTATGTTGAGTTGGAAAGGTCTTAATGCATGCTTGAGCATGGTGAGTTCTAATTCCAATCATAATTCAAATTTTATAGTTTTTAAAAAAAAATTAACTTTTAAAATCCCTTCACAAAAACTCAATGCTAGATATTTTAGATTATTTAAATGGTGAAGTGCTCTTATAAATATACATGAGTCTACTTTATTGCCTATTTATTTCATCCATGACAAGGCATGACACAGATTCGTTATAATCACCATTTTCATCTCCTACATCCTTTTGGCCTTTACACACACACACACACTCTCTCTCTCTCTCTCTCTCTCTCTCTCTCTCTCTCTCATTACCCAAATTGGATGGTAAGACCTTGTGCATATACCTTGGATACAAAGAGGAAGAAACACTCCCCTTTACAAAAGCATGGAGAGTTGGAAAGGACCCACCAAAGCGCACACTCGTCTTGAGGTTTCCATATGAAATGGAAAGGACAGCCTTCATGAGAAAGAAAGTTGTACTTCACTGACTTCAACCCATCTACCTTGACGATGACCTTACCAAGATGCACGTGAAACATAGGCATACAACCATGCCCAAATTAATCCAAGCTAGGAAGGAGGACAAGAAGGCGATGTATAGAGATGGCCAAGTCATCATTGATGGCAAGGCAATTGAATAGGTATGCGCAATCTATGAGACAAACACTTCAAAGATATGGACAATAGTATGAAATCGTAACGGTTCATTATGGACACACTCAAGGATGGAGCAGGTGATGGAGGATCATGCACTAATTTTCATCACAAAGACACACCAAAGTCCCGAGAGGACATTGCCTAGAGTACAAGGATATGTATGGGAGTCCACATACAGAAGTTGCAGGAGACATCAGGACCCCAATTGAGGATCAGAAGGAGTGGCAATGCTGATCAAGCAAGACCTACAAAATAGAGTCCACATCATGGCACGAGATCTCAACACCTTACATGTGGATCAGAATGGAGATCTCCAACAGCCAGATACTCTATACAACCCTTTGGTACTTTCTTCCACAAGGATGGAGAGATGCTACAAGGAGCCCAAAAGAGCAAGAGCAAGAGGGAGAGGGAGGGGGAGAGTCCCTTTCACAAACTTATCAAATGAGATTGTACACTATTCCAAATAGGGCGAGATTCTCCTAGAGATTTTAATGCAAGAACGCCAAGCAAACAATGTAACACATATGATTTTAAGGATCCGATGGGGCTTTAGGTGATGGATATAGATGAGGCATGCACATGCAATATATTTGCTAATACTAGAGGGTATCTAATAGCACTCGCAATAGCTAGAACCTAGTAGAGCTAAGGGTCGCCACACCATCTCATTATTTACAACAAGATATAGAAGTGGCCTAGATCTAGAGCACTAACTTCCCCACCGGTTCTAAGACAGTAGATTATGTACTAGGTTTCATCGAGACAATGCAACTAGTTAGATACTTCACTATTTCCCCCTGCCTAATCGCAGCAGATCATACCTACCTATCCCTTACCCTATCCTCCTCCCCACACCCACATATTTCAACCACTGCCCATAGCCCACCCACCACTGTCAATTTCAAGCATGAGCTAGCTGACATATACAGCCATCACATATATGATGGGCTCACACAATTGAGTATACTACCCCCCTAGGGACACTCATCTCCCAACTCCTCCATCCTCCACTTGGCTGCTCTCCAAAGCTTCCCACGCTCCACACACACTAGTAGACCCACTCAACCTAGGACCCATGCCTCAAAACAGATAGTTTGATGATGAGTACAAAAAGCTATACAGACACCTCCAAATTCAAAGAGGACTAGGATATATCGCACAGAGAGAGACCTACATGCAGATGAAGACCTTGACTCATCGTAAACAATGGGCATATGAGGCGGCACAATATTGGGATCTATACCATTTATTCATGAGCAAAGATGCAGCCACAGCATAGCATACACTACAGGAGCTGCCTCGCCCCACACCCATCAGTAACCCAAAGACATGGCACTCCTATGCAAAGGACTATATGATGTACCACACCAACCACCAATTCCCAATCGAAGCCCCGCCCTACCACATCCACCTTCTTCACACATGATATGGTGAGGAGAGCGATAGAGCATCTACAACATGGACAACCGATACATCACACATGTATACAAGGTGAGCACTTTATTTACGCAATGGATATTCTAACTCCTCTCCTTGCTTTTTATGTTCAATAGGGTCCTAGTAGGCCTTAAAAGGCTTCCCAAATGAGTGAACCATGCATACCATTGTGGCCATCCACAAGTCTGTAGACCCCCTAGATCCAGGTAACCATATAACCATAATGGTGAGTCACATGTTGACAAAGATATATGGACCAATGATGGAGGCAGACATAAATGCATATGTAGAGAGGGAGATTGAGAATAGTAGGGCAGGCTAGTTTCCAACAAGGGTTCTCTACACTTGACCACATCTTCACCTTGAGGAGCATGATTGAGCATGTGAAAATGAGAAAGAGAGACTTTATTACTACTTTGTGGATTTTTGAAAAGCCTTCAATGCAGTTCCACAAGATAGACTATTATAGAGGCTATAGAAATTGAGGATCCCATCGAACATGATTGGGGCATCTATGCACTGTATGAGAAGGTTGTGAGCCAAGTGAGATGCCCACGAGGACTTTCAGGCATGGTCTCTAGCACCATTGGAGTAAAGTAAGGTGGTGGTCTCTCCCCTACACTCTTCTGTCTCTACATCAATGAGATAGGTCACATTGCACAAGGAGGCGGCAATGGAGTGGAGAAGGTAGGTATATTGGTCTCCATTATGCTTTATGCTGACAATATTGTTCTAGTTTCTGAACCACACAAGGTCTACAACAACATCTCCACACCCTTCATGACTTTTGTACACAATGTGGATTGATGGTTAAGAGATAGTGCACACACTTCCAAGAGCCTCACACACAAAGACGGCTATTTGACACATTGGTCACACCAACCATGATGAATGGTGCACCTATTTGGACCTCTAGCTTGGCTACATACCTGTGGATACCAATCAAGAGACCACAGATCATCAAGCTCTCACGGATGATCTGCAGCAAACCATCAGTCCCACATGAGATAAATAGAAAAGAGTTTGTTACACCCCCAATGATGATGATACAGACCATCGGATTCATACACAAAGTACGTGACATGGATCCGAATAGACCACCTAAGACAGCCTTTGAGGCCTCTAGGCAGCTAGCTCAAACAGGACGAGAGACTTCATTGTATCCACAGGTCAAGCAATGGCTTGCAAGACATGGGATCGACATGGACCATCTTCCCCCCTTCTAGTATGACCCTAACTCCCCCTTCATATACCTCTCCCACACACACAGGAACTTGGTCATGCAGCAAAACCTTTGCCAATTGTATATACAGCATACATGGATTTCACCCAAGACCCACGTAGCCCCTTTCCTAGATCTTGTACTACAAAGATCACTTCATGGAGACTACAACATATGGCTTCATTGAGAGGCCTGAACACCTAGATATATACATGCCACATGAGAGGCGTGTAGCCATTTTCCAGCTCACGGTATCCTCTCACCAGCTTGAGATTGAGATCAGAAGGGCGACCCACATCCCCAGAGTTGCACAAATCTGCATATTATGTCACGAGGAGGTGGAGAGCAAGAAGCACTACATCTACAAATGCAAAGCCTATAGCACAGTCCGAGAGCTAGATACCCCACACTATTTGGAGGAGACACCTCCCTTAGACTAGTCATGGAGTCCCCATGCTAGTGCCACTTGGGCCAGTTCCTAGTTGAGATTGAGAGCCTTCGTGCATCACTACTACATGCTGACACTACAAAGAGAGGGAGGCGTAATCACAACTTACAAATTTCTTCCAAATAGTGACCACACATAAATCTACACAAAGAGGGGTGATAGTCCAAAGAGCTGAGGAAATCAAGTTAATGCCTAGTCTTTAATGTCACCACTAATATTAATGGCCAATAAATTGGTCTATGCCAAAATCTAACACCAGGTACCACCTAGTACCTGTCAAGAATGGCTTATTACAACTTTTGCCTTTGGTATCAATTGATATCTCGAGGTCCTAAAAACACATTGTGAAAAAATTAACTTGCACCTCGCATATGCAAGTCACATTTGCACATTTTGATTAACATTTTATCAAATGCTGAGCAAGGCATTAAAATTTCAAGTCCTCGTGACATGTGGTGCCTACTGAGTATCTTGAAAGCAGTGGGAGGATCTCATACATGGACATGCAAATTGTGCCTGTATCATCACACAAGTGGGACAAGCAAGGTTCAAACTCACTTCTTGCACATTGAAGCATACTAAGTATAATATTGCCCGAACATGACTCTCGAGAAAAGAAGAGAGGTCACAGAGAAGGATGCAAGGCTACGAGCCTCGTCTTCACAAGAGGAGCACACTGTCTCCCAACCATTGACCCTAATGCATTTGCGATAGCATAAGCTCTCAAATACCTCATGCACCATCTAATACTGATGCTAGTCACACATAATCTATTCAAGATGCATTTAGAATAGAAGCATCTATTGGGCAAGCATCAATTGATCCTCTTGGGCAATAGCACACTCTTGAGGTTGTTTAGGATCCACAAAACTAAAAAGGAATTGATGTTGTTACACAATTCTTTTTCATAATCACATTGCATTCATTGTTGCGAAGATCAGAATAGTTTAAACAATATTCAGGAGCATGGCCCAACTTATACTTCTCATTTATTAGAGACTTTGTGTATCACATTGCTTGAAAGAAAAAGGCAATTGGTGGAGCAAACCACTAAGAAAACCAAGTGTGTATGGCAAAAGAATGATGTGTCACTCAAGGTGCCTTGGAGCACAAATGGTATCCTAACTGCAATCTAGAAGCTAAAATTGGCCACGAACTAATGATTATAGTCAAGCTAATTCAAAAACAAAAAAGTTGACTAATATACTTGTTGCCAAGTGGGCAAATGCAGTGGAGTCTATTGCCAAAGATCTTATTGTGGGGCTTCTTGTTGATGGTGAGCACACAAATAGGGCAGCAGGTGTTATTTTGCAGAATGTAAATCCACATATTATTGTTTCTTATTGCATGGCTCACTGTCTGAACAACTTGGTAAAATATGTTGAAAGTTGCCATGGATAGAGCCTGTCATTGATAATGCAAATTTAATGGTATCATTCATACCGAATCGTCAATTCTTACACCATGAGCTCAACAATAAGTCCAACAAAATGTTGCTAAAATATTGTGAAACCCAGTTCGCCTTTAATTTCCTTGTTGGTTTGATTAAGCACATGTAGTGGTACTTTAAGACAGTTCTTTATTAGTGATGAATTTACTTCTTCACCATTGGCTATCACTACTAAAGGGATAGAATGCAAAGAATTGATAGAGAATCTTGAGTTTTGGGAGGATGTGAAGCACATTGATGCTATGGTACAGCCAATAATGCATTTGTTGAGGCTTGTGGATGGTATGCAGCCATGAATTCGCAAAGCCTATGAGGCCATGGATAGGATGATAGAAAGATTGAAGGATTAAGAGCCTGATGGAGACTGGTACAAGTCCATCCATGACTTGTGCATTCATCTTGAATCTAAAGTTTCAAGGCAACAAGGAAAATTAAAAATCAACTAGCTCAATATAGAGAGCGAGGGGCTCTCTTGGTTGTCCAAATACACTCGTGGACCATTTTAAGATTGTGGTAACATTATGGTGGGAGGATTTTGGCGGTGATGGGCCTAAACTACAAGAGTTAGCCATTCATGTACCTAGTCACGCAAATAGTTCATCTTGTCTGAAGCAATTGTGGAGCTCCTACAGCCATGTAACATTTTTATTTTTTTTTAAGAAACAACCTTAGCACACAAAAGGCAGATGACTTGGTTTCTGTGAGTGCCGACTTGTAAGCTTGGTGAAAGCATGATTGCGAAAGCAGATTCTTTTGTGGAGTGGAAAGAGCAACAAACCAATGAGCTAGAGAAGCACCATTAGGATGAGGATAAGGAGGATCACAGTGATCATCGAGACAAGGAGAATTCCGAGTGATGCTTGCGGTTATAGCATGATTGATGGCCCATTTCAATTTGTATTTGCTCCATGTATCTTCTGCCTTGGCATTTATGATATGCCATTTTGTCATTTTAATTGGCATTAGTCTTGACACTTTTTGTCATTTCACATTTAGATTTTATCTAAGTAGACTGTCCACTTCAATCACGTCTTGCTAGCTCTTTATTTATATCTTTTAACTTTGTACTAATCAAAATTTTATTATCAATGCTTACTTGTCAAATGAGTCATAACACAGATACTTGGCATTCTCTACAACTTATTTGGAGTTTATTGTTAAAAATAAATGACCTCACACTTGCCTTGGGGGATGGCCCCCCCGCTATTTGTATCGTGTTATTAGTATAAATTAGTGTTAAGGTACACTTTTATATGTTACTTTGATGATGCACATTTTAGACAAAGTTATAGTTAATAAAAAAATAAAAATTGTTCATTCGTAAGTATATATTGAATGTTTTTAATACCATCTCGATCCCTCATCCCCTATCCCTTATTTTTAGTTGTATGTATCACGTTCCCATCCCCGTCAACTATCACCTTGTGACTATGTAGACTGATAGGTCATTTTGGCCTCTTACAAACATTAGCATATCGTCATCGTCCTCTGTGTGTGTGTGTGTGTGTGTGTGTGTGTGTGTGTGTGTGTGTGTGTGTGTGTGTGTGTTAATAGACCAAAGAAAGAATCTACCTAGGAAAAATACTTAAGAAAAGAGTACTAACCTTGAGCATAGAGAACTAGTTGTTGAGAATGATGGTAGAGGAGTTTCAAGAAGAAAAGATTACTAACCTTGGCCATCAAGAACTAGTTGTTGAGAACGATAACAAAGAGTTTCGACATGACTAAAGAAGTAGGAAAATGTGAGAGGTGGTCACATGTGGAAGTGAAAAAAGTGTTTGATGTGACCGACCATCCAATCAAAACATAAAAGCATTAAATATATAATGCACAAGAGTCCCTTAGATGCATGAACATATTTTAGGGAAACCATGAAAAAGCATAAGGGTTGTGAGCATCCAAGTCATGCTTATTGAAGGACTAGGGAACTCAAGAGTATAAGCTCCCATATTCAAGGCTTAGCAGATCCTTATGTACACATGCACTAAGAGTCATCTTTCTTACTATGTCAAAAGTATTAGAGTTCATTACGTTGTCATAAAAGTCACATAAAAGTAATACAATCCAAGCATACACTGTCTAGATACATATATGTAGACAATTCAGGAGCATATGCACGACCATATACAATATCTAACCTACAAGTAGAATGAATCCAAATCCAAATCTCAAATATATTGCTCCAAATAAGAGAGTTTGAAGTGAGAAAACTCAAATATATTGCTCCAAAAACTCTTTTAAAAACGAGACATGAACATAAAATATTTGTAAATTTAAGATAGATATTTCAAAGAAAATCAAATTAAAAACTTTCTAAAAGAATAACATAGAAGGATGCACAAAAATGTTACTTTGATAACTTACAATGTGTAAAGTCACACTTCATGGAGTCTATGGAAACATATATGCAAACCCAACTTGTGGAAGGTTGCAAAGCATATTGCCAATGTTTTGCTGTGAAGTGTGCACTTCAACCAGTTAAAAGATTCAAAGATGTAAAGGGAGTGCCTAGAAATGGAGCAATGTTGCAAGCAACTTCAATCAAAATGATGTGTGTTCTCTAGCCTTAGAATAAAGATATTTTACCAATAATGTAAATACTCTCTTCTCATTCTTTTCAAATTTCACCATTTTATCTTTGAATTATCTCAAATTCTTAAATCACTTATTAAGAGAAAACCAATGCTTTTTAGCCAAGTAAAAGCAATCTTGCATGCATTAGCGATTGTCAACAAAATTGAAAATGGCTAGGGCGATCACAACTTCCAAAATGAGAGAGCCAAATGCATCATTGCTACCTTATTTGAAAGTACATACCTTGGATGTTAAATTTTGATTCGACATTTGGACAAGTTTAAAAGTACTTGAGAAATGTTAGTTTTTAAAGTGAATCTAAAAGTCCCTCAACTATATGGTTAGAGGCAATAAGAAAGATGACCCTTCTAACCAATTGCTATTATCTTACAATTATGCATCACCTATATTTTCACTTGTATATCAAAGTGATTCTAAAAGCACTTCTAAGTTTGCAAAAGAAGCTACTTTTAATAAAACAAGAACATATGTAATGTGCTCGAGCATTGCCCTTTGTTAGACTAGAGCAAGTAGCTTACTCACCTTACTTGTCATGAGTCATTGAAACATAAGTCGGAGATGTCTCTATTCACATTCCTACAAATGTGGTTGTTTTTCTCCCTTGTATGTGCTAGTTGTGGGTTAGAAAGAAGCAGAATAATAAAAAGCTCATATGCATAAAACAAAAACTAAAAAAAGAAGTCAAAAAACTTTGGGCCAACAACTACTAGTGTCAACTAGGGGTAAATTTTCCTTCACGAATAGCCTAGCCTCCCTCCCTCCCCAAAAAAACAAACAAAAAAAGCATCACCTAAGCATCCCCTAACAAAAATGCTAATAAACAAGCCACTTTGACCCACACTAGTATACTTAATCATACCAATCTTTACCACAAGGTTGGAAATGCCACATAAACAAACTAGTCAAAACTACAAAAAGCTACTTCTACAATCTTCCTATATAAACCTTAAACTTTTTATTCAAGTACCCTAAGTATACAAATAGACTCAAAATACATCCAACGTTGTAAATATGATAAATTGCAAGCTTATGAGGCATTCATTAATCAATTAGCCCTTCCCTTTTCACCATGCATGCACATGCACGCATACAATTCACTACGTTATTGTTTTAACCAAAGCTTATCACTTGCTTTTACATGCTATGTAACAATCATATTCACAAAGTCAACCATGGACCCTTGGACCATTGATAATTAATGCAAAAGAATGCACACATACTCACATGTGTGCACATGAATGTTGTGGCATATATGGACATGTCAAAGAGAGTTATAAGATAGTATCCATTCTTATCAACCCGAAAACTTACATATTTATGCATGCATATCTCCAAAACCTCCAATAAGCTAAATATACGTCCATATTTGAGAAAGCAACAAATTTCTTGTACTTTAAAAGCACCATCCCTACATCCCACTTGGTAGAGTAGATTTTTTTAATCACAAAAAGGCCCTCCATACCTTTTTCATCAGAAGGACAAAAAAATAAGGGAATAAGCTTACATTTTTTAGCCATTTTTTAGGCGTCTTCCATACCCATAGATAGTTCCCCTCAAACCCTTTTATTCAAAAAAACAAAATAAGAATGAAGAAACAAGCATACATTTTTTGAGTCATCTTGAATGTCCATATAGATAGCACTCCCCATCCCTCCCCCCATCTAGGTACGAAGCATACACTATGAATGTCTAGGATTCTCTAAACCATAAGACTTTCATTTACCTATGAGCTACTTATTTGAATTGAAAGGACAATCACCAAGTATACATTTTGATTTGGATTAACACAAATAAGAACTCACACAAGCCACCAAAATCCTTTTTTCATCTACAAACCAAAAGCATCTCCAAAACCTACATTGCTCAATGGGCGAAATGCATGCAAGTGGAACAAATTCAACTTATTTGCAATATGTAAACTCTCATATCCAATTAAAAAGGATATCATTCCATATAGTATGCAATATGTATATACATCTTTCCAAACTTACCTCTATACAATCAAATTGGTTGACACGTTGGCCTTCAAACGCACTTTATTCTAGTAATTATTCTAGAAATTCAAGTTAAGACTTACAAATCTATTGTGTGAAAGCAAAGAACAAATTTGACGATATAAAAGGACATCACATAAGTTCCCAAAAAAAAGAGAAAATGTCCAATCAATAAGCTCGCAACCCTTGAAAGGTTTCTAGAAAATCAAAAATGGTCTTTCAAAGTTGCTTGAAAGTGGTTCCATCAAGCAATCCTTTTGTCAAGACTCAAAATATGAACATCATCTTTCTAATCACATTGTACTAATTTGAGAATTTAGTAATTCCCACCATCAAAATAGGAAGGAAACATAAAGAAGAGTAAAAAGTAGAACAATAGGCTACAAAGATCATAGCAAGTAGAAGGGAGAAAGAAAAAACAAAAGATGCAATTAATGTGACAAATGAGAGCACACCATAAATCAAATTAGTGGAAAAAGTGTCATAACTACATTTGTGTTACGATTAGACAAATGAAAATACCCCCTCCCCCCCTTTTTTAGTGCTCTCACTCCACTCTATTTTCAAAGTATGATATGAAAGTCTCTATTACATTTGTCTCCTCTTATCTTTATGCAAGATGAGTTGCACAATCTAGACAAATGAAAACGTGCATATACATGTATATATGCAACTAGAGAAGTAACCATCAAATACGACATTCACGCATAGTGATTTGTCTTCTTTGTAAAGAGATTGGCACATCAAAACAGTATGTTCAATTGGAGGGACAATGAGAATACAAAATTATATCAAACATGCATTTATCACAAGAAGAATCAACTACGAACCAGGCATATTATAGGCACATATAAGCTCTCAAGGAAATTACATTGTTAAGAGCGAGGGGGTGTGATCAACTCTAACATGCTAAGGATAGTGTGTGCACGGCAAGTGTTTCTTTGATTCACCTTTCTCACAAGAATTTTATTGTCACATTGGCTCACCTCACCTAAACATGGCATAAAGAATAACTATTGCACCAAGGAATACCCCAAGCCTCTTACTTACATCTGCAAAATAACTTTATCAATACACGATTGACAAATCATTAACAGAACAAACTCTATCCAATGGGACACTTATCAGTGCAAACTACTCACATCATTGACAAGGAAGCAAAGTACAAACTTAGAATACATGGGCAAAGAAGGATTGTGTCTATGATGCAATTGGACTAGACAAGGCCACAAAATTGGTCTCTAACCCATAGGTGTGTTAGTGATCCACCTATTGGAACCTTGACAAGATATAATAGTTTAGTGACTTTTGAAAGTATTGTAAGTAATCAATACATGCTCCACCCATCCTTACTCATCTCTTGTGCCTTCAAGGCATTCTTTTTGTACATGAAGTTCGTCCTTAAAACTTCAATATGTTTTAAAACCCTCACAAAGTTCTATTGGAGGACATCAATATCCTCATTGTGATACCCAAAAGCTGAATACCCTAATCACAAGGATTAAAAACTCACTATCCAATCATGGGTTCACACACTGTGAACTATACACAAAGTCATTCCAAATTCAAATTGCCTTGGAGCTTGTTAAACCTTGTGTTGCATAGGCCATACACAATTACTCCAATCTCTATGGTCAAAAGTCTACCTACACCACCTTTCACATAGTAACTACCGAGACTCCCCCATCAATCAAAGTTTAACAACATTGTAAACAAACAATCCAACTTCATGGTAAATATGATACCAACCTGGTAACCCTAACAAATCTTAAATTCACAATGGCCATTTTGTCCTCCAAAAAATCCAAATGTTGATATGATGGTAGCCTCTCGTGCTTGTAATATGGCAAGATTTTCCTGAACAAAGCACACACTTTTTGGTGACAAAAAAGAGTTAAAGCCTAGTGATAAATGTCGATAGACAATAAACATATACTTGATCGAAGTTTTGGACATTTAAAAAGGTCCTATCGAGTTTTTTTTAATGGTCAAAAAGTGAAATTAAACAATTTGACCAACATTGTCATTATGTTGGAAGTTTGGCCTAGCTTGTAGTCTATTCCAAGGGTTTCTAAATACTTAAAGCAAGTCTTAGTCCTCATTTGAGAAATCAATAACATCAACATCAAGTCTTAGTTTCTCCTCACAAAGATGTGATATAAAGCGATTGAGATCTCTTAGCAAGTCATCAATGAGATCATAAGAGCAAAAATGCATGAAGGTGAGTGATATATTGGAAAAGTGTAGACTAGAGTGTTTGTGGCTGTGTGAGATTAAGATTGATCGTAATCAATCGAATTTGACTTGTATTGGTTAAAGATATGCTTTGCATATATAGAGTGTGGGAGTGTCCTATATAACACACTTGGGCTCTCAAAGCGATACTTGTATTAATCTCTTAATTGTTGTAAATAAAGATTTGAGGATCTCTTCACCTTTTGATCTTTTGCCAAGTTGTCAAACTCGAGACTTGGTGTCCTTACAGAGCCATCTCTAGCACACATTATCACACATATCTTCTTCTAGCCTTATGTCTAATTGATTTACTATACATTTGTCCTAAAAGAGCATGCATTATGGAGATTTAATCATCAACAAATCTTGCATTTCCCTCTTTGCTAAACCCTAGCAAAGATCTTCTACTAAGCCTTACTACATAGCCCCAAACTATATTAGAATAACATTTAGAACATAACAGTGGACTCATCACCAAAGCAAAGAGGACACAAAGACCTCTTTAATATGCAAAGGCTTTGATACCTTGTTTGCACTAGTCAAACTTCTATGAAATAGAGTTTCAAAAAGATTGATCAAGTAGCAAGGAGGTTTATCAATTCAAGGTAAATAGCGTAAAGTGAAGGGAAACAATGACGAAAGGGGATTGCCACATCTCAAAACTAAGGAACATGTGGAACCATTAGCTCGTCAACTAGATAAAGACAAAAGGGGAGATAGAGGGCATACCTCACCCAACTTATGAGGTGGCATTTCCATAACAAACAATTGAGGCGTGGATCAAAAACCAATGTTTCAAACATGTCTTCACAAGAAAAAAACCCAGGTTCCAAACATTATAACCAAAATCAAAATGCATCTTGAATAATTAAGGTGTTTAAGGTTCAACCCTACACCATAATCACTCCTACCCTTCATCCATGCAAGTAAAGGAGCCATGCTCGCTTGCTTCTTTACAAGTATGTACATGTATGCATCAAGCCTTGTAGGACAAGTATGCATCTCAAGCTTTGTATATGAAGATAAAATCTCATCTTCAAAAAATATACACTACACAAAGCATAAGATCATATAACCCTATGTATTAGGTTAGCTTCAAACAACTCAGCTCAACACTCAAAATTTTATTGTAACAAATTTATCCTTGTCATGTTGATGATTGCTCACTAAATCGCCATTCAAAATCATGTTTTGCCACAATTGGATCAACTTGTCTAGATTGTCAACTAGTAAAAACCCTTAGCCACCCACTAGCCCCAGGATCCTCGCGAACGCTGTGTTACAACCGTCCAATCAAGACCTTGAGAGAGAATTGGAACATGTCACACACGTAGATCCAAATCTGCTAGCGATAAATGTTATCAAAATCCTTAAGTTAAAGGTTCCTCGCCAAATTAGGACTTGAAAACACTATGTTTCCCAAAAGACCTACGCTAAAACACTAGATAAGCACAAAACATTTCCCCCCGTAGGCATACATTCTAACTGAATAAGTGGTGATTTTCTGGTTAGCTTTATATGCTGTAAGATGTGAGACAGAGAGAGAGAGAGGTACCTGATAAACTTGATGATGCTAGTCGAAGTGCCAGCCCCTCTCTTTTTCACACCCACACAGACTTTCCATCCACTTGGAAAGCCTTGTGCATCGATGACTTTCACCTCAACCCCTGCTTTCACAGCAATGTCAACGTCATCCATCCTGGCAACTATCGCAAGCTGTTGGCTTCCTGAAGAGGACTCGGCTAGCAATGGCCTCCTTCGGGCCTCTTCCTTGGTTTTCATTTTTTTGCTCGATCTGAAGGACACATCCACTTTGGCCTGCTCCACAGGCACAAGAGCGCCGTTCCCGATGGCAGGTGCTGCGTTGTCGACTCCATTGGCTCGTGCCATGCGCTTGAGGCGGCCAGTATGGTGGAGGCCGTTAGGTTTGAGGGACCTTACGACATAGCTGCCGGTTCCTTCTTGGTCCCTGATGATGGCGGAGTCAGCAATGGCAGGAGGAAGAACAAAAGGAGGGGCCGGAAGGAGGAGAGGCGGCGGAGGAGGAGGAGGAGGAGGAGAAGGCATGGCGGCAACCACCTCCAAGGCGAGCTTCTCGTCAATATTGAGGCGCCTGCAGAGGCGCAAGACGAGGTCACGGTTCTCCCTCAGGGTCAAGGACGCGCCGGGGATGAGGCCGGCACTGCTGGCAAGGGCGGCGGCGGTGTTGTTTCGCGACAGGCGGGGCTTGTTGGACTTGCTGTGGCTGCTGTTCCGTTCCCTGTCGTAAGTCTGCCGCCGGCTCCCGGCGCTCTCGTTGAAAATTGACCGGTCGATCGCAACCTCCACCACCTCCTCTGCTAGCCTGGCTGTGAAATCCCCGAACAGCTTGGCCACGCTGCGAATCTCGTCCTGGCACAGCGCGCGCAGGTCTACCACTGGCACAACCCCGATATCAATCTGTGCATCCTCCTCCTTCTCCATCTCTCTCTCTCTCTCTCTCTCTCTCTCTCTCTCTGGTCAGAGAAAAAGCTAAGCGTTATTTCTTTTCTTTTCACATCCCTGCTTAGCCCTGCTGCAAAAATGTCTATTGACTCAATGCAAAGCCTGCGTTCTCTGCTTTTAGATGCTCGTCCGTAAACTATAGTACCAGACTGAGAGACAGAGAGAAGAGGAGGAGGAGGAGGAGGAGGAGGAGGAGAAGAGGAAGAACAGGAGAGTTTTTAGAGACAGATGAGAGAGCCCCCGCCAGCGCTTCTGCCCAAATGTTCCCGTTTGCCTTCGAGACGTCGTCCTGCGTTGTTGGGAAAACCAGCGTGGTCACATGCAGGCCTTTTTGGCTCAAAACTTTTGGCCTGCCAAAGCCCTGCTAGGGTCCTAGAGTAGCACTCGTATATCTATTCTATAAGGATAGAGACAAACTGCAACCAAAGACCTTCGAAGAGAAGCTTTTCCTGCTTTCCATTTGGCAAGAGGCAGAGAAACAAAGTGCAGCCAAGATACTGAGAATTACGAGAGAGGGGAGGAGACGCACATGCAGAAGCGACTGTTGAGAGAAAGATAGGAGTAGAGAGCCCTTGATAGACAGAAGAGCCATCACACATAGTCATCTCTAAGGAGAAAGCTAGAACATAAGTTGACTATTAAGGCTCACATGTGAGGTCTAGGGCTACCCAATACATGTGATGGGCAAGAGTGAGACGAAGTGAGAGGGAGTGACCTTGGAGAGAGAGATTAGTAAAGAGCAACTTGAGATGATGGAAAGAGTCTTCACGCTTGGTCATCTCTAATGAGATGTTAGAACACAATTAGTTGTAAAAGCCTATATGTAAGAACTAGGGTTGCCTAATACTTACAACAACCAAGCACATATGAGATGGTGGAATGGCTTTATGAAAATGTAGTCATTGTCTCTTTAGCGTGACTCCACTTCAAATTTGATTTGTCACTTGACTCGAAGGTGATTAAATGTAAGTATAAGTATGCAATGTGGAAATGGATATATAAAATAGTGTTCTCATCTCCTATACAATGCGACCCAATATCAAAATCAATGTATCCCTTGCCATAAATGTGATGGAATGTAGCTATTTTAAAGTCTTGTCTTTTATAATGGCTAGCCTTTGGACCTTGTATGCACTAAAACTCTTTACATGTGGATCAATTTTGTGTTACGTCAATATTAGGAACCTATGGGTATTATTGAACCAAATGTTTTAGCTAGCATGGAGAAAATATAGCATGACAATCTATTGCACTTGTGGCCCTTCTACTCTAGTAGGAAATTTTAGAGGTGTTCTGAGACACAACACATATCCCTTGTACTCTACCAAAAGCACGTCATTGAGGGGGTGAGAGAGACAAAGTGGGATCAACAACCTATGAAGCACATTGAGAATGATGAGAAAGGGGATCACACACACACACACACACACACACAAGGGGAGCAACTTTTGAGAGAGAGATAGGGGCAGAGAGTGACCTAATAGAAAAAAGAGTCGTTGCACCTAGTCATGTTTGAGGAAAGGCTAGAATACTAATTTACTCTATTAGGACTTACATGTAAGGACTAGTGCTACCTAATAGTTATATCAACAAAAGTGAGAGGGAGCAGTCTTAAAGAGATAGAGATAAGAAAAGAGCAACTTGAGAAAGAGAGATTCTTCACACCTAGTCATCTCTGTCAAAATATTAGAGCATTGATTGATTATGGCACTTACATTTAAGAACCATGGTTGCCTAATACCTACAACAACCAACAAAATGATTGGTCTATTTCTTGTTACAACATTCTATTTTTCCAAGGTGCCTCATCATTACATGTGAGAATGCAAATAATTTTTTTTATTTAGTGCAATCAATTTTCTCTTCATAACATTGGAAAGATGTACAACAGAAGGTCAAGTGGCATGATAGGGCCATTAGTAATAATACATTGGAAATTGAGACTTCCATGTATGAAATTGTGGAATGGCTTTGAAAATGATATCCCTATCTCCTAAACAAGATTAAAGTTCAAGATTGATCTATTAGTAGACTCCAAAGTGATTGAATGTAAGTATAGGTATACAACGTGGAAATGGATTTATGAAAATGATCTACTTATCTCTTGTATGATAAGACCCAAGTTCAAAATTGATATGTCACCCATCTCAGAGATGATAGAAAGTATCTATTCAAAAGGTTCATCTTTTATAAGGGCTTGCATCTAGATCATCTCTACACAAAACGTCTTTTATAAGCGAGGTCCATTTTGTGTGATGTCAAATTAGGCACCTATTAATGTCATCGAACCAAAATGTTTTAGGTAGTATGGAGAAAGTATGCATTACAATTCACCACACCAATGGCCCTCCTATATTAATAAGAAAATTTGGAGGTGTTGTTAGACACAACGTGTATCCCTTGTGCACAACTAAAGGTACATGTCATTGAGCATTCTTGTTCTATTTAGGGAATGCGCTATGTTTGCTCTTAATATTCATCCTTCTTATGTCTATCTCCATCAGCTTCTCAAAGGAGTGGAGTTGTTCCTTGATCCACAAAGGTACAAAAGTGAAGCTATGAAGGTACAACTGAAAGGGCTATGGCACCTGATGGGAGATGTGCCAAGCACTTGTTTTTTCACTACCCTACAGGTTGAGAATGCAAGAGAAACCATCTCGATTATTGAGGATGGGGAGGGAAGACTTCACACAAAGACCAGTAAGCTATTGTGGGTGTTCTTACAAGGCATTTGCCCTCAGTGGTGGGCACAACCCCTCCTGTGATAGCTAGCTATCATGCAAAACTCTCATCCTTTTTGGAAGTGTGTCAAGGGTGGGCTAGTAAAACTTGAGGAAGCACTTGACCTTCTCCCAATGGGAATTGACCTACTTGGTTAAGAAAATGAAGAAGGGTAAGGCCCTAGGAATAGATGGCATCCCAATGGAGGTCTATTAAGCACTCTAGGATGCATGCTCAGTAGACCTAGTTAAGTTCGAAAATATAAATGCTTCACAAAAGGGATTAATATAGGCCTAATCAAGCTCATTCCCAAGTCAGTAGACAGGGCCAAGCTAAATCGATGCCGATTGTTTACCATGCTCAACATAGCATACAAAATCATGGCTAAAGCACTTGCCCTCAAAATTAAGGTTTTGCTTGGGTAGCTCATACACCCCTATCAATATGGAGTTATCCATGGATGGAAAATACATGATGCTATTCTTAACCTAATATTTTATATCAATCGTGCTTTGTCTTGTCAAACAATTTCCTACTAATCAACATGGATTTTGAGAAGGTTTATAACCGAGTAAGTTGGGGATTTATACTAGATGTACTATTAGTGATGGAGTTTGGGTAAGCACGTGTGGGCGTGATCCAAACACTGTTTTCAAACACCTATGTTGTGGTCCAAGTTAATGGAATATGCTCAAAGTAGTTTGAAGTGAAGAGGTTAGTGAGGCAAGGCTGCCCCATTGTCCCCCCCCCCCCCCCCCCCTTTGTTGTCATTACAGACCCCCTGTTAAGAAGCCTCCACTTGAGGGTGTTGAAAGAGCTCGTTAGAGGATTGCCCATCTAGGTGGATAAGCATTTTGTGTCCCGATTTTTCATTGTTGAGCAGCAGTCAATTCAAGAACTCTTGGGAGGTCTATGATGACTTTTGTGAGCTTTTGATCTCTACTATCAGTGCACCCAAATTTGAGATAGTCTAATTGGGTCTTCCTAAAACACCCCAATGGGTTGTAGATCTCAAATTTTGTGTTGTTCCCCATGGACAAGACTTTAGGTACCTAGGGTATTCGCTTGATGTTGGAATCACAATGAAGTAGAGAGCTAACTAGCTTAACCCAAGGTCATGATAAATGGAAAGGAATCCCTATGAGTTGGTTGGGGACAACTATAATAATAAAGGTGATACTTACCTCTTTGATCAACTTTTTGGCCAGGATTTGAACTAGAGTCAACGCTCTAAGAATGTGATGGAGAGGGAGTTTGTTGACTTCCTATGGGGCAAGCCTTTAGAGAGGAGAGGCTCATTCTTCCCCATAAGCGAAAGGTGGTTTTGATTGGTTGACAAAGTTAAGACCTTGATATTCAACTTGATCGAGAGGATGGAGAAGAACCACCCATGGATTGTCTTGTTAAGGCATTGGTAGTTTGATTAAATTGAGAGGCTAGCCTCAAGGGGGTACTTGCTAGATGGACCCCATTCTCATCGAGCAAAATATCAAGTTGTCTCAATTTGAGGTGGTGCAACAAATTTTCAATGTGTGGCATAAAGTTATGGAAGAGCCTAGTTGGGCTAGAGCACAAGATAAGAGAGGGGATTCCTCTCTAATGCATATAATTTGGACTGGCCACTTTGCCTTCAAGTCCCCCCTTTCAACCATGTGAAGGACAAACCGAGTGTGGCCAAGAGCATAGTGGCCAAAGGACTTCTTAGGTGAAAAGACATATGTGACAATAGTAGCCTCTCCTTTCTAGGGCTAGAAAGATTTCAAAACCTCTTCAAGCTAAACGAGGGGAAGTTGCATTTATGTAGAGAGTCAAGAGCAAAAACAAGCCCTCTTGGCCCACCTCTAGAGTCATCAACTATGCCAATCCTATTAAGTTTTGGAAGGTGCCCAATGGCAAGATTCTATAGAGGTGTAGGAGCTCCAAGGACATAAGGTGCAGGTCAAAGGAGCATATAATGAAAGCACTCTCATATTGGAGGAGATGGCACCTAAGATCCAAGATTAGAACTTGGGAAAAGAGAATCAAGAGAGTTTGGAGGTCAATTGCCTCCAAGAAACTAAACTTTCAACTTCGATGGGTAGCAATGAATAAAAGTTCCACTAAAGAGAATCTACATAAGGTCTTTGGATCCCCTCCTTATGCCTACTCTATAAATGTGAGTTAGATTCAATTCAACACCTGTTTTGGGAGTGCATCAAGGTCCACAGTTTGTGGAGGAAGCTAAAAGATTGGATTGGTAGGGTTGGCCTTGATGATAGGTTGAATTGCAAGTTGGTACTCTTTGGATACAAATGCAAAAAGAACGAGGAATCCATGAAACTATGGAACACCACATGAGTTGTGGTTATAAGTGGTATCTAGTAATTCAAAAATGAAAGGGTATTCAAAAGATTCCAAAGTTGTAGTCCTCATAGATAATCGGCCATCAATTAGGAGTGAAATGCTTGCCTTTTGTAGAGCCTTTGCAAGCAAGAATAGGGTCATCAAAGTGTTTTAAGAGTTTGAGGGTTAACCCCCTTAAATATTTATATATTGGCACTTTGTATATGCTTAATTTTTGTTCTTTAATACATCTATTACCGCGTTATTAAAAAACCTAATTTGGCCTTACAAAATATAAATGCAAAAGAAGTACATATTTCAAAGGTCCTGCAGATTTTGATAGTAATAGAAAATAGCTTATTATGGATGTTCGGAGGGTCACACAAAAGTAGGTGTCTATGGCAATTCAACTTCAAAAATGGAACTAAAATTGAACTAAGCAAGCTTTGTAGAGGATATCACAATCCACATAATCATATATAGCAAATGTCTTGTAACAATATTAAGGGCTTCAAGACCCTCTTAGAGGAGGTGGGATACTAAAGGTTAGTTATTCTAAGAAAATATTAGGTGCCATATACGAATATGTGGATTGTGATATCTCCTACATAGCTTGCTTGGTTCAATTTTAGTTCCATTTTTTTAGTTGACTTGCCATAGACACCTACTTTTGAATGACCCTCTGGACATCCATAATGAGCTATTTTATTTAACCATCAAAATCTACATGATCTTTGTAATGGATACCTCTTTTGCATTTATATTTTGTAAGGCCAAAATAAGTTACAAGTCTTCCTCAATTAAAATACTCACATTTAATGGTTTAGAACATGTTTCAGCTTCCAAATACACCTCTCGGACATCATCTTCAAAGACTCTAGGACTTGTTCATAGTATTCTCATATTTTAACTTTGCATCTATAATAGCTTGCTAGCTTGCTTTGTCTAGATTCTCCTCTATCTCTAAATAAGGCTTCTTTTGATCTTTAAGGGTTTTCAAATTAGTGTGTTTCCTTCCCTTAGGAATAACATTGCTTTCCACAAACAAATTACTACTTTGCTATATGAAATCACTACTCTACTCCATAGAGTAAGTGTGTTGCTGCATGGGGTAACTATGTTGCTGCAGGGGGTTATTGTTCACTTTCAATGGTAAACATGATGTTTGGAGTAGTAACCATGTTGCCTGCAGTAGTAACCTTATTATTTGATGCAATAACCTTGTTTCTTGCTACAGTAACCCTATCTGTTGTAGCAAGGTTACAATCACCTTCATCAAGATTGTAGTTTCATGTAACATGAATGACATCTGTTTTGCCCATTTAAGACAAAAAGATAGTATTGCCAACACAAAATATCACTAGCATAAGTATAATGAGATATTGTCAAAGTTTGAGAACTATTTATCTCATAAAATTGACAAATAACCATAATATCCATAGAATTTCACACTACTGTTGCATAAGGCATTGCAATAGTGACTTGCATAAAATTGATTCCAACTACTTGTTGAATCCATGAATCCTTCAATGGCTCATCATAATCAACTCGAACAATGTCCCCTTGCATTATAGCTAGAATGAAATTATATGCAACAATTGTTGGCAAGTAATGAACCATAGTTATATAGTGCAACCATTTCAATGAAATATGACAAGGTTGAGAACTCATCATATACAATGACATCCATAGTATATCATAGAGAATGAAGATATAGAACCATAACAGAATAAGTACATTACTGCTCCAAATGCAAATAATGATTTCATTGACTTGAAAAATAATAAATGATGCTCTAGCATTTTTATCATAATAAATGTATGGCAATGTACTACCCAATTTGGATCTTGAATAAGACATTGCATCTTGAAAGAAATATGTAAGATAATCCACAACAAGTTGTAACTTCTGATTTTCAAGTACTTGGAACCATTAATCATCATGTGATTGTCGTATTTGTTGTCTTTGAGGTTGTTGTATCACTTCTGACTATATTTCAGCTTGTTGTAGTACATTTTGTTGCTGTAGAAAGTGCAAGAATGCAGCTTGCTGCTATAGGTACTACATAAATTCAGCTTGCTATTGCATGAAGTCAAGATACTATTGCAAGAATTCAAAGTTCAGCAGTAAGAATTGCAGAAATTTAGGTTTTTGCATATCATTCTGAAGCTTTCTTGATACACAAAATTGTAACATACACTTGCTACAAGCATCCATCTCATACAGCATTAATACTTTCATGCTCAAAAACCAATCAACATGAATAACATCAACCATTGCTGCTGCAATATGAATTGCATAGATATCCATTGTAGATACTTGCATACTTCCATATACTTCAACTTCAATGATAGATTGATCAGAGTCCTCAAAGACTTCAGAAATAACAGTTTGGATTGAAACATCAAGAACCTGATCATTCAATGCATAGAGATCCTCAAGAATAACACTGACTTGAATTAGGAGAAAATACCAACAGTGTATGCAAATCAATAATTTCATTATCCTTCTACATAACAACTTCCTAAGAGCATTAATGACTTCAAAACAAAGAGAAACTTGGGAATCCATTACATTCCTTAGTTGAGAAACCTCCTATTGTAGTAATGCTTTCTCCTCATGAAGCCGATTAATAATAGACAAAGCTTCAATTGCTGCAACATTGGCTGCATTTCTCTCCTTTTCAAGCTCAACGGAAAACCAATGAATCATCTCAATTGGAGGCTGAATCATAGAGTGTATCTCATGGGGAACTTCAGAAAAACCATGCAAACTGACTACATTCTGCAATGCTTCATATTCAATCAACTCTTGCAAAGGAAATGTAGTGCAAATCTTGCAATATTGCTCTTCTTGCAAAGGGATTACAATGCTAATCTTGCAATTCCTCAATTTTAGGAGCGGAACACTGACTTGTTCTTCAGATCCAACAATGCAATGAGCTGAAATATTATCTTGCATGTTGGAAACATTGGTATCCTAAACAAATACATCCAAAAAGGGTGCATTTTGCACTACAAGTAGTGGCACTTCTTCAAGTTCTGGCAAAGTTCCTTCATTGAAATCTAACTTAGTAGTTGCATTATCTTCCTTAACATCAATAAGAGAACTAAGAAAATCATGCACAATGATATCTTCATTGCAATAACCATAATCCTCAAACTTATCATCCATAACAGCATCATCTTCTGGAATACATAACTAATCTTCTTGATCACCAATCTGATCATCTTCATTGTTGATAACTATCGACTTGCTTTCTTCTTGATTAAAGTTGACTAGAGATTGATTATAAGAGTTTGCAAAATACCAAAATATGGAAAATACCTTGAGATTATTGCTGCAAAGTGTATGATGATCTAGTCTCCCATTGGCAAGTTGCTCTGTGGGGTTTGGGGCACTCGAGGATGCTTGGCTTCTTTGGCTCTTGTCCTCTCTTGCTCCCTTTACCTCAATCTCTTGGCAAGACCATGGGTTAAGAGCACCAATCATCATCATCATCACTTGAACTTGAATTAGAGTTTGAATCAGAATCCAAAACATCTTCATATCTTTCCTTGATCTTTTTAACTGCTGTAAGCAATCTCCCAATATGCTTAATGCTTGAACGAGACCTGACTTTCTTGCCTTCATGATCATCGTGCCATTCATAACCATCATGAAGAATATCCTCAAAAGAATCCAACTTCTCCCATGCTTTATCAATCTTTGAACTTGAAGCCTTCTTTACTGCTGATAAACACCTCTTGTTGCGGATACCATCAAACTCATTGCATAAATCAAATAGGCAAAAATAATTGCAAGCTTTTCTATCTTCACAAGACCCATGAACATAAGAACATTGCTTTGAAGTATGTCAAGACTCAAAGCAAACTTTGCACCACTTTTTCTTCTCCTTTGATTTACCCATTGCTTTAGGTAGTTGTCACTGCTTCAAGCAATTATCACTGCTTTAGGCATTCTACCATGCTCCATGTCTTGATAAAATTTTCATATTTTTACAACATTCTGCTTCATACAAAAACTCTACCTCATGCAAGAAACTACTTCATGAAGGAAATTGCTTCATGCTAGAATTCTTCTCCATGCAAGAATTTTGCTTCAAATAGAAAATTCACTTCATACAAAAATTGTACTCCATATAGCAAAGGATCAGCAAAGTGTTGTTGCCCTAAATATCTATGTAGAATACATAATAGGGAAGCTTAGACATACTATATTCAGCACTACAGAATAAAAAGTAAGAAGTACAACACACATAACGTGCTGCAAATGATACAAGGATACCATAGATGATGGCACCAACAACTGCCAGATTCTATTCATAATCAGATAAATCCATCATACATTAAGCATAGACATCACATATATCCAGATCAATGAGAAGAATACACCAAATGCCTCATCATGTCACGTTTTTGCAACTACCCTAAAATTGCATTTCATGAGGCTGTGAACTTCATGAGACAAATAGAGGCTGCCTCACACGCAAGACTAACATAACTAAGGTCCAACCATGCTAAGGGCATAATACATGATCCATAAAGTGTGAGACCATGACCATGGCTAACAACGTGGTAGTAGATGTATTAAAGAACAAAAATTAAGCATATAGAAAGTGCCAATATATGGCTATTTTAGGGGGTTGACCATCTGACTCTTTTTAATTTTTATAGAAAACTTTGATGACTGTCTTTACTTGCAAAGTCTCTACAAAAGGAAAGGATTTCACTCCTAATTGATGGCCAATTATTTATGAGGACTACAACTTTGGTGCATCTATTGAATGCCCTTTCATTTTTGAAATACCAAATACCACTTATAACCATACCTCATGTGGTGTTCCATAGTTTCATGTATTTCTCATTAATTTTGCATTTGTCTCCAAAGAGTACCAACTTGCAATTCAATTATCATAAAAGCTAGCCCTACCAGTCCAATCTTTTAGCTTCCTCCACAAACTATGGACCTTGATACACTCCCAAAATAGGTGCTAAATTGATATTGACTCTCATTTATAGGGTAGGCATGAGGAGGGATCCAAAGACCTTACATTGCTTCTCTTTAGTGGAAATTTTATTGATTACTACCCTCTAGAGTTAAAAGTTTAGTTTCTTGGAGGGAGCTGACCTCCAAACTCTCTTAATTCTCTTTTCCCAAGTTCTGGTCTTGGATATTGCATGCCATCTCCTCCAATACAAGACTACTTTCATTATATGCTCCTTTGACCTACACCTTATGTCCTTGGAGCTCCTACACCTTGTATATGGCACCTAAGATTTTGTTAGAATAACTAACCTTTACTATCTCCCCCTCCTTTAGGAGGGTCTTAAATCCCCTATTATTGTTATAAGACATTTGTTAGTAGTAAATATGGAAGGCTATAGTCCAAAAAAGTAAAGTTGCAAGTGCTCTTTCTTTAAAGGACACTAATTTTCAGAGCTTTGATATATTATTGTTAGACACTTAGAATATTTTAGTACTTCATGGACATGACATGATTATGGTTGTATTATTTTGTGAGATTTGAGCCTAGAATACTTATACACATTGTATGTATCACTTGCAATTGTATTTGTCACAATTGCAATTGTTGTATACATTGTGGACATGCACTTGTAATTAGAATAGCATAGGCTAGGTCTAATTAGCCTAAGGTAGAAGCATGTTTCAAGAATCGACTGATCTAGAGCCCATGAAGTCGGTAGGATACCCAAGAGAGGGTGAAAACCCTAATTCAAAAATGTGGAAATGCTAAAATGCAAAATGGGATGTAAACCCTAAAACACAAATAAGGTGCCATGGGCATAACCTTAACCATAACCTTAGTCTATATAAGGGTGGTAGGTCTCAATTATATTTACCCTTTTGGTACATCCATGCTAAGAAAGCTCTGCTAGTGCAACTATTGAAGCCTTCATTCACTTCTTTTGTTCTATCACCTTGTCTCCATTGTTGAGAGTGAGGGAGAGTGAGTGAGTGAGAAATTTGTTTAAGAGAGCGATTAATGGAAAGTGAAGCTCTACATCCTCTTATTGTTTTTATTATTCTTCTTCCCATTCATGGTAAGAGGTTTAAGTTTGGAGTTATATGTGAGGTTGTGAGATTGCACGAGTGAGGGATATAGTGTGATGAAGCTCTTCTCCCTTGAGGTAATTTCATGCTTGCACTAGGAAAGTTTGCTCTTGCACTTGATAAGTTCACTCTTGCACTAGGTAAGTTCACTCTTGCACTAAGAGATCACTCTTACACTAGGTAACTTCACTCTTGCACTAGGTGTAAATAAGAGGACTAAGGAGAGAGAGAAGAATATAGAAGGAAGAGCGAAAGACTTGAGAAAGAGAGAGAGAAATAGAAGGAGAGAGAAAGAAGGAACGAAAGCCATGGAAGCGATGAGGAAGGTGAAGAGATTTAGTTAATTCAAATTTATGGCTGCTCTAATTGAGTCCCTTTACATATTTTATACCCCTATCAATGTGATCGAGTCATTTTTTGTATTTTTCTCGCATTTTGCACTCTTTAGATTCCATCCCCACTCAGATGTTTTTGTTCTAATAAGTAAAATATAAGACTTATTACATGGTTTTTCCAAGTGGTGAAAAGGGACAATGTACTACTCTATTTAGGCTAGTTTAAAGTCTCTAAAGTCTTTAAGAATGTACATGGAAGGTGAAATTTGATAAGCTGAGGAGTAAGTGCCATATATATATATATATATATATATTGGGCAACAACTCTTAGTTAAGAGCTCTTTGATTGACAATGACTACACTCTCCATTGCAACCTTGTTGTACTAAATTTGCAACATCTTTTGATGGGCTAATCAAATCAAGGCATTTGATAGCACTAAACAAAGCTCTCATCAAACACTTTTTGGCCATGTAACTTGTGCATCTTTTTCATTAGGTCAGCATCAAATCTAGTCTAAAATAGAGGGTTGTCTTGTAAAAAACTATAATCAAAGAGAGCTCATGAATTGACATCATCTCTCTTTAATTGAATCCCTTGAAGATGTTGGAGTGATTCTAGGATAAGCATATATCTAAATGCTTTTGTTTTTCAAAAGTCATCCTCTAGCCTCCAAGATCAAAAGGAAAACTGATATCATTGTCATCCATTGGGTGAGTACTCCAAAAACCATAGACAAACATAGCTCGAATCATGACTATCTCATATAATGAATCTTCAATGACTAACATGGTGTCATTTACTAGATCTTCCATGAACTCATCAAGGACAGCCATGCTATGTAGGGATGAAGCATATGAGGCTGAAATCACCACTACATTTACTACATCAACCTCTAGGTGTTGCATGCCCATGACCCGCAATTCTAGATCCTTAGACTGAAAGGTCTCCTTCTCCTATAGTGAGATGCTCTCATCATGGCTTAGAGTAGTCAAGGTGGGGGCTAGAGTTCAACTAGCTCATTTGCCACTTGATCCTCTTATTCATCAAGAAACTATAGTACTAAAACTAGTTTAACATTCTTCACCTTGCATTTGTATTTGTGATTAGTAGATATAGACTTAGCACACTTATAGCACAAGCCTTGGACATGCATTTCTCTTATGTTATCACTAGTGAGGTATCTTCTATGAGGAGCATCACGTTGCTCACAAGGATGCTCTCATATAGTAATGATCAAGTTGTTGATCTTATCTTTTGTGATGAGGAGCATTACATTGCTCATAAGGATGCTCATATTAGTGATTAAGTTGTTCATCATATTGATTACTTCATTGTTGATAGTTATGTAGTTGCCCATGTATGTACTCATATACATTTGCATGCTATTGCCCAAGTGCTTGGCCATACCCATGACCAGAAGATGCACATAATAAGGTAGTGATTGCATATAGCCATTGTGTTAACCCTTAGACAAATAAGGTGGAAATTTTGAAAAATCTAAAGCAGAAGACAAGGCCAAGGCAAAAGTGAAACGAAAGATGAAGGCACGCCAAGAAAAAGATGGAAACACAAGAAGCATAGAAAATTCCTAAATCAAGGGGAAAGGCGCACAAGAAAAAGCGCAAGTCAATACTTTTGTAGAAGAGCGCAAGGTGCATCATGATTTATTTTGAGAGCGCCTCACCTGTGCAAAATTTTAAGGTAGATGGGCGGTAGGAAAGAAGCTAGGAAGATAGGAGGACACTGGAAAAAATACCCATAGCCAGTCATGTAAAAAAGGGATAAATGCCCATGGGATTTTAGGGCATGTATATAACATTCAAAAAGTGAATGAGAGCTCATTCTTTGGTGTGTGGCAAAGTGGACTCTTCTTCTTCTCTTCTTCTCTTCTCTTACTTGCTTGCTTGTGAGTGCTTGAGGGAGGGAGTGAATGTGTGAAGGTGAGGGATCTTGGAGGTGAAGCCCTCCACCATCTCCTCTCTTCTCCTTCTCTTCTCTTCTCTCGTCTTACGCGTGACTATGGAGGATGGAACTTGGAGGAAGAGGTTTGAGGATGCTTGAGCTTGCATCACGAATCGTGGAGCTATTGGTGTGTTGGAGAGAGGAGAAAACTCAATCGGGCATTAAAGTAAGCTCATTACATTCATAGGGAGGGATATCATGTAGGCTATGTGAGAAGTAGCCATTGGTGCTCACTTGAAATTCTTGAATAATAAGCGGTCGGTGGGTCTTGCCGGTTGAGCTTGAGCTCGCCTCTACATTTTGGTTCCATTGGCGGGACCAATAGATTCAAGCTTGAGCACTTGCACGCTTTAAATCGAGCATCGAAGTAAGGGTTTCATCCTTGAACCGAAGCTTGAGATAGGTAGGAGGTTTTGGGTTTTTAATCCGTGCTACAAGTAAGTATTTTTTGTTTTTGATTATTAGTTGAGTAGGAGAAATCATTTCAGTACTTTGTTTTTTATTTTTGTTGCATTTAGAGTAGGATAGGAGGGAGAAATCAGAGTGGAAAGCTTAGGGTTCGCTGCTGTAAAACAGGTCTGAACGGGTACTAATAAGGAAAAAATGGAAAAAAAAGAGTCCTTAGATGTATCAGGGTCGCAAGGGGAGTGATCGGGAAGGCTAAGGTGGTACTCAACAAGAGTTTAAGGTCCTGGGTGACCAGGGAAAGTCTCATTTGCAGTCCTGGCTGAGAGAGAGAGAGAGAGAGAGAGAGAGAGAGAGAGAGAGAGAGAGAGAGAGAGAGAGAGAGAGAGAGAGAGAGAGAGAGAGAGAGAGAGAGAGAGAGAGAGAGAGAGAGAGAGAGAGAGAGAGAGAGAGAGAGATTGCAGGTCACGAGTCCAAATTGGATTGATCGGAGATTTCTACAAGATTCACGAGTCCACATTGGATCGATCGGAGATTTCTGCAAGATTCAGGTATAGGATGCCATTGGCCTACACCCTTGATTTCTGGAAGTTCTTGTAGGTGATGGTAGCATTAGAGTGGAGATTTTTAGCAAATTGTAATCAATGCGCATTTTCGATCGGCGGAATGGGACGCTCTTTCCAGTGTCCGATTCTGCAGAATCGGACGTTTGGACCAAAGACCTTGTCCGATTCCGAGAATTAGACACGTAGAATTGGACACACCACTTCCATCCGATTCAAAATCGGACACACCACTTTGTCCGATCAGATACTCGACTGATCCGATCACGATAATCAGACCACAGAATCGGACTTAGTGACATGTTTGATCAGATATACATTTGAATTGGACCAAGCACCCCTGTTCGATTACGAGAATCAGACATATCCCAATCAAACCAACCCACGCCGTCCGATTGGACACACCTTGTTCGATTGTGACAATCATACATGACCTTGTTCGATTCTTAGAAAATCGAACACTAGTAAATCGAACGTCCAACTTTCAATATCGAACTCTGGTAAATCAAACATAGCGTGAGAAAGAAAATCTAGCAATTTGACAAACCCCAACCAACGAGAAGCTGAACAGAATAGCATGGCGAAAAACCCTATAAGTCGACGAGGACAGCTAAAAATTGAACGTACAATCCTATCAAGCCAACCCATAAACAAGAGCGCTAGAGCTACGTAGACACTTTTGTTTTCTCACTCACTCTCATTTCTAGCACACCCGAAACACACTTAAAGAGATCGAAGAGGTTGGTTGTGCGCAATGCACTGAAAAGATTACACCCACACACACATGCACAAAGTGAGGGTAAGTTGAGGGCTAGTTGTGATTAATAAGGAACTCACTCAGACATAAAACCTTGAAGGAACCCACTAGTAAGAGAAGATCCCAAGACATAGAAGGGTGATTGAATCCCCAAAAGTGAGACCAAGTGAAGAACATAGCTAAAAAGTCAGACACAATAAGGACAAACACTATTGTGGAAGTGGATCTACCCGACCTCATCAACTTGATCGACAACTTGGCAGAGCAAGAAGTCTCAGATATAAAAGAGGGCAGCTCGAGCCATAGAAGCAATGAAGAACTTGACATATGACATTTTCTTGAGGTTGTCCAACAGTTAGTGAACACATATGATGCTCAAATCCGGCTAGAACACTGCGGTAGACTTGTAGAGGACATCATGGCAGATCTTAAGGAGGAGAGAAAGTTGACACATAGGGCTCTGCAAGGCCTAGCCAGATACAACTAGGATCAGCAAACTAGGAGCTTGTGCCAAAGCATGGAAATGCGAGAAATCTAGAGAGTGCTAGCCCTAGTAGGCAGAAATCATTCGGAGAGCGAGAGAGCGCTAGAAGGAGACCTCACACTGAGTGAGCTTCTGATGAAGCGGCTGCTAGATAACAAGGCAGCAAAGCAAAGCACTGCAACATTAGCAATATCGCTACTGGCATAGTTAGGAGTCAACCAAGGCTCTAAGAGCCAATAAAAAATTCAAACGACGACCCGTACAACTTTGTGGAGCAGTTTGAGCAGGTTTACGAGGCCAATGGTCTCATCGATCCTACTCAATGCTCCCAAGCTTTTGAACCATGCTTAGGTGACAAGGGCCGGCGGACCTAGTACACAAGTTTGGATGCTACAAAGCGTGCCAATTTCAATGGCTTGAAAAATCTCTTCATTAAGAGATTTTTCGAATCTAGGTACTCGGATAACTTGCTAGTGTGACTCATGAACGTTAAGTAGAGAGAGAAAGAGGATATTCAAGATTATGTGACCCATGTGAGAAGCCTCTTTAAGAGAATCTCTATGGGCAAGAGACCAACCAAAAGAGTGGTATCCAAGGTATTCATCAATGGAATATGAAGTGAAGAGCTCTACAAAGCCTTGGCCGGGAACTTGAGCTTGCAACGAGATGCACTAGCAAGTGTCTTTGAAGAAGCTATTAGAGTGGATGACCAGCTCAAGGAAAGAAGCTCCAAAGGCTTGAATCGAGAAGAGTCCAATGCCAACAGTTCCAAGAGGGCCTCAATGCCAAGTGAGAGAGCAGGCCCAAGTGCGTAGGACAAAGGGAAGTACACTGATTCGGGACAAGAGCTAGTAGAGATTAGGATGGACATAGCCAAACTGCAAGAGATGATGAGATGGCCAATGTGCCCATACGTCCAATGTGTGCATTGTGGCAGAAACCACTTGCTAGTCAAGTGTCAAGACCCTAGGTCACGACCTTGCACTAATTGTGGTAGGACCATGACGCCATGCATTGTTGACTACCTCGAAGACTCTTATACCTGCAACCTTATGATCAACCCTACCTTGCGAATAGGCCACCGAAATTCTTTGGAAGGGGAGCCCCATTGGCTCTCCTTGCACCTAATGATGCTAAGACATCCATCCCTAGGATGGAAATAAATCCTACATGTATCCCTAGACCACTTGGATCTTATGTGACCCATCCACCGAGTGATACTTCAGTCCACTATATGGACAAGCCTAGCGGCAACGAGCCTTATGTAAACCCATATGTATCGTACAATGAGGAAGGCAATACAGTCCTTATATGGACTACCAGTGCCGCTGATGGCGTTAGGTAGAGGGAGAGGCAGAGGCCTAGGAGCATAGACCCAAGAGCCAATCGTGTGTTGGACTTGCGGTCACCTAAGACGCATTTCTTTTCATTGCCCTGAGAGGGAGCAAACAAATAGAGGTAAGGCTGACTTGAGATGCGTTGAGTGTGGAATCACTCATCTCTTTGTCGATTGCCCTAGACAGAGGCCATCCTTTAGTTCATTGGCAAACAAGCCATCATTTCCATTGGGGTTATTCGGTGTTGAGACACTCAATGGGGAGGTCACGCCTATCCCATTGCATGTCATGACCTGTATGCAGACAAAGCAAGCCGGTATATCATTGCCATGACCTAACAACCTTGATGCAACCTCAGTTGGAAAGAAGAGTCGGAGACGAAGAAAGAAAAGGCTAGACGCTAAGGTCACTCTCAAAACCAAAAGTGCCACAACACTGCCTATTGGAAGGAAAGTCATTGACATAGAGGAAGAAACATTGGCTCCACGAATGGCTAAAAAGGGAAGTGCTAAGATCGGGGAGTATCCCAACCCGAAGTGCCAACTCGAATCCATCAAGAAGGTGAAAGAGTGGATGAATGAGTCCCAGGGGTACCTAAAAGACACTAAGATCATACTAGAAGAGGAGATCGATGATCGCACGCTAGTCTCTCTCCCATGACCAAAATCAAGGGAGGTGATGGCACCACAAGTAGGGCTGCCTAGATAAAGTCTAAATGCTTCGGGCTAGCAAACTAGTCATGGCCATTGCCAAGAACCGCAGAGTTAGGAGAGAGGCAAGTAGCTAGCAACCTCTTGAATACACTAGTGACCACCCTTGTGACTCTAAGCTTGGGCAATCTGCTTAGGTAAAGTTACATTTGAGTACTTCAAAAGTGCACTTGGGATATTCTATCTACAAGCTCATTTTAAGCTTGAGGGGGAGTGTTGAGAAATATAAAATAGGAAAAGTCCATATCCTATGTGTATACTAAATAAAAGAGAGGCTATGTGTAAAGAGACTTCAGAGTCAAAGGCATCTGTCACTTTAGTGAGTTGCTTTGTGTATAGACTGTTGAATGGAAGAAGAGAGAGGAAAGAAGAAGAAGAAGAAGATTTCTTGAGCCTCCATGTCTTGTGCCAACTCCCTTTTGTTGTGCACCCATATTTTTTCTTTTCAAGAGATTGCTACATTCTAGTTTTTAATTTGCTACCCTTCTGTTTTTGCAGAATGCTATGGAGCCATTGCCTACCCTAAATTGCCATGAGTTCACCATTAATGTTATGCAAACCACTTGTAGAGCCCTTGGAGCCACCAACTCATCATAGTGTAGTTACTTAGAGCCATCTTATGGCCCTTTGGTAAGCCGTTGGTCTACTCCTACTTTGGGCTACCTTGCCTGGATGCTACGGGAACCACCTTGTAGAGCAAAGTACATGTGGGCACTCTCTTGAAACCCTCTAACAAGGCACCTATCAACTCCTGCTTGGGGTTGCCTTGCCTCAACACTATAGGAGTTGCCTTACAATGAAGCACACAGGGGGGCATGCCACCCTTGGATATAGTGGATGGCTAGTTGCTACAATGACCATTGGCTTGTGGTAGCTATGCATCCCAAACCACCATCATCGTCATTCTGGTTAATTGTGCCACATGCCCCACTATTATGATTTGTGACTCTAACTTATGGTAGCCCTCACTGCGATGTCACTACGAGTATCATCTACACCCTAATTGGCATCACACTCCATCACAAAGCTACTCCTCCTACTCTCCTACACCCCCAACCAAAACATCCACATACCATCATACTTCCTCTAACAACCAATACTGCATTTCTTTCACCTCTACAATCTCTATCACTCTTATTGTTATACCATCTTCCTGGCATGTCAACATATGCTCACTCTTATTGTTATACCGTCTTCCTGGCATGTCAACATATGAGAGCCATGATAGGAGAAGGGCCACCATCAAATCACCATTGTAGGAGGAGGAACCACCATATGAGGAGGTGGAACCACCAAGGAAGGAAAGAAAAAGAGGAGTATCAATTGCTTCATAACCATAAGGTGAGCATTTATTAGTGAACATCTCCTCCAAGCATGTGATTCAACATACCTACTATTATTAAGTAGGGGATATTATTGCAATGAAGAGGAGAGAATTAAAGGGAGAGAAGTGATCCTTAAGTTCATGCACATGCCTATATATGTTGAGTTTAATCAAGTCAAGTTATTGGTTGTCTACGCACTTCAAATTTGTGGTGTTTTGAGTTATTTGCCTCTAAGTATATAGCATAGTGCACTCCGCTATGTACTAAACTCAATTTGTTGCACTGGCACATGCTCTTATACATATGTACATTGATGAACATACTTTATGCACTCATGCATCCGTATACTTATATTGCATAATAATCCCTTGAAAGTTGTATACACATCACTGCACTACCATTGTGCACATGTGCAATCTGAGGCACCCACTACAAAGTAGGCCCATGATTGGTCCTTCTTTCCTTTCCTCTCTTTGGTTAGGTACCCACCTATTCACAAGGGAGGACAGATGAACCAAAGGAGAAAGGTTCTAGGCACCTCTAGGGCCTATACGCCACTCTACCACTTACTAGGGAAGTAGTAAATCACCTTGCATCCTGTGGACTAGCATGGGACTATGTACACTTGTGTGCACTAGCGTGCACTCATGTGTGCCTATGGTACACTAATGTGCACATGTGTGCATCCGTGTACACTAGTATGCACTTTTGTAGACTCTTGTGCACTCTATTACACGAGTACTTGTAGGAACTCATATTGTGTGCACTTTTGTGTACTCTTATGTACCTAGGTTGCATCTTGCATTGCATTCATATCCCCAAGCACCTCTTGTACTTGCATAAAAGTCTATGTACATCCATACACTTACTTGATGCTCTACGACTTACCATTGTGCACTACACCTTGCACTAGTGTACTACTTCATCCACTCTCACACTATAAGAGCACTCTAGGGTACTGACCATAGCAACTCTACATTATTATAGTCAACCCTACTGCATATGCGACATGCCTCTCTTCTTTTGCAACCCAATGCCCACCTTCTTTGCAAGGGGGAGTAAGGGAAGACAGTGAGGCCTTCTATGTGCACTTTCCTTACCCAATGGCACACCCTTGTGCACTTTTATACACCTAAGTACACTTACATGCACTTGGGCATAGATGGACATATGCACATGTTCTGGGCATTCAGAACCATAACATAGAAAATACAGGAACATACATATTTGCTGAAACACAGGAATTTAATACAAGCATACCTTTTGCACTACATAGGTTGATCTCACATGACTACATGCACACAAAGGCTAAGGTATGAAATAGCATAAAATATATGGTGGAATTCAAGCCCTAACACCTGGCACAACGTGGTGAATGACTCTGGGACAGTCAGGATCATGAACCCACAAGCAACTAAGTAACGCACAACATGATCCAAAGAACATAGTTATGCCTTTTGCAAGAGGCCTTTCACCCCTTAACAAGTCACACTAACCAGCAATGAATTGAATCCCTCTAGGATACTCAGATCCCTTTGGTGTAGTTTCATAACCAATTCTAAGTGCCAATTAAAATGGTATAGTAACTGTTAAGAGCAAAAAAAAAACTAACAAGTGTACCAAAATGAAATGAGATAGTAACATAAATAAGGATGTCTTTGCATGAAGACATCCAAACTCTTGAATGCTGATTAGCATGATCTACATTTAAATCATTTTCCACAACATAAAACTCTTCATGAACTTCATTAACCACTTCTTGAACTACATCACTATCATCTGCTACATGAAAATTCTTCTGTTGTAGCAAAGTGGCTACATAATCTTCACTATGCGTCTTTGCCTCCAAAGCATTCTGCAACTTCAATTCCAACTATTGACACTTAACCTCCAACATAGACACCTTTTGAACCAATGCTTCTTTCTCATGACAATCAACATCCTTTTGCTCTAACACAAAGACATCTTTAAACATAGTGCAAGGTCTAGAAACTAGGACATCCAAATTCTATGCCACCTTTTTCCATGCTTCTTTCACCTCCAAGAGCAAAGCATCATGAATATCTTGATATTCAGATTTAAGCACTACGGATGCATCAACATCCACCTCCAAAGTTTGCAGTACCTGCTGTTCAACCAATTTCAAAGGATTAAATCTTTCCAATAATAATTGATGATCAACATGCAACTTTGCATGCATATCCATAAACTACTGCAATTCATCCAAACACTTTGGCCTAAGCTCTTTAGTCCATTTTAGGTATCTTTTGAATTAGGTAAAGATACCTAATTCTAGCGAAGACAAAGTGTTTGATTCTAAGTCAAAAGCTAGCTAAGATAGTGATCATGAAATACCTCAATCTCCCAAGACTGGATGCATAGAGGGGGACCTACCTATCCACCTAAGACACCGATGGTTAAGGGAGGAATGATGGAAGATGCCTAAAGTAATGTAGATAGAAGAGCAGTGAAAACCGTAAGACGTGCCGAAGTGATTCAAGAATTTCAAAAAGGGAGATAGGGTGGTGATCTTACTGGGAGCCAAATGACAGGGGCAAGCAAGTGAACCAATTGAGGGACCCACCAAGGTAAAAGAGGTCAATTTAGCTAGAGAAGGGGAGACCCCACGACTTGTCTTTATAGTTGATGACCTGGCTGAGCAAGATGAAGCAAGTATCATTACTCTCTTGTGAGAGTATATAGACATCTTTTCTTGGTCTCTAGAAGAGCTCAAAGGGGTAGACTTGAGTGTGGTGACTCACAACATACCCATGAGACATGATGCAACACCAGTTAAGCAGCAACTATATCCTATGAATTCAAAGCACATCCATGCCGTCAAGGAAGAAATTGATAAGCTAATGAGAGTGGGATTCGTCTACAAAATTGAACACATGGACAGGGTTTTCCCCATCGTCATTGTATTAAAGAACAATGGAAAGATTAGAGTGTGTGTCAATTACAAGAAGGTAAACACAATAACAAAGAGAGATAACTATCCATTGTCGTACACTGAGCACATGCTCGAGAGAGTAGATAGAAAAGAGGCCCACAGTTTCTTGGATGGCTTCTCTAGACACAATCAGGTGCCAGTGCATCCTAACGATAGGCATAAGACCATGTTCGCCACTGAATTGGGCATCTTTGCCTATAGAGTCATGCCTTTTGGGTTAACTAGCACACCAGTCACCTTCCAATGATTGATGTGTACAATATTCAAAGACATGATGAGGAAGGAGTTAGAGGTCTTTGTGGACGACTTGTGTGTTCACTCTACTTGGTGAGAACACTTAGGCAGTCTTTGAACGACGTTGACTATACCGTCTCTCATTGAACCCCTTGAAGTGCTAGTTTTGGGTGAAGCATGGATGCATCCTAGGACATGTAGTGTCAAAGAATGGCATTGCCATGGATTTCTTGAAGATTAGGGTCATTGGCAATCTTCCATCCCGAACTGATTACAAGGGTGTTCAATGCTTCTTAGGCCATACAAGGTATTATCGACGGTTCGTGTTGAACTATGCATTGATTGCTAGACCTCTATACAAGCTATTGATCATATTTGAATGGACTAAGGAATGCTAGTGCACATATGAAGAACTAAAAAAGGATTTGACCATGGCACCAATTCTACGAGCCCCAGATTAGACACTTACGTTCCGTGTACACATTGATGCTTTGAAATTTGTCATGGAAGCTGTGTTGTGTCAACTTGGTGAACACAACCTGAATTAGCTAGTGAGCTTTACTCCAAGCAAAGATGTCATGGAATTCTTGAATCAGGGACACATAGTCCTCCCTTTTTGCTGAACTGAGCATGGAACCTAATTTAATTGACCGTGAATCATTCGGCGTGCCAAGGTCCAACTCAATCATATCCGCATCTCTTATCCTATCTTGCGGCTCTATCGGCTCATTTAGAGTTATCTGATAAATATCCTCTGTAGTAGTGGACCCCTCTCTAGATTCATCAGTGGATGATGTCTCACTACCAGATGGATCATCTACTATTTCTAATTCAGTATAGGATAAAGGAGCTCTCTCACTTTGAGGAGACTTAGCGTAAGCATCGACTATTACTCGATTAGCACCTCTACCTAGAACTACTCGACCGGTGGGTATATCGACTTGGCAGTCTGTTCATAAGATCCAAGGCCTACCTAGCAAGACTCGATAGCTAGGACGTCCCACAAATCTTATCACCCTAAAGTCCAAGAAGCATTCTACACTTGCAACTGTAACATGGACTTTAGTAACGCAACCTTCTGGTTGCCTTAGACTATCATCAGCCATTCTAAGAAGGGTGGAGCTGTCTTTTTGGATGCCTAGACCCAACCTCTCCATCAACTCTGAACTCATGATATTGACGGAGGGCCCAGTGTCTACAATAGCATTCTCTACTAATATTCCATCCACGTATGTTGGAACCCTAGGGCAATTCTTTTTAGCATGATCAAACCAATCTTCCCCTACTCGTGCTATGCCCAAAGGTTCTACAATATACCCAATACACAGGATCTTCTTGAATTCCTTGCATACTCCTAGAGATAATTTAATCAACTATAAGAGGTTTACATCTGGTTTGACTTCGCAAAGAGAACTTGCTAAATCAAAATCATGATAGGTAGCCAAAGCTCTCTTTTCTCGCCAAACCATTCTTTCTTTTGGTCTCGGGACCGACTTTGGTGCTTCTTTTTTAGCTCTTGCCTTCTTTCTTGGCACTTCCTCATCCTTCTTAGGATCGACTTTTTTGTCAACCGGCCTTAGAGGTCCACCTTCCACGCTAGGATTCAGGACTTGCATCCCCTTATCCTCTTGCTTAGGGTTTCCCTCGACCGGTTTTGCATTATCTTTATCACCCTCTTTAGCCTTTTGGCCTCTTGTCACGGCTCGTAGGTTAGAGGTTTCAGCACCATTGACGCATATAGCCTCAATAAGGCTGACTCCATTGCCTTGTGGCAACTCTTCTATAGTGGTCTTTCCCCTTTGTAGTATTTGTCTTGGTCCATCATTTTACTGGAGGTTACTACCTTGCGCTCTATGATTAATTGGACATGGTTGTTTACTCCGTTGTTGGAGGGAACTAATCTTACTCCAATAGGTAGCAACTAAGTGGCCCGACTTCGCACAAATATCACATTTAACATTTGGACAGTTTCTAGGGAAATGTTGTCCGCCACACCACTTACAGCTGAATCTTGAGGGACCACCCTCCTCAGGGCGTCGCCTCCCTATCAAATTCTACTGCTTCTTCAAGAAATTGACGCCAACAGCTATTTGTGGATATTGTTTAGAAATCATTTCAGTGTAGTGCTTCATCATATCCTTAACTTCGCCAAGGACATTAGATGCACTTGAATCATAGCCTCGATCGTCTATCCGTCGTTCCATTGGCCTAACAATTTGATTGGGCATTGGTTGTTGACTCACCGGAACAACATTAGGGTTTGAAACTTGGCCTCCAACATTTGGTGGAGCCAACTGACTAGCCATAGGCATAGTCACACTGGGAGGGTTTGGCAGCAAAGGTACATTTTGAACCATGCTTCCTCTCCCATTAGGGTTATTCATAGGTATCCCTTGACTTCCATTTATCAATGGTAGATTGCCTCCAGGTACTAAACCCGCATTAAGATTTATTCGAGAGGAGTAGGCCATTTGCAATCGTGCTTCTACTCCTTCTGCTCATGCGATGGCAGTGTCTATATCAGCCAAAGCCACACTGCTCAATTGTACCTGAATATTGAAATCCAATCCATGTAAGAAGTATTGCAATTGGGCAGCCGGCGGAATAGGAATGTAAGTTTGTAACTTACAAAACACTTCCTTAAGCTTCTTGGCATAGGCTTTCACATTCTCATGGGGGTCTTGGTGTGTTACATTCAACACACGCAACTAGTATTGGCCACCTCTTTTAGGGGCATATTCTCCTCGAAAAGTTGCATAAAATTGGTCGATTGTAGTGATGGTTCGAGTCTCTATACTATGATACCATATCGTAGCCCTTCCTTTTAATGTCATGTTAAAGAACATCATAAGATGTCCCTCATCTTGGATACGGTAATTAAACATTAATCTTTGGAATTCACAAATGTGAAACTCTGCATCTTCTGCAGCTAACCCATTAAAAATGGGCAAAGGAACTCCTAAAGCTGGCAGATTCGGCGTCCCTGCAGAAATTGCAATGGGTTGTGCCATGACGACAATCGGATTGACAATAGGAGTTTGAACTGATGGAATCACACCCCCACTTAAAGTGGGTTGACTTGGTGGACGAGAGGAAGAACTTGTGCTTCCTCCTGCACCTAAAGGACTATGTGCAGCAATTGGGTTACTAAGACCACTGCCTCTTATGCATATTGGGCTACTCCTTTGAGGAGAATAGCGACTTACAATCTCCAACTGCCGTCTAGCCCTCTCAGCACATTCTGCTTTTTGACGGTCCTTATCATAGGACATAAACCAACTTTTTTGGTCCCTAAAAACCCTAGATTCGAGAACCACCACTTGTTGGTAGCTCCTGGTAGACGCACCACTGATGGGACCTGAAATGGGCCGACACCGGCTATGGCACTAGCTAGACCTCATGCTCATTATAGACAAACACACCCTCACAGCCTCGCGGACCAGGAGCGTCTATCTACTGCTAAAGGACAAACTACCCTAAAGCCTAATCTATGTGTTTATAGTTTTTATAGTTTTGTAGTCCAACGTTTCCCTTTCTATAAACTCCACAGAGGGAGAACCCTTACACTTTGGTAATAAATACCGCGATAATCACATACATAGGAGGCAACCTCTCAGTAGAACCACTGTGGCCCCACTGCAGCTCTCCTACATCGTAGGGATTAGCCCCTTGATGCGCTGCTCAACATATAAAACAAACGAACAAACTCTACTCTTTCATTTTAAAAATAATCCACGAGATACCATGTTTTCTCACTAAATAATCCCTCAAGAATCGAACGTCTATCCTACGGCTTAGGATTCCTTTCCACACTCAACGTGGGTCATTGTCATTGAAAACAAGTGCTATACATCCAGTTTTTTTATTTCGATACCACGATTTCATGCACATGCAAAGTGAATGATCCTAAAGTGCTCAAACATAATTTTCAAAATAGCAACGTGCTTGTGCACAACCAGGCTTTTAATGCTTATTCTCTAACCTGTTGTAGCGATGAAAGGATAGCACCGAGATAATACTCGTGCTACTATCCTCTTAATTAAAACACACAAACTCTATGTCATAGAATGCATTAGAAAATCAGCAACAATCAGCATGCAAATCACACCATTCAAACATCCCAATCCCCTACGTTTAGGTATTGCTTTCGTTGCACAGGTGTAGAGGTTCATTTTGTCATGTTTTGATGTATAAAAAGCAATAAATCATAAACTTTGACAAGGAGATAGGGAAAAATGAGGCTAAACCTCATGCTTTGCCACTACCACACATCCACAAACAATCATTATATTTTTTTTAATTTTTCCAAGACGTATTTCTATTTTTTCCCTTATTTTCTCTATTTTCTTGATTTATTTGGCAATAAAATATGCTATTTTCTGTTTTTTCTTATTCCAATCACTTCAGCACACTAACATTCAATTTATCTTCCATATTTCCCCCATGAAAACACTTTATACCCACCCGAAACATAAAAACTACCATTTTGCCACTTAAAAACCGCATTTCGGGTTTACGGGAATTAAATAAAGCATGTAAATCATTGCAAAACCAAAATTTTCCGATAAACAACAATTAATCATAATTCAAACAGCACACAAACAAATTTTCATCCAATAAAAACATAATTATCATCATAAACTATAAAAAATCCTTCATTTCCTTCATAAAAATGGTCATACCATGTTTTTACGTAACTCGAGATGCCTTGAATGACTTCATAGCCAGCAAACAGAGCCTCCATTGCTCTCAATCCAATGCTGCACTTCAATCTTCAGCATCTCCATCAATTTCCATCACCATTTCCTTCATTCTCCTTCCTCGGTTTCTTCATCAAGATGGTACACATGAACAGCCCATAGAGAAGAGAGAGAGGGAGGAGAGAGAAATACTAGAATCTGTTCTCTTCATCCGAATAGCCATTCCTCATGTGAAGGGTGGCGATATGCTCAGCCAAGAGGGAGAATTTGCCAGCCATTGTCAGTTAGATGGGTTGTATTCAGCCTGGAATCCTTGGGCACAAAAATCGGCGCCCTGTCTGAATGTCACCTTCTCCACGTTTTGCTCCACTTTTCTTCATAAAATTTGGGGGGGGGGGGGGGGGGGGGGGGGGGGGGGGTGTTAAAATTCCAAAGGGCACCCCCCCTTTGGTCCTCTCAAATGTCCACCTCTTCGTATCTTGCCCATTTTTTGGCCTTTTCCCCGTCCTGGCTTCGATTCAAGCTTTGAAAAATCCTGGGCGTCCGGCTTGACATCTCGCACTGACTGGCAGCTCCTCGCATCCTGCATGGCAGTTGGAAAATTTATAAAAAACCACAGGTGTCGCTCGGACACCTTTTAAAAGCCGTCTTTCACTTGGTGCTTAAAATCGTCCTAGCTACAGCCTCCGCCTTCGATGTTAAATATTTTTCCCCTAAATTCTGGATTTTTTGGCAAATTTTAGGCACATCCTGGGCTCAAAACTCCACTCTCATTGAGAGTGACTGAGAGGGAGAGAGTGAGAGGTGTGTTGAGCGAGGGACTGAGGGAAGTTGAAGCTCTTCCCCATCGTCTTGTTTTTCTCATCTTCTCTATTTGCTCTTCGACTCGTTGGTGTGCTTGGTTGTGGTTGCGAAGGAGTGACGTCATTGGATCATGTTGATCATGGTCGTGGAACCATCTTCGAGCCCTCAAGTCATCAAACACAAAAAGGTAAGTTAGGTGAGTTCACTACAACTCAAGCTAGTCTTGTGGTCTTGCTTTCTTGGGTTGGACAGGAGGATGCTTGTTTAGTTAAAGTGGAGTGTTGAAAGACAAGGTGAGAGATTGTCACCAAAGTGAGTTGTAACTTTTGAAACAATAGAAATCTGTCCAAAGTCCCGATTGCTGGTGCATTAGGCTCAACAACATTCAAGTAGAGAAAGGGATAAGTGGGCTCTACAAGCCCTTTGTTGAGAATATGAAGAAGGACAAAACATCTTACATTACATGTCACCCATGGAGATGCATGCCTTCAATTTGAGGATTGGTAGAGAACATTGAGGTGGAGCTAAGAGAAAGATATTTTGTGACTAGCTTAGCTACAAGTTACTCAACTATCCATTTCTAAGACAATATTCCCTTAGGAAGGTTGACAAGAGAACCTTTAAGTGGTTGTAAGATTGAATTTATGTAGATGATGGCTAGAACCCAAGCAAGTGTGATTTGTAGGACTAAAACTCTTGACATAACTAGGTATGCAAAGAAGAATGCTAAGAAGGAAGGAAGGGGAAGGCCAAGGCTGCTTCCACCACAAAACCTAGAATTATTCTACCCAATCAATATTGTCTATAGAGGGAGCAAAACAACAAAATCCCATCAAACACCCCAAGCATGATAAATATCCCAATCTAAGGATACTTAGAAGCACATTGTTATCAGAACTTGGATCCTACTTAAATGTCATCACAACTACCTAATGATACATAAAAGCACATTGTGAAAGTTATTGGGTGATACCCTGTGAGAACCAATCACACGAGGGCAGGTGAAACCTACTAGTCTCCCTAATTAGATGAAGTAATCAAAGCTTGTAAACCCATTTCCAATTGTTACGCAAGTGTCCATAAGCATTTATATCCTTTATAAATGTTTAAATAAAGTAGCTAACTATTGCAAGCATTTAAGGAGCATGTAAGCCATGGGTGGACAAAGATATGCATAGATGAAAGAAACATATGTAGCCCTTTAATATGGTTATAAAAAATAGTAGTAGACTAAGAGAGTTCAAGAAAATCTCAAAATCCCAAATTAGTCAAAATATGAAATTGTAGGGCTTTTTTCTTAATATTTGCTATCAAGATACAATCGGTAAGTAGTTGGCCAATAGTGTGAACTATTGCAAGCATTTAAGGAGCATGTAAGCCATGGGTGGACAAAGATATGCATAGATGAAAGAAACATATGTAGCCCTTGATATGGTTATAAAAAATAGTAGTAGACTAAGAGAGTTCAAGAAAATCTCAGAATCCCAAATTAGTCAAAATATGAAATTGTAGGGCTTTTTTCTTAATATTTGCTATCAAGATACAATCGGTAAGTAGTTGGCCAATAGTGTGAACTACTTTCTACCAAATTTATTCAAATGTTATAATGTGGCAACACAACTATGCCATTCTACAACTCCCTTGCTTGTTAGAACTCAATATTATAACATTTTCTATCCATATTTTTATGTACATTAGATGCTATTGCTATGGATTCATTTGAAAGTAAAGAACACTAATGTGAGTAAAAGGAATACAATAGTAATGTGATTCTTATTGTGGTAGATAGGTTCACAAAATGGTACATTTCACCCTACCGTACCAAGACCATCATAGGCACAGCTACTGCTAGACTCTTCCTCGAATACATTTTTAGATTACATAGACTTCCAAATGATATCATCAATGATTGGGATCCCCAATTCAAATCTAGCTTTTGGAAGAGCCTTTGCAACCTGCTTGGAGTCCAAGTTAAGTTATACATTGCCAATCATCCATAGACTGATCAAACAGAATGGGTAAAGCAAGTCTTGAAACTATATCTCAAGCAACTAAAATGATTGGTTTAAGCTCTTGCCCTTTATTGAGTTTGCTTATAATAATAGTATATATGCATCTACCAAGTAAACTCCTTTCTTTCCAAACTATGGCCAACATCCAAGGATGGATGTACATCTCTCCAATCAAGTAAAGAACCCTGCCACCTGAGATAAAGCTCAACACCTAATAACAAACACAAACCAAGAACTCAAGCAACAAATCCTAAAGGCTCAGAATCAGTACAAGCACTATGCAGACCACTATCATCACCAACATCCAGCATACAAAGTCGATGATAAAGTATGGTTACTCATGCATAATCTCCAAATAACAAGGTCCTCCACAAAGCTAGACCACCAAAGATTTGACCCTTCACTATCATAGCCCAAATCAACCCACTTGCTTACCAACTCCAACTCCCCATCACCATGAAGATCCACCCTGTCTTCCATGTTTCCTTGCTTGAGCCATATCATAGCTCATCACCACTAAGGGGGGAGAGATCTAATCCCCCACCACTTGTCTAGATTGAAGATCTTGAAGAATTTGAGGTCTTAGACTCGAGGATCTCCCAAGGTTAATTAGAATACCTTGTTCACTAGAAAGGATATGACATCAATGATCGCACTTGGAAACATGCAAAATATCTCCAAAGAGCACCTCTCAAAGTTAAATAATTTAATAAGAGGAATCCAATGAAACTTGGACCAAACCACCAAGCCACTCCTCATGGAACTCGTTGGTAGAGGAGGAGGTGATGTCATGGACATGCCATGATCAAGTGTACATATTAATCCTTGCTCATGGCATATGAATCCACACCCCATGCAAACACAGGGCTCTTAACAAGACATCCTTGAGCCAACCATGCAAACACACCCTTTCTATGTCATCATAGAACCTTCTAGAATATGTCATCGCATGCATCAACAATGATGTCATCATAGAACCTTCTAAAACAAATACCATAGCATCGCTTGCATCATTGATGATGTCATCATGGAATATTCTACAAGTTCTTTAGCCACCCTCTAGTACCTATAAAAGGAGGGACTCACCATAGAGCTCCTCAGTCTTGCCACAATGCCAGTGTTGGGAGTTCAAGGAGTTGAGATCTCCAAGTAACTTCGAGTTCCAATTATATTTATTGTCTAGTCATGGTATCTAGTCTTGTCTTGTCTTCCATTATACTCATGTTGTCTTGTTACCTTGTAATCTTGTAGTACAAGATCTTATCTAGTACTGTCTTGTATCTTTTTCATCCCGTCAATGATATCTTGTACCCATACCTACGATCCTGAGTTGTGAGATCCTTCATACCTTATTGATTCTTGTTGTCTATACCTATGGTCCCAAGTTGTGGGATTTTTCATATCTTGTTAAGTTATCATTGTACCTTGTGCCCCTACGTGGGATTATCTTGTAATCAGAATTCTTGTAACAAATCTTGCATCTGATCTAGTCTCTTGAGCACTATCTAGTGCTCCCATAATAGTTTCCTCATAGCATGTAGCTAAATTGGTCTTTTTTTAATACTCTTTCAACACACGTGATATAGTAGGTTCTTATAGAGGCACCCCATGAATGTGGTTTTTGCATCAAATTCTCTGTAGCTTCCCTAGACTAGTATCAAAGGTTTTGACATAGCTCCACACGAGGTTTATCCACCCTATAGGGTTTTGTATCATGGTTTTTGTAACAATTTTCTTTGCCCAAGACAAGGTGGAATGGATACTCTCTACTTGCATATCCTTCTAATGCTTCTATTATAGGAGTCACATCTTTGTACAATAAAGTAGGCCAAACAACCATATCAAAGTGTTAAAAGATCGTACAAGGAAAGAAGAACCGATCCAATGGCTTTGTCCAACCTGTATGCATTGATGTCTTTTTGAAAGTCTATTTGATTTAAGGATGAGTTGCACAATTCAATTATATGATTATCAATTTTCTAGGAAGCTCTTTCTCAAAGGTCTTTTATGTATTCTCATTATGATCTGTTTCAAGTAGTTCACACATATCACTTGAAAAGTTTGGACCCATGTTAGGACTAAGTCGTAAGCCCAAGCTTGAAAGCTTTAGTCCTAGATTCAAGATCAAAACCTTGATGGAAGGACCAAGACATGTGGGCATTTGATCATTGACTTTAGAATCAATCCTAGACTCATTGTGAAAAGCTTTCCTCATATACTTAGTCCTAAATTCAACTTAAATTGATTCTAGGATCCTTGACTTCCTTGAACTCAACCTTGCAAATAATTGCAAGGTTTTTCCAAAGCAAGTCTTGGACTCAATTTTATGAGCAACAAATTTGTGCTGACTCCATGACTTTGTCCTAGACTTGACCTTAATTATTGAGCTTAGGACCATGTCAATAATAACTCTATGACTTACTCGTAGACTGAAGCTTGCAACCTTGATAGAACATCGTGGTTGTAAGTTTGATTTTGGAACCAAGTTGTACTGTAATGTGTAGCGCAAGCTTTCCTTGGCGATACGTTCTTAGTAGTCCATCAAGAGATATCCTACTAGGAAGCATCGTCCAAGATTTTGATAAGACCCTCAAAGTTCGCTAATTAGGCTCGCTTGAGTCTACCCCGCAGTGGAAGTTTTGGCCACTCCCACGAGGATCGACCTGAGTTTTTCTAGTCAAATCTATTACTAATGGCTAAGTAGTATTAGCGGATTCTAAAATGATGTAAGTCATGCTTTATGGTTTCTAATGGTCCATCAAGTGCGATTTGTGTCGCTTCTTAGGAAAGCTCTCAGCTTACCGAGACCACCTATCCATAGGTGTGGATCCCCATCCTTCTGCTTCCCTTGAAAGAGTAGTTCTAGTTACCTAATTACCTACCACTTTAGGTTCAACATATAAAAATAGCTTCTTTGAATTATCTCCTAATAGAAATTTGTTCCACGCCCTTAATTCATGACAAAAAAATAGAGTAAAGCAATTCCTTCTTAATAGTCCCTTTCAAAAAAATGACCTTTTACAAATATTTTCTTGTTCAAAGGTATTATTCTCTCCAAGATCTATTCCCCAACTAGTGTTGGAACTCCCAGGACATAGTTTAAAAATTGAAGGGTAGTTGGCAGTTTGTAATAATCTAAGGAGTTTGTGACCAGAGCCCCCTGGTATCCTTACCCCCTCTTGCTCACTAGAGTTTCCTATGACACGACCTTCCATGCCATGATTAGTCTACACTCACTAACACAAAACAAAAAGTAAAACCCCTTAGAGTATGTTTTTTTTTCAGGCTATGGGGAGGTCTAGAGCCATTAAGAACACTACCTTAGTCGGTGTTCTGTGCTCACCAAAATACTGCCTCAATCTCGAAAATCTGGAGACTCTGTCATCCATCTTTTAGCCTGATGATTTTAGAAAAGATCAGTACCTAGCTTGCAATCACAAACATCTTTATTTCAAATGCATTATATCATATAAACTTCTAACTTGTTTATTTCCAAGACAAATCTTTTCTCTCCAAAAATTAATAACATCGAGATAAATTAGCATAAGTAGCCATACCTTCCAATAATATCCCTGGATTTTCCCCTTCCTTGGGGACTAGTTTGGATTAAATCTAAACAATAATTTCATACTTGAGAATAACTCCCTTGGAGTTTCATTGATCCTTTCCTATAATAAAACAAAATCCTAGTTAGTTTAATTACGAACAATATCCTTTGGTAATTTCTTCTCAAGGTCTCTTATATACCGAGGATTAGCGTTCATGATTACCCATCAAAGATTTCATTTGATCAACACAAAAATAAAAAATATTAAATCTTTTAGGGACATAGTACATTCCTTGTACTCACTTAGGTTCATCTTGTACATACCCAAGTTACCCCTTGGAATTCGCGGTTAAGAATTCCTCAAAGAGATTATATGCAGTGGAGCCCCAAGAGAGACACCAAGAAAATAGGGTTTCTACTATGAGAAAATCTATATTGTATCACTAACAACCATCTTTTTCATATTTCATATGTGATCACAACAAGGAAAAGAACATCACGAACGAGAAATCTTCACACAGCTTTATAGAAACAATTCTCCCACAACTTTAACTTTAACAAAATCCATCATTCTCTTCATATTCTTCATAGAATTCATTGACAGACATTGAAAACACAAAAGAATGCTCCATTTTGAATGGAAATATATCACATATTATTCATCTTCAAAGATTTCATAGCTTTCTCTCACAATCTCTCATATGTAGATATGTTTTTTGGCATAGAATTGGCTCTCTCTCTCTCTCTCTCTCTCTCTCTCTCTCTCTCTCTCTCTCTGATGAGCTAAGAGGCATTCCTCCCAGCATGGCTGTTCATACTATTCTTGTAAAAGAAGGCAGTTGTCTTGTGTATCAGAAGGTAAGGCAGATGCCTTTTGAATTGAGGGACGGGCTGTTTGAGGAGTTACAGAAGTTACGAAAAGCTGGTTTAATCTTCCCTGTACAGCACACAGAATGGTGTGCACCAGTTTTCATCAGGAAGAAGAAAAATAACCAAATCCGACTGTGTGTAGATTTTAGAGAGCAGAATAAGTAGAGGGTTAAGGATTACTACCCGTTGCCATTTATTGACCAGATTTTGTATCAATTAGTGGGTAGGGAAATATCTTCATTCATGGATTTCTTTGCGCGTTATAATCAGATGGCAATTGCAAAAGAGGACAAGTTGAAAACAACTTTCATTATTGTCTTTGGTACTTTTGCGTACCATGTGATGGCCTTTGGTTTGTGCAGTGCACCTGGATCATGGCAATGAACAGCAGACAAGACCTTTGGTGACATCTCCCCAGATGAGTTGAAAGTGTTTATTGATGACCTGGGGGCAGCCACTGTAAGGGAAATGATGTTGATTATTTTAAGAAAGTGCTTTGAGCGCTGCAGACAATTTTGTATCACTCTTAACCCACAGAAGTGTGTCTTTGAAGTGTCTTATGGGCTATTGCTAGGTCATGTGGTCAATTCAGTAGGAATCACAACTGATCCTGAAAAGATCAAGGTCATAGTTGCTATGAGTCCACCACGCACTCTGAAAGAGGTACATAGCTTTCTGTCATTGATAGGGTACTATGGGAGGTTTATAAATGCCTTGGTAGAAATGACATTGCCATTAACGAACTTATTATCCTTTACTTGTCTATTTGTATGGAGCGACCCTTGTAAGGTAGCTTTCGAGGATGTGAAACAAGAGCTAGTAAAAGCACCAGTTTTAAAAGCACCTAAAAGAGGCGAGATATTTTAAACATTTTTAGCAGCCACCATGCATAGTATCAGCTACTATTTAGCCCAGATCTGGGAGAAAAAGTAGTATCATCCGATAGCTTTTGCTAGTCGAAAATTGGGCATATTAGAAATTAACTACACCTACATGGAGAAGTTGTGTCTTGTGATGGTCTTTGCGACTAAAAAATTCAGGCACTACATCCTCTATGAGAAGGTAGTTTTCTATATGAAGGCGGGAGGGCTTAGATTGCTTATGAACAAGCTACAACCGCTTGATTGTTTGGCAAAGTGGTTAATCACTTTGCAGGGTTCGATATGAGATTAAGAGTAAGCCACCGAGGTTGTAAGGTATTGTGGAATGCCTTGTGGATTTCGGGGAGCCGAAAGAGACTTTGGTTGAAGAAAGTGATATTGAAGAAATGTTTAAAATTGGTACAGCTTCTATCCCATCTTGGTATGCTACTATCACGCATTATCTATCAACGAGAGAGACTGGAACTGGTCTATCAAAATCAGAAAAGAGAAAAATCAGACAACAGGCTTTGAAGTTTTCCTTGATCGCAGGAACACTATATTGGCAGGGTGTTGATGATATCTACCACTGATGTGTGATGCCTGACGAGGTTCCTTTCATCTTGGAAGAGTGCCATGACTCTGCATGTGGAGGGCACTTCGCTGGACGGTTGACGGCATAGAAAGCTTTAAGAGCTGGATATTGGTGGCTGTCCATCTTTCAAGATTCCTTTGAGTACGTGAGATATGTGATACCTGTCAAAGACATGACAGCAGAGAGAATAGGAAATGCCCACTTACGCCTCTATTATGGCTATTCTTCTATTTGAGAAGTGGGGCATTGACTTTGTGGGTCCTATCACCCTGTCGTCTACTACCCAGAAGAGGTACATTATAGTGGCAACTGATTATTTTACAAAATGGTTAGAAGCATGGGCGACAAGGCAAGACAATGCAAAAGAGACTGCAAGTTTTCTTTTAGATCAGATTATTTGCCGTTTTGGTCCACCAAAGGAACTAGTGTCAGACCGTGGAACTCACTTTTTGAATAAGGTGATCAAAAGCCTGACTGAAGCTTGGCAAATCAAGCACAATAAAATGACCCCCTATAATCCGCAAGCCAACGGGCAAGTCGAAAGTATAATAAGTAGCTTGTGGGTATCTTGTCTAAAATAGTCTCTGAGAAGAAATGAGACTGGGACAGGAAGTTGTATGTGGCAGTATGGGCATACAATACAACATTCAAGCGAGCTACTAGCCATACTCCATTTAAATTAGTTTATGGGAAAGAGTATGTGTTACCCCTCAAAACCAAGTTGCCAACTATATGGTTTGCAATTAACCACTCTTTGGGGGATGAGGATTCACTCTTTGAACGTTTCACGACCATATCCCACTTGGATGAGCTGAAATTGCAGAGCTTATTACACCAGGAGAGGTAGCTAAACGTCGGATGAAGCAGTTGCACAACCTTAAAGCAAAGAAGTATACCTTTAAAAAAGGGCAATTAGTTTTGTATTACGATGTGCGTAGGGAGCTGTTTCCAGGGAAGCTGGAACCTAGATGGGATGGCCCCTACAAGATTGTCAGGATATAAGGAAAAATAGGTCTACAGCTCTACTAGCTGATCTGCAGGGAGTAGAATTTAAAAATAAGGTTAATATTAATAAGATTAAACCTTATTATTTCTAAGTATGCTAACACGGAGAAATGCATTGCAGGTCCATGCTGGGGCTGATTTGAGACCTGCAAAAGAGCTTAAAGCTAGTTGATGGGGCAGTTAATTCCTTATTTGGAGCACCAATATCTGGAGCAGAGATACCATCAGGGAAAACTTATCTGGTGGAGCAAAGGATACAAAGTGATTGAGCAAGAAGATGGAACCTTTGTATGGGAGATCAAAGTTTTCTGCCATCACTGTTTACGAATGTTGACAAGTATCCTTGTTGAGTTTAATGAAGAAGGTGGAATGGAGCCATCAATTCATCCTCTAAACATGTTAAATTTTGACTATCATAATTACCAATAGAGGAGTTCGTGATGGCAGGCTATGTAAACCCATTGTGGGCGTACACATTATATTTTGACGGAGTGTCTAGGGGCCCTAATAAAAAAGGGACTGTTGTAGTAGTAATTCGAGATCCTCGACGTAGAGTTACGATGAAGTTAGCTGCTTATCTTGGGGTAGGATTCACTAACAATATGGCGGAGTATAAAGCCTTGATTATGGGACTGCATATTGCCAAACAAGGTGGTATTCGGCGGTTGTTAGTAAAAGGGGATTCCCAGTTGATCTTGAATCAGCTAGATGGGACATACACAGTGCGGAATCCCATCCTTTGTATGTATCATCGAACTACCATGACCCTACTTAAGGAGTTTGTGAGAGTATCTCTTCAGCTGATTCCACGTTACTAGAATCAGTTTGTGGATTCACTGGCAAATCTTGCTTATGAAGAAGACATTTTCTTCAACTGTGGTCCTAGTTTGGATATTGCTATCAATAATGAGAAAGGACTTGGTCGCTTGTGGGGAATGTTATCAAAGCATGCAATATATGGCAGGCGATGGTTGATATGGGTGATGCAAAGAGTAGCCGAGACTAATCTACCGTTGTTATCCTGGACCCATAGGCCAATTAGACAACATGTTATGCATACACCTCTTGCTATATATGCAGGAGGGATGGGTCATAATCTTATGCATTTAGCTTAGGCATGCGAGCCTTATTTTTCCTCCTTGAAAATGAGCATATTATTGTATATTTGTACTATTTCGGGGAGGGATCTATAGGTACTATTCTGCTTAATTTCATTAGGCCAAGAGGGTCAATCTATTTTCGTAGTGAAATGCTTTATTTTGTTAGGCCAAAAGGGCTGATTAGTTTTGTAGAGAAATGCTTTATTTCATTAGGCGAAGAGGGCCATTTGTTTGTTTAGTACAGGTGCGGTTAATGGTTTTTTGTTTTAGTCCTGTGCTAACAGATTCAAAGAAGAGCTTGTAAGGAGCCTATGTCGCGCGAAAACTTCTCGTGGCCCTATCCAGGTGATATCTCTCCTTTATGAATAATGTGTTTTTTTTGCTATATGTGTTTGTGTACTTGCAGGGGATTTTCTTTTCTTGTTGGGGACCGGCATCCAAGGTATGAAGTCCTAGGTTTAGGTTAGGTATGTCTGAAGGGAGGTCTGAGTAGTCGTTGGCTCCTATAAAGACATTGCCAGGCATCAAAAGACCTGTTTAGAAAGTAGTTCTAGTGACCCTGTTCTGCTAGGCTGCTAGGCAGCCGTTCTAGGAGTTCTCACTTAGTTGTGAGGCAGTTAGAGAAGCCTGCCAGAAGGAAAATGATAAATAGAGAGGAAAATAACCCTGAATATCTCCAAGTAAATCAATATATACAAAGGTGTGTAAAAAGGGGTTCTAACCCCTATAAAAATAGAAAAGAAAAGAAAGGAAAATTTATAAGCAGTTGATCATTGCCTTGCGAAGGCCTGGTAGGTTCCTAGGGACGAGTCAGACCCGGGGCCGATGCCTTGTCTTCCTAGGGGTGGCGTCTTGCTGGAAAAGAAGAAAGTAAGGAAGGTTGGAGCGAAAATAAAAGTGAGCGTCAGAAAAGGATTAAGTGTCGCCTCGCAAGGGCTTGGTAGGTTCTTGGGTACCGAGACAGGACCTGAGGCCGATGCCCTATTCTCCTTGGGTCACTACGCTCAGTTCCCTCCTTTTTACATGCCCAAGTATGGAAAAATAAAACCTAAAAGAAGAAATGTGCTAAAAGAAAATACTTCTTGATCAGGTCATAGGAGTCCTCGCCTAGTAGGAGCTCCTGGTTGTGTTGTCCTTAGTTAGGTAGGTAGTTCAGACCACCACTTAGGGCGACTTCTTGGATAGTTCTTTTTAGTTTGGCCGTGTTGGAGCAGTCGGTTAGTGACTAGCTTCGGACCTTCTATCAGATTATGCTAGGCCTACTCCTTGTGGATTTCATGCCTTGCTTTTGTCAGGGGGTAGGGTGAGCATTGTGTTGTGTTTTAATATGTATCTATTTTGTATCAACTTGATGCTTCCTTTAGTTGTTTTGTGCAGATCTGTTGTGGGATTCGATGGGCTGAGTCGCCCTATCCCGTGGTCGCCAATGAGAGCGGATTTTTGAGCCCGGGATGTGCCTAAAATTTACCAAAAAATCCAGAATTTAGGGAAAAAATATTTAACATTGAAGGCGACGGTTGTAGCTAGGACGATTTTAGGCACCAAGTGAAAGACTGCTTTTAAAAGGCACCCAAGCGACACTTGTGGATTTTTGATAATTTTTTCGACTGCCGTGCGAGATGCAAGGAGCTGCCAGTCAGTGCGGGATGGCAAGCCGGACACCTAGGATTTTTCAAAGCTCGAATCGGAGCCAGGATGGGGAAAAGGCCAAAAAATGGGCAAGGTACGAAGAGGTGGACATTTGAGAGGACCAAAGGGGGGGTGCCCTTTGGAATTTTAACCCTCCCTCCCCCAAATTTTATTAAGAAAAGTGGAGAAAAACATGGAGAAGGTGACGTTCAGACATGGCACTGATTTTTGTGCCCTCATCCTCATGGATGAGGATTCCAGGCTGAATACAACCCATCTAACCGACAATGGCTGGCAACTTCTCCCTCTTGGTTGAGCATATCGCTGCCCTTCGCACGAGGAATGGCTATCCGGATGAAGAGAACATATTCTGGTCTTTCTCTCTCCTCCCTCTCTCTCTTCTCTATGGGTTGTTCATGTGTACCATCTTGATGAAGGAACTGGGGAAGGAGAATGAAGGAAATGGTGATGGAAATTGATGGAGATGCAAAAGATTGAAGTGCAGCATTGGATTGAGAGCAATGGAGACTCCGTCTATTGGCTATGAAGTCATTCAAGGCATCTCGGGTTACATAAAAATATGGTATGACCATTTTTATGAAGGAAATGAAGGATTTTTTATAGTTTATGATGATAATTATGCTCTTATTGGATGAAAATTTGTTTGTGCGTTGTTTTCATTATGAGTAATTGCTATTTATAAAAGAAAATTGGTTTTGCAATGATTTACATGCTTTATTTAATTCCCGTAAACCCGAAATGCGGTTTTTAAGTGGCAAAATGGTAGTTTTTTCGTTTTGGGTGGGTCAAAAGTGTTCCCATAGGAAAAATATGGAAGTTAAATTGAATACTAGTGTGCTGAAGTGATTGGAACAAGAAAAATCAGAAAATAGCATATTTTATTGCCAAATAAATCAAGAAAATGAGAAAAATAAGGGAAAAAATAGAAATACGTCTTGGAAAAATAAGAAAAAATATAATGATTGTTTGTGGATGTGTGGTAGTGGCAAAGCATGAGGTTTAGCCTCATTTTTCCCTATCTCCTTGTCAAAGTTTGTGATTTATTGCTTTTTATACATCAAAACATGACAAAATGAACCTCTACACCTGTGCAATGAAAGCAATACCTAAATGTAGGGGGTTGGGATGTTTGAATGGTGTGATTTGCGTGTTGATTGTTGCTGATTTTCTGATGCATTCCATGACATAGAGTTTGTGTGTTTTAATTAAGTGGATAGTAGCACGAGTGTTATCCCGGTGCTATCCTTTCATCGCTGCAACGGATTAGAGAATAAGCATTAAAAGCCTGGTTGTGCACAAGCACGTTGCTATTTTGAAAATTATGTTTGAGCACTTTAGGATAATTCACTTTGCATGTGCATGAAACCGTGGTATTGAAATAAAAAAACGTAAATGCATAGCACCTGTTTTCAATGACAATGACCCACGTTGAGTGTGGAAAGGAATCCTAAGCCGTAGGATAGACGTTCGATTCTTGGGGGATTATTTAGTGAGGAAACATGGTATCTCATGGATTATTTTTAAAATGAAAGAGTGGTGTTTGCTCGTTTGTTTTATATGTTGAGCAGCGCATCAAGGGGCTAATCCATGTGATATAGGAGAGCTGTAGTGGGGCCGCGGTGGTTCTACCAAGAGGTTGCCTCCTATGTATGTGATTATCGCGGTATTTATTGCCAAAGTGTAAGGGTTCTCCCTCTGTGGAGTTTATAGAAAGGGAAACATTGGACTACAAAACTATAAAAACTATAAATGCATAGCTTAGGCTTTAGGGTAGTTTGTCCTTTAGCAGTAGATAGACGCTCCTGGTCCGCAAGGCTGTGAGGGTGTATTTGTCTGTGATGAGCATGAGATCCGGCTAGTGCCATAGCCAGTGCCGGCCCATTTCAGGTCCCATCACTCAACATAATGGAAGCAAGATGATAGACAAGAAAGATTGAATAGAAAGCTTGAGTAGTAACACTAAGATGAGAGCTTCTGCAGCATGGATATGTCAAAAGGGGTGAATACAACTAAGACCTCCCACCCTTATATAGACCAAGAATTAGCATTAGGGTTAGGGTTTGCACCCTTTTGCATTTAGGGTTTGCACCCCTTTTTTGTTTTGCGTTTAGAGTTTCCACAACTGTGAATTAGGGTCCCTCTTTTGGGCATCCTACCCATTCAGTGGGTAGGAGCTCTAGGCCAGTCAATCATCATTGCATGCTTCAACCTTAGCCTACTTAGACCAAGTCTAAGATATTGTAACTATAAATACATGTGTGCAACCCACACAACACTTGCGGGTGCAACAAACATAATCGCGAGTGATAGATACAATATGCATGGGAGTGAGCCCCAACTCTCATAACATAATACATTCATGATAATTTGACGATGTCCATGAAGTACGAATATAGTCCAAGTTCCCAACAAAAATAATATCCACCAAAAAATACTAGCTGGCACTTTCACTTTTGCAATCTTCTCAAAACACATTTACAAGTGCTTTATTTGATATGTCAAAAAAGCTCATTTATGGAATGGAGTTTTTTTTCAATATATTAGTTGGCCTAGTAGAAAGATATAATAAAGGAAAGGGTTTGGGTATATCAATCATAGTTATTAGCCGAGGATTAAGAATATCCATAGAAAATTTGATTTTGTTGTATCGCATCTCTTGATGTTTGCTAAACAACATGAATCCAAGTTTTCTAAAGTTTGGTAATCACTTGTGACCTAAGTGATCCTTTTCACTTTTTAGTATAATGATACCTTATTGGACATGGCATGGTATTAGCCTCATGGTCTCTTGAGGTTGGTGCTCACAAACTCTTGGAAGTGCTTATCTGTGCTATCCCTCAAGTGTTTTTGGGGTGCTTATCCAAAGTATCAGGGATTCAACATCTCTTTTATCTTGTAACTTTATGCTCTTGTTACACCTTTTTGCTTTTCTTTGTCAGATCTCCCACTTATTTTTGAAATGGCATCTCCTACCCTCATAGCCTCATTGAAAACATGAATACATTGCTTGTAATTCAAGGATAGGCTATCTATTAAGAGGTTGTGGATGGTCATATTTCTAATTTTAGTGCAATGGCCCTTGAAATGATATACTCAATCACCTATTCATATTTAGAGATCCATTTCATGATGTTGTATACCCTTGTAACATGATTATGATAAATTCTTCTCTATTTTTTTGGTGTTCATCAACTCAACAAACAAGTTGTGATTATGCCTAGAAGTACAAACCTCTTGAAAATGGGGATTTAAGGTTTTTTTTAAAAACCTAATATTGAGATTATGAGTATTTACCATGTACTTGCCATATCAATTTAAAATAAATCCAAGGACCTTAGACATGTCTTGTCTTGAAAGGATAGTAGTCAAGTCATAAGTCACACGAGTCGATACATCAAGCATACACATCCATAGTGCCACTAAATTTGTCAATCGATTTGGTCACCACCATCAATACATGACTAATGTCAAGAACTAAGAGGTGAGAGAAGAGAGTGCAAAAGAGAGAGAAAAGAGGAGAGAGAATGAGTGATGAGGAGTGAGAAATACTAGAAAGATAAGAGAGAAGAGAGAGAAGCCATGAAAGTGTGAACAAGAAGGTAATATGAAGAGATTGTAATCGTTTTATTATAAAGTGATAAAAAATAACAAGTCTTAGAACCTTATATATTTATGCCACTATGTTAATGTATTATTAATAAAATCATCTAAAACTAATGCCTCTTTCCAACTTCTTACAATCTATCCCTTCATGAAGGCTTTTGGTACCCACAAAAATAAAATTACAATGGCTGAAAAGGATGGATAGAATAGAGTACTATTCTGTTTACAACTATAGAAATAATAGGAAATGAACAAAGAAAATCAAATCTTTTAACTAAAGTGAAGACACAAATAGAAGCCTATGCCATGTTCACCATCTCAATGTCTTAAAAAGGAAATTTGAGCCTTTATATTTTCAAGAAAATGTCCATGCAATCAAGTAGATAGATTGTGGACAAACATGCTTTGCTGGACAAAATCTGCCATAACTCCTCATAGAGTAGTCTAAACGGAGCATCCCAAATATCAAAATGTAGCTCTTAAAAAGTGGCTCATCTGGAGTATACTTTAGCTACTTATGCATCATGTAAGTATGGAAACTCATCCAAAATAGAATCAAGTATCAATAAAGCTTTCTCAAGTAGCAAACCTCTCCATTTAATCAAGTACTTAATGATAGATATGGAGCAAAGCTTCTTCTCGTACTGTCTTGTGATGTCCTCAGGGATATATTGTATGAGACCTTCTTTATCAATGGAAGGTAGCTCATTTACTATATCCACCTAGGTGCCATTAAATGGTTTGAGCTAATTGACATGAAACACATTATGAATCTTAGTAGAAGAGGGTAGTTCCAATCTATATGCCAAATCTCCCATATGCTTCAAGTTCTTGTATGGCCCATAAAACTTGTGAGCAAGTTTGTTACTAGAGCCATCTTTCAAAGAATAATGAGACTTGGGTACTTTCAATAAAACCAACTCTCCTTCTTGGAAATCCATAGTGTGCCTCTTCTCATCAATATACATGTTTATCTGCTCTTGGCTTTCCTAAGGTTCACCTTGTATTGCTAAAGAAGGGTTTGCATCCTCTCTAATTCCTCTTTTCCATGAGGGTTTATCTTGTTACTCAAAATGACTATGGGAAGGGGCACTTTTATAGCCATACAAAGCCTCAAAGGGTGAAACTCCGATACTATTATGGATAGAGTTGTTATAACCAAACTTAGCTAAGTGTAACTAGAAATCCCACACATGCTACATATAATAATAGAAATGGTGAAGATAGGTCTCTAATTGCTTAGTTACCCTTTCTATTTTGCCATCAATTTTGTAGATGATAGGTTGTATAAGGAGCCAACTTAGTACCCGTGGAGCTAAATACACTCCCTACCAAAAGTTACTAATTAACTTTCTATCCTTATCATGCATAATCTCCTATGCATGTAATTTAAAGACATGATCCAAATCCATGGTTATATGCATCCATTTTTCTTTAGGAATGGGCAATGACTACAAGCTTTTGCTTATTTTATCGTAGATCTTAAATTCTCCAAAATGTCCCTAGGTGTAGGCAAACAATGCATCTTCTCTATAATTTTCAACCTAAAGGGAGAAGTAGAGGGAATAACAATCCTGCCATTGAGCCAAATAAGTCCATTATTAAGCTAAAAATGTGAGTTTTCCTCCATCAACACTTGTTATTTTTGAAATATATGGATGGGCTCTTCACCCAAAAGATAGGCTTTTTGTAGCTCTTCAATTTAGTCAATATGTGTGCCTAAAATTTTGCATGTCCACATCCTTGAAAGAGAATTAGCCACTATACATGTATGTGTAATTTTCAAATCATAATTTTGTAGGATATCCACCCACTTGCACTACTTAGGAGTGAGATTTGACTTGTTAAGGAAGTGCTTTAGGACCTTGTGACCACTCTTGACTCAAAACCGATTGCCATATAGATAGAGGTGCCACTTTCTAATTGCATGAACATAATAGCCAACATCTCTTAGTCATACACATTCATAGCCATCTCTTTATCTATGAGCTTAGACTCTCAAAGGAAATGACACCATGCTCCTGTAATAATACAACCCCCTTGTGCCTCCTTTGCTACATTGGCATCAAATTGTATGGTAAACTCCCTAGAGAATTCTAGGCATACTAAAATAGGAGTAGATGTGAGGAGTTCCTTTAATTAATTGAAGATTCTATTTGCAAGTGCATACCAAAAGAAAGTTTCATTCTTCAATATGTAAGAACCTACGATAGAATGATTATAGACCAAGGAATCCTCAGAGTAGTAATGGTATGTATTGACCAATCTTTGACACATTATACCTTCTTAGGTTCAACCCGTATCCCTTTCTCACTAACAATGTGGCCTAAGTACTCCACCTCTATCTAGATGAATGAATACTTTTTTGTAAAGAAGAGAGGTTAAGAGGAGAGAGAATGAGTAGAAGAGAGAGAAAAAGAATAAGAAGAAGAGAGAGAATGTAATATTTCCGCAACTGCGTACCGTAAATATTGACGTTCCGCACACGACGTAAACCTTGTGCAAAGGTTATCTCTTGCATTGAAATTATTGGCAGTGTAATGTGTGACCCGCACGCGTGAAATGGGATCCTCCGCATTGGTAAATCAAAACCGGGAGTTCAAAACCGCAAGTCTCACAAAAACACCCTCTTGGGAGGGGCATTTTGAGTAATTCAAGGTAAATTTTTTTATTTTTTTCCCCTTTTTCTCTAGCCGATGCATGGCTGGAGAAGGGGGAGTGTGGGGAGGATGGGGATATGGCAGACGTGGCCTGCATGGGGGGAAGACCCATGCAAGGGGGCCCCGTGGTGGATGCCCTCTTTTCCCCCCATGCCTATATAAACACCCCCCTAGCTAGAGGGGGGGAGGCTAGATAGAGCAAGGGCCGTGTAGAAGGGGCGGGCTGTGAGAGGGAGGTGGAGGTCGCCGCCGTGTAGGAAGTCGCCTGCCGCCGTCGTGCAGGAAGTCGCCAGCCGCCGCCGTGCAGGAGCTGCCAGGCCACCTCAGTCCGCCCCATCAGCGCCCTCTTCACGACGAACCCCCCTCCTCGTCATCGCTGCTGCCCAGAAGCTTCTAAGGGGGGGCTTCCTTAACCCCCCTTCCCACGACATCTCCCCAAAGGTCCATTCATACCCCCTCCCCGGGACTTTGAAGAGGAGAAGGTGAAGCCCATAAAGACCTCCCACAAGACCCTTTGAAAAAGGCTTTCGCAAAAAGACTTTGAAGCCGCAAGCCATCCAGGAATCAATTCCGTACCAACTCGAGTTTTTCCTAAAAGAACTCCTAAAGCCTTTGCCGCGAGCGCCATCCCGCAAAGGAATCTTCTGTATACGAGGAAAAAGGCCAAGGACGGAAGGCTGCATTCCGAGGCAAGTCAATCCGTAGACCACAAAGGCAAATCAGAAGCCGACTCTACACTTACGATGGCCCCAAAAAGGACACAAGATGCGACTGCGGGAGGTTCATCTCCGAGTATACAAGTGGATATCTCCCCGAGCCCACAAGTCCAGGTTCTCTCGAGTTATTTTCGCATAAAGAAATGATTAGGCGCGCTTAGTTCATAAGGGAGATTGCATTTTTACGCTTAATTTTAATACATGTGGAAATTGGAAAAAAAAATACATTTGATAAAGTATCTCTTGAAACATTAGGCAAGATTGAAATATGTCATGAATTTGAAACAAGTTATCCACCTTAGAAGACTAGTTGCATGTAGTTTTTTTTTGGTACATTATCAAAGTAATGAGCCTAAACTTAGGGCAAAGAAATGGAATTTATAGGTGCATTCTCTTTCGTCCTAGACATGGTAGGAATAAGCGTGTGCCGCATGTTAGGCCACATCCTCCTCGTAATGATTTCATGAGGCAAGGTTAACACCATAAGATATTATCCGAAAAGAAATAATAGCGTACGGAAATGATCTTATGGACCTGCAAATAGCATGTAAAATGGAATGAGTTAACACCAGCTTTAGTTTGGTATAAACTTCGTTAACTACATTATAGCTAGGAGAATGTTGCGTATTGCATAGTCATCATGCGAAAACGTCATTCATCAGAAGCCGCATTTAGGAAAGGTTGCATGGTTCGTCAAAGCATAAGATTCGAAAGTATAGGCTACAAGGTTGTAGGCATGATTAATAGGTCTTAGGAAAAGTTAGTATCCAGATTATCATGCATTTTTGCTACACCAAGGAAAGATAAAATTATCATAAACCATGTGATGCGTAAAAGCAATAAATCGCATGTTTAGGCGTATTGGTGTAGTTGTAACTATTGTTCTCCATTAGATGTAGTTTATTACCTTTAGAAGGTTCATCCTTGTTGCAATACAAGTATATTGAGTTGTCTAAGTAACCTAAAACACAAAGGATTCATATGGGCATGGCTCAGTCGATATGATAGGTATCCCAAGTGCCAAGTGCAATAAGATTTCGACCTAGTTTTACACTTGTTGCCAAGTCTAAAACCGCAAACCCAAAGATCTTACACACGTTCACGAAATGTCGAATCAATTGGATGTTCATGCATAAAATGATCTAAGGTTTTATCCTAAGGATCATTCGTTCAAATGATGAAACTCCGACGGAGTTGCAAATTTCTAGGACCATGGGCCAACATAATTAGGAATGGGTTGGAGGATACCCTAAACCCTGCTACTCGGCTAGAGGTAATTCCGTGGCCGGAGGACGCCATTCAATGGGTGGAATGATCCCGTGGAATGATGCAACGCATGTGCAAAAAGGTTGCAACATCGTATAGACTTGAGATTTGTCCACAAGAGAGTTTTGTCATCTCTCGAAATGAGGTTGGCAAGTTATTGAAAGAATTTAACTTACAAGAGGATGAGTAATCATCCTGTTACTCACTTTTCTTGGGGAATAATTGCCAAGGAAAAGGAAAGTTAGGTATTTGCCTTGAAGCAAATGACCAGACAATAAACTAAAGCGACATGGTCGCTGGAATCTACCACAACAAGACCTAAAGTATTGGTAGGGTATGACCCTAACCCAAGAATGATAGGAATCTTGCCAAGTTGCAATTGATTCCGGATCGAATGCGGGTTGCATTCGGAGAAAAGGAGTCACTCCTTAACAGTTTGCCAGCTAAACGACCATTGGAAATTGATTGTGCTTGTAACAGTTTGGAAAGCACTGTTTGCATTGTTTGCTCAATGAACTAAAGGACGAAAATATATCTAAATACTTCAGGTTGAAGCCTGAAGGGAGAGGCAGCTTCAGTTACCCCCGACTGTCTGCCTGACCCTAACCAAGGGGGTTGTTAGCCGCGCCGGGAACGTGGACCGAACCCGCCGCGAGAGGTCTCTCCGTTGAGTTCTACTTGGAGCAGGAGGACGCTTGGGTGTTAGAGGGGGCTCTGGCCGTAAATCCCTCGCCTTCCGGGCCCTGCACAAGAGGCTAACGTGACTTGGGATTGGATCTCGAGGCCCGCATACTAGTCTACGGGCGGAAACTTGGATTAGTGATCCCTGGTGGATTACTGGATAGCCTTCGGGCGGATTATGAATACGCCTACAGGCGGGAACTCCTTGTATTTCAAAGATAAAAGGATAAAATGATAATAAAGAAGTTGTTTGGCATTGTTTTCTTTATGTCCTGTGATAAGATTACGTGAAGGAACCAGTGCATAAGAGGGTTAATTCAAAGAAGCTGTTTGTATATGTCAAACTAATGTGGTAGGTAATTACATAACTAAAACAAAGTGAGGAAAGTGCGGAGGATGGACCATGGGTCCGTCCTACGGATGGGTGGTCCCGGTTAGCCGGGAACCTTTCTCAAAGTCTTCGACGAACAGAAGGATGATCAACATCACCGAAACAAGTAATGAGAACGATGACTTGGAATTACCGATTACCCGATTCACGCTATTTTAGGGGAACGGAATGGGACTATGCCTTTTGGCAGAGAGGTCGAGCCTTGCATCCCTCTCGTTTCCCATTCTCCTTGAACCAAGTGCAGCATGAATCCGCTTCAGACCAGGCGTTTCTGCGTAAAGTAGTTCGATCAGGTCTGACGCTAGTCGCTGTTAGTAAATGACCAAACAATTCCGGTCGATCCTAAGTGGGAACGGCCAGGACACTTCCGTTACGTGGCAGACGCGAAAAGTCCTAGATTGCAAAACCCGCAACATTCCATGGGAGTGCCGGGTGGAGTTTTCTAGACAACCTTTCCGATGGGCTGCTAAGACGTGTTCTAGAGGATTCTAGTGGACACGTTACAGAGAAATACTACAAGAGGAGAGAAAAAGATAGAAAAGGAGAGAAGAGAAGGGAGGAAGCTATGGAAGCTGAAGGAGAAGATGAAGATTCGGTTCTTGATGATACATGGACACCCTAAACTGTGTCTCTTACACCTTTTATACATTAGTCAGTGTGATTGGGTATCTAATCCCTAATTCCTATACATCTCTCTTATTAACACTCCATTCCATATCAAAATTTTTTGTCCTAAAAAACAAAAGAAAGCTAGAGGGACTTGTTAGAGTGGCTAGTGAGTGGGGATATAGAGTACTTCAAGTTGTCACATATACCAAAAGTTCATGTTGCTTGTTTCTCGTATTATTGAAATGCTGTACCTTTGAAAGTGGCAGGAAATATTACCAACCAATGCTCAAGGGTTTTGGCATTGTTAGCTACACATACTACCATAAACTTTGCTACATGAAGATCAAGGTCTTCATTGTACTCTCCCTTAAAGATGGGAAATGGAACTACATGTGCCGGCCTGTCATTGACAATATTTCCAGGACGGATTTGACTAGGAAGAAGGGGACCTTGAGTCACCATGAGGACTTCTGTACAGAGTGCTACTAGGGCGTGAAAGGAGGCTTCTACACAGCTAGCTTGTTCTCGGCTTTGATTTTGCCTTCTCTCTTCTCACGTACCTTTGGACTCATTCTAGTGCTTGCCTCTTGATTACATAATTCATCTCAGGGAGTTAGCTCCACCTAGTTGGGCTTCAATCTTTGGAGGATTCTCTTGCCAAGATTTCTTCTACTTCCTTGTTTTTGACATCTCTGAATTCAACTTTTAGACCACTATAGAGGGGAAGGTATTCTGTTCTAAAGGTATCAAAGCTTATTCTTCTAAGGACCATTGTGGTGCCATCATCATAGTAATGCCAACTTCTTGTGATGGTTTCAACAGTGTATGTTGTGAACACTCTGTCCACCAACTTCCAGTGGGTTGCTAATTGGACAAATAGAAGGTTGTCAGTGCACCATGCGTCTCATGTATCCTCTTGTTGAGCATCTACAAACAAAGTCCAACTCTCTTCTTTCTTGTTCTCGTGAACCTCCATTGACCAAGAGGCTTGAAGCTTCTTCACAATTTCCCACTTGATGATGTCAAAAAACTCTTCAATGAATGTTAAATCTTCCATAGATGGTCATTCTCTCTATTTTTGCACTTTAGTTTGTTCCCAAACAATTTGCCACCAAGATGCATGTCTCTATTACTTCAATAGAGAGAGGAAATAGTCCACCACATAGAGCCTGCATCATGATGGTAATATGTTTCTACCATTGTGGTATGAACTTCTTGTAGAAAGTGGCTTTGACAATGAGAATAACCAATTCTTTAGTGGTAGAAGGAACTTTGCAAGCATCCATTGAATTCTTGTCCTCTTGGCAATGCCATTTCCTTCATTTTTAGCCTCTTTTGATACTTGTTGATGGCAATTTTCCCTAGCTGCACACCAAAATGAAAGCAACCGTCCCACAAACAGAAACAACCACAAAACCGATGACAAAGCACACAAAATCTATGTGTATAACTCTACCATTAATCTCAAAACAAAAAAGAAACCAATAATCTCTCTCTTAATATAATGAACAAATTCATCATCTTCATCCCACAACTTCAACCATTAAGCACAAAAGAAAGAGCAAAAGGAAAAAGAGGAATTTCTACACAAAAGACAAAGGAGAGAGAAAAGAGAAAGATTGACACCATAAAAAAGGGGAATGTGTGAATCTTGGAAGAAAGGAGAGAAAGAGGCACATAATCAGTCGTGCACTCCACCCCACCTTTTCCCAAAAAGATACACAACCCTTCACGTTTTTTATTATTCATTTGAATTTTGATACATTTACATTTGTAAGGCCTTAGCCTTTACATTTCAATCATTTCTAAATTTTCACAAATGCATGCACATAAACTTTTGTGCATATCATTTATTAATTATGGATGTGGATGTGGCCCCCTCATGTAAGGAGTATTTTAGTGCTTTTGCAAGAAAATGAATATGATTCCCTTTACAAAAAATGAAATTATGATATATGCATGAAAATTTTTGTGTACTACTTTTGTGCTTCTTTTGGTGTGTGCATCGAAACAATGAACAATGAAAATAAAAAATGTCAAGGGAAACTTGTGGGATAGGATGGCAGATCAGAACACAGTTCGATTGTATTAGGGGGTGTTCACACAAAAAAAGTAGAAAAAATGGGCACAAAAACGCATGAAAAAAATTATATCATAAAATTGGTGAGCCGAAATAGGATGGGGAAAAAAGGAAAATTGTGCAAGGGAATATGAAGACAAGGCTATTTAATCAAAATTGAATTTCAAGGTGATTAGGATAGGTTCACATGGAAAAAGTATCAAAATCTGCACACGAGAATACTCGAAAATATAGAATAAATAATAAAGGATCAAGTGTGCATTGGAATAATGGATAGTAAAAAGGAAAAAGTCAAGGGGAAGGTGTAGGGTAGGACTGTCATATCAATTTGTTGTTCTGAAATAGAAAAGGTATGTTCGCATGGGAACACGTTAAAAGGGTGAAAAATCTTGAAAATTTAATAACTCATGATCCGTGACTCGAAACGGAGGGATGTAAAAAGGAAAAGTGGTTAATTCAAAGGGAAAAAAAGGGTTATAAGGTCATAGTTTATTTTTGGTAAACATAGGATGAATTCACATGGAAAAATATCAAAACAAAGGAGAAAGCCAAATGGTCAAGGAACGACTCCAAGACAAGGTGAAAATGGGATGGGTGGGTGGGTAAGGGATCCCATTATGGAAAAATTAGGACATGGTATGCATGAATCATTCGATAAGGATGTTTCCACCATGAGGGTATGCAAAGCGGACTAATCAATAGGGGCCTAGCCCTTAATCACAACCCATACATGTACGCCCCCAAACTTAAAACATAACTGACTCTGGTAAAGCAAAAGGGGTAGGGTTAGAAAAACTTGGCCTAATTTGCAAATGGTTGAGGGGAACCGTCACTGTCACATGAAGGATCGTAGATGTCGGTGAGAGGTACCACGACTCGCCACATCATCACAGTCATCCAAAATGGTAGGGACCATGCAACAACACCCACGGAGTTAGCTTTGTTGATGAAACATGGGTTCGGTTGTCGGTGGCAAAGTATACGTCACTCAACCTCAATAGTTACTCATGTTGGAATGGTAGATCAGTTGCTCGCCCCATGACTTGCATCACTTGGAGAATAATGATGGAAACCCAAAGCTCACACTTGGTTTAGAAATCGACAAGAGAAATGATTCAGAGGGAGTATGCCAATATGCACAGTTGATGGTGCATCGGTGCATCCCTCCCAACCCATTTGGCATAGGCGCAAGAAGGGAGGCCAAGGAGCCTCATTATATAATGCACCAAACAGAATGAGGTCTATAGTAATGACGGAGGAGGCCCATCCTGTGTGTGCATAGGAAACGAGAACAAACCTATCTCCAATTTTCAGAATGTCCCTCAATCCTCACCTCTTAGTTGTTGATGAAAGGGAAATCAATCACACTCAGCCCCCCCTCTGTCTCATGTGCTTTTGATGAATATAGGAGGGCAAGACATTCCTAAATGCCATTGATGTAAGCCTTATTGCCACTTTTGCAAAGGTTGTATGCCTTGTGCGCAATTGATGGTGCAATAGTACATTTCACCCTATTCTGGCATACGTTGCGAGAAGGAAGGCCAGGGAGCCTTATAGTGTCGTGCACACGGGAATAAGTTATGCTTTGTGCATTGAGAGACCCATCCCATGTGTGCAACACTCCATTCACACATCTCACCTCTCTATTGGAGATATTAAGGGAAAGGACTTGTCACTCACCCACTCTCTGTTGATGAATACATAGGGCAATCCATACTCACATCCCCATCCGGTTATAGGATGATAGCTTGCATCACTTAAGGTTTGTCAATGAAGGACTTTGTCTAGTTAGTGAGGTCAACTTGGATTGGTGGATGAAGAGGCATACCTAGGAAAATAGCCAATAAGTCTGTTACTTAGATTGCATGTTGGAAATGTTGTCTCTGTTGTAGGAATTAGAAGAAGCATTGATGAAGCTGCAGGATTCAGCGCACCAAGGGAGGTGGCTTTGGAATTGCTTTAGGAAGAGTTCTGCTAGTGATTCGGCTATCTTGGACTGTGGGGTATTGCCATCTTTTCCACAGCCAACTTCCTATCCAAGGATATGTGCCACCTTTTCTTGGAATGAGACTTGTTATGAGAGCAAATTGCTTCCTTTTCTCTCATAATAATTTTGATTTTTTTGATTTTTTTGTTTTTTTTCATGTTCTTGAGGATGTTTCCACATTTTCTCGAAGAATAGGTTAGCATGACAGGGACCGAAGTCCTTTTCTCCCATGATCGATATATACTTATTATTATTATTTTCTTTTGAAAGAGGAGAATGGTAGGAACACGATGTATCAAAACTATCCACACCATCTCAGCTGGATGAGATGGAAAGGGAGCACTATTGGGGTGAAAGGTGGCTGTGAGGGGTTAATAGAACAAAGCCAGTGCATCAGGAGAAACAAAAGGACTATCGATAGAAATAGGCAAAGATTTACCAACTGACGTGTAAGGAATTAAGGAGCTATCGGCAATGATTGTCAGGATCCCCAGGGAGGGTAATACTTCTTTAGGCGATAGCCATTAATCAAGAAGGGATCGTCAGAAGCATCGACTGTTTGGACTTGGATAGAGCCATTAGGGTTGACGGAAAGTACCTTATAGGGGCCTATCCATCATTGTTGAAGCTTGCCTCAAAACTTGCCAAATCGAGAATCATAGGCCAGGACTAAATCACCTTCCTTAAACTCCTTCTGCTTCTTAATGAAGCTATCATGATAGGCTTTTTTGCGAGCTTTCATGACTTCCATACATTGTAGGGCCATCCTACAAGTCTCATCTAGACATTTTAGGTGCAAGAGATCACGTTGCAAGGACTCATCATCTTCCAAGCGTTCTTTGATAGCCACACGCAAAGTGGGTAGCTCTAACTCAATAGGAAAAACGACTTCTATACCATACACCAACTGGAAAGGGGTCTATCATGTAGTAGCCTTATAGGAGGTTTTGTACGCCGAGAGGGACTTTGTAAGTTGATCATTCCAATCATGACGATGGGTAGCAATCGTCCTTGTCTAGAATCGAGCAAAGGATGCAATTGGTAACTTCGACTTGGCCATTGGCTTTGGGGTGGTAAGGTGTGGACTTGCGATGGCATATCTTGTATAGCTTTGTCGATTCTTCCATAATCTTATTGAGAAAGTGAGTACCTCTGTCACACTGACAAGTTCTAGGGGATTGCTAGAATACGTGATGATGTTCTTGTATAGAAAAAGGGCCACACTGTTGCCATAATCCGGCATGAGAGCTTTGGCTTCACACCACTATATCATGTAGTCCATACACAGACCAAGATGTATTTGTTCTATTTCCTTCTGGTTGGCATATCAATGGTGCCAATGAAGTCAATTCCCCATATCTCGATTGGCTTTAGGGAAAGGATGGGTTGCAGTGGCATAGCGCTAGATTTGGTTGGCCTTCCCATTCTTTGACAAGCATCACAACGTTTGCAATAGTCATAGGCATCCTTATGGAGGGTTGACCACTAATATCTGATGAGCAAAGCCTTCCTAGCTGTCGCTTCTCCCACAAAGTGTCCTTTACAGGGCTCATCATGGCATGCTTTCAACATTATTCCAATCTCATCCCCTTCAACACATCTACACATTACTTCATCCTTGCCTTTCTTATACAGATGAGGGCCACCTAACAAGGTATAGGGGGACTGATTTCAACAGAAGCTTCTTCTTCACATGGCTAGAGATACATGGGGGATACTATTGCGTTGCCAAGAGGTTGGCTATGTATATGTACCAAGGGATAAAATTTTCGACTAGAAACAAGGAAGCATCAGGGAGGTTAGGGTCATCCTACCCTTCCTCATTGCTCTAAGGGATTCGCAAGAGATATGATCAACCCCCAGGACATGGGAGCGTTCAGGTTTGGTAACCACTTCAAAGTTGAACTCCTGAAATAGAAGGAGCCATCTCATCATTCTTCCCTTCACATCGGCCTTGCTCCTTTAAGAAGGATAGGGCCTCATGATCCACGTAGAATTTGAAGTGTGTTGATAGCAAGTAGTATCCAAGGCAAACACCATTGCTAAGCACTCTAGCTCCGTCACTATATAGTTTTGTTCTCTATTAGTTACTTTCTAGCTTGTATAATAGATAAGTTCATCTAACTTCGAGGGGATCTTTTGGCATAAGATTACACATAGGCCTTCAACTGATACATCAGTGTGCACATGGAGCTCCTTTGTCCAATCAGGAGGTTGCAGGATGGGTGCTTCAATAGGGCATTACTTCAGGGTGTTGAATGTCTCATCACAATTAGTGGTCCATGTAAACTCTACATATTTTTCTGAGGAGCTTACGTAGGAGGTCTGCCTTTGTCGCAAAGTGTGCAATGAATATTCTATAATAGCCCACATGGCCAAGGAATCCCCTCAATTGTTTAAGGTTGGTTGGTGCTGTTGCAATCTTCTCAATCTTGGCAAGGTCTATTGCTATCCCTTGTGTAGAGACAATGTGGCCTAGAATAACTCCTAAGACTCTGAAGACGCACTTTCAGGGTTGAGAGAGATCCCATACTCTCAATATCTGTTAAAGCACTGCTCTAGGTGTCCCCAATGCTCACGAATTAGTCTATAGACACAAAAGTCATTGAGGTATACCTCAATGAAATCATGCAAATGGTTTTGGAATGCGGCCATCATGACTCGTTGGAATGTAGTAGGAGCATTACAGAGCCCAAATGGCATCACTCTGTAAGCATAGGTTCCCCATTCCATTGTGAATTTCATTTTGGATTGATCTTCTTCTACTATTTGGACTTGATTGTATCCACTAAGTCTATCCAAGATGGAAAAGAGTTCATGACCTACCACTGTGTCTAACAGTTGGTCTATGAAAGAGATAGGGAAATGATCCTTCTTAGTCTTGAAATTTGGCTTTTGGAAGTCCACACATATTTGTAGATTTGTATTCTTATTGGGTACTACCACGATGGGCGAAACCCATTCACTATTGGCCATTGGATAGATAAACTCGGCTTCAAGGAGCTTTAGTAATTTGGCCTTCACTAGGGTAGAGTAATTTGGATTCATTTGCCTCTGCCTTTGCCTGTCACAGGTTTGGCATCACGGTCTAGGTCGATGTGATGTTGGCATACGATAGGATTAATACCCTTCAGATCTTTATATGACCATGCAAATGCATCCAAGTTCTGCTTTAGTAGGTCATGTAGGACCGAGAGTTCTTCTTCTGGAAGATTGATACCCGCCTTCAGGTGACATTCTATACCATTTGCATCCACGAATGTTAATTTATTTTCACCTTCCACTTCACCGATGAAGGTCCCACGGATTTCTTTTGAGTATACATCGACTCCTTCAAGGGAGTGCTTTTCTCTTTTGATGTTCCACTAGAACCAACTTCCTCTTTCAATGGAGACTTAGCTTGTTCCTTAGGAAGCTAAAAGGGTATTAGAGCGGTTTTGGATTTGGTTTGGAGATGAGATAGTTCTTGGCTCAAGGACTTGTCTTCCGAGGATGCATCCAAGAATGTCACATAACAGAAACCTATTGAGTTCTGTTTGAGTGCCTAATTGGTGGTTATTGGAAAGATGCATCGTCAACATCCTCTCGTGAGAAGGGTAACTTCAGGTGACAAGAGCCACTATTGAAGGAAGGCTTATTCTTCTTAATCCATTTCTTATGGATATGTTGCACATGGTGTGACTCATTAGTTAGTCCAAAAGGTAATAAAGTTATTTTGTCTAATAGCATGAGGTTTTCTATTTTCAAAGCTTTTGAAACTTCTTCCTCATCTATTCCTTTTGCAAGTAGGATAGATTCTTCTAGCTCACTTTCATAGTTTTCTTCTTCACTATCATCTTTGTCCTCTACTTTTGCTTTTAGGTCTGTCTTTGCTTTTGTCTCTGGCTTTGGTACAGCCATGTAACAAGGAGAACAATACATCCATGCTTCTATCTCATTGTCAGAGGGGATTTGAAAAGTGAATTTGGGTTCAGGCAAGAGGTATTCACCCATTGATAAAGAATTGGCTTCTTTCAGCAGTTGGCTTACAGTGCCCACTGTCAGGGACTGTGCCTCTATTTTCTTGGAAAAGATTTGTTTCATGGCTTCTTCATCTCCTAATGTGCCATATGTTATCTCATTGTTGGATCCATTACCCTTTTGTGATCCGTACAACTTCAGCACCACTTTGTTGGGTCCTCTGCCTAGGGTTAGGGTTCCTTTGAACCAATCCGTCCATCCATTGCTTCAAAAAGCCATGGTCTTCCCTGCATCAGAGGGTATGAGGTCCCATAGGATTTCGGTTTGACCACCATATACGTAAGCCAATAATCTCTTCCTACGAGGGTTATCTTCACATATGAGAGAATGCCCAAAGGCTTAATTTTGCTTTGGTTTACCAATCGGATAAGCCACTATGTAGCCTGCATACCTTGCAAGTATAGATCCTTCATTGTCACATCCATCATTATGTTCACGGATGAACCTCCATCGATCAATGCGTCTGCAATAAAGCATCCTTCAATCCACATGCCAATCTTTGGGGTTCAAGGATCCAAGAAGGCGTTAGCCACATCCACTTCTTTCACAAGCTCTGGGGCCTTGTTGGACTTGGTTGCCATGGAAGGAGCAATCATTAGGCCTTTTCTCCTTATTAGTATGCTTTTGAATTTCTTTTGGTAGTTAGGAGACAACATCAACAACTATCGGAATGTCATATTTAGGTGTCTAGGTATTTGACCAAGTCATATTCTTTGATAGGATCCATGGGCTTCTCTAGTTGGATAGGAAATGGGGTATCCACTTTTATCTTCCCTTTTTCTTCCAAGAGTGGCAACCTCTGCATTTCTTCTACCTCTGGAGGTACTTCAACATTCTCTATCTCTTGGACGTCTGTACCTGTCTCTACAATTGTCTCTGTAGCTCTCTGTGCTATTGGAGGGCTTTATATTGAACCATTATGTTATGTACTATTCTACTTCTCCTTGGGAAGGTTGAACTTCACTGTCTTAGCATAGGGAATATTCTCCTTTGGAAATGCAAGTTCTCCTTTCTTTGCATGAGTTATTATTGGCAACTTCCAATTCCATCAAATTGGAAGTAGGTTCTTGGGTCTTCTATTGGGTATTAGGAGTAGCTTTTAGAGGAGTTGGACTTGGATAGTTTGGCCTTCTCCTTTGCATCGGCTATATAAGGGCTTATAGTCCGTGGATCTTCTAAGGTTTGGATAGTTTGGTGAGATATGTCCCTTTTTCCACATTTGTAACACTCAAATTTTGATCTTTGGCCACCGCCAGACTGTGATCCTCTGTAACGTTGAGAGGGAAACCTCATTGGGCTGAAATTAGGCCCAAACTCCCTAGGCTTTGATCCGATGCCCTAGGTGGTCATCTTGGATTCCAATAAGTTGAATCTTGCTTCTTCGTCTTTGTTCCTTCTCTCATGCATCTCCTTCAGAGAGAAAATATCTTATGTATGGTTTTTTCTCAAACAATATGAATAGAAGGCTCCAAGAATGGTTGGTTTTCAAGTACATTTAGTGGCTAAATGTCCTACTTGAAGGCACTTTCCACACCATGTATTAGATCATAGCACATCTCTCCCACCTCCTGCAGGAGTGGATACATTGGTGGTATTCATCTTCAACATATATAGTAGCTGTTTTGTAATCACATCCATAAGCTCCTTCTTGATACTTGTGACTAAATTGGACAGGTAGTCCTTCAAAATTTCTCGTGCTAGAGTATTTGCAGTAGGGTTTTGGGAAGCTTCTGTTATCACTGCATATACTGGTTGAATTGATCCAGGGGGTTCTTTGTTTTGGTTCTGATTCAGAGCTCCTATTGAGATTGAGGGTTGTTGGTTCCTATTGGTAGGGTTCCACTGTTGTTGTTGAGTTGCCATTGGGGGAACTGTTTAAGACCATTGTTTTTGTGATTGAACCATCATTTGAGGTACTACTGTTTTCGGCCACTGTGGATTCGGTGCACTATATTGTGGCCTTATTTGCATGTGAGGGTAAGGGTAGGGAGCTATCCCTATGGGCTGCATTTGGTGATGGGAGGAGGCAGGACTCCTCTTCCTGAGGTCATTTACAGCCTTGGTTCAACTTCATTATACAGTCTCGCACCTTTCAATGTAGCTTGCAGATTGAGTGGTCTTCTCAGCTCCACAAACTTGCCAACTTCTGGTTATAGGCCTCTAAGGAAAACTCCCTTCTGAATGCCTTCATTCAAGTGATGGTTGGTCCATCTCTTCAGTATGGATTCCATTCGAGAGACATAAGATTCCACTCGTTCACCAGAGAACTCACTTAGGTTCATGAACTCCTCTCCACATCCACTCTCTTCAAAACCTTCACACTTGAATTTAGTGAGGAAGGCCAAGTCCCATGTGTCAAAAGTTCCCGTTGCTTGTCTCTTGTACCGCTGAAACATCAGGAGTTTGAAAGTCATCAATATTTCCAGGATGGATTTAACTAGGAAGACCTTGAGTCACCATTAGGACTTTTGTAAAGAGTGCTGCTAGGGCGTGAAAGGAGGCTTCTACAGCTAGCTCGTTCTTGGCCTTGATTTTTGCCTTCTCTCTTCTCACGTACCTTTGGACTCATTCTAGTACTTGCCTCTTGATTGCGTCATTTATCAGGGAGTTAAATCCACCCAGTTTGTCTATACTCCACATAACATAATCAAATGGGGTTTCAGTCTCTGGAGGATTCTCTTGCCAAAATTTCTTCTACTTCCTTCTTTTTGACATCTCTAAATTTAGAAGATATTCGGTTTTGAAGGTATCAAAGCTCATTCTTGTGAGGATCGTTGTGGTACCATCATCATAGTAATACCAGCTTCTGATGGTTTCAACAATGTATGTTGTGAAGAACACTCTATCCACCAACTTCCAGTGGGTTGCTAATTGGACAAATAGAAGATTGTCAGTGCATCATGCGTCCCACGTATCTTGATGTTGAGCATCCACAAACAAATTCCAACTCTTTTCTTTCTTGTTCTCGTGAACCTCCACTGACCAAGAGTCATGAAGCTTTTTCACAATTTCCCACTTGATGATGTTTGGAAAATCTTTAATGAATGTTAAATCTTCCATAGATGGTCATTCTATCTATTTTTGCACCTCAGTTTGTTCCCAAACAATTTACCACCAAGATGCACGTCTCTATTGCTTCAACAGGGAGAGGAAATAGTCCACCACATAGAGTATGCATCATGATGGTAATATTATTTTGCCATTGTGGGATGAACTTCTTGTAGAAAGTGGCTTTGAGAATGAGAATCTCCAATTCTTTAGTAGTAGAAGGAACTTTGCAAGCATCCATTGAATTCTTTTTCTCTTGGCAATGCCATTTCCTTCATTTTCAGCCTCTTCTGATGCTTATTGATGGCAAATTTCTCCAACTGCGCACCAAAATGAAAGCAACCCTCCCACAAATAGAAACAACTACAAAATGAGGACAAAGCACACAAAATCCATGTGTATAGCTCTGCCATTAATATCAAAATTGAAAAGAAACCATAAATCTCCCTCTTAATGAACAAATTCGTCATCTTCATCATCTTCATCCATAGCTTCAACCATTATGCACAAAAGAAAGAGCAAAAGGGAAAATATGAATTTTTGCACAAAAGACAGAGGAGAGAGAGAAAGATTAGCACCATCAAAAAGGGTAATGTGTGAATCTTGGAAGAAAGGAGAGAAAGAGGCACATAATTAGTCATGCACTCCACCCCACCTTTTTCCCAAAAGATACACAACCCTTCATATTTTTTATTATTTCTTTGAATTTTGATACATTTGCATTTGTAAGGCCTTAGTCCTTACATTTCAATTCTTTTTAACTTTTCAAATGCATGCACGCACAATTTTGTGCATATCATTTATTAATGATGGATGAGGATGTGGCCCCCTTATGTAAGGTGTATTTTAGTGCTTTTGTAACAAAATGAATATTATTCCCTTTCCAAAAGATGAAATTATGATATATGCACAGACATTCTTGTGCACTATTTTTGTGTTTCTAGAATGGTGGTATAGGAGATTAGAGATATGATGAGAGGAAAAAGAAAAGAAGTCCAAAACCTCTCCAGCAGAGGTCTGAGAACCCAGCTATGCTAAAGCCTAGGGAAACTCCTAGAGCCTTGCATGAGATAGCAACCGAACAAGCCCTCATCAAACATAGAAGTGTCATAGAGTGCTCGACTGAGTTGGATGCTAAACTCAAATTATTTGCACATGTCTACATCCTTGCAGACATGGGCACACTCCCTAGGGAGCAGCTTGAGGAATACTTGCCATATTCGCTATCCTGGGAAGAGTAAGAATATCTTAACGAGCACTATGACAAGCTGGACTAAAATTTTGGGAAGAGAATATCTTAACGAGCACTATGACAAGTTTTGGCAAAGCTCAATAGAATGCCGAACATCTTGACATAGGAAGGGAATTGCATCTCTGTACTGAAGGGATGGAAATCTCCAGAGTACCCTCATGATGTGCTCTGAAAGATTTGGTATTTTGAGAAAAGATGGTATGTGATTGCTAGATTGATTAGGAAGAACAAAGGCTAGAGGAGGAGCTGGGGCTGATTCGCGGCCACTCATTTTAAGTGTTTCCTCTGAACTACCATAGGAGGGATAGGATCAAGACCCTCAATGACAACATCAAAGTGTTCAATAGTAGGGGGAGGAGCTTCTGGTGGATCAACTATGAAGGTAGGAACTTCCTTCGAAGGGGCGGCATATGTCAAAAAGACAGAAAGGTAGGAACCAAACGTAACATTAGTTACATTACCCCTTGTGGCTCTGACAAAGTATTGATCTATTTTTGACAAAAGGTAGGAACTCCAATCAATCGTTATGCCTTTCAACACCATTCTAGAATCTGTAAATAACTCCTTTGAAAGGTAATTAGAGGGTGTCTTGGAAAGCATAAACTTGTCCTGAAGGAACTGGCATAGCTGCTTCCACACAGGATTGGAGATCATGGAGACATTGATGCCAGAAGTCGTAAGAACCTTCTTGGGATCCAACACATCTTATGTCTGCTTTTGCAAAAATTTAAGGATATCCTCGTTCAAGAATAGTTGTTGAGCAGTAGAGAAAGAATCTCCTTGATAGGGTAAAGACAGAGCTTTACCCAAACTTTTAGGCATCGATTGGACAACTATTCCTTTGACAATACCAGACCTCTTACTGTAAGAGACTAGAAACTGATAACAAGTATCAGTATTCTCTAGGATGAGTGGTGATGAGAGTGCGATGAACTTGGCTAAGCTTGCTTTGCCAATAAGTTCAGACTCCAACAATAAAGAATAATCGTGAGACACCAATGGGACATACTGAACTGAAGGAGGAGCTTGAGGTGCCATTCAGATAGATTGCATACACACCACACACACAGACAATCACAGCGAATACCTGCAAAACAATAGAATAACCAGAAATAAGAGATCGACCAAAATAGACACACACAGACATGAATGGCTGACTAACCACCCCAAACAATCCACATCCTAGAAAAAATTAGGCATGACCTTTACACAAATGCAACCAAAAGATTCATGCGATGCAAGACAAACAAACACCTTGAAGCCCCGTATCAGGCAAAAAAGAAAACTACAACCTGTACTCGTAATCGTGTCATAGCAACCAAACCATAATACAACAAGAATCCACTCATAACATGACCAGAACTTCAATAAGCAATAACAACTCGAAAGACGGCACGTGCCCATCCTACGAAGTGCTTTTATTGCAAAGGAAAATAAGTGCAGGGAGGGGAATTAGTTTGAATGAATGGTTTGTTTAAAGAAACTATTTAAAAATGGGTGAAATTTTATTAGGTGTTAAACCTCAAAAAGAAAACAATGGTTCCTTATGAAAATGTTAATTACAAATTATTAGGGTGAAGCAGTGCTTTAAACAAAACCCGGACTCCGTGTCCCAGACTGAGGTCTCTAAATGCAAATTCATTGATTAAAAATTAAGTGTGTATTTAGCACTTTTTATATAGTGCGTGCACTTGTGACAACGGATTCATTTTTAAATAAACTTAGATGTGTTTGTAGAACTGCTAGTTTATTTTCTTTTATTAGAAAAATGTGTGTTTGGCGCAAGTATGCGTGGAAAAGTGGGTGATTAAAGTTCATTTTAACAATTAATTGTGGTTATGGGGTGACAAAAAATAAATAAAGCAAAAAATATAAAAAATAAATACCTAGTAGGGGTGTGTATGCAAGAAACTGAGGGCACACAAATTATTTCCAAGATGCAATGAGTTCAAAAAAAGAAGAAGCAAAAGCTAGTAATTGAAAAAAAAATTGGAATACCTTATTTTTTAAACAGGGAAATATCAAGGTAAGGTTTATGTGGTCCTATTTAGTTTGGTTAGTTGTGATGTTTTTTTTTTTGTTTATGTTGGTTGTGTTTTTGGTTTGGTTGTTTTAGTTTTGTTGTATTTTTTTCATAATGTTGGAAAAATTGGTAAAATGGGACACATCAATATATTGTGAAATTTTATGGTGAGGTTTCAGCACACGTCAGGTGTCAACAATGTGTTTGAACTTATCCAACATTTTCCAACTTATTTTTGAAATTTCAAATGAATTTTTCATGAGCTTAGATATTTAATTTAGCATTTTTGCCTTAAAATAATAGGGTGATTATGTGTCAAGACATTTTAAGCTTATAGAATATTTCAAAAATAGCTAAATGCATCGGTGGAATTGTTTGCTATTTTTTTGAGTTTAATTTTGATTTTTAATGAATTTTAGTCAAATTTCAATGAATTTTGAAGGATTTTAAGGGTTCTTAATTTTCTACAATTAATTCTCTGCATTGTAACCAGCAAAATAAACAAAAAAATTTCCCAATTTAATAAGGATTTTTTTTTGCTATTTTTTGTTTTTTAATTGAATTTTTATGAATTTTTATGAATTTTTAGGTTTTTAGGTGTTTTCTCGGGTGTTAATGGGTTTTTGAAAAATAAAAAAAAGGAGATACCCGAGCTGCATGTGAACAGCTCCTTGAACATGGCTGGGGGCACGCACCACCGCACAAACAAGACTGAATGTGCGTTCTTGCACGTGAACGCTTGCTAGCAGCGCATGATTATGCGAACACCCGCAATCACCGGAACATGCAAGAAATTGCAACAAAGGAGACGCCCTACATGTGAACAAGGGGCCGAGGCGAGGATGGAATACACTGGAGGGAATGGGGGCCTGCGGGAGGTGAAGGTGTGTCTGGTGCGGGTTTAGGATAGTGAGAAAAGGGGCTATGGGAGAGGGGGGGGGGGTTCCGCAGCTTTGGGGTAGGGGGTGGGAAGGGGGGCTTAATTAGGAGGGTAGGGAGTGGGTTTTGGTTGGATTGGGGGGGGGGGGGGGGTATGAGGGTATTATTCCTTGAGCTCCCTCACCCACGTGATGGCATCATGTGATGCGCGTTAATAGCTCCACCCACTACACGTGAAATCTAGTCCCGTAAACCTTCCAACTTTCCTTGTAAATATACCCATGCCTTAGTTGCACCTTGGAATACATATTCGAGCCTTCACTTGGACCTGTGGTTTTTCATGCCGTGTTACCTTCATTTCGTGTCATGTTACCTTGTCCCGTGACATGTTACGCTTCCACTTGCTCATGACGTGTTATGCTTCCGCGTTCCATGTCATGTCATGTTACGCTTACACAAAGTTGTGGGACTGCTAATTAGAGGGTGATCCCTCATGAGGCGGGTTCCACGGGGTGGGTGTTGCCTGCCCCATAACGGGCCTAAGAAGGAGGGTACATTACACTTGGTATCAGAGCAAACTCCTCGGTTGGTGTGTGCTAATCCCCGAGTGAGTGAGCCTGGTAAAAAAAAAAAATTCTCCAATGCAAAAATCAAAGGCTGCCATGAGAAAAGAAGGAATTGAATGGAGGTATGCAGAGAAGAGGCACCTCCTAGTAGATTACATGAAGATGGAGTCTTTAAGAGTGGAGTTATGTAAGATCAAGGTGGATAAGCTCAATGGCAAAACAAAGCCCCTTGGTACGGGACTATTAGAGCTAGACCAGCACATCGATGAGGCCTACAGTGACCTTGACTTGTGTCGAAAAGAATTAAAATTTTTGAATGCAGGTATTGCAAGATGTTGTGAGTATCTTCTAAAAGTGGGCAAATGGGATACCCTGGATCATGAAAGCACCCTGAAGAGAGGGATTGCTGAGGACTATGGTGCAAATGCTGCAGTAGGCGGCTTGCCAACGTCAAAGCTCCAGAAGGCAAATTTGCTACTTCCAACTCCACAACAAGTGACCAAGTTGACCCCGACTACCCACACGAAGCCAGAAGCCAAATCACGTCGCCAAGAGCCGAGTTGGAGCTCAAGCGACGATTGTTCCAATGACTATAGTGATGACTCTTCGGAGTCTTATGATGATGAAGATGACTCTGAGGAGTCAGCAACAACTGATGAAGAAGAGGATCAAGATGACTCTACAGAGTCCAGTGTTGATGAAGACGACTCTGCGGAGTTAGATGCTGATGAAGAAGAAAACGAGCAGAATGCTGATGATGAAGCAGATGAAGATGAAAAAGATGAAGATGAGAAGGACGATGCTAAAGATGGGATGTCGGTCTGTTCCGTCTCAAAGAAGACCGACATGGCAAAGGTTATGCTGCGATGGGCAGAGGCCCTGAAGGGAAAAAGGGGCCAGACAGAGTCGCGGGTTCGAGCTCGCGGGTTGGTGACCCTTAGTGTGGCACGGAGTCAGATGTGAACTCGCATGGTCAAGTTATCATTGGGCTGCCGGAGACCTTGGGCGTGTTAGAAGAGGACGAGTCAGAAATCGAAGATCCAGATACATATGACGATACTATTGAAGACTCCTAGAACTGAGAGGATAAACGAACAGCCACATCATGTGTTGAAGACTCCTGGAGCCGGTAGAGTTTTTCACACTGTATCTACATAGCGGCACGACATCCACCCCCTCCTAACCTACACATCCTCCAACATGTGCCAAAGTCTTATGGATCTACAATGTCAAAAGAAGTATCCTATGCCATATCAATATCTTCATCTTCTACCTCTTCTTCTTCCATATTCTCATGTTCATGCTCAGTATCCAACTCTTGTATGACTTCATACATCTCTAAAGTGTCAATATAAATAATCTCTTTTTATGCCCTGTTTTCAACATTAATTGCTACAAAAATTTCAACCATTGTATCAACATCAACTAGCCATGAAAATAGCCCTGAAATACCTTCATTTGTAGCCATTAAGCCATATGTCTTCAGTTCTTTTTCAATCCATCCTACATATTTCTTTTCAACCATGCACATGGCTAAAATATTCTTAAAACTCCCAAGAATATATGCTATCCATTCCTGCAAACAATTAATACACGGGGATACTTAAGTCAAAACCCAATGAGATGAAAAGGAAGAAGGGCCGTAGTGAGGTTTCAGACAGGATAGATAAGGGGAAACACAGTCTGGGAGGTGAAGCACATTCACATGGAAAAAACAAGAAAAATGCACGTGCAATGAGACTCTAATTAGGGTTAGGAAGGTTAACTAGGGGTTAGTTAGGTTAACTAGGGGTAATTTAATTTAACTAGGGTTAATTTAAGTTAACTAGGGTTAGTTTAAGTTAACTGACTAGAGGGGGAAAAGGGAGGTGGGCCGCCGCACAGCGGCGGAGGAGGAGGAGGAGACGATGAGGCAGGTGGCGAGGGCGTCAACGGTGGCGGTGGGCGGCAAGGACGACGATGAGGCAGGTGGTGGGGGCGTCCATGACGGCGGCGGGCGGCCGGCCCGGGGGGAGAGATTGAAGGGAGGAGAGGGGAGGAGGTATTGAGGGAGAAGAAGGCAGGGGAGGAGGTGTTGAGGGAGAAGAAGGCGGGGGAGGAGGTAATAGAGAAGAAGGCGGGGGAGGAGGGGTGTTGGAGAAGAAGGCGGCATGAGGAGGAGGGACCACGTCAGTGGGCGAGGGGAGCAATCGAGAGGGAGGAAAATGATGGCGTGGGAGGAAATGGTGGAGGGAGCAGACAAGGAGCAGAGGGAGGGAAACGACAAGGAGGGAGCCGACGAACAAGTAACCACTTTTTTTAAAAATGAATTTTAATTACTTTTTTTAATTTTTAATTTTTAAATTTAGTTGGTTTTTGTTTTTCCATGTCATTTAATGGTTCGTGGTGTGGGTTTTTGTTTATTATTTATTTATTACTATTATTATTATTTGTTTTTTTCATTTTTTTCTTCTTTCGTGTGTGTATTGTGGTTTTTGGGTTTTATTGATTAGTATTGTTTATTAAATTTTTTTAAAAAACTTGGGTTAGTGGGTTAGTATGTGGGTTTGATTGGTGGGTTTTTTTTTTGTTTTTTAAAATAAAGAGAAATGGAATATGGGTGTGCAAAAGAACGCACCCCTGTCTCGCGCGCATGCGCGGGCGGGCGTCAATTTTTTTTTTGGGCAATGACGGGATCAAATGAGGTAGGGACGGCGATGCGCAAACCATAGACGCCACGGGGGTGTCCCGAGGCATGTAAAACCAAAAACAGGCGCATTCACGCGCGACACGAGAAACGCGATCACACAGCAAAAAGGAAAAGAAATTAATAAAATCCAAACCGTTCGTCGGATCGTAAAACCGTAAGAAGAAAAAATGTATCGGGAGACGAGAGGAAAATGATAGAAGCATGCAACACGGGTTCCGAGGAAAAATCAGGGTGCTCACATGGGAAAAACGAAAAAAACAAGCTTGAAAACACATACGTGTATTAATATTGGAAAATCCGCTCATCGGAACGAAATGCAAAAAGAAGGAAAAGTGTGCAAAACAATGTGTCCAACAACCCTATCATGGAAAAACACAGTTTCGATCAAAATAGGACACGTTCACATGGAAAAAACCCCAAAAACGGACCTGAAAATGGACTCAGAAATTAATACGGGAAAAATCGTTCACCGGAATAGAGGACAGTAAAAAGGAAAAATATCTAGAAGAAAAGGATTCACAGGGTTAGTGCATCAAAACTTAGTTTGGGGAAAATTAGGAGGGGTTCACATGGAAAAAACACAAAAAACACACTCGAAAACACTCGAAAAAATTAATAACTAAAAATTCGGTAATCGAAAGAGGGTGGAGGAAAAATAAAAAAGTGGAAAAAAGGCTGGAAGGACACAGTTGTCAAATTAAACTGGAAAGCCTGTGAAAATAGGGTAGGTTCACATGGAAAAATGTGAAAAATAAGCACGAAAACGGCCCAAAAACCCGCAAAAATTAATAATAGACCAACCGTGTATCAAAGTGACACGGAATAAAAAGGAAAAATTTCAGGGGAAGGGGTAGGACTGGGCTGGCACATCAGATCAGAGTTTTAAAGCAATAAATACGTGTTCACACGGAAAACCGTCCAATTTACAGGAATTGCTTCAAAAATTAATAACTTTAGAACTGTCTGGCGGAACAAGGGTTGGTAAAAAGAAAAAATGGGTAGTTCGAAGGGACAAACACGGTTATAAATTTGGATGTGATGCTCTGTGAACATAGGGTACGTTCGCATGAAAAAATCACAAAACAAAGAATAAAGGCAAACGATCAAGGAACAGCTCTAGAGACAGAGTGAAATAGAACCGAAGAGTGGGGAAGGGATCCCATCAAGGTAAAATGAAGTCATGGCATAGATGCATGATCATAGCCGGGTATATGCATGGGGGTATGCAACATCGACGCGCAGGGACGCGTCTCCACACTTAAAACCTTAGCACGAAGGGTAAACCAAACATCAAGGACCTAGTACCACACATCAGACCATCACGAACATCCCCACACTTAAGACATCCGTTACTAAAAAACAGAAGGTGTAGGGTTAGAAAAACTTGGCCCATATTGCCGAAGAGTAATGTCGATGATTGAGGTTGTGTCTTGTGTCATTGTCGGCTGCAGGAGGTAACAAGATGTCTTCACAGCAGACGTTCTTCATGCTTCGTGGCAGGAACCAAGTGGCAGCACCCAGGGAGGTAGCTGGTTGAAGGAATTGCAGGAAATTCGTCAATGATGAAGGATATTGCACTCAACTCACGATCACTCAAATGGAATGAAAGAATAGTCACTCGCCCCATCACTAACATCACTCGAGGAAATAATGATGAAAACCCAGATCTCACACCTCGTTTAGGAATCGACAAGGGGATGGTGTAGAGAGAGTATGCCAGGGTGCACAATTAATGGTGCATAAGTGCGTCCAACCCCATCTGGCATAGGTGCAAGCAGGTAGGCCAGGGAGCCTTGTAGTGCAGTGTACAGAACATAATGATGTGTCCTGTGCGGATGGTAGAAACCCATCCCGTGGGTGCATAGGGAAATGAGAATGTACCTGACTCCAATGGTCGTAACGCCCCTCAATCCTCAACTCTCGATAATTGATTGAAGAAACACCAGTCACACTCAATCCACCCTCTATCTCATGCTCTATTGATAGATACAAAGGGCAGCCCATACTTGAAACCCATTGATGTAATCCTCACTGTCACTTGTGCAAAGGTTGTATGCATTATGCGCATTTGATGGTGCAATAGTGCATCCCACCTTGTGCCGGCATACAATGCAAGAAGGAAGGCCAGGGAGCCTTATGGTGCAGTGCACAGGAATATATCATGCATTGTGCATTGAGAGGCCCATCCCGTGCGTGCAACACTCTGTTTACACATCGCACCTCTCATTTGATTTGAAGGAAAAGACTAGTCACTCACCCCACCCTCTGTCTCACGCTCACTGATAGATATAGAGGGCAGCCCATACGCATGTCCCCATCCTGTTAGGATGAAAGCTCGCATCACTCAAGGGGTTGCTGATGAAGATCATGTTGGCTGTTGTTGTCATCAGGATCTTGAGAAGGAGGCGTACCCAGGGAGGCAGCCAACAACAATAATTTGTAAGAAAAGTCATTTGTTAAGAAGGGCAGACGGACTGATATTACAGAAACAGCGCACCAAGGGAGGTGACTTCAAATTACTTGCTGGAAAGGTTCTACTAGTGAATCAGCTATCCTGAACTGCGGGGTGTTACTACCTTTTCCACAGTCAGCTTCCCACCCAAGGGTGTTTCCACCTTTTCTTGGAATGAGGCCTGTTATGACAGGAAATTTCTTCATTTTCTCCCATAACAGTTTTGTTTGTTTTTTTTCTTTTTTTTCTGTTTATTTTTTCTTTGTTGTTGGTATTGTTTTTTTTTTCATTAAGAAAGAGAATGGTAGAAATACCATGTGTCAAGACCAACCTCGCCACCATTGTTGGTTTAGACGAGAAGAGAACAAGATCGGGTTGAGATGTTTATGCGAGCGGTTAGCAGAACGAGACCGCTTCATGAGGAGAATCATAAGGGCTATCAGAAGCACGATGAGAAGGACAGTGCGATGCCCAAAAGGGAAAGGGTAGGTCGACTGTGATTGTCAAGATCCCAGGGAGGGAAGTACATCGTCAAGCGATAGCCATTAATAAGGAAAGGATCATCAGAGGCATCAATGGTCTGCACCTGAACAATGCTGTTAGGATTGACAGCAAGTACCTTGTATGGGCCCATCCACCATTGTTGAAGCTTGCCAGGAAACTTGCCAAATCTCGAATCATAGGTTAGGACAAGATCACCTTCTTTGAACTCCTTGTGCTTGATAAAACTGTCATGATAGGCTTTGCGTCGTGCTTGAGTGGTTTCCATGCACTGTAGGACCATCCGCCGTATCTCATCCAAGCATTCCAAGTGCAGGAGATGGCGTTGCAGTGACTCATCATCTCCCAAGCATTCTTTAACTGCTACTCACAAAGAGGGAAATTCCAGTTCAGCAGGGAAAATGGCTTCTGTACTATACACTAACTGAAAAGGGGCCTGTCCTGTAGCTGCCTTATGAGAGGTTCTGTATGCCTAGAATTGAGCAGAGGATGCGATTGGTGACTTCAACTTGGCCGTTGGCTTTGGAGTAATAAGGAGTGGACTTACGATGGCGGATCTTGTACAGTTCCATTAGCTCCTCCATGATTTTGTTAAGGAAATGAGTACCTCAGTCACTTACCAACTCAAGGGGACTGCCAAAACGAGTGATAATATTCTCGTACATGAACAGGGCTACGCTGTTACCATCGTCCCACTTCAGGGCTTTAGCTTCACACCACTTTGTCATATAATCCATACATACTAAGATGTATCTATTCAGCTTCCTTCTGGTGGGTAGATCAATGGGACCCACGAAATCAATCCCCCACTTCTCGAATGGCTTTACGGGAAGAATGGGTTGCAATGGCATGACACTTGTTTTCACGGGTTTCCCCATTCGCTGACAAGCATAACATCTCTTGCAGTAATCATATGCATCCTTGTGGAGGGTTGGCCACTAGTATCCTGCTAACAGAGCCTTCATGGCTATCACTTCTCCTGTGAAGCGTCCACCACATGGTTTGTCATGGCATGCTTTCAATACTATGCAGATTTCATCCCCTGCAACACATCTTCACAGCACTTCATCTTTGCCTCTTTTGTACAGTGCACCACCTAGCAAAGTGTAGGGGGCTGATTCTAACATAAGCTTCTTCTTCTCACGGCTTGAGATGCCAGGAGGATACTGTTGAGTTGCCAGGAGATTGGCTATATTTGCATACCATGGAGTAATTGTTTCAACTAGAAACAAGGAAGCATCAAGAAGGTCTGGATCATCCTATTCTTGTTCTGCAGTTTGAGGGATCCATGATAGATGATCAACTAGGACATGGGAATGGCCAGGCTTAGTGACCACTTCAAAATCAAACTCTTGGAAGAGGAGAAACCATCTGATCAGTCGTCCTTTAACATCTGCTTTGTTCATCAGGAAGGACAAGGCTTCATGATCCACGTAGAACTTGAAATGCATTGACAATAGATAGTGTCGAAACTTCTCCAGTGCAAACACCATAGCCAAGCATTCAAGCTCTGTCATTGTGTAGTTTCGTTCCCTATCAATGACCTTTCGGCTTGCATAATATATTGGTTGATCTAATTTAGAGGGGCCCTTTTGACATAGGACAGCACCTAGCCCTTCGACTGATGCATCTGTATGGACATGGAACTCCTTCGTCCAGTCAGGAGACTGCAAGATAGGTGCCTGGATAAGACATTGTTTTAGGGTATTAAAGGCTTCTTCACAGTCATCAGTTCAAAGGAAGTCCGCATCTTTCCTTAGGAGCTTGTGCAGAGGGGCTGCCTTGGTTGCAAAATGTACAATAAATCTTCTGTAGTAGCCCACATGGCTAAGAAATCCTCTCAATTGCTTGAGGTTTGTTGGTGCTATCAAGGCGGCAATCTTTTCAATCTTCGTTGGGTCTGTTGCAATCCCTTGTGCAGAGACAATATGGTTCAGAAGTACTCCTGATGAGACGCCAAAGACACATTTGTCGAGGTTGAGAGAAATCCCATACTCTCGACATCTGTCAAACTAACATTACTTACATTAACCTAACTTAACAAACTAAACTCACCTAACTAACCTACTTGATTCAACTCACTAAATTAACTTAATTGACTTTCTCACACTAAGCTAACCTAATTAACTTAACCTACTCAGTAAGCCCTCGTTTCTGCCCTTTCTCCTCCGTTGTCTTTCCGCTATGTACGGGTGTGCTAGCGGGCATTCACGCGCGAGGACGCGCTTCCGACTTGTCTGTGCGGTGGAGTGTTGCAGTCACCCATTCACACGCAGTCATCCTTCGCTGTTCACACGCAGTCTGGGTACCGCCTTTTATTTTCAAACCATAGCTTACATAAAAATACTTAAAAATAAACATAAAACACATAAAAACTCCAAAATTTTTTCATTAAAATTCAAAATATTTTGCAAAAAAAATTCTAACAATTTTCCAATATTGTTGAAATCATTTGAAATATTTTTTAAAGTTGAAATTCAAGAAAATAAATTGCAAAAATTTTAAAATCTCAAAATTACTTCAAAATTACATGTAAAATTAGTAAAATTCATTAAAATTTGATAAAAAATAAAAAATAAACCCAAAAAAAAATTTCAAAAAAAGCACAAATCCCATGGCCCCTTTTGCCAATAAATTCTCAATTAGAAATGCTTCCATAAATGGAAAAATATTATTTGAAGCCAAAAACCCTAAATTTGATATTTCACCTAATGGAAACTCATTTTAAATTCCAAAAATTAGCTTAAAAATCATGGAAAATTCAAACACATTGTTGACACTTGCTAGATTGCTAAAATTCCACCCTTACAATTCACAATATATTCATGTGTCATATATCCCATTTTAAAAAAAATTTAACAGAAAAAGAAAAAATAACAAAACAAAACCAAACCATACATACAATACAAATACACCTGAAATTAAAAATTGAAAAAAAACCACGAATAAATAAAACAAAAACACTAAGGTACTTTATTTTTTCAAGTTAGTGGTGTTTGTTTTTTTTAAGTGGATTCCTTGCATTTGGGGGACTACTCAATGCGCCTTCAATCTATTGCATACACACCCCTACCATGTATTTATTTTTGAGCTTTATTCATTTTCATCACCCCTTAACCACAATCAGTTGCTAAAATGAACTATATTCACCCACTGTTTCACGCGCGTTCGTTCTAAACACACAATTTCTAATAAAAATCAACTAGCAGTTCACTTTGCACACACTACATGCACTTAAGAGGCACCTTAATTTTTAATAAAAATGAACCATCCGTCACAAAAAAGCACGCGCTGGTAAAAAGCGCTCTACATCACCATTAATTTCTAATTAATGAATTTGCATTTAGAGATCCTAGTCTGGGAATCGTAGTCTGAGTTTTGTTTAAGCACCGTTTCACCCTAATAAATTGTAATTAAAATTTTAAGAAGGAACCGTTGTTTTCTTATTAAGGTTTATCACCTAATAAAATGTCACCCATTGTTAATAATTTCTTAAAATGAACCCTTCATTAAAACAATTTTCCCTCACTGCACTTGTTCCCCTTTTTAATAAACACGCTTCGTGGGATGGGCACGTAAAGTCCTCTTAGTTGAAACTGTTGGTCAAAGTAATAGTTAGGTCCTGATTAGATTTTTATGGTGTTATGGTTTGCTTATGTGTTACGATTACGGGTACAGTTTGTAGTTTTTCTTTCTTTCTTGCCCGATACGGGGTTTTGGGTGCATGTTTGTTACATCGCATGAAGTTTTTGATCGCATATATGCAGAGGTCATGCAGAATTTTTTCTAGGATGTGGGTTGTTTGGGGTATTACATTGGTTAGTTACGTCTATGTGTGTGTATTTCTTTTGATTGATTTCTTTTTTATAGCCATTTGGTTGTTTTGCAGGCATTCTTTGTGATTGTTTGTGTTCGTGGTGTATGTGTTTTCCATCTGAATGGCACCTCATGCTCCTCCTTCTATCCAGTATGTCCCGTTGATTAGTAGAGATTATTCTTCCCTACTGGATTTTGAGCCTATAGTGAAAGCAGGACTTGCGACTTTCGTGGATGTTTCATTCCCACTGATTCCAGATGATCCATCCTTGTGTGATGAGTTTCTTGCATCATACAGTAAGAAGTCAGGCCTGGTTTATGGTGCTTCCATGGTGTTGACACCCCGAGGGTTAAGGAAGGTTTTTTCTCTTCCCTATAAAGGAGAGCCCTTTGTTATAGCTAGACAATTGTTCTCCAATGATGAGATTTTCAAGCTATTACAGAAGCAGACCAAAGAGATTCTGGATGTCAAGAAAGTGATAAACACTTCAGGAGTATCTTTTTCCATGATCACTGATCCTCTTTGAAAGTTAGTTTGCCAGTTCCTCCAAGACAGGTTTATGCCTGCCAAAACACCATCCCATTACTTGTCCAAAGAGCTATTTACAGCTTCCAAGATGGTGTTAAAAGGGGTGGCTATTGATTGGATTGCTTACCTGCTTACAAACATGGACCAACATTTTGTCAAAGTAACTAGAGGAAATGTCACAAATGTCACAAATGTCACCTATGGTTCCTACTTGTATGCTTTCTTGGCATACTCAGGTCTAAAGAAGGGTGTATTACCACCTTCTCCATCTAATCCAGTACCTCCCCCTCCACCTTCAGAAGAGTCAGAACCTATTGACATCGAGGATCTTGATTCCCCTCCTCCACTGGTCATTTAGCGGAAGCGCTTAAAGCGTGTGGTAGATAAAACTCCTTCAGTCATTCCTTCAGTCACAATTCCTGCTACATCTGGCAGTGACCTCCCTGCTTACCTCACATGTAACAATTTTTTCAGAGCACATAGAGAGGGTTCCTTGGACATATCAGTCCCTTCACTGAATAGTTTAGTGTCGAGAGATACTATTCCATTCCTCTGTAATGACATCTAGAGTTCGATTGAACTTTCATTGATAGCTTGTGTTCAACAACTGTATGCTTCTTTCTATGAAGAACTGATGCAGTCCAAAGACCAGTTGCATAAGGCAACTACAGAGTTAGCCTCTACTAAGGACACACTTGCAAATCTATTTAAGCAGATGGAGCAACATACCCAAATGATTGAGACCGTGAGAGAAGAAATATCTTCTTTGAAGATTTAGTTGGCAGAAGCTCAGTCAGAGGTCACTAAAATCTTGGAGGAGAAAGAGAGGATGTCCAAAGAAGCTCAAGAGTTTCAGACTATTTTAGATGCAAAGATGTTAGCCTTACAGACTGCTCATAACACAGTGGAATCACAAGCTTCCCAGATTTAGCAGTTGCAAGACAAACTGGCACAGTCACGGTCCATTCCTCCAAGCCCTAATGTTCCTATTATTCCTTCTATCTCTAAGCAGGACTTGGCAGTTCTCCAGAGGCACGCCACATTGTGTTCATTATTTCAAGAAAAAGTGGAAAGATTGCAATCCAGAATGGATTTGTTATGGTCTACATTTGAGCACTTTCATGAGTATGTTCCTCCGGACCATTCTTTCTTTGTCCACTATCAGTTGCAGAGGTTGGCCTTCTATATGAAACTTTCAACGATGGATCTTCCTCTTCTAGAGGATGGTTGGAGTGGGGCTTGGTCTTCTGAGTTGCTGACAGAAGTGGTCCGTATGGTGTTTGAAGATTCTATGATGACGGATACCATGTTGCTATCTTACATGTATCTACGAGGTGATTTGTTGATTTCAGATGATGTAGATATAGCCTGATATGTGGGGGATGTGGTTTTGCAAGTTGTTTTGTATGTCAACTATTTGGAGTTACGGATAGATGACATGTTCCATTATTATTCTTTCAAAGTAGCTACTTGCCCTGACAATTCATGGCACTCAATGATTGATTCTGTGGTCTTGAATCAACGTCAGAATACAGCTTCTACTTATGTACAGAGCACTAACCAACTGAGGGTGGATCTCCTAGCTTATCTTTCCAAAAACCATCCATTTGATTCATCCTTTTTTTATGCCTATCAGAGAAGATCTTTCTTAGGTCCCTCTGTTCCTAGCCTATTATACTATCAACAAATGGCCCATCGCTATGATACTTATCTTTCCCTTTATCAAACCAATTCAGAAGCAATCTTACCTCTTCTTTTCCAACCTCAGGGTTTTCCTCAAATTCTTATATTTACCTATTGTTCTTTTATCGAAGATAGAGTTTTTTCCCCTTCTCCACCATGCCCTTCACCATCTATCCATATACCTTCTACTTTTCATGTTTATCAATTGACACATTTTCTAACTGATTCACTTAAATTTTCAGCCACTCCTTCTTTATCTTATTCCTCCTTTTATGACTTTGCCTACCCATCTCTTCATCCTCTTTTACTTATTCCACTTCCATCTCCTACCACTTCTATTTCTCAACCCCCTCAGTTGGTTAGTGAGTACGAAGGATTTGATCAGCAGATTCCAAGAAGAAGAGGATGGAGCTCGACTGATTCTCTTACAAGACCATAGATTAACTGGCCAATAATTCTAGGGGATTGGACAACTGGTAGTCAAGCATACTAGAATTACCTTCATTTTGGTCACCAATATTCACAATCTCTAGATCCTTCAGTGAGATTGATAGCTCATTTTGCTTGGTATCTAGCATACATGCATAGGCATTCCCATAATGATCAAAAGGCCATTCCAAAGCTTTGTATGAATGTCAATGTGAACATTGATTCCCAACAATTGGATGTCCTCTATTTTCATGCCCTATGTCTACCTAGCAGATATCTTGCTTTGCTAGAAAGGATGTGCTGCCTGCAGTTCTTTCAAAATCCTTCAAAGATATTTGTAGATGAGTCCTTCTCCATGGATCATTTTCGAAACCACCAGGCCTTTAAAAGGGATCACCTTCATTGATGCCTTTGTAATGTATTTTGGATGATTCTTAATGATATATATATCTCTTTTTGAAGGTGTCATTCAGATGGTTGTGTTAGTGTTTGTGTGTGTGTTGTAATAATTGTATGTGATGAGTTCGTGCTGATTGAGAATAATTTGTTCGAGAGCTCTTTTCAAACTATTGATGATGGATGGAACTCCTATCTATGATGGAAAGCTGAAGAAGATCCTCTTATATCCTTTACAAATTTGTTATGACTTTTAAATGATTATCAGATGAGTTAATGAATAACGAAAGTTTTCATTTAGAAGTTTTTTTCTAGAGATACAGGTAATAAGTTGGGATCGTGGTTTGGCGATATTATTGAACATCCTACGGAAGATAAAATTGAGCTCTTTAATGAACTTATATTCTTCTTTTCCTTAGGTCGCGAGGACGCTTCCTTTCTAAGTGTGGGGATATGTTGAGAGTGGAAAAAGATTAAAATTTTGACTGATTTTTGTTGTGTTTGAGGATTAAATGATTGATTTTTAATGGATTTAGAGTGATGTATGGTTGATAATAGAAGTTTTTGAGAGTCTTTTGGATGATATTGATTATTTTTTGGAAGTTCGTGATGATTTTTAGTAGAGATATGAAGCTCTATGAGGTTTTGTTGAGGTTCTGATTGGTTCTGTATACCTTCTGTATAGCTTCTGTTTTGTTCTGATTTTCTTCTGTATGAAGCATGGATTGATGATTGATGAAGATTGAGATCTTTTGGAAGCTTATTGAATAGTTTTTGATAGTTTGGAATGTTTTGAGTATGAGTTATGAGGTTCTTATGACCTTCTGTAAACCTTCTGTAGAGCCTCTGTCTCTACTCTGTCTCTGCTCTATAATTGTTCTGTAGCTGTTCTGATACTGTACTGTACTGTTCTGTAGACCTTCTGTAAGTGTTCTGTAGAATGTATGTGTGACTTTGGAAAAGTTTTCTAACTTTTGAAAAGGATGAATCTAAGTTCAAAAGAGCTAAAACAAATGGAAGAAGCAGCTACTGAAGACTGAAGAGAAGACTGAATGATAGTGACAGTAGTGAGCTGTGAAGAGACACTGTAGTGGCTCTGGTGACTCTTCACATCAGACATACCTCTTGGGAGGTACATCCATGACCTAAGAAGGATTATTGAGAGTTATTATGAGAGTATTGTAGTGAGGAGATGATGTACTATTGAGAGAGAGAGAGAGAGAGAGAGAGAGAGAGAGAGAGAGAGAGAGAGAGAGAGAGAGAGAGAGAGAGAGAGAGAGAGAGAGAGAGAGAGAGAGAGAGTCAATTCTATCAAAGCAGTGTAACTGTATATGAGAGATTGAGAGAGAAAACTATGAAGACATTGAAAATGAATACTATGTGATTGATTTCCATTCAAAGATGGTGTATTCTTTTATTTTCATTGCTATATTGATGGATTCTATGAAGATGTTGAAGATTATGGTTGATTCTATCAAATCCGTGGGAAATATCTACTATGATACTGCGTGAAGATTTGTTGTTTCCTATGTTTTGGTCATCAAAAGAATGAAATAAAAGCTTGTTTATGTTACAAGATAGATTTTCTTTCAGTAGAATCCCCTTATCCTTGGTGTTCCTCTTGGGGCTCCATGTGCACATTGCAAAGAACCCAACATGAAATTGTTGGGATTTCATGGACTATGTAGCAAAAGGGAAATCATATTTGGAATGCAAGAACCTCTACTATGTGTACCTTTGAGTGTTTGGAATGGATGAAAATGTAAACATGTTTGTATACCAATGCATGCTTGTGGAAGAAAACTTACACCTTGTATTTGGAAGCAGAATATCTTTTCTAGCAACACCCATAGTGTGACCAACAAAGCAACCTCATAGCACAAATGCATTTTATTTTGTTCAGAAAATATAGTCGTGTCTCACTTGGTTAGCTAACGTCAAAAAGATTTTAGTGACCTTCTCTCTCTTAATTATCAAGCAATAGCATTCTTGCCAAAGTCAAAGAAATATAAATGTAGATTTGGATTGCTTGCATGAATTGTATTGTATTGAAATCATTGGGTGGGGAGAGAGAGAGAGAGAGAGAGAGAGAGAGAGAGAGAGAGAGAGAGAGAGAGAGAGAGAGAGAGAGAGAGAGAGAGAGAGAGAGAGAGAGAGAGAGAGAGAGAGAGAGAGAGAGAGAGAGAGAGGTGGTAGGAGGGAGGGAGCTATTGATCCATTGCAAGGAAATTTCTATCAATCTAGAGTGGCCACACAAGCATTCACATTATGCAAATGTGAGAGAGAGAGAGAGAGGTGGAATTGGAGATGGAGAGAGAGAAGTACTTATGAGTATAGAGAAGTGTCTATTACAATGTATGTCATAATCTGATGTGAGGCATTATCTATTAGTGTGGACTGATTGCACACATCTCTATGTTGCAAACGTAGTAAGAGAAAGAGTGAAAAACAGAGAGAAGGAGATTACTAGTAAACAAATGCTAAATTTGATGCAGCACATGTCATACCTCGATGTAAGACATGTTTTATGATTCTAGAGTAAACAATGTGAGCCATGATATGTCATTCTCGAGTGATCACACAAATGTTTCCATGTTGCATATGAGAGGGAGAGAGAATTGTTTACAAAACATAGAGTTTAGAGAGAGAGAGAGAATGTAAAAAGAGGGAAAATTCATAGGTAGAGAGAGAAAAAGAGAGAAAGTGATGGAGCAATTTGAGAGAGAGAGAGAGAGAGCGCACGAGGTGTTCATGGGTAGAGAGAGAGAGATAGAGAGAGAGAGAGAGAGAGAGAGAGAGAGAGAGAGAGAGAGAGAGAGAGAGAGAGAGAGAGAGAGAGAGAATACTAGTAGAAAAATATTAAATTCAATGCATCACATGGCGTACCCTAATGTAAGATAGTTTCTATGATTTTAGAGTGAACCACGTAAGCCATGAATTGTTGTTCTGTGGGCCAGGGGGGAGCAAGGGATCTACCAATCAATTACAAGGAAAGTTCTATCAATATGGAGGTGGCCACACAAGTGTTCACATTATGAATACGAGAGAGAGAGAGAGAGAGAGAGAGAGAGAGAGAGAGAGAGAGAGAGAGAGAGAGAGAGAGAGAGAGAGAGAGAGAGAGAGAGAGAGAGAGAGAGAGAGAGAGAGAGAGAGAGAGAGAGAGAGAGAGAGAGAGAGAGAGAGAGAATGTGTGTGTGCGTGCGTGCGTGTGTGTGTGTGTGTGTGTGTCGGAGGGAGAGAGAGAGGTAGAGTCGAAGATGGAGAGAGAGAAGTACTTACAAATAATGAGAAGTGTCTATTACAATGCATATCATAATCCGATGTGAGGCATTATCTATCAGTGTGGACTAATTGCACACATGTTTCTATGTTGCAAACATAAGAGAGAGGAAGGGAGTAAGAGAGAGGGGGAGAGAGAGAGAGAGGTAGAGTTGGAGATGGAGAGAGAATTACTTACAAATAAAGAGAAGTGTCTATTACAACACATGTCATAATTCAATTAAGGAATTATCTATCAATGTGGATTGATTGTACACATGTTTCTATGTTACAAATGTAAGAGAGAGTGACAAAGAGAGAGGGGGAGAGAGGGAGGGAGAGAGGGAGAGAGAAAGAGCTTACATATCAAACCCCAATGTCAGACACGTTCTATGATTCTAGAGGAAACCATGTGAGCCATGATTTTTTGTTTTGGAGTAATCACATGAATGTTTGCATGTTGTGTATGAGAGAGAGAGAGAGAGAGAGAGAGAGAGAGAGAGAGAGAGAGAGAGAGAGAGAGAGAGAGAGAGAGAGAGAGAGAGAGAGAGAATGTGTGTGTGCGTGCGTGCGTGTGTGTGTGTGTGTGTGTGTGTCGGAGGGAGAGAGAGAGGTAGAGTCGAAGATGGAGAGAGAGAAGTACTTACAAATAATGAGAAGTGTCTATTACAATGCATATCATAATCCGATGTGAGGCATTATCTATCAGTGTGGACTAATTGCACACATGTTTCTATGTTGCAAACATAAGAGAGAGGAAGGGAGTAAGAGAGAGGGGGGAGAGAGAGAGAGGTAGAGTTGGAGATGGAGAGAGAATTACTTACAAATAAAGAGAAGTGTCTATTACAACACATGTCATAATTCAATTAAGGAATTATCTATCAATGTGGATTGATTGTACACATGTTTCTATGTTACAAATGTAAGAGAGAGTGACAAAGAGAGAGGGGGAGAGAGGGAGGGAGAGAGGGAGAGAGAAAGAGCTTACATATCAAACCCCAATGTCAGACACGTTCTATGATTCTAGAGGAAACCATGTGAGCCATGATTTTTTGTTTTGGAGTAATCACATGAATGTTTGCATGTTGTGTATGAGAGAGAGAGAGAGAGAGAGAGAGAGAGAGAGAGAGAGAGAGAGAGAGAGAGAGAGAGAGAGAGAGAGAGAGAGAGAGAGAGAGAGAGAGAGAGAGAGAGAGAGAGAGAGAGAGAGAGAGAGAGAGAGAGAGAGAGAGAGAGAGAGAGAGAGAGAGAGAGAGAGAGAGAGAGAGAGAGAGAGAGAGAGAGAGAGAGAGAGAGAGAGAGAGAGAGAGAATGTGAAGAGATGGGAAAATTGCAAGTAGGGAGAGAAATTCAGAGAGTAAAGTGATGGAGCAATTTTTGAGAGAGAGGGAGGTGTTCATGGGTAGAGAGAGAACAAGGGAGAGAGAGAGAGCTAATTAGTAGAGAAATGTTAAATTCAATGCAACACATGTCATACCCCAATGCAAAATGGACTTTATGATTCTAGAGTAAACCACATGAGCCATGATTTGTTGTTCTAGAGTGATCGCACAAATGTTTCCATGTTGTATGAGAGAGAGAGAGAGAGAGAGAGAGAGAGAGAGAGAGAGAGAGAGAGAGAGAGAGAGAGAGAGAGAGAGAGAGAGAGAGAGAGAGAGAGAGAGAGAGAGAGAGAGAGAGAGAGAGAGAGAGAGAGAGAGAGAGAGAGAGAAATTACAGATAGAGAGAAAAACTAAGAGAGAGTAAAGTGACGAAACAATTTGAGAGAAAGAGAGAGAGAGAGAGAGAGAGAGAGAGAGAGAGAGAGAGAGAGAGAGAGAGAGAGAGGTGTTCACTAGTAGAGAGAGAGCAAGGAAGAATGAGAAGGAGATAGATGAGGAGACAGAACGAGAATGCGAGATGAGAGAGGAAGGGAGAGTGTGTAAGTGATGGAATGGAGAGAGAGAGGGGGGATGATGGGCTATTTACAATAGATAGAGAGAGAGACAAAGAGAGAGAGAGAGCAATTGTGTCCAGGTAGACAGAGAGGAAGGAAAGAGTGAGGGACATATATATGTATATATATGTGTGTGTGTGTGTATTGAAGGTGGTGGTGGAGGTTGTCGCGAAGGCAACAATGGCTCTATTAGTGGTGGTGTTGATGCTAGAAGTGAAAGTGGAGGTGGATATATCTAGGGGTGGAACAAGTGAACTATGTGTGGAATAAGATTAGAGGTGTTGGCCATAAAAGCTTGCTTCTTATCCTTCCCCTAGATGTAGGATCTCCATGCATAGTTAAGAAAAAGATCAGGCAGCATTAGAAACTAAAAACGAAGAAATGGAAGAGTCGTAGAAGAAATAAGATAAAGTGGAGGATCATAGAGCAAACTCACAATCCAATTAGAGGAAGAGAAGGGTAAAATAGCTCTTTGTAAAAAGGAGATCTAAGAGAATCAACAGGCCTAGAAATAGCTCAAAGTATCTTGCATTGGCCTAGAAAACAAACCATCAATGAAAATTTAATGGGAGCCATCACCTAGAATAAAAATAAAGTATGGAAAACCTTTAGAGAGTCATTGACTAAGTTGGAAAATTCACTATATAGAGAAGATTAGCTTAAGTGCATTGTTGAGGGTTGATATGACTGTGTCTTTGGTTTTTTTTTTTTGGACTTTTGGGTGATTTTTGTATGGTTTGAATGATGATTGATTTTTTTGAAGTGTTTGAGAGAGTTTTGGATAAGGTTAAATAGATTTGAGAAGCTCATGATGTTTTTCAATGGAGATATGATGTGCTGAAAGGTTATGTTGACTTTGTGATAGGTTTTGATTGGTTCTGTTTAGCTTTTTTTTGTTCTAATTTTCTTCTGTATGAGAGGTTGGAATGATGATTAATGGAGTTTAAGTGTTTGGAGTCTTATTGAATGATTCTTGATGGATTTGAATGGTTTTATTTTAGCTAAATTCTTTTTGATGACTTTCTATTAAGTTTCTATTGAGCTTCTGTAGAGCCTTTGTCTTCAGAACTGTTTTTGCTTTGTATGCCTCTCTATTAAGTGTTCTGTTGGATGAATGTGTAGCTTGGGGAAATTTTCCAATCTTGGGAAGAGATGAATACAAGTTCAAAATAGCTCAAAGAAGCGTAAGAAGTAGCTGCTAAAGACTATTCTTGTCAAGAGAATAATACTAAGTTGTTGCAAAATCACCAAAAAGAGATAGAGACACGAGGGGGCCACATCCACATCCATCATTAATAAATGGTATACACAAAAGTGTACGTGCATGCACTTTTAAAAAGTTATAAAGAATTGAAATGAGAAGGTTAAAGCCTTACCAATACAAATGTATCAAAAAAATCAAAGAAATAATTAAAAATATGAAGGGTTGTGTGTCTTTTGGAAAAAAGGTGGGTTGGAGTGAACGGATGATTATGTGCCTCTTTCTCTCCTTTCTTCCAAGATACACACATTCTCCTTTTTGGATAGTGCCAATATTTCTCTCTCCTCTCTCCTCTGTCTTTTGCATAAATTCCTATTTTCCCTTTTACTCTTTCTTTTGTGCATAATGGTTGAAGCTATGGATGAAGATGATGAAGATGACAAATTTGTTCATTATTATGAGAGAGATTTATGGTTTCTTTTCCATTTTGAGATCAATGGTAGAGCCATAAACATAGATTTTGTGTGCTTTGTCCCTAGTTTTGTGGTTATTTTTGTTCGTGGGAGGGCAGCTTTCATTTTGGTATGCAATCGTCGGGGATGAAGGGGAAGAAGCTGATCTCAACAACTAGAGCTAAAGAAGGGATGGACTTTTTTGTTTGTTGCCTTGATTAGAGGAGGGCAAATAGCTTTGCAAAGCTTTGATAAAGAAGAATAAGTAAATGAGAAAAATAAGAGGGAGAATATAAGTATTCAGATCACTTGCCATCAAGCATGCCTCTCTTTCCCGATCACAATTTCCGAATTAGCAACAACTTGTAGGCACCATGAAGCTACCAACAATCTTGGAGGAAGAGGATGCACTATTAGGATTAGAATATGGAAGCATTGCTAAAATTAATGAAAGAAAGAAAAAGGTAGAGGAAGGAGTTTCCTCTATCGGCTCCCTTTCCTTCATCTCCATAAGTGTAGGTCATTTTCTATGGGAGAGAATGTGGTTAAATTGAAGAGGCCAAGTGAGACAAATGGCAAGAAGAATAAGAATAAGAAGAAGAGGAAGGAGAAGAAGAAAAGAACTTGTATCACAAGGCAGAGAGAGAGCAGAGGGACAAGAAAGGTAATTATGGGCTATAGAACATAATCGGGTAGCTGTTTGAATGGCAGCATGATGATGAGAATGGATGGCACCACTACATTTGTTTTTCCTGGAAGTAGCAGAGAGAGCACGAGAGCATCGATTCTTGTTATCTCCCCCTTGCCTTGCAAGAGAGAGAGACATTTCTCATTCCCATTACCTACCCAAGCAAGTAGTTGCCATGGCTTCCTAGCACCACAAGTACTCCTTTGAGGCTCAAAAGAAGGCCCATGAAAGTGCTGTTGGATACAAGGTAGATGACACCACGAATTGAGTTAATGAGGATATCAAAGATGAGACAAAGAGAGATGTATTGGCTGTCTCTTTCCCTTTACTTTTAAGGGTACCATTCTTTTCATCTGCCTTCTTGACACGACAATCTACAATTGTATGTCCTTTCTTCTTGTAGTAGAAGCACTCTCCTTGAAACTTCTTCTTGCCGCCCTTCTTCTTTTTGTCACCATCATTTTTGGTGGAGGAGCCACCTTTGCCTTTTGCATTGGCAGAGAATGCAGCATCTCCATTGTTGCTTCCTTCTCGGGCTTTCAGCCTCAACCTCTCCTCCATCAATAATGCACAAAACTCCTCAAAAGTCAAAGCTTGAGGTCTCACCTGAGTATTAAGGGCAGTTACTAGTCCATCAAACTTTTGTGGACAAATCCAAAGACACCTCTTCGCTAGCTCTTCGCTAGTTTTTTGTATCCCAGCACCAGCCATCTAGTCACACAGATTCTTAATCCGAGTGATGAATGCTTCAACCGTCTCTCCTTTAGCAAACTTCTCCGCTGCTAGTTGATTCTCTAAGTTTTGAATCCTTGTTTGGTTTCGTGTTTCATATTGACTCCTTAGTACATTCCAAGCCTCTGACGCTTTGGTTTATGCTGAATCAAAGTCAAAACACTGTCAAAACAACTTGTAACTAAGGCACACAATGCATCTGCATTCCTTCGTTTCCAAGCTCGTAGAAGATCTGCATTCAGAGGAATCATCACACTAGAATTTGATGGGTCGGGGGTAGGCTGTGGTTCTGCGTCAGTCCCCAGCACAGTCTCTAGAAGCTCATAAGAATCAAGGATAGTTGTAATTTTGAACTTCCAAAAGGTGTAGTTTGTACCATCTAACTTGCCTTCACTGAAGGTTGGTGGACGAATCCTCAATGTTTGAATAGCCGGTACAACATCACCACCTCCTGCACCACTTCTTGATGCGCCAGAACTGCTTCTGAAAGTCGACATAGTTTCTCTTTACTGTTGAAGCCTTTGCCTCTTGCACACTCTCCGATCTCTAAAGCCCCCTCGGCTCTGATACCATGTAAAAATTACACGGCGCAGCGAACAGAATCTGAGAAAGAGATAGAGAGTACACAACAGATAAGAGGAGAATTAATAAATTCTTTAGCTTCAAACAATTGATACAAAGATGGCTCTGTCCACCCGTGTGCTTCCATTGTATGAAGCTTAGATGGCGATTTGGACAGAAGATAGGTGAAGAGCTTAAGGCTAGCTGGAACAACAACTCTGACTAGGTGAAAGATGAATGATCGATGGCTGTGAAGGGGTTTAGCTTTTATAGCCTGCAAAGGCCGTTAGATCGACTTGACCGACCTACCATATGAGCCTCCACTAGTCGGCCAGGGAATATTCTAGGGAATATTCCCTTTACTATCGGGCCAGGGGCACTGCCCCCAGACCCCCGCCAGGGGGGCCGCTGGCCCCCTTGGGACCCCCCAGCTAGGGGCCGCTTCCGCGGCCCTCGGACCCCAAAATAGGGGCCCCTTTTAACTCCCTTACCCTGCAACTCGATGCAATGCGCCTCGAGTTGCTACCAGCTTAACCACTCTGTCTAACCCAAATATTAGACCCACAATGGTCACCTTTTTGCCATCCGGTCACATAGACCTCATCTGATATACAAGTTAGGACTCAACCAATGTCCAGGCTCACATTTGGCTTCTCCTCATAATGGGGGCCTTACAACTTTGAGCACCATGGATCATTGGTGGCACCTAATGAGGGTGGGGCATTGATTATATCTAACACAACGGCCCCCCATGGCAAGGGTTCGGGGGTAGCACCCTCGTTCCAACGGTAAAGGGAATATTCCCTAGTTGACTAGTGGAGGCTCATATGGTAGGTCAATCATACCAACCTAACCGCCTTCACGGGCTATAAAAGCTAAACCCTTGACAGCCATCGATCATCTATCTTTCACCCAGTCATAGTTGTTCCAGCTAGCCTTAAGCTCTTCACCTATCTTCTGTCTAGATCGCCATCTAAGCTTCATTGTGGAAGCGTACGGGTGGACAAAGCCATCTCTGTATCAGTTGTTTGGAGCTAAAGAAATTTTCTAATTCTCCTCTTATCTGTTGTATACTCTCTATCTCTATCTCTTTCTCAGATTTTGTTCCTTGCGCCGTGTAATTTTTACAAGTGGCAGGGTAGGGTGGGGCGGAAGGAGTAGGATGGGGGGAGTAGAATTAGCAGGTAGGGGATGTGTGGGCGACGACAAAGGGGGAGGAGGCGCAGGGTGGTGGCTCGGCGATGGCAGCGACTCCCGGTGAAAGTGGTGATGATGACAACTCTCAAGGTGACGCTTGGCAATGGCGGCGACTCATGGTGGCCAGGATGGGGAGCAGAGGAGGAGGAGGAGGAGGAGGAAGAGCCACGAGGGGGATGAAGAATAAAAAAATTGGAAAAAAAAATTAATACGAGGGACTTGGGCATTGAATGAACACAACGGAAAAAGCAAAACTAGGCAAAGCAACGGGAGGAATGGCACGGACAATGAGTTAGGTGTGTTTGATAGCAAATAGGGGGTTCACATGGAAAAAGATAAAAAATCAACCACTAAAAATCACGCGAAAATTAATTTTGCAAAATTCGTTAGTCAAAACGAAAGGCAAAAAGAAGGAAAAATGTTAAATGAGAACTCAGACAAGCTTGTCATGTCAAAACACAATTTCGACAAGAATAAAAATCTTTTGTATGGAAAAAAACATATAAATAAAATCCAAAAATATAATAAAAAATTAATAACAAAAAATTGAAAAGTTGAAACGAAATGCAGCAAGAAGAAAAATATCCAGGGTGACAAATTGGAGAGGGCTATCAAGTCAAAACATCGTTCCGAGGACAAAGGAGGTGGTTCGCATAGAGAAAATAGTAAAAATACACTTCAAAATGCTAACAAAATTAATTTCAAACAATTCATAAGTCAAAACAAGGGGCAACAAAAAGAAAAAATATCCAAGCAATGAGAATCAATAGGACTATCAGGGCAGACACAATTTCAATGGAAGAAAGGTGCATTCACATGGAAAAATTTGGCAAAATTAGTCAGGAAACACAATGATAATTTAATAATAATAAATCAGGTGGTCGAAAAAAGGGGGAGACAAAAGGGAAGATGTTTGAGGAGACTAATAGCTTGAGGATAACTAAACAAAATGCCATTCTAATGAGGAAAGAGTGTGTTCATATGAAAAAAACATTAAAAGCACGTAAAAATAAACCCACAAACACACAAAAATAAATAACAACCAATTGGTGCATAAAAAAGAGAGGATATAAAAAAGAAAAGTGTCCCAAAAAAGAGAAGGATTAGGGCTATCACATCAAACTGCACTTTTGCAACAAAAAAGACACGTTCACATGGAAACACACCTGATTCGTGTAAAATGCTTCAAAAATTAATAACTCAAGAACCATGGCTCAAAACTGAGGACCATAAAAAGAAAAAATGGCCAATTTAAAGGGATGAACATGACTATAAGGTAAAATTGCAATTTTAGTGAAGGTAGGATATGATCACATGGAGGATCAACAAAATGATGAAATAATCGAAAGGGTAGAAGAAAACCACGGGAATGGGGTAAAATAGACCGAGTACGTGAGGAAGGGTCCTCAACAGGTCATAAGGAAAATAGAGTATCGTGTAAGGATCAATTAATAAGATGTTAATGAATGTATGTAACCAAGACGTGCAGGAATGTATCCCCACACTTAAGATGTGAATAAATCAGGTTGACTAATTAACAAGGACCTAACACTTCACCATAACACATACCCATATGTCCTCACACTTAAAATATAGCATGTACAAAAAATGAACACAAGAGGTAGGGTTAGAAACACTTGGCCCATTCGGTTGGTTGATGTAAATCATCGACACACATTGGGGAGTCGAAGTCATCCGCTAGAGGTACCAAGGCTTGCCACAACACACTTTTGACATTGCAAGGGCCATGTAACAACACTCAGTGAGGTAGCATTGTTGATGAAGATTTGGTAAGCTATCAATGGCAAAAAATACAACACTCAATCTCAACAGTCACTTGTAGGAGAATGATAGATTAGACGTTCTCGCTTTAACTTATATCACTCGAGAAGAATGATTGAAATCCATATCTCACACCTAGTTTAGAAATCAACAAGAAGAATGGTTCAGAAGAAGCATGCTAGCATGGATAGTTGATGATGCATCAGTGCGTTCCAACCCATCTGGCATAGGTGCAAGAAGAAAGATCAGGGAGCCTTACAGTGCAGTGCATCAAACAAACTGATGTGTATAATGATAGTAGAGGCTCGCCTCATGTGTTCATAGGGAAACAAAAACATATTTGACGGTAATTATCGTAATGTCCCTCAATCCTTACCTCTTAGTTGATAAAAGAGAAATCAATCACGCTCATCCCCCTTTCTGTCTCATCCTCTATTCATAGATACAAGAGGGAAACTTGATTCCTGACAGCCATTGATGTAATCCTCACTGCCACTTGTGCGAAGGTTGTATGTCTTGTGTGCAATTGATGGTGCAACATTGCATCCCATCCTATGTCAACATACGATGCGAGAAGGAAGGCCAAGGATCCTTATAATGTTGTGTATATGAACATATCGTGCTTTGTTTATTGAGAGGCCCATGCCTGTGTGTAGTGCTCCATTCAGACATCTCACCTCTCTTTTTGGATTTACAAGGCAAAGATTGGTCACTCATCCTACCCTCTGTCTCACACTATATTGATAGATATAGAGGGTGGCCCATACTCACATCCTCATCCAGTTAGGATGAAAGCTCACATCACTCAAAGGATTGTTGATAAAGTTTGCATTTGTTTGGTTGACGATGTCAACTTGTATAGATTGATAAAAAGGCATACCCAAGGAGGTAGCCAATAGCGCGGAACTTTCAAGATTATAGGTAAAAGATGTTGTCTGCTATAGGAGTTAGATCCACTGATGGAGTTGCAAGATACAACACACCAAGGGAGGCAGCTATGGAACTGCATCCTAGAAGGTGGACTGACGAATCAACTGTTATGTACTGTGGGGTGTCGCAACCTTTTCCACAGCCAGCTTCTTGTTCAAGGGTGTTTGCTATCTTTTCTTGGAACGAGGCTTGTTACAATAGGGATTTTTTTCATTTTCTCCCATAATAGTGTTTATTATTATTTATTATTTTTTACATACTCTCGAGGGTGTTTTCACATTTTCTCAAAGAATAGGTTGGCATGATAGGGACTGAAGTCCTTTTCTCTCACGATCGATACATATTTATATGTTTATTTTTTCTTTTTTTGTAAAAATAGGGGAATGGCAGGAATACCATGTATCAAAACCATCCTCACCACGTCTGCTAGATTAGATAGAAAGGGAGTAAAGGAGGAGTGGGGGGTCGTTGTGAGGGGCTAGAAAAATGAGGCCACCTCATCAAGATAAGTAGGGAGTGCTATCAGGAGCAATAGGTAAAGCCTTACCAATCAATGCATAAGGGATGAAGGGGCTATCAATGGTGATTGTCAGGATTACCAAGGAGGAAAATACTTCTTTAGGTGATAGCCATTAATTAGGAAGGGATCATCAAAAGCATCAACGGTATGTACTTGGATAGAGCCATTAGGGTTGATAGTAAGAACCTTATAAGGACCCATCCAATGCTATTATAGCTTTTCTGGGAACTTGCCAAATCTCGATTCATAGGCCAAGACTAAGTCACCTTCCTCAAATTCCTTAGTCTTGATGAAGTTGTCATGCTAAGAATTTTAGGAGCCTAGGTGGCTTCCATACTTTGTAGGGCCATCCTACGAGTCTTATCCAAACATTCCAAGTGTAGGAGATTGCAATGCATCGACTCATTATCACCTAGGCGATCTTTGATAGCCCCGTGCAAAGAGGGTAGCTCTAACTCGACAACATGGAAAATAGCTTCTATACCATATACCAACTAAAAATGTGTATGTCTTGTAGCAACCTTATGGGAGGTCATGCATGTATGCCTAGAGGGCCTTTGTAAGAAGTCAATTATCCCAATACAGTGATGTGCAACAATCATCCTTGTTAGGATCGAATAGAGAATGCGATTGGTAACTTTGACTTGGCCGTTTGCTCTAGGGTAGTAAGGCGTAGACTTTCGATGCGGATCTTGTATAGCTCTGTTCTTTCATAATCTTGTTGAGGAAGTGAGTACCTCTATCACTTACTAGTTCTAGGGGACAGTGAGATGGGTGATGATGTTCTCATACATGAACAAGATCACACTATTGCCATCATCCCGCTTCAAAGTTTTGGCCTCGCACCACTTTGTGACATAGTCTATATAGACCAAAATGTATCTATTCTGCTTCCTTTTGGTTTGGCGGATCGATGAGGCCGATGAACTTGATTCCCCATTTCTTGAATGGCTTTAGGAAAACAATGGGATGCAGTGGCATAACACTAGTTTTGTTAGGCTTTCCCATCCACTAACAAGTATCACAACATTTGTAGTAGTCATAGGTATCTTTGTGTAATGTAGGCCATGAGTATCCTGTGAGTAGAGCCTTTCTTGTTGTTGCTTCTCTCTTGCAAAGTGTTCTCCATAGGGCTTATCGTGGCATGCTTTTAGAACTATTCGAATCTCATCTTCTACTACACATCTTTGTAGCACTTCATCCTTACCTCTCTTGTATAGAGCGTTGTCTAACAGGGTATAAGGGGCTGATTTCGACAAAAGCTTATTCTTCTCACGGTTGGAGATACTAGGAGGATATTGTCGTGTTGCCAAGAGGTTGGATATGTCTGTATACCATGAGGTTACACTTTCGACTAGAAAAAGAGAAGCATCAGGGAGATCTGAATCATTTTGCTCCTCTTCGTCACTTTGAGGGATACATGATAGATGATCAGCCATAGGACATGGGAGCAACCAGGTTTAGTATTTACTTCAAAGTCAAACTCCTAGAATAGAAGGAGCCATCTCATCATTTAGCCTTTCATATCTACTTTGTTCATAAGGAAGGACAATGTCTCATGGTCCACATAGAATTTGAAATACATCTAGCAGGTAGTATTGGAATTTCTCCAAGATAAACACAATTGCAAGGCATTCTAACTCCTCATTGTGCAGTTTCTTTCTCGATCAATTACTTTTTGGCTTGCATAGTAGATAGGTTGATCTAATTTCGAGGAGCCTTTTTGACATAATAGTGATCCTAAACTTTCTACTAATGCATTAGTGTGCACATGGAATTCCTTTGTCCAATTAGGAGGTTGCAAGATGGGTGCTTCAATCAGACACTGCTTCAGGGTGTTGAACATTTCATCACAATTAGCAGTCCATGTAAACTCTACATCTTTCCTTAGAAGCTTATGTAAGGGGGCTGCCTTTGTTGCTAAGGGTGCAATGAACCTTCTATAATAGCTCACATGGCCAAGGAATCCCCTCAATTGTTTGAGGTTAGTTAGCATTGTTAGAGCTGCAATCTTCTCAATCTTCGCGAGGTCTATTGCTATCCCTTGTGTAAAAAAAATGTGGTCCAATAAAAGTCCTGAAGAAACTCCAAATACACATTTATCAGAGTTGAGAGAGATCCCATACTCTTGACATCAGAGTCAAAGCACTACTCTAGGTGTCCCCAATGTTCACGAATTAGGCTATAGACATAAAAGCAATCTAGGTACACCTCAATGAAATCATGTAGATGGTTTTGGAATGTAGCCATCATCACTCGTTGAAAGGTAGCAAGAGCGTTACAAAGCCCAAACGACATAACTCTATAAGCACAAGTTTCCCATTATGTTGTGAAGATTGTTTTGGATTGATCTTTTTATGATTTGGAGTTGGTTGTATCCATGAATCCATCCAGGAGGGAATAAAGCTCATGCTGAGCTACTATGTCCAATAGTTGGTTTGTGAAAGGGATAGAAAAATGATATTTCTTTGTCTTGGAATTCAACTTTCAAAAGTACATACATATTTGCAGCTTTCCATTATTCTTGGGTACTACCACAATGGGTGAAACCCATTCACTATTGGCCAATGGATAGATACACTCAGCTCAAGGAGCTTCAACAATTTAGCTTTCATGAGGACCGAGTAATTGGGATTCATGCACCTCTATCTTTGCCTCACAGGCTTGGCATCAGGCTGTAGATCGATGTGATGTTGACATACTACTGTGGGATAAATCCCCTTTAGATCTTTCTAGGACCATGTAAACACATCCAAGTTTTGGACTTCAAGGAACACAATGATGTATATAGACACTCCTATTTGGAGCTTAGTGGCCTAACGTGGCAAAACCTAGAAGGTAGGTGATAGGTCATGTAGGATCGACAACTCCTCTTTTGGAAGGTTGATACCCACCTTCAAGTGATGTTCAGTGCCATCAACATCCATGAAAGTTAATTGCTCTTCACCTTCCACTTCACGGATGAAGTTCCCACAGACTGATTCTGAGACCACTCCTTCAAGGGAGTGGTCTTCTCTTCTAATGCTACACTAGAACTAACTTCTTCTTTTAATGAGGACTGAGCTTTTTCCTTGGGATGCTGAAATAGTATCATGGCTATTTCAGATTTGGTTTGGGAATTAGTTACCTCTTGGCTCGTGGACTTGTCTTTTGAGGATGCCTCTAGGAACGTCGCACAACCAGACCCTTTGGAGTTCTGTCTGGGCGGTAGGTCTGATGGTTGTTGGCATGGTGCATTGTCAGCATCATCTCTTGAGAAGGGTGGAATCGGGGAACAAGTGCCACTAATGAAGGAAGGCTTATTCTGCTTAGTCCATTTTTTATGGATATTTTGCATATGATGCACTTTCATTTACTAATTTGAGAAAAATACTAGTCATTTTGTCTAACAGCATGGGGTCTTCTGCTTCTGTAACCTCTGGGACTTGACACTCATTTATATCCTCTTCAAGCTAGATGGATCCTTGTCATCAGCATCATCCTCTTCAAACTCTGACTCTTCCTCTGCAGAGGTGTTGTAAGAGAAGAATAGATTCTCTATTGTATCCTGTGCCTCTGCTTCTGCATCTAGCTCTATTTCTATCTTTGGCTCTACTCCTATGTCTGTCTTTGTCTTTGCTTTTGTCTCTAGCTCTGTTACGGCCATGTAATAGGGAGAATAATATATTCATGCCACTATTTCACTGTTAGAGGTGACTTCCAAAGTCATTCCAGGTTCAGACAAAAGGTATTCACCCATTGACAAAGACTTTACTTCTTTCGAGAGTTAGCTCATAGTGTCCACTGTCAGAGACTATGTCTCTATTTTCTTAGGAAATATATGTTTGATAGCTTCTTTGTCTCCTAATGTGCCATCTCTTATTTCATTGGAGGAGTCTATTAAGACTTCAATGAAAGTAGATCCATTACCTTGTTGTGAACCATACAACTTTAGCACCACTTTGTTGGGTCCTCTAACTAGGGTTAGGGTTTTTCAAAACCAATTTATCTATGCTCTTGCTTTAGAAAGCCATGGTATTTCCAAAAGCAAAGGGTATGAGGTGCCGTAAGACTTTGGTTTTACCACTAGATAGGTTAGCCAATAATGTCTTCTTGTGAGGGTTGTCTTCACATATGGAAGAATGCGGCCCTTTGGTCTACTAGTGTATGACAATGCATTGCGTATGCTGCATACCTTGCAAGCCTAGATCCTTCATTGTTACATTTGTCATTATGTTCACTATTAAATCTCCATCAATTAATGCATCTACAATAAAGCAAACTTTAATCCAAACACCAATCTCTAGAGTACCAAGATCTAGAAAGGCATTAGCCACATCCACTTCTTTTACAGACTCTGGGGCTTTGTTGAAATTAGGGATAGTGGTAGGAGCAATTCTTAAGCCTCATCTTCTTGTCAATATGCTTTTGAATTTCTTTCAACAACTAGAGACAACATCAGCAATTGTTGAAATGTTAGGTTTGGTTAGAAGGTGGTCTAGGTGACTTTGAACAAGTCATATTCTTTAATAGGATCTAGGGGCTTCTCTAATCGGCTAGGGAATGGAGTAACCCCCACTTTTATCTTTCATCTTTCTTTTATATGTGGTAATATTTGCACTTTTTCTCTCACTAGGGGTAAATCTGCATCTTCTATATCTTGGAGCTCTAGTCATGTCTTTGTAATCGTCTCTATATCCTTCTATATTACTAGACTACTCTGTACTATACCATTCTATTTTGTATTGTTTTGTTTCTTTGTTGGAATATTGAACTTCATCATTTTGGCAGAGGGAATGTTCCCTTGTGGAACTGTGGGTTCTCTTTTCATGGCATGCGTTATTGTAGCAACTTCTAATTCCACCAAATTGGAGGCAAGTGTTCTTGGGTCTTCTATTTTGGGTATCAGTGGTAGCTTTCACAGGAGGAGCCAAACTAGGATAATCTTTTGCAGTGTGGCCTTCTCCCTTGCATTGACTGCATAAAGGTTTGTAGTCCATGGATTTTCTAAGGTTTGGATAGTTTGGTGAGATATATCCCTTTTCTCCACATCTATAGTAGTAACACTCCACTATTGATCTCCGCTAGATTGTCGTCCTCTGTAACTCTAAGAGGGAAACCTCCTCAGGTCGAAATTAGGACCAAAATTTCAAGGCTTTGATCTAATAACTTGAGTTGTCATCTTGGATTCCAACAAGTGAAATCTTGCTTCTTTGTCTTTCTTCCTTCTTTCATCTATCTCCTTCAAAGAGGATATATTCTATGTATGGTTCTTCCTTAAACAGTACAAACAGGAGACTCCAGGAATAGTTGGTTTTCGAGTACATTCAATGGTTAAATGTCCCACTTGATGGCACTTTCTGCACCATGTATTAGATTGCATCACATCTCTTCCATTGCATGTAGGACTAGATATGTTGGTGGTATTCACCTTTAGTGTCTGCAGCTATTTTGTAATCACATCCATCAACTCTTTTTTGATGATTGTTTGCAACTGAATTGGATAGACAGTCCTTCAAAATTTCTCCTCCTGGAGTACTTGCAATAGGGTTTTGTGAAGCTTCCCTAATCATTGCATAGACTGGTTGGGTTGATCTAGATGATCCTCTGTTCTGATCCTAATTTAGATCTCTTGTTGAGACTGGTGGTTTTGGTTCCAGTTGGTAGGGTTCCATTGTTATTGTTGAGTTGCCATTGGGAAAACTATTTGAGGCCTATGTTGTTGTGGTTGAACCATCATTTAAGGTACTCCCATCTGTGGCCAATGTGGATTTGGTGCACTGTACTATGACAGTGGTTGCATCTAAGGGTGGTAGGAGTAGAGAACAGTCCCTAGGATTACATTTGGGGGATATGCCATTATTGGCATGGGAGGAGGTAAGACTCCTATTCCTGGGGTCCTCGATAGCCTCGCTTCAACTTCATCATACAGACCTGAACCTTCCATTGCATCTTACAGGCTAAGTGGTCTTCTCAATTCCATAAACTTACAAACTTCTGGTTGTAGGCCTCTAAGAAAAACTCCCTTCTGGATCCCTTCATCCAAGTGATGGTTGGTCTATCTCTTCAGTATGGATTCCATTCTATAGACATATGCTTTCACCTGTTCACTAGAGGACCGACTTAAGCTCATAAACTCCTCTCGCATTTGCTCTTCAAAACCTTCACGCTTGAATCTATTGAGGAAGGCCAACTTCAAGTCGTCCCATGTGCCAAAAGCTCTTACTGCTTATCTCTCATATCTCTAAAACGCTATGCATTTAAAAGTGGTGGGAAATATCACCGACCAATGTCGAGGGTTCTGACATTGTTGGCTACACATGCTACCATGAACTCAGCTACATGAAGATCAGGGTCTTCATTGTACTCTCCCTTAAATATGGGGAATTGGACTAGATTCGTTGGCTTGCCATCAATATTTTCAAGACAAATCTGACTAGGATGACCGAGACCTTGAGTCGCCATTGGGACTTGTGTAAAGAGTGCCACAAGGGCGTCAAAGGAAGCTTCTATTGCTAGTTTATTCTCGACTTTGATTTTTTATTCTCTCTTCTCACATACATCTCGACTCGTTCTAGTGCTTACCTCTTGATCATGTCATTCATCAGGGAGTTGGCTCCACCTAGTTTGTCTATACTCAATAGAATAGAATCAGAAGGGCTTCAGTCTCTAGAGGACTCTCTTGCCAACATTTCTTCTACTTCCTTCTTTTCAACGTCTCTAAATTCAACTTTCATTCCACTATACAAGGCAAGAAATTTAGTTTTAAAGGTATCAAAACTCATTCTTCTGAGGATTTCCATAGTGCCATCGTCTTGGTAATACCAACTTCGAAGGGTTTCAATAGCATAGGTTGTGAAGAACCCTTTGTTTGCTAGCTTCTAGTGAGTTGCTAATTGGACAAATAGAAGGTTGTCAGTGTTTCAAGTACTCCACGTATCTTGTTGTTGAGTATCCATGAACAAATTCTAATTCTTTTTCTTCTCATTCTTGTGAACTTCAACAGACCATGACTCTTGAAGATTGTTCACAATCTCCCACTTGATGATGTCTGGAAATTCTTCAATGAAGGCCAAATCTCCCATGGAGGGTCATTCTCTCTATTTTTTATTCTTTAGTTTGTGGGAAACAATTGGCTATTGCGATACAACTTTCTATAGCTTCAAACAAAAGTGGGATCAATTTGTCACATAGAGGCCACATCAAGATAGTGACATGCTTCCGCCTTTAAGGGATACACTTTTTGTAGAAAGTGTCTTTGGCAATGAAGATCTCCAATTCTCTAATAGTTGCAAGGATTCTCCAATCTTCCATTACTTTTCTTCCTCTTCAACAATGCCACTTTTTCTATTTTTTCAACCTCTATTTGTGCTTATTGATGGTGGGTTTCCCCAGTTACACATAAAATTCATGGAGCCCCAAGAAGAACACTAAGAAAATGGAAAATCTACTACAAGAAAATCTATCTTATATCATCAATAAGCATGCTTTTCATATTTTAATCAACCACAAGAGAAAAAACAACAACAGATCTACATCAACAAAACTTCAATACTTTCTTCATATTCTTCATTAAAAGAACAAGAGAACACAAAGCAATGCTTCATTTTGAAAGGAAATCATCACATAGTATTCATCTTCAATAGCTTCATAGTCTTCATAGTCTCTTTCATTATCTATTGCTCATAAATACATTGTTTTTCATGAAAATTTAGCTATCTCTCACTCTCTATCTCTTTCACATATGCTCTCTCTCAATAGTACATTGGAATAATCAAGAATAATCATCCATAACCCTTCTTTGGTTGTGGATGCCCCTCCCAAGAGGTATGTCTACTATTAAAGGTCACTAGAGCCAATATAGTGCCCTTTTGTAGCTCAATAGTATCATTGTCACTTCAGTCTTCACTTGAGTGAGAGCAACCCTCCCACGAACATAAACAACCATAAAACCAAGGAAAAATCACACAAAAACTATGTGTATAACTCTTCCATTGATCTCAAAACTGAAAAGAAACCATAAATCTCTCTTTTAATAATGAACAAATTCGTCATCTTCATCATCTTCATCCATAGCTTCAACCAATGTGCACAAAAGAAAGAGAAAAAGGGAAAAGAGGAATTTTTTCTCAAAAGATAGAGGAGAGAGGAGAGAGAAAGATTGGCACCATCCAAAAAGGAGAATGTGTGTATCTTGAAAGAAAGAAGAGAAAGAGGCACATAATCAACCGTGCGCTCCAACCCACCTATTTTCCAAAAGACACACAACGCTTCATATTTTTTATTATTTCTTTGATTTTTTTGATACATTTTTATTTGTAAGGCTTTGGTCTTCTCATTTCAATTCTTTCTAAATTTTTAGAAGTACATGCACGTATATTTTTGTGTATACCATTTATTAATGATGGATGTGGATGTGGCCCCCTCATATCTCTATCTCTTTTTTGTGATTTTGCAACAATTTAGTATTATTCTCTTTAAAAAAAATAAAAATATGATGCATGCTTGGATTATTTTGTGCCTTGTTTTTATGCTTCTTTTGGGTGTCATCGTATTCCTCCCACATTGAAAAGTGAAGCATCCTCGTGAACCTTGTCAAAGAAAAACCACTGTCTAACACAAAGCACTTCCAAAATTGTTAGTAAAACAACTTCGATCACAAGGCCTAGCCATGGTAGGGTATAGGGACTCCAAACCATGACCACCAGAGTAAGGGAACTCCTGTCTCAATCATACTCCCACACTGAAAAGTTTGACTACTCTTCAAAGGATAGGACTCGATCTCTAACAAAAATCACAAGAACAACTTCTTCATGCAATGTATGAAGAAAGATGGATCCATCTTATAGCTCAAAGGACACTTCATTAAGATGAAGCTCTCACTTATATGCACATGTAGGGGAAAAGAGGAGAGTAGAAGATTATGCCCTTGTGAATAGCTTTTGTTTTAATAGATATCTTTTAATACATATTTTTTTTTTCAAGGGCTTATCTATCTTTGGGTTGTGCAATGTGAGCAAGGCTTTGACTCTAATGAATTAAAAAAAAAGGGTTCTTAGTAGGTGAATTAGGTTAGGAGACCTTAAATCTATATGATGATAGGGCTCAAAAAGGGGGTATCATAGGAGAAAGAAGGGAAGGTAATGTGTGCCTATTAGAGTGGATAATGACATCAAATGCATTAAGATAGAGGGTGGGGATTTGGAGATAAGAATTCATTCAAGGGAAAATTAAAGCGTGAATAAATTCTACTAAGCCTTCTTAAGTTGATTTTGTTTTTAATGCTAGAGAATTAGGCATTATCATTTATTTTTGTTTATAAAGATAATTAAGTGATATTTAATTTTTCAAAGTTATTACACCTTATTTTTTACGTGTCAGGTTTTATTTATTTAGCTCATTGTTGCATGGAAATTGCAAGGGAAGGGACCAAATTGGAAGAGGGAAGGAAACACTCATTGAAAGGTGATAAGGGTCTGAAAATTTGAGAAGGGAGAAGAGGATGTCTCTATTGTTGGTGCCTCCTCCTACTCCTCCTCCTCTTCTTTTTCTTTGAATTATTTTCCTTCAATGACTCCTACTATGCCACCATCTCTAATAGCATTGGGAGCAAAGGTTCATGGTGGTAGTGATGTTGAAGAAACCAAAATTGTTTGCACAAAGGATCGGGCTCTCTTGTCCATATTATGGCTCTCTTGTGCCATGGCAAGGGAGAGGGGAAGGAGGGAAAGCAGACTAGAGGCAGTAAGGGGGGAGGATGATGAAGGGGCAGGGGATAGAATTCACAAGGCCACGATGGGGAGAAAAACCCTCATGCTGTTGTATCCGCTTCTCTCTCTATCTTTGTTTGGTCATATGTGTCTCTTCTTCTTCTTCTTCTTCTTATTCTTCTTATTTTGCTTTTTTTCTCTACTTGACAGGGGTCATAGTTGAGGAAGAATAAATGTTGTGATTGTAATAGAGAGAGGGGGAAAAAAAAGGACATGCACGCACAGGGCCAGAATGGGGCACATTCCTTTCTTCTTCAGAAAAAGCTTGCATCCTCCTGCTTCAAAAATCCTGAATTGTTTTCTTCTTCTTCTTCTTCTTCTTCTTCTTCATCTTCTTCTTCTTTGTCTTAGGGGCTAAGTTGATGGAAAAATTTGTTGACGAAGATGGGGAGTACACTTGAAGATTGCTTGAGACATCATTATGGTCTTGTCAAGGCAATATAGCATAATTGAGCTCCTTGATGTCTTAGATTTTGGTAGCTAGTGGCTACTTGTAGTGCTTGAAAAGTATGGTGTACTGTTCCATTGTCTTTCATGCCTTGCTTACCACTATTGATTGTAATGGCATTGAGATGGAGTGCAAAAGAATTGTGCAAGTGGTTCAGGGTGACAGGTCTAACCATAGGCGAGGCGAGCTCCCTAGGTATGTCCTGCCCTTAATGTGCCCTAAAAAATTGTGGGGGGTGTACAAAGGGCTAGGGGATTAGGGACAGAGCCAGCCGACCAAGGTCACTAGACGTACCTAATTTGAGGACCCCTAGGTGCGGTGATGTGATTGTGTGTGCTCTTTTTTCTTTCTCTTTTTTTTTTCCTTTTCTTTTCTTTTCTTTTCTTTCTTTCTTTTTTTTTGGTGGAAAAAATGAATACAATCAGTTCCATACATTGAGGCTATTAGCCTTTCATTTGGATTGAGAAATGTTGGGATCCAAAGGCTATGAAGCATGGATATTACAGAGATGATTGTGTCACCAGCCTTGATGCTAGAGGAATTGTTTTTGAGATGAGGAGATACACTTGAGATTTTGCGAACCTCTTTGTAACATGTGAGACATCGAACAATTGAGGTAGCACTTGGAGTGAGCTGTGCATGGACAAGGGCAGAGCATCTTGCGAATTGAATCCTGGATGATGAAGAGACATTCGCCCTTGTTGAGAGCGTGGCTCCTGCCCAAATATAGAGTTTGGCCAAGAAGGAGGAGGTAATCGATGATTATGCTTTGGCCATGCTCAGTTGCAATATGTGCTTTCTGTAGAGGTGTCCTTGGGTTCTCATCCAGTGGCGTTTCCGTCATGGCTTTTGTTTATTGGTATTCCTAGCACTTCCTCCATAATGGTTCTTTGTGGGGTTGGTAGTCTTGTGGTGACTTGGATATTAAACGCTTCTAGACATTGACTTGTGTCATTCTGCATTCACTTGGAAAGGCGTGAGAGTACATACACATCACATGCTTCAACCATAATGAAAATATCCAGCTAAACAAGACATCGCCAACCTGAATCCCTTAGTTTTGACTTGATGCGTATCACCTACACTTGGTCATCATTGCTCATGGGGTGTGTTGGCCTTTGCTTCTTTTGGTATTATTTACACAGTCACAAAACATGTTGTTTATTTATGTACATGTTCATGAAACCATGTCACTCCATGAGGATAAAAACCAACTGTAGAACTCAGGATTGTACTCAAGTGTGGCACACATATCTAGCTTCTATGGTAGCCTACTTAGCAATAATAAATATTTGGCAACATCGAGTAGCATGGTGCCTTGTCCGAGTCTACTGGAAACATGTAGCTCCTCCTCAGTGAACTTTATCAATCAAAGGGCTCTCTAGGCTAGTTCCAGGTAGGTCCATACCTCGAATTGTAGCTAGAACTCGAAATGAAGTTGGTGCCACATAGGTCGACGGGTCTCTTTGGGACCGCCATTTGGCCAGTCGCTCCTCTGAAGACTGTCATGATTTGGGCTCCAAGTTCCGCCATTGTAGCGCAGTTTTCAAACCAATGTTTTTCAAATTGGCTTCTACCCTCTGATTGTCGCTTTAGTTCCTCTATCTCTAAGAGATTTGGTTGGCAGAGCATTTCATTAAATGTCACGGTTAAGCGTAGTTTGTCAGCCTCCTCGTCAGAGATGAGTCGCATGCGTTCATGTAAAAGCTTGTCATAATGTCCGTCTAGATATTCTTGCTCTTTCCACAATAGCGGATAAGGCAAATATTCCTCAAGCTGCTCCCTAGGGAATGTGCCCATGTCTACATGAACATAGACACGTGCGAATAATTTCAGTTTAGTGTCCCACTCGGTCAAGCACTCTGCGACATCTCTATGTTCTATGAGGGCTTGCTCAGTTGCTATCTCATGCAAAGTTCTAAGGGTTTCATTAGGCTTTAGCATAGCTGGGGGCTCATGCCTAGATGAGCAAGATTGATCAATGCCAGGATTGCTTATGCCTTCGAGGTTTTCATGTTTCTCCTGAGGCTTTATGGTAGTTGTGTCATGGTTCTCCTCGAATGTGACCGGTGTGGTCTTAGCATCCTGTTGTGACAGTGTTGCATCCACTCTTGATTGATCAAAGTGAGTTTCTCTATCGATGGATTGACTGTCGCAAGCAACAGTCGACGGTAATTGTTGCTTTGATTTATCAGAACGCATGGATGTGTCTGAGATTTCACCGTTGTTAGGAGAGATGGCAATGGGTTTATCTATGGATGAACCAGACACTTTGTTCATAATCTCTTCAGTACTCTTGGTCCCAATCTTCTTGTCATCTACGGTAGCTTGCGACTGTCGTTTTTGTTTTTTTCTTCTCTTTCTCTTGGGCACTAGAGGTATATCCTTTAAGGACTCAGGATCCTAAACTAGGTCAATAGTTGATGTGCTTGGTTGGGCCTTAGCATTCTCTTTCTGTGGCATGTCATCATGGGATTTTGCTACGGCCTCACTATGTTGAACAGCCTTGCTAAGTTGCAAGGGTTCAACTACCTCTCTTTTTTGAGAGTCTAGCTATCCAACTAATTCTCCTCTATTCAGCCCCGCATTCAATTGCATTGACAGTTGCTCCTGGTTAGACATTTGCTCTAGATTTTTGTTCTTATCTATTAGAACCTGTCTCTGTTGCTTCTTGTCAAGGTGAGTGTTGTGTTTAGAGCTGTTGTTCTCTTGCTCTGGAGGTTTGGGTGACTCTAGTGTAGAACCATGAGATGGTTTAGGGTTTTTGTAATGTAGGCTTGGAAGTAACCAATTGAAGAAGTCAGGGTTGTATTGATGGGAAGCATAGAGATCTAGGATTGCAGAGTCTTGAGTGAGGCAGAAGACATATGCGCTGACATCAAGTACCATGCTCCCTGCTCCTAGCCTACTAGCCACGTGTAGATCTTCTTCTAGAAGCACTTTATCATACAAGGGATGTTTTTGGACAGTGGTAGAAAGCTGGACATCATGGACAGTTGCCAACACTCTCAATGAGGTCGGGGCAACGTACGTGGAATCATGTATTGATGTCCAAAGGGCTTTCCTTTGCTCAGCAAGTGTCATTAGTCGGTGGCCAATTTTGGCTGCCAAACTTTGGTTGGAGTACCAATTTTGTGCAAAGGTACCTTGTCCTTTCCCTTTTCGTTTGATTGCTTCAAGCTTTTCCTTGTTTGTCTCGCATAGAGTTGTATGAAATGAGGGTATCAAGCACAATTCTCTAGCTGTGGCTTTTGGGATGTCCTTCATGACTTCTTCAACAATAGCTGCATAGCAGAAACAAACATGTTGTTGCTCATACCAAGTCAGTGGTTTAGCTATGAGATTTGTGTACTCTAGTGTTGGCCTTCCGATGCCCACATGGACGTATGCACATGCGATGGCTATCAGCTTGTGATCAAGCTTCACCATGCACTTCATCTCTGGTTCATTGGTTAGATGCGTCATTTCTTTGGCCAATTCTTCGAGAGATTTATCCTCAAGCCTAGGCTTTAGGTGCTTTGGAAGGATTGGAGGTGTCAAGGATGTTTGTTGCGACATCTCTTCCAAATGTGAATTGCTAAGGACATGTTCTGCAATGGGTGTTGACACGGCCAAAGGTTGTGACTGCTGTGGTCCCTGATTGGAAGTAGTAGTGGCTAGTTCAGTGGACTGGCTACAATTGGTAGATTGCGGTGTCAAGTCCTTAGGCAAATCAAAAGTGGTCGTGTCTTTTGTTGCCCTTTGCGCATTCACTTGTGCAGATTGAGCAGTGGCACAAGGCTACTGCTGCCGTGCTTCCTGTGTCCATTTAGGTGAAGAGGATGTAGGAGATTTGGGACTCCTACGTGGACTTGGCATTGACAGGAGAATTTTCTCGTGATTGTTAGATGATTTTGTCATTAGCTTTGTTGAGCAATCAGCCTTATTATGAGGAATATTGTGCATGTGGTGCTCATTATCCTCTTGGGAAGTCAAAGGCTCCTTGGGCACTAGTGGACCTTGTGCACGCTTGACAGTTACCTCTGATATCTGCTTGCTAAGCATGCTAGACTAAGGATCTACTTTTTGATAGGTCATATTTGGTTTCTTGATTTCAATCCTGAGGGGCTCAATCACTCCAATATTTTTTGTTTGAGACTTGGATTTTCATTTAGGTTTCCTCCTACGCCTCTTTGCTTTTGACATAATTTGGGCTTCTGACAGAGGTGGTTTAGTAGTGGGTTTTGGTACCGAAATCCATCGGTTTCTTGCATAATACCCTTGAGCACGAAGCAACGCCTTGGATATCCATTGTGGCGTTGTGCTAGCTCTCCATCGATGCCTTCGTCTATAAGGCTTGGGCTTCTTTCGTGGTCTTCTACGATATTTGTAAGTCCAAACCCTATCCTTGGCCTTGTCTCCTAACCTTTTTGTTTCAAGTATGGCCTCACTCACTAGTTCTCTCCCTTCAACCTGCGCTTGTATTAACTTTTTCAACAACTCCTTGCTCTCATTACTAGGCTTGCTTGGTATGTCAGAATGCTCCTTGCCCTTCCCTTGAGGTTTGGTGAGGTCACCCTTGCTAAAAGTTGTGATTATCCTCACACCTGGTAGTGTTAGGTGTATCCTTTGTGCTATATAGTCAGCTTCACATTTCGTTGCGTTTTTTAAGGTCCTTCCTAGGAGGATTTCCTTTCCACAATTCTTGCTATTTGGAGGAACATAGAACAGGGTTGGCAAGCTTTCTATTTCAATAGTTACAAGGATTCTGCACTTCCCTAGAAGTGCTTGTGGGTGTTCCCCGTAAGGATTAAGAGTTGCATCAGTCGGTTTGAGCTCTGGTTGACCTAGTAGATTCCATGCTTCGTAAGTTAAGATATTGAAATCTGCTCCTTCATCAATGAGAGCATCAACACTATGCTCTCTTTTTGCGGTGAGTTTGACCCTAAGATAAGCAAGTGGCACTATGTCTTCATCTTTCGGGTCTTGGTTTACAGCTTCAAGCCTTCTGATACATGCCTTTCAGTATCTAACTACATAGTCAGACGTGGATTCTCTACTGAGGTCTTGGGTTGTCTGTGCAACGCTACTCAAGATACATCTATCATCAGGTCTGTCATGTCTAGTCATCCTCGCATTGATAGCTTGATGATGTTGCATTCTGCTTTGACTAGACGCAGTTTGAACACAATGTACATGTGTTTTTGTGGTGTGGCATTTTTTCCCTTGATGGCTAGATTGGCCCGTTGAGGTTCTAGGGTCTTTGTTTGTCTTTGTTTGGGTATGGGCTTCTGTTTGCTGCTTTGCAAGTGAAGATCTATGCTTGTGTAGCACCATTACTACACTAGGGCCTAATCCGAAGGACCTGTTGCGGCGAGTGTTTTCTCTCCAGCCTACCGGGGGAGGTGCGGAGAGGGCAGAGCCCCCTCTACAGGGGTCTGGGGGGGCAGTCCCCCCCAGTCCGAAGGGCCGTTACAGTAAATACCATGCATGATTGGGAGGACCTCTGGTAGCTAATTTTGAACTATTTGCTATGGATTTTAGCCTAGTGATAGATCTATGATGTGCCTTTGGCTCTATACGATTTATGGAGTCTATTTTGGTGGTGGCAACTTAGTTTTTGGCCAAAATGGAATTCTGGAAAAATTGCAGTTTTTGGGCCGAGTCCCAAATTCGGTCGGCCGAGGGCTGAATATGAATGGGCCGAGTCAGCTGGTCGGGCCGAATGAGTTTTTGGGTCGAGTGGGCCGGGCCGAGGGCCGAATAGGAGCGGGCCGAGGGCCGATTCTGGTGGGTCGAGTCAAGTGGTCCGAGTGGTAGTGGGCCGAGGGCCGATTATGGGACTTGGCCCAGAATTGCCGTCACTCGAACACGCCGAGCGTGGCACGTTTTTTGCCGGCACAACGATAAATCGCCTGAATCACACGATTCAAGTCATGGCCTGTCATACACACCTCCAGATCAAAGCTATGGATGGAGGGAAAGAGTTGTATATACTTGGAATAGCCAATAAACTCCAAAATGCAAATCGGCAAACAAATCAAACCCTCATGCCCTGTTATGACAGCAGAAACCCTATATATACCAGGAATAGCCAATAAACTCCAAATTGCAAATCAACAAACGAATCAAGCCCTCATGCCCTATTATGACAGCGAAAACCTTGATGCTTGTTTTTCTTCTTTTTCTTTGTTTTTTCCTACCCTAATGCATCCAATTCACAAAGTAAATACCTACACTACTCCATCTCACAACATAAATCTCAAAAAAGCAAAAAACCTACTTGCCAAGGAGATCGAATACCATCTTCAACCCCCTCACTTCCTACCTATCTCAAGCACTGGTTCGGGGAAAACCCTACTTCAATGCTCGATTCGAAGCACGCAAGCGCTCAAGGCTTGAATCCGTTGGTCCCGGCAATGGAACCAAAATGTGGGAGCTTTCTCTCAACCGCCAAGACCCACGGACCGCTTATTGTTTCAAGCATTCCAAGCCAAGCACTAATGGCTACCTCTCACATAGCCGACGCACCATCCATATCTACGGGTGTAGTGAGCTTACCTCCATGCCGTTCGAGTTACCTCCTCTCCCGTGCACTCCGATAGCTCCATGATCCAAGTGCAAGCTTCAAGCAAGCTCCATCACCGCAAGCAAGAGAAGAGAAGAGAAGAGAAGAGAAGAGAAGAGAAGAGAAGAGAAGAAGAGAGGGAAAGATGGAGAGCTTCTCCACCCCACGGTCCCTCACCCTCATACACTCACTCCCTCACACTCTCACACTCCCTCTCTCAAGCACAAGCTCAAGCAAGCAAGAACATGAAGAAGAAGAAGAAGAGGAGAGTCACTTTTTGCCACACACAAGAATGAGCTTCTCATTCACTTTTCAACTTTATATACAAAACCCTAAATCCCTTTTGGGCGGTCATCCCCTTTTCCCCTTTTTTTACATGGCCGCCTGTAGCCTAGGCCCTTTTTCCCATTGTACTTCTATCTTTCTAGATTCCTTTCCACCGCCCGTCTACATTTACAAATTGCACGAGTGAGAGCCCGGTGCTCTTTAAATTAAACCATGATGCACTTGTGCTCTTTTACAAAAGTATTGATTCGCGCTTTTTATTGTGCGCACTTTTCCTTTATTTAGGACTTTTTTGCATTTCTTGTGCTTCCATATTTTTCTTGGCGCACCTTCGTCTTCCGTTTCACTTTTGCCTTGGCCTTTGTCTTCTGTTTTAGCTTTTTCAGATTTGTCACCTTGTTCATCTAACGGTTAACACTCACCACCACCATCTGTTCTAAATTTCTTCACACTTTTCCCTGTTTCATTCTCAACAAGTGTTAGCCATTCTTTAAACTTACCAAAATCTTGAGCCTTATCATGAAGGAAGTACACCCACATCTTCCTACTATAGTCGTCGACAATCAACACAAAATAAGAAGATCCCCCCAAGGCCCGTGTAGGCATTTTTTCGCATAAGTCAACATGCACCAACTCTAGAGAAGCCTGTGCTCTATTCTTGCTTTGTTGTGGAAATACCTTTCTATGTTGCTTGCCCATGATACAAGCTTCACATGGTTCCTTCAATTCAGTCATTGCAGGTAGGTGAGCAACCATACCTTGCTTGTGCATCTCCTTCAACACTGCAAATCCAATGTGTCCAAACCTTTCATGCCAAAGCTTACTTGTGCCCACTCTAACTGTAAGAGCACTTAGCTCATATAGGTTGTTTCTTTTTTCTCCTTTGCCAACAACTTTGCCACCACTGTCAAGAATTTCTGCACGTGTCTTCTTGAACCTCACTTCATGACCAAGATCAATTATGGCAGCAATTGATAACAGATTTCTCCTCATTTTGGGAACATACAACACATTTGAAAGCTTTTTGACATCACCATTTGAATCAAAAAATGAAATAGTACATGTGCCTGCAGTAGGGCATTTTGCATCATTTTCAACCGTCACAATGATGGATTCTTGTAGAGGCAGCATAGAACTGTATAGACCTTTCTTGTTGATCATGTGACGAGAGGCCCCACTATCTAACACCCATGAGTCAGTGGTACATTTTTCTTGCGCCGATAAGCACACCTCCTCAATGGTTGCCATGAATAACTCCAACTCTGCGTCAGCCGTATTGGCTATCTCTTTCTCTTTACTTTTAAGGGTACCATTCTTTTCATCTACCTTCTTGACATGACAATCTGCGATTGCATGTCCTTTCTTCTTATAGTAGAAGCACTCTCCTTGAAACTTCTTCTTACCACTCTTCTTCTTTTTATCACCATCATTTTTTGTGGAAGAACCACCTTTGCCTTTTGCATTGGCAGAGAATGCAGCATCTCCATTATTGCTTTCTTCTCAGGCTTTCAACCTCAACTCCTCCTCCAACAATAATGCACAAAACTCCTCAAAACTCAAAGCTTGAGGTCTCACTTGAGTATTAAGGGCAGTTACTAGTCCATCAAACTTTTGTGGATAAATCTGAAGACACCTCCGAGCTAGCTCCTCGCTAGTCTTTTGTATCCTAACACGAGCCATCTGGTCGCACAAATTCTTAATCTGAGTGATGAATGCTTCAGTTGTCTCTCCTTCAGCAAATTTCTCTACTGCCACTAGTTGATTCTCCAAGTTTTGAATCCTTTTTTGGTTTCGCATTTCATACTAACTCCTCAGTACATTCCAAGCCTCTAATACTTTAGTTGTATGCTGAATCAAAGTCAGAACAGCTTGTAACTAAGGCACACAATGCATCTGCATTCCTTCATTTCCAAGCTCATAGAAGATCTGCATTCGGAGGAATCATCACACTAGGATTTGATGGGTCGGGGGTAGGCTGTGGTTCTACGTCAATCCCCAACACAGTCTCCAAAAGCTCATAAGAATCAAGGATAGTTATAATTTTGAACTTCCACAAGGTATAGTTTGTACCATCTAACTTGCCTTCGCTGAAGGTTGGAGGACGAATCCTCAGTGTTTGAATAGCTGGTACAGCAGCACCACCTCCTGCACCGCTTCCTGATGTTGAACAGTGCGCGAGGGAGACGAGGAATGGAGGAAGAGAGAGGAGAAGAGAGACACAAGACACCGAAAGTGGAACCCCAGAAGTGCATCAACTGAGAACACATGATAGGAATATATAGAGGGGACCTGGGACGCTATATATAGACATACTATATATAGCTAACACCTGATGCGCCAAAACCGCTTCCAAAAGATGACATTATTCTTCTTTGTTATTGAAACCTTTGCCTCTTGTGCACTCTTCGATCCCTAGAGCCCCCTAGACTCTAATACCATGTAAAAATTACACGGCACAACGAACAGAATCTGAGAAAGAAATAGAGATAGAGAGTACACAACAGATAAGAGGAGAATTAGAAAATTTCTTTAGCTCCAAACAACTGATACAAGGATGGCTCTGTCCACCCGTGCGCTTCCATAGTGAAGCTTAGATGGCAATCTAGATAGAAGATAAGTGAAGAGCTTAAGGCTAGCTGGAACAACTCTAACTGGGTGAAAGATAGATGATCGATGGCTGTGAAGGGGTTTAGCTTTTATAGTCCGTGAAGGTGGTAAGGTCGGCATGACCGACCTACCATATGAGCCTCCACTAGTCGGCCAGGGAATATTCCCTTTACCATTAGGCCGCAGCCTTTGAACCCCAAAATAGGGGCCCCTTTTAACTCCCTTATCCCGCAACTCGATGCAATATGCCTGGAGTTGCTACCAACTTAACTACTCAGTCCAACCCAAATATTAGACCCACAATGGTCACCTTTTTGCCATCCGATCACATAGACCTCATCTGATATACAAGTCAGGACTCAACCAATATCTAGGCTCACATTTGGCTTCTCCTCATAATAGGGGCCTTACAACTTTAAGCACCATGGATCATTGGTGGCACCTTATGAGGGTGGGGCATTGAGCATATCTAACACCACCAACATTCCTTTCCCCTACCCTACTCCTTCCACCCCAATCCCCGCTCACATCCTTGACCCCTCCCCCCCCCACCCTCCAACCTGCTCGCCCACATCCTTGACCCCCTCCCACCCTCAAACCTACCCACACCCCCTTTACACCCCCCCCCCAACCCTCCAACCTACGCGCCCACATTCTTGACCCTCCCCACCCTCCAACCTGCATGCCCACATGCTTGACCCCCTCCCACCCTCAAACTTGCCCATCCTTATCCTTGATCCCCTCCCACACTCAAACCTGCACACACCCCCTTTACACCCCCAACCTTGTCCACCCTAAACTTGTCCCCATTCCCACCTCTCTTCCTTTGCCTCCCCACCCACACCACCATGCATATACCGCGTGTGAATGTCCCCTATGTGGTGGAAATTTTGTGCATGTTGATCATGTTTTGGGTCCCATCCCCCCCACGTACAGGGTAGTGTTACTGGGGTGATTACTATTGTTGGCCTGCGGCACGTCGTATTTGATCGTGTTTATGCGTATGTTCATTGTTTGCCCCCATTCACACGATAGGACGCGCATCCCATTTCACCCGTGCCATAGAGTTACCATTCACACACAATCACCATCAAGTATCATGCTATCCCAATCCTGATTATTTTAATTTAATTCTCCACACTTAATTGATGAAAAAATCATTATTATTTTTTTAAATGAGAAAACTCAAAAAAATCTTGAAAATAAAAAAAAGTAAAAAATTTTCCTTCATGATAATGAAAAACCACAAATACATAAAAAAATTTAAAAGAACACATTGGAGAATATTTATTTGCATTTAAACATAACTTATAAAATGAGAAAATACTTGAAATTTTTTAGAAAATTTTCAAAAATGATTGTTAACTTTTTAAACATTCATAAAAAATTCTTGTTTACATTTTCAATATTTGTGTAGCCATTTGCTTACTCAATTTTATTTATTTTAAAAATAAGAAAATTAAACAAAAAACCTAATGAAAAACAAATCATCCAACCAACCAATCAAAATATTTCAAGTCCTATTCACATCAAATGTGATATGATATCTAAAAATCAAATTTTGAACACAGCCCAATACACATTTTTCAAAATTCTAAGGATTCAAACACCACACAAAATAAAATAAAAAATAAAAATACAAAAATACAAAATCATAAAAGATACAACAAGAAGAGAAAACACATGAAAAAAAAACATCCAACACATGATCACCCAAGTGACAAACCCTTCCTTGTCTCCCTTCTTTTTACCATGGTATTTGTATTGATTTTTTCATACCTTACATGAAGCCGATTGTCACCTAGTCAACCTGTTGTTTTTGTACAAGGATTTTTCTGTTCTACAACTTGTTTTTTGGACGTGGGATTTTGTGCATCATACTTGCAGGTGTCCACAAAGCACCAAGTTCTTTTTCTTTTTCCCTCTTTCATATGCACTGTAACAGACATATAATTGTAACTAAAAATCAACCGAGCGTTGCACCCACCAAACAAACAAAATGTACCTCATAAATTTTTAATTAAAAGGAACTAACCCTTAATTTATAAAAGGAACTCCGCCATCGCACATGCACATAGTACCATGATCCACTTAATTTTTAAAATTAAAGTCCATGCATAGTGTACGCACACACACGCTATACTCATATTTAATTTGTAAATAATAACGAATCCCCCGAAGTCATGCATGCATGTACTTTGCACCACAAATCATTTAATTTTTTAAAAGTGAATTGCATTTGTAGAGACCCATACTTGAGTCCATTCAAGTCAGTCTAAGTAGGGGTTGGGATGCGAATACGACTCACCATGCATTAATGGGATAATTTAATAATGAAAACTATGATTAATTTGTCATCTAATAAAAATGACTTGTATAGTTTTCACCACCCACTTCACCGCACCATAGGTACACGCCATACGCTTATAGAAATTGGGGTTTCTTAGTTAGAGACATCGGTATTGTCCATCTGTATTTATTTTGATGATTCGATTCTATGGTTCATTCCTAATTTTTGGATTGTGTCTAGGATACGACATGTGTGGTATTTTCTTTTCTTTGAGTTTTTGCCTACAAGGTTTTCAAGTGCTTGTATGTCTGTATAGCATGAAGCTTGCAATCGCATATGTGTGTAGGTCATGTCAAATTTTCCATAGGATGTGGACTGCTTGGGGAGGTCTATGATCTAGTCCAATCAGTTTTTGTTGTTGTTTTTTTTTTCCTGCTATCTACATTAGTGGTGGTATGTGTAGGTTTTGCATGAATATTTTTTCATTTTCTTTGTTTTTGTGTGTGTGTGGGTGATTCAATGTGGTCTAAATGGCATCTTCTTCCACACTCTCGCTTTGTGATTTAGCATGTATCGTTACCAATTCACTCTCTTCTTTTGGATGATGATTGTATTCGCAAGGTTGGTCTTCATCTCTTTGTGCCCTTGAAGTTTCCTCTAGTGGATGCAAAGCTCTGTTACTCTTTTCTGGAGACTTACAAGAAGCTTTCGAGCTTGGTTTATGGCCGGTGGTTCTGTTCATCCCCTACTATTGTTAACAAGGCATTATTCCTACCATTTGCAACTTCCCCTATGCCTAGTGGTAATCATTTATTATCCACTGTAGAGATCCTTGCCTTGTTGCAGAAGGATGCCTCTACTCCTTTGGTAGCGAATAAAATTATCACCAGTTCAAGAGTGTCAATGGCTCATATTTCCTCTCCCTTATGGAAGCACTTATGCTAATTCCTCCACAACCGATTTATGTCAAGGCAAGCTTACGTTCAAGTGTTTGTCTCGAGAACTATTCACTATGTCTGTCAAAATCCTAGAGGGGGTTAAGCTTAATTGGACAACCTTTTTGTTGGCTAAAATGGATCAACATTTTTAGCATGTAACAAAGGGTCAACTCAATACTATTTCCTATGGGGTTTTTCTATGGAAGATCATTCAATTGGCACCTCCCCCAAGTGGCCTTTTTGTGCCTAATCATGTTCCATTTCTACAACAATCTCCTTCTTCTATTCCTTCTCATTCTATGAAAGCGAATTTAGATTTAGCATATGTACACCCCCTGTTAGAATCATTTGTAAAAAGTGTCGCACATAGGGTCCTTCTAAACCTCTCCCTGTTCCAACCCTTGTGGTATAGATTTCAATACCTAAGGTGTCTAGTAGTTCCCTTCCCTCATTCCTATCTTGTACCAGCCTCTTTGCAGCACAACGGGAAGGACAATCAGATCCATAGATTCCTCTTTCCTTGCAAACAATGCTTTCTGGATCTAAGCTTTCGCAACTAGTTTTTAGTGTTCAAACTTCTTTCGAGACCTCCATGACCTCATGTCTTCAAACAATCTATATAGTAGTGTACACCTCATTGTAAGACAAAGTGACTCTTAACCAATCAACTTAGCAAGGCTCTAGAGATTTTAGCTTCTGAGAAGCCTGCTTTAGGTGATATCCATATACAAATGACTACACCTACAACTTTGATGGATTCACAAAAAGCCATAGTCAAGGAGTTAGAAACCAAAGTTGCCACTTTAGAAGAAGAGAACATGTCCTTAACCAAGGAAAAAAATGAAACTCTTGAGGAAATAATAGAATCAGTTCATAAGCTTGGTATATGTGAGGGCTAGTTGTAGTATTCCCAAGAAATTGTAGAGTCGCATAAGAAGTTTATTGAATAACTTAACCAGAAAGTTTCTACTCTTTCTGTTCCTCATCTAGCACCAGTGTTGTCTTCTTTGTTGTTTTCTAAGGAAGAGCTAGATTAGTTGCAATGGAAAGCTAAATTATGTGATGGATTCTCTACTAAGGTAGAGCGCCTTCAGCAATGTATGAATTGTGTTCAATAAGATTTTGTCCACTATGTTGAATTCGTTTCACCTACATCATCCTTCTAGATTAAGTAACATCAGCAGTGCTTTGCATTGTACATTTCCTTGAGTAATGTGGACTTTGAACCTCTAAAAGACGAGTGGCAGAACATGTGGTCTATAGATTTACTCAAAGGAGTATTTGATAGATTTGTTAATGAGTTAATCTCTCATGAAGCCCAGTTATTATCTTTTATCTATCTTCGAGGAGATCTGCACATCCCTAATGAGGAGGACATGAATCTTTATATAAGAGATGTGATTTTACAAGCAGTCGTATATGTACATTCTACTAAGATGACTTTGGTCGATGACCTAAAGAATTATCATCAACAAACATTATGTTGTAGAGGCTATGCTTGGCATTCTCCTTTGGCGGATGATATTATGGATCCTTGTCGATCGTAGTGTCTTTAATAAGTCGGATACCCAGCCATTGCGATCCGAAGTGTTGAACCATATTGCTAATAATCCCTTATTCACTAAGGATTTCTTTTCAACTTTTGATTTTCAATGTTACATCTACCCATATGATCCTCATGATATCATTTCTTATTCCCTAACTTTCTTATCAATTACCCTTATATATTGCCATCCTCACTTCTAATCCAGATAGTATCCCTCTCTTATCTTTTACCCTTGCAATTTTCCCTCAAATTCTAGTTTTTACTACTTGTCCATTTATTGCTAATCCTATATCTTCACCTACTCCTATTGAACCTACTCCTGTTGTCCCACCTATTCCCTCTATTTTTCTAGCAAAATCCCTTTAGAAATTTTTACTTTATTTTTCTTCTTTCCCATCATCATTATCACTTCAAAAATCTTCATTTTATGAATTTGTCCTACCCACCTCTTCACTATTCCCCTCTTATTTCCTTACCATCTCCATCCGACTATATTAATCTTCCTCCATAATCAATGATGGATACTCATGTGTATGACAGTGATATCCTTCGTCAACAGCAACGAACATTGAATGATTCTTTGATAGAACCATTGTTTAATTGGCCTATCATTCTTGGGTCATGGGACACTTTTGTACAATGTTCTACTTCTTATCTTCAATTTGCTAGAGCGCATGCTCATTCTAAGGATACCTTGGTGGTGCATTTGGCATCTCATTTTTGTTGGTATCTGGCTTTTATGCATCAAGAATCTCATCTAAATACTCAAAAGAGTATTCTAAACTTGACAATTAATCATAATGAGGATGTGATTGTTGTTCAAATGGATATCCTATATTATTTTGCACAAGCTTTTCCTGCTAGCTTTATTATCCTATTAGAAAGGGTGTGTTATTTACAGTTTCTCTAGAATGTATCTCTACATTTTGTGGATGAGAATAAGAGTCTAGAACGTCTCAAGCTAAGTATGAAGTTCAAGAAAAATATATTCATCCTACATAGCCTATGGATACTCTCTTGGTTGTACTAACCTTTTTAATAAAAATCTTTATCTTTGCTCTCCATGTTTTGGGAGCATGTGCCATTTAGACTGCATTGTCTTGTGTCTCTGTATGTTCTATGATGTATATGTGGAGTTTTATTCATCTTGCGTGGAGTTGAAGATGAAGATGGAGCTGATCAAGAAGTTGATTGATGGTGATTTGTGATTTTATCTAGTGGATTGATTCTTATTGCAAAAGTAACCTCTTATATCCTTTAAAAAAGTTTGTCATGCTTTTCTATTTCTAGGCTACGTTAATGGATAAAGGTGTTTTCCTTTCGTCGCAATTCTTTATTAGATGTAGGTTATAATTTGGGGACGTATTTGGATGGTGTTTCTTGAAGTTGCTATGGAAGATCAAGCTGAGCTATGTTTTGAACTTTTATTCTCTTTTCTAAGGTCTTAAGGACGCTCCTTGATTAAGTGCGGGGATATGTTGAGAAATAATATGACTATGTTTTTGGATGTTTTCTGTTGGATTTTTGGGTGATTTTTGTATGATTTGAATGATTATTGATTGTTTTGGAAGTGTTTGAGAGATTTTTGGATAATGTTAAATAGATTTGAGAAGCTCATGATGTTTTTCAATGGAGATATGATGTGTTGAAAGGTTCTATTGAGTGTCTGAAAGGTTTTGATTGGTTCTGTTTAGCTTCTCTTTCGTTATGTTTTCCTTCTATATGAAAGGTTGGAATGATGATTGATGGAGTTTGAGAGTGTTTGGAAGCTTATTGAATGATTCTTTATGGTTTTGAATGGTTTTAGTTGAGCTAAATGCTTTTTGATGACTTTCTGTTAAGTTTCTATTGAGCTTATGTAGAGCCTCTGTTTCTGTTCTGTTTTTGCTTTGTATACCTCTATAAGTGTTCTATTGGATGAATGCGTAGCCTAGGGAAGTTTTCCAATCTTGGAAAGAGATGAATACAATTTCAAAATAGCTCAAAGAAGTGGAAGAAGTAGCTGCTAAAGACTTAAATAAAGACTGAAGTGATAGTGACATTGTTGAGCTGCGAAAGGATAATGTAGTGGCTCTATAAATGTTATGTTGGATGAATGTGTAGCTTAGTGAAGTTTTTCAATATTGGGAAGAGATAAATACAAGTTAAAAATAGCTCAAAGAAGTGGAAGAAGTAGCTGTTGAAGACTCAAGTGAAGACTAAAGTAATAGTGACACTATTGAGCTGTGAAAGGACACTATAGTGACTCTAGTGACCTTTCATGGTAGACATACCTCTAGGGAGGGGTATCCATGAACAAAGAAGGGTTATGGATGATTATTCTTCATTATCCCAATGCACTATTGAGAGGTAGCATGTGTAAGAGAGATAGAGAGTGAGAGAACCAATTTTTCATGAAAAACAATGTATCTATGAGTGAGAGATCATGAGAGAGACTATGCAGACTATGAAGCTATTGAAGATGAATACTATGTGATGATTTACATTCAAAGTGAAGCATTTCTTTATGTTATGTTGTTCTTTTAATTAAGAATCTGATGAAAGTGTTGAATTTTTATTGTGATAAATTCATGGGAGAATTGTTATATGATGTTGCGTGAAGATTTGAGAAGATTGGTGTTGTTTTTTTTCTTGTGGTTGATTAAAATATGAAAATTTTGCTTATTGATAGTAAAAGATAGATTTTCTGGCATTAGGTTCCCTATTTTCTTGGTGTTCCTCTTGGGGCTCCATGCATGTAGATGTATACAAATATAAGTAACACCACAACACGAGCTATATAGGAAGGCCATACAAAATGTTTTCACTACTAGCACTAAGGATGTAGCTGAGTTGAGGGCACAGTTGAGCTTAGCCAATGTAGCTCTAAGCAATCTAAATTATGAACAAGCACTTAATTTTGGAGCCTAGCCCCAATAAGAGAGACTCTTATACACTATCTAAGGAGTATTAGCTATGGAGAGCAAGAGCTAAAAGATGTAGGACTAGAAGAAATGGAGCCATTTGAATCTAAATAATTTATACCCATAGAGCCACTAGGCAAAAGATGCCAGGTTTTTTGTAGCCCTCGCCTATTCCAGATAGGCCTTGATAGAGCATTGCAATGGACTTTATTTTTGAGCTTCCTAAGACACCTACAAGGGAATGATGGGATATGGACTATCATTTGCACGTTTAGCAAACAAGCCCATTTCATTCCGGTGAGGAAGAAAATAAAGGCAAATCATATGGCACAATTGTTTTTGCAACACATCTTTAAGTATCATGATATGCCAGAGTCGATCATTAGTGATCAAGACCCCCAGATGACCAGATTATTTTGGAATGTCTTGTTTGAGAATATGGGTACCATGTTAAAATTCTCATCATCCTTCCATCTGCAGATAGATGGTCAGTCTAAGGAAGCAAATTCCATAGTGTTAGATCTTTTGAGGTGCTATTTTTTAGACCACAAGACACAGTAGTGAGAGCAATATTTGCCCTTGGTTGAGTTTGCTTACAACAACACAGTGCATAGTTCTATGGGCAAAGCTCCATTTGAAGTGGTTGAGGGTGGCAATAAGGCACCACCTATTCTTCAAACTAAGGATAAGATCTTTGAGGCTGATCCTTATGTGGAAAACTTGGATGTAGCCTATGCAAAGATAAAATATGCACTTCATGTATCACAAGAAAAGCAAAAGAGGACAGTTGATCACCACAGACGTGCTTTGCAATTTGCAGAGGGTGATTATGTATTGCTGCATTTTGAAAAGGCAAGGCTGAAAAAGATGAAAGGAAGAGAAAGATTGTATCTGAAGTTGAGTATGAGATACTATGGGCCCTTCCATGTGTTGGAGAAGATCAGCAATGTGGCATATCCTGGCTGAAATTACATCCACGTTGGCGGATACACAATGCCTTTCATGTCAATTTGTTGAGGCCTTTTCATGGTGATGTGCCAAAGGATATGACTGCTAAAATTCAGCCTAAGGTTGAGGAGCTAGATGAGATTTTGGTACCTTAGCAAATTTTGGCACATAAGGAAAGAAAGGTCAAAGGTAAAGTTTCCAAGAGATACTTGGTGAAATTTCAAAAATATTCACCAATGGATACCAAATGGATGGAAGAGGATGACTTGGCAGACCATCCTCAGTTGTTGCAGCTTTACCTAGATGCCTTTCAGTTAGAGTTTATCAGGTTCAGTAGAGCAAGGGTCTGGAGCATTGCCTGATGCTCAAGGGGGAGGTAGCACTTCCCCTCCTCCAGTTATGGACAGCTCTCGTATATAGTGAATCTCGGATGTATTCAGCATCCAAGGTACTGCGCTGGCAGTATGTTTGCCATGAGATCACTACTTAGTGTACTAGTCATTGTGAAATGTATGCATATGAGTATGAGTTTTACCTGGGCACTTGAACTATGCTTTTGCATCAGCTTATGATCAATTTAGCATGAATTTTGCCTCAATTTTGAGACAAAAATTTTGATCAATTTTTTATCAACTTGAGAACCATTTATGGTCACTTTTTGGATCAGTTGTGTAGCATCAACTTTTGCACTCATTGCTGGTTAGTTTTTGCAATGAGTTTGTGATTAGTTTGGGGTCACATTTGTAGCAGTTTATGATCAGTTCTCAGATCAGCAAAGTGATCAGATTATGCTCAATTTTCAATGGTTTACATCTAGTTCCATGGACAACATCATATGTTATGATGCCATTGATGTTTTAGCCATGGTTTATGCTTGGTTATGCTATGATGTGGTTTGCTTTTGCCAAATAAGTTGAGCTCATGAGAAATAGACATATCACATGATAATCTGGCAATGTTTTTGAGATTATTTGTGAGTCTTATGTTATGTTATATTGGCTAGTAATTTGTTGGGCATATGGAATGGTTGAACAGCAGTGTGCAATGTTGTGTTGATTATGATGTCCTATGGAAATTCCAATGTAGTACTTTGCTCTTAATGCATTTGGCAGTGCAATCGAGGACGATTGCAAGGATTTCAAGGGGGAGAACTATCATGAGGACATGTATTTTTGAAACCTCACTTGATATGTGGATTAATTTTTAATCACATGATTAAGTAAATGATGCACATGTGAGGTGCAACTGGGATCAAAGTAAATTTATGAGCCCGAAACTCAAAGAAATCACGGGATGGCAAAGGAAAAAGTTGTTATAAGTTATGCCGCACATGTAATTGGTGGTATCTAATGTCAGTTGTTGGCCTAGGTCATCCATTTGGCCATAAGTGTCAGTTGGATGACACTAGAGAAGTGGCGTTTAATGGTACCTAACGCCAATCTGATGGTCAAAGATGGCACATATACACTCGGGAATGGAAGTTGCCTAGCCAATTTAATTATTGGCCAGTCAGATTATTTTTCAGTGCATCAAAATAATTATTAGATTAATTTGCAGTATTTAAAGGCTAAAAATTAATATTAAATTATAAAAAATGTTGGAAAAACCATTTGGGAAGGCTACCACTTAAGTTATTTTAACCCATTGTAACTTTTGCATACATTTTTAAGGTATGTGATAGTTTAAAACTTATTAAAAGCACATACATACCAAAAGGATAACAAAGAGAGGTGCAATGAGATTTCTAGGACAAACTTGAATGTTGAAGATCACTCACAATCTTGACACAATAGAACGTTGAGTCACAATAAGGAATTATATGGCTTTCATGTAAAATTTTACACTCTAATTTGAATACATTCTCATTTTGGAGTTATCTAGCTAGCTTTTATTTTCAATCGTATGCATTTGTCGCATGATAGCTTTACACTTGGTATTCAAGTATTGCAAGTGGAGGATGCTCAAGGGTGAATGGTTTGCCTTGATCAAGACACACGTGACAATAGAATTGTGGGTGTTATTATAGTTTGTGAAGGTCATCAGCCCCAAGTACTATATATGGAGGATGATTGGCCCTTAACTATAATGCAGCAAGATATTGCATTACTAATGAAGTTCACCTACTATATGGAGGAGGATGATTGGCCCTTAACTATAATGTGGCAAGAGATCACAATACTAATGAAGAGTCCAGCTACTCAAGGATTCCTTGAGTTAGCATTATAATTTACTCATCATCGAGGATATACCTAGGGTTGGGAACATAGGATTTTAGTAGGCTTACATGGAATATTGTATGGATTTTTAGGTGAGGAGGTAGAGTTGGTCTATAGGCATGTGTTCCAAGGCATTTTATGCTTTTGTATAGCCCACAATATCTAGAAAAAAGTTTCTTGAATTTTCCAAGAGATAAAGAACTTTTGTATAGACCACAATATCTAGGATAGAGTTTCTTGAATTTCCAAAGAGATAAAGAACGGGTCATCAAACCTTGAGGAAGAGCATGTCACCTTCCTTAAAGATTTAATCCATCCACTTTGGGTTTGTCTAAGCCTTTGGAAAATCTTGTGTTGCCTTTATGTCTTAATACATTGCCTTGACCTGTCCCTGGATGTTGTCTAAAATCCTTTTGAAGGCTTTAGACAAATTTAAAGGGTATAAGCACTCTTGCCCATATAATGCTTTGAATGGTGTCATCTCGATGCTTTGTTGGAATCAAGCATTATATGCATATTCTACCAATGGGAGGTATTCAATACACCTCTTTGGTTTTGTGCTACAGTAGGCTCTTAAGATATCCTGTAGGACTTACTTGACTCTTTTAGTTTGCCCACATCGGTTTGTGGGTGATAGGTCATGCTAAAATATAGCTGGATCCTAATGGCCTAAAAGGGACTAGTCTAGAATTTGAAGGTAAAGAGACTGTCACAATCACTAATGATCCTTTTTGGGAGTCCATGTAGTCAAAATATCTCATTTTTATTGTTGATAAAGATCCTAGTGATGTCTAAAGCATTATGACTTGACTTGATAGGGATGACATAAGCTATCTTACTAAGCATATCCACAATCACTAGGATGGAATTAGTGGGTAGTCCACTATAAAATCCATGCTAATATATTCCCACTTCATCTAAGGAATATCAAGAGTCTCTAGTTTGACAGGCATCTTAACTCTTTTAACCTTGATGCTTTGACAACTCAAGCATTGGGTTACGTATTTAAGGGTATTTCCTTTCATTCTTGGCCAATAATAGCTACTTTTGACTACATTTAGAGTCTTGGCATAGCTTGGGTGTCTAGCCACGCGGCTATTGTGTGCTTCCCACAAAAATCTCTTTTTAGCTTCCAACTTTTGGGGTACATAAAGCATTTGTTCATAGCACAATAGCTCATCTTGAAGGAGATAATTCTTGAACTTGGCCTTATCCTTTAGGGTCTTCTTCTTTAGATGGAAAATCCTTTTTATCTCTAGGTATTCTAGATCCTTGGGGGCTTCAATAGCAAGTAGCCACTCCATTGAGAATGGAATTGCTAGGCATTGAGATGAGACTTGCAATGATTTCTTGTCTTGAAGGATCTTCGATTATTAAGGCATTCAAGAAGGCTTTTTGACTGAGAGAATCAACTACCTTTTTTTTTCAAGGGAGATATTTGATCTCAAAGTCAAACTCTTACAAGACTTCAATCCACGTTCTTTGCCTCATGTTGAGATCCCGTTGAGTGAAAATCTATTTAAGGCTCTTATGATTAGTAGATGAGTGTGAATCTATGACCAAGTAGATAGTGGTGCCATAGTTTGAGAGCATGACTGACTGCTAGTAGCTACAAATCATTTGTAGCATGCTTATTTGCCTATGGCTTGATTTTCCAAGAAGAGTAGAGGCTATGGATCAACGTTCTTGCAAGAGCACACAACACATTGCTATAATGCTAGCATTAGTTAGGACTTCAAATTCCTGAGAGAAGTCATGTAGATTTAATATTAGTGTAGCAGTGAAGAAATGCCTTTAGCTTGTCAAAGCTCTCTTGCTCCATAGGGATCCACACTATCTTGGTTTGCCACTTGAGTGTTCGCTTTCATGGATGCATATAGAGAGCAACACACAGAGTGAAGCAACATGCTTCCTCTCTTATTCTTCTCATTTATAGAAAGAACATAAGTCAAGTATTTATAAGTCACGAAGGACCATTCATACCAACCATAAAGACTAGAGTACCGACTTATTTAAATACTTGACTAATATAGCTAGACTAGCTGTGTCCAGTTCATGTCCACACATGAAAGAGATTGATTTTCTAACACTCCCCCTCAAGCTCAAGACAGTATCTGTCCACCAAGAATTTGCCTAAAACCACAAAATTTATCTTTACCCAAGGACTTGGTAAAGATATCCGCAACCTGTTCATCTGTCTTTACATGCATAAGATCAACTCGTCCTGCAAGAACCATCTCTCTGATGAAATGGTAGTGTACCTCTATGTGTTTCGTCCTGGCATGATAGACTAGATTCATAGCCAGGAGTACACTACTCAGATTATCACATAGTAACTTCACTGGAGCATCTACTTGTATGTCCAAATCAGCCATAAGCTTGAGCAGCCATTAAATATCGCATGCTGCCAATGCAGCACCCTTGTACTCTGCCTCAGTACTCGACAAAGCAATCGTAGGCTGCTTCTTGCTGCTCCAGCTAATCATACCGCTACCAAATCCAAATGCATATCCACTTGTAGATCTACGGTCATATGAGCAACCTGCCCAATCTGCATCCGTGTATCCAGTCAATGTCAAGGGCTTATCTTTGACATAGAATAGCCCATACTCTACGATGGACTTAACATATCTCATAATGCGTCTAATTGCATCCAAGTGCGGCTTTCTAGGCTTCTGCATAAACTGGCTTATGAGCCCTATAGCATAGCTCAAGTCAGGCCTAGTGATGGTCAAGTAAATCAAGCTGCCGACCATCTGCCTGTACATAGTCACATCCTCTACTTCAACCCTAGTGTTCATGTCTAACTTGACATTCTGATCAAGACGTGTATCCAACAGTTTGCATTCAGCCATGCCATACTTCTTCAACATCTCCATGGCATAGTGCTTCTGCATCAGCCATAAACCATTTCAGCTAGAACTATCTCAATGCCCAAGAAATACTTCAGTTCTCCTAGGTCTTTCATGTCAAATTCAGATTTCAGCATCTTCATTACATGCTGTATGCCCAAGTCATCATCACCAGTGATTATCAAATCATCAATGTATATGACCAGCACTACCAAGCCACTGTTAGTCTTCTTTGTAAATAGACTATGATCAGCCCTGCCAACAGCAAAACCCAATCTCTTCAAGTACTGATCCTAGCATGCCAAGCTCTCGGAGCCTGCTTCAACCCGTATAATGCCTTTTTCAGCATGCATACATAATGCTGAAAATCAGGGTGAACATACCCTTCCGGCTGAACCATATAGACATTCTCTGCTAGGTCATCGTTAAGAAATGCATTCTTAACATCCATCTGTTGCAATTTCCATCCTTTAGCAGCATCCAAGGCAATCACAGTGCGTATGGTTGCCATCTTGGCAACAGGGCTGAATGTTTCCTCATAATCAAGTCCATACTGTTGGGCATACCCCTTTGCGACCAGCCTGACTTTGTATCTCTCCACACTACCATCTGACTTGCATTTGATTTTGTAGACCCATTTGCAGCCAATGGTCTTTTTCCCTTCAGGTAGTGGCACTAAATCCCATGTCTTATTTTCAGCCAAGGCATTCATTTCTTCGTCCATGGCTACACACCAGTTCTCATCTTTCACTCCTTCAGCATATGTACCTGGTTCTTTGACCTCCATCACTTTTGTCATGTAAGCATAATGCTTTGCGGAGTAGCCACTGTATGTGAACCTGTCAACAGGGTACTTGACCCTCTGTGAGCGTCTAAGCTGTGGTGCACTACTCGATTCCCCTCTCTCATGAGGCGAAATATACTTGCTCTGCCTTGTGCCAGGCGTATAAACAGTCGGAATACCAAGTTCACTGTCTAAAGTATCAACAGACTCATAGCCAGAAGTCATTTTGCCAGGTGTCATCATACCAGATGCATCCTTAGTAGCTTTCTCTTTTCCTTTGCTTTCCAAGACATCATATCTCCCCCTCGCTACCATAGTAGTGTCAGTTGGACGGTGAGCTCCTCAATCTCCCTGTCCATGGGGATATAGTCAGACTACTAGGTCCTGTCATAGCAGTGCTCTGCTGTAAATCAACTATAGAGACATGAGTGGAAGGCATATCCGATGGCACTGCAACTGGTGATACATACCAAGAGCCCATCTCATCAAAGATAACATCCCTGCTCTCACCAAAGTCTCCCTGGTAGAGGGATCATAGCATTTGTATGCCTTCTTCTCCTGCGAATATCCAATGAAGACACACTTATGCGCTTTGGGATCCAACTTCTTCCTTTTCTCATCTGGAATATGCACATAAGCAAGACAGCCAAAGACTTTCATGTGACTTACATCCGGCTTATAGTCATACATCTTCTCAAACGGTGTCATCTCATGAATACCTGCAGTGGGAGTCCTGTTCAAAATGTATACGGCTGTCATAATAGCCTCTGCCCAATAGTAAAGTAGCATATGCTTTTCATTCATCATGACCCTAGCAGCTTCCATCAAAACCTTGTTCTTTCTTTCAGCTACTCCATTCTGTTGCGGAGTGTAGCTACAGGTTAGCTACCAACGAATGCCATTTTCAGCCAAGAAATCATCAAATTCATTTGATACATACTCCCCACCACTGTCAGATCTCAAGCAAGAGATGTAGCATTGAAACTCCTTCTCAACCTGTGCTTTAAATTGCTGAAAAGCAGCAAAGACCTCATCTTTTGTTTTCAATATGTAAAGCCAGGTATAGCGATTGTAGTCGTCAATGAAAGATACATAATATCTGGAACCTCCCATAGATGCATTATGAGATGGCCCCCAAACATCAGAGTGCACTAACTGCAATGCCTTACATGCCTGACAAATGGCAATCTAGACTGCTTACCGAACTGGCAAGCATCGCATACATGACCAATATCTGAATATTGAAACTTGGGTAAAACCTGTAACCAACTGTTTTTTTTGCATAATTTGCAGCCTTTGCAAATTGACATGCCCCATTCTCTTGTGCCATATTTCCAAATCTCTAACAGTGCTAGAACCATGGGCAAACATAGCTGAATTCAGCTCTGGCAAAGAAGCATCAAGAGTAAACATTCTGCCATTCCTGTGACCACGAGCTATCAACTTGCAGCCATTGCCAAACTCTTCAATAAAGCAGCCATGCTTATTGAATCTAACCTGCAAGTTCTGCTCTATCATCTGATCAACAAACAATAAGTTCTTTATAATTGAAGGGACGCCCCCCCACACCCCACCTCGGAAAACCCCGCTCCCTCCACGCCACCCCACCATGGCTCCGAAAACCCGGCTCGACCCACCCCACCCCGCGTCACCCCCCACGACACAGCACACCCCCCCCCCCTCCACCCCACCTCAAAAAACCCCGCTCGAACCACCCCACATCACACTGCATCATCAGATGATTTTTCAGCAGCCTTATCTTTGGCATATTGCATGGCAAACAGTCTATCACCAGAGTCATCTGCCTAACTGGACGTAGCATAGTGTCCATGCTGTTTTCCCTTCTGGTTTCCCTGCTTCTTCCAACAGTCCTTTGTAATATGCCCATACTTTTCGCAGTAATGACAATCCTTATCCTTATTCGGATTGTCAGACGAACACTGCTACTGCCATGAGCCTCTGCCCACAGGAGTTAGATCTCCCCCTGCCTCAAAAACTTCCACCATCTCTTGCATTTGATGACGGCTGATTGCTATTACCATAGGATGCATTCTGCTGGCCTCCTCTGCCAGATCCATAGCCCCTACCACGGCTGCCACGGCCACGCTGATTCGAGTAAAAAATTGCATCCTTATTCTTTGAACTGCTTGACCCTGTAGCTAAGCCAAGCTTCACCTCTTCATGAATCAATAATGCAACCAGCTCATTAAAGTCGGGCATTTCAGCCTGCACAGACACTGAAGTGTCAAAAGACTTGTATTCAGGACCCAAGCAATTCAAAGTCACTACAACCATATCTTCATCTTCAACCCATGAACCAACAGATGCTAGTAGCTGATCTACTATGGTCTTAACCTCTGTGACATAATCCTGTATGGATCTGCTCTTTCTCTCCATGTTATTGAATTTCTGCTTCAATTGTATCTTCCTGGCACTTGTGGTTGTGCAATAATATTTGACCAATATGTTCCATGCATCTGCTGGGGACTTACAGTTCATGATCTGCATCACCATAGCATCCGAGATGCATAATGACAACCAATGTAAAACCCTGCGAGCTCTTTCTGTCCAAGCTCGATGCGCTCATCTTTGATCAGCTGTAGGATTTCTTTCTGGAACTTCAGGTTCAGCCTCAACACCTGTCACTAAGTCCCAGTATCCCTTGCCTATCAAAAAGTTCTCCATGTAGAACTTCCATATTGCATAATTGTTGCTATCAAGCTTTTCCCCCACAATCTGGGTTATGTTGTCAGTTCTATCTACATTTGCCATTTTGTAGACACTGGCTGACTACCTGCAAACCAAGGTCTTCTTAACAGTTCAGTTTCAGCCCGCAACTGTTTATGATAGTTTTCTGCAATTAATTGCAATAAAAAACCAGGATATTGCAGCCCACTGACAATCCAAAACATCCCACAAACAAGTGGCCTAACCTATAGGTAAAACCGTCAATACATATGCTATGTATTTGCTTCAGTTTAAACTCCTGCAACCTCACTGCCAGGGTACATACATGCAGTTTGAAAACTATAATCTGTGAGTGACCAGCAGTGGTTTCAAGCCCAAAACTGAGTGGTATATGATCCAAATTACACCTACAGCAGTTCAAATATTAACCTCTGCATACAAGGTTCCAAACAAGTCAATCTGACACTTTATACATGTGCTGCAAGTACAAAAGCATAGTAATCTGGTTGCAGGTTTCAATCAACCAAAGACATTCAATCACAGTGCGTGTATTTCAATCCAAGAACTCCAAATACATTCCATACATTCAGTACTTGATGATCAATTCAATATATGAGGATTCGGGTAACCACAGACAACCCGTCTTCAAGGAGTCAAACCCGTCTTCAAGGAACCAAGTCAGAAGATGCATCAACTATTTGTAACCAGCCCATACATTGTTATTACATTTATTCTCTACTCCATATTTCAGTCTTTCAAGAGCATTCAATGCTCATCTCAGGTTGCATAGTAACTGTCAAACATATTTCAAGTCATACATCCGATTGACACCAACTAATGTAATGCAATGCTTCAGATGAAGACAATGCTTGTTGCCCACAGATTTTGACAATTTTCCAGCCTGTTTACACTTCTAGATCTGAGTATTTCCTTCAAGGGATTTCAGCTCAAAGGCATGAAGACAAATACATATGTCTTCCAGAGTGCATCTAGGCTTCAATGAAGTTCACAAAGCATGTCAGAGAGCTTCAAGCTCCAACCAAGATCAAATACAAGCTGCCCTATCACTGTTTATAGCTGGACTGCTCCTGTTTCATATCTGTAGATTAGATCTATAGCTCATAACTAAGCACACATCCAAGTATTAGTATGCCAAGACCTTCAACCACCTTCTAAGGTGTATATGCAAGATGTAGATTGCTTGATAAGGTCCCAATGCCTTGTTTTGCAGTCAGATATGTCTTCAGCCACAACAGGCATAAACACGCAAACCTATCTGGAGTATGCAACAGCAGCATTCGATGACAATGATGATCATAGAGCACACTCTAGTGCTCAATGAGGCCCTGAGAGACTTCCCAACAAGCTATAGCAAGCTCTTGCATAGATAGAATGCATAAACCCTGACACATACCTTGATAGAGTAACAATGGCAGCCTTTCTTCTTCATAGAGACACTCTGTCTTCAAGCTTCAAGTCTTCTTTTCCAGTGCATTCCACCAGTGGGCCCATTCATGGTTTTGATACCATGTTCACTTTCATGGATGCAGATAGAGAGCAACACACAGAATGAAGCAACATGCTTCCTCTCTCATTCTTCTCATTTACAGAAAGAACATAAGTCAAGTATTTACAAGTCACGAAGGACCATTCACACCAACCATAAAGACTAGAGTACCGACTTATTTAATATACCTAACTAATATAGCTAGACTAGTTGTGTTCGGTCAAACACACATGAAAGAGCTTGATTTGCCCTAGGAATCCTCTAATTTCACAGATAGCATGGAGAGGTGGCCAATCTTGGACATTCTTCACCTTAGTTGGATCGTCACCTAAGATTCCTTTGGTTGAGACAATGAAACATCTCAATCTCCTTTTTGAAGAAGGTGCATTTTCTCCATTTTGCATAGAGCTTATTCATCTCGTCAAGGTTTCAAGGCTGATTAGAGGTGGTTTGGATTGTCTTCTTCTTCTTTGGAATGAGGTAGGATGCCATCGAAGAATACTAGAATAAATTTGTGGAGGTAAGGCCTAAAAATGTCATATACTAAACTATTGAAAGTAGCTAGAGCATTGATTAAACCAAATGTGATAATAGTGAACTCAAAATGGCCATACCTAGTGTTGAAAGTAGTCTTTGGGATATCCGCATCTTTAATTCAAATTTAGTAGTATCCTAATCATATATCAATCTTCAAAAATATTTTTGCTTCTTGAATTCTATCAAGCAACTCGTCAATTCACAAGATCGGATTATTATTCTTGATGGTTACCTTAGTTCCATCTTTTTTTCTTTTGGAGAAGCACATGGGCACCCCAAGGTGAGTTGTTGGGTCATGAATCCTTGTAACAACTGGTTCAGTTATTCCTTTAATTTGATGGCTTCAAAAATAGACATTTTATAAGTATTCGCTAAGCCATGAAGGTTCTTCAGGATAATTTATAGGTGGTTCTACCTTATTTAATTTGATCAAAATAGATGGGTCATCCTTTCCTTAGACCCTTAGTTTGTCAACTAGTTTTGGCTAACTACAATCTAGGTTTCCTTGTCTTTCATTGAGCCTAGACCATGGTTTCTTTATTGCTATTAAAGGTAATCTTTCATTTGTTGTAATGAATACTTAGTTGATTAGGGACTAGCCAATCTATTCCTAAGAGAAAAATCATAAGTCCTTAGGGACAAAAGTCCAAAGTTTGCCTTTGTTGCCTTCCTAAGTGGAGCTCTATGTTTTTTATCATTTGATTTGAATAGACTTCCTTCCCATTTGCTAGCTCGACTATCAATTTCTTAGTGGGTTTTAGGTTATAGCTGTAACTTCTTTATACATTTAGGAGACATGAAGGAGTGAGTTACACCACGATCAATCAAAATTTAAAATGATTTACCTTGGTGCTCTACAAGCACTTGCAATATGGTATATTAGCATTTAGCCTCTTGATTATTAATGAACACATGGATTTTTTCGCTTTCCACCTCTTTGTAAATGGCATGGTCTTATTCTTCTTCCCTAGCTACTAAGAAATAAGCTTGGCCACTTGCCTCTTGTCCCACTCCTTGTCCTCACCCTCAATTATTGACATTTTCCCTTGCTAGTGTCACCATCTATGCTAACTCAAAGTGTGTGGATTTAGGTGACTAGGTATTGCCTAGGTCTACCTCACAAGTGAAGTATCCATGCTTATCCCATGAGCATTGACTTGTGGGCTCCCAAAGACACAACTATGGTCTCTAATAGTAGTTTAGCATCCCATCAGAGACTCGAGGTAGCAAGCACCACACTTGGTTCAATGAGAGTAAGAAATGAAGAGAGCTGAGCATCAATCCCTCTGTTCATAAGGCATAGTCTCACACCGGTCCCCTAAAACAATGCTTAGCCAATTTTAAGACTCGAATGTAGGAGTAGTCACATTTGTTGGCCCTTTTTCTAACCTTGGGAAAAGCTACTTGGCTAAATGTATCAACCCAACTATAAGATAGTTGCGTCAGGAAGACCATCCACGCACTTCCCATTAATGATGTGGCACACTTTAGTTATCTAAGCAAGCATACTACCTACATTTTGAAAACAAATAAAAACAACTTGATTAATCTTTATACGAGGTTCGTTGTCACATCTTTAAACATGAACACCAAAGTAATCATTTTGAAAAATATAGTAGTTTATGTTATTATCATATTTACAATTTCTTTGAAGAGCAACCAACCATAAACCCGGGTTGTCACCTTGCCTTGTTAATCCCAGCCTTCCAACGCTAAGCCATGTTGGGTTGGCATAGATTTCCTTCCCTATCTTAGGATTGGCATCGAGATTATAACCTCTGACTAGAACCTCATTGGTTCTAACCCCTTCATATAAGGGAGAGTCTTTGTATGCCGCAACCATATGTAGCTAAGTGGTGGGGTTTCTTAGGTAGTCTATATACAACTTTGTGTGAGCAATATCCAAGGTAGTCCCTAGGGATGAAATCACACCTCCATCCCATTCGATTGTTGTAGACACAATCAAATAAATTTTCAACAACTATTTCATTCTAAATAAGGATCAAACTAAACTTCTAATACCATTTCCAATAAATTTAAAACTTTCAAATGGAATAATTTAGTGATTTCCATTCAACCACTAAAATCCAATTGAGTTTAACTCTGTGTATGTAAATTTACTTTAATTGAACTTAAGGAGTCTAAAATAAATTTTCGATCATATTGGAAAATATGAAAGAACACTTACTATTATTACATGTTTTTCATTAACTATGCAAAATATATATGCCACATGTGAATCTATAAATAGGTTACATCTTTCAACGTCGTGATTTCTAAGCGAGGATAACAAAATATAACTTTTTAATTGATCGTTTAATGATATTGCTAACAAATAATATTTTTAATATTTTAATATTTTAAAAATAATTTGTTTTAGAAAATTTACATGATTTAAATATTTTAAAATTTATTTTTAGTAATTTAAGTAATTAATTAATTAATTTTTCATTTAATTACTAATTTAATTTTATGTATATTTTATTTTAATTTTTTAATTATTTTCTTGATTAATTATACTTTAAAACTAATTAATTATATTTTCAAATTTAAGCTATTATTTTTGAGTAATTTTGATATAATTATTACTATATTTTTAATTTAGATAATTAACAACAATTTAGAATCTAACAAAGATAATAGAAGATTTCGTTTTTAATTTATAAGAGTTTTCACAATTAAAATTTGAATAATACAAATTAATAAGGAATTTTTAAAAATAAAATAGTATACATTAGCCATAATTATGATCATATTCTCAATGTTTTTTGTTCAACTACATCAACCAGTAAATAGGGCTCCCCTTATGAGATCCCTCTATTAAGCCTTGAAAATACTTTTTTTTTAATTCTTAAATAGAACTATTTACTTATTTATTTATTATAGATACATCAAAATTTCTATGTTACATAAGTAATTTTTTTAAAATGACAAAATTTACTAAATATTAGAATTAAATGTGTGACATATTAACAATACTTAAGGCATTTAAAAAATTTACAAATAAATCAAGAAGATTAATATAAATTTAAAAATTAATAAGTTATTAAAATAATTTAGAAATTTTTTGGTAGATAATTATAAATATAATAAAATCAAAATGATACTAGATAAATTTAGGATACATAGAAATAATTCAATTTACTTTGAAAAAAATCATAATTAAATTATGATAAAATATTTTAAGCTAATTAAATAGAAAATAAATTAAATTGAGCTTCTACAAGGGTAGATAAAGATATGTAGATGCAAAAAATCCTTAACAAGCATATGAGGAGGTGGGAATAGGATGGTCACACACAATGGATTGAAGAAATTGGGTATGTTACAACATACTGGCTAATAACTCCCATTATATAGGCAAAATGTCTAGACCATGCCTTACATCAAGGTACCAATTGCAGATGCATAAGAAACCTTGGCCATTTTAGACTTCTTACTTATCTAACTTGGGGATGTCCTCTTGGCTAAGTTTCAAATATGAAGACAATGAAACATTGATAGTCTTTCTCCTCTCCATATTGAAATGCTCCAATACCTTCACATGTAAATCTTTTGAGATAAACATAGTATCTTTTTGTTTCAATCTCTCATAATGTATATACTATGAATGTGACCAACGTTTTCTAAGTCCTTCATTTCAAAGGTTTCATAGAACATTTTCTTTAAATCATCCATATCCATGACTGACTTCTCAACAATCAACATGTCATCCACATAAAGAATCAAGATCATAAGGCTACCATTCCTAGCCTTCCTCATGTATATGCAAAAATCAGTCTCACTCCTAGTGCACCCTTGAGATTATATAAAGGCGTTGAGCTTATGATACTATTCCTTGGGAGTCTCTTTCAAACCATATAAGCTCTTATGCAACTTACACACTAATTACCTTTTTTCTTTCACAACAAACTCCTTAGGCTACTCATGTAAATATCATCAAGAAGTTCCCATGTAAGAAACCATTCTTTATATCCATCTGAAGTAACTCCATATCCTCTCTAGCAACTAAAGCAAGGAATGTGCGAAGGGTGGTCATCTTGACTACTGGTGAGAATATCTCATCAAATTTAATCCCCTTCTCCTGCTTGAATCCTTTGGCTACCAATCTTGCCTTGTACTTATGCAATGCACCAAATAAAGATGGCTTCAATTTATAGATCCACTTGCATTGCAATGCATGTTTGTCCTTAGGTAAAGAGACTAACTCCCATGTAGCATTGCTTTCCAAAGAATCCATTTCTAACTACATAGCCCTTTTTCACTTATGACTATCATCCCTAATTATAGCATTTGATTAATAAGAAGACTAACCACAATCCATAACCATGGTATAGTCTAGAGATGGAGTGTATCTATCTAGCAATCTAGAAAGCCTCATAAACCTACATAAAACTAGCTCATATCCAATCTATCTATTATATAAGGCATGAGGTTGTCCACCATCTTGTGGCACTCTCATCTCAACATTAGCAAGTTGTCCAAGTCTTGCATAATGTGAAATAGGTCATATAATCTACTCATATGCTACTTGCATCCTTTTAAAATACCACTTTATGAATCTCAACCATTTTGATATATTGCTTATGCATCTTATCCTCATTAAAGATGATATCATGGCTACATACTACTTTTCTAGATTCAAACTTCCACAAGTGTTCTAAGCCCATTTCACCCAATCCTCCATAGGCAAGAAAATTGCATTTCTTAGACTTAGGATCAAGCTTACTCCAATTGTCTCTAGGGATATACATAAATGTCTCACAACCAAAAACACAGAAGTGATTATAAATAAGTCTCTTGCCAAACCATAGCTCCTCTGATAGCTATCTTTATAGCTTCAGTCCAAAATCCATTAGTGAGACTAGCATTAGAGAGCATACTATGGACCTTTTCCTAAATAGTAATATTCATCTTCTCAACCACACCATTTTGAGTAGCATTCTTAGAGTTTTCAAGTCTCTCTTGATATCACGGCTTGCACAAAAGCTCATAAAGGTATGTGAGATGTACTCTCCACCATTACCACTCCTCAAGCACTTAAGCTTAAGCTTCTTACATAATAGATTCTCTATAAATCCCAAGAAGTTTGAAAAAGCATTCTTAGAGTTTTCAAGTCTCTCTTGATATCACGGCTTGCACAAAAGCTCATAAAGGTATGTGAGATGTACTCTCCACCATTACCACTCTTCAAGCACTTAAGCTTAAGCTTCTTACATAATATATTTTCTATAAATGCCAAGAAGTTTAAAATGCATTCAATACATCACTCTACTTGCAAAGAGAATAAGCCCAAACCTTACTTATGACATCTTCTATAAAACTGACAGCGTACGATGCTCTAGGTAATGAAGTCATGGGAATTGGCCCACACAAACCACAATGAACCAAAACAAGAAATTTTGATCTTCTACTCGCACTACCTCGCTTATGTGACATTTTTGTTTGCTTTCCAAAGACATAATGCCATAAAAACCAAGATAAAAAATTTTAGACAATGAAGATAGTTCAAATGGCACAAAGCTTTCGTTTAGGTGACTAACATATATCTGAAAAAAACAATACCATAAAGAAATTTATGGTTGTCTAGTGGGAGCTACGACATGATCTTTAACACCAAAAACATGCAAAGGGTACAGAGTACCAAATTTCATCCCATTGACCAAAACAAGAAATCCCTTGCAAAGGTTCCACACATGATCACCAAAGATCACTCTATAACCATAATCATCGAGTTGGTCTATATAATTTTTTGTCAAGTCTAGAACATGTCATACCCTAGCATTTGACCTTTCTCTCACCATAAGTGCACTGGAGTTGTTTGACCTTACATTATTCTTTCTATTTACCACCAACTGCAAATGCAATATCTAGACGAGTGGCTATCATGGCATACATAAGACTACCCACTATGGATGCATAGGGAATCTTAGCCATCATGGCCCTCTACTCATCTCCATGTGGACAATTGTCCTATGATACCTTCATATGAGAAGGCAATGGGCAATCAATAGGCTTCACATCCTACATACAAAAGTTCTCAAGGGCTTTATGCATATACTCCTTCTGTGTGACGGATAGAGTAGTCACTGAGACCTATCACACGTAATGCACATACCAAGTATATGAGAGCCATGTCCCAAATCTTTCATCTCAAAGCTCTTCTTGAGCTAAGTCATGAGAGCATCTAGATTTCCCTACTAAAAGCATGTTGTCCACATAGAGTACTTAAATCAGTAATGAACCATTATGAGCTTTCTTTTGTCTCATCGAGCATATGCTAAGTGTCTATGGATTCAATGGAAGCACTAGACCTTTTGCATTGAGAAGATGCCTCCATGGAGTAATAAGATGAAGAGTAGAGACGTGTGGTGGAGTGGAGAGAAAACAAAGAGGAAATCCAAGGGGTGTGGAGTGGAGAGAAGAGAGGATGAAATGAATACTAAAATATTTCAAACAAGAGTGTTCAATAACCTTCTTCTCCCTCGATAAGACAAAGGGCTAAAATGCGATGGTGAAACATTACTATTGAAAAATGACAATCACTCCAACCCATCTCAACAAAACTAATAATTAATCCACTTTACTCTAGAAAGTGACAATTACTGTTGGGTAGTAATGATTATTCTAGCCCTTTCAATCAAACTAAAAAATTAAAAAATATAAAAATTATTTATTGAAAATAAAAAATGATTTTTGAAAAAAAGATTTCATAACAAAAGCCTTCTCATCATTGGTGGAGTGCACTCTCTCTCTCTACCTTAAAAGGCTGACTTGAAACTCTTGCTAATGGAGAGCACATGTGGTAAAGGTTGGCTCAATTAGAGACAAGTACAATATCTATTTTTTAGGTGATTAGAATATGGTACACTCTTCAATAGATTATTATCATGATTTAGAAAACGAGGAATATAGAGGAGATTCATGCATGGAATCATCTCTATTTAAGTCATGGATTGGTGGATACAATTGTGCTTAGTCAACAAGGGGAAATCAATAGTGTTACCTGAAGAAAAAAACATTTAGATGCCTTGTGGAGAGAAGCAAGGCTCAACAAGTTCTATTTGGCCAATGGTGCTTGGTGGCTTTATCTAGCTTCTATTTTCAAAGTTTGCTTTGGTGTAAATCTTTCTGACCTTTTTTCTATATGGGCTTTTATTGGTTCTCTCTATGATTATGTTAGGAAGCTAGGCCTATTCCTTTTTAAGTTGAATGTATCCTTTTTAAAGAATCCTAACTTCATCTCAGAAATGAAGAAGATTTGAGTGAGGATTTGGCTAAATCTGATCCTACATCATCTTGGGATAAAAAGATTGCTAAATCTATCTTAGTTACTAAAGACTTTGGGAAAAAGAATGCTAATTATTGCTACTCCAAAATTTTATTTGGATATGATTGTTAGGGATTTTCTATTTATTGCTATATGTAGTAGTGCCATGATGAGGTGCTTAGGGTTCTTCTTGTTGAATTTGAAATGTTCTTACAAGCTCATGAATAAGAGAGAATCAAGGGCCTTTGCCTTCAAATGTAAAATCATTGGTTCAGGGTCAATGACTCTCCATCTCCATACTTTTTCAAGGAAGTAAAACAAAAGTGCATGTAAGATGTGATTGTCCAAGTATCTAATCAAGATGGCAAGATGATTGCTAATGATAATGGCATTGCCACTTTTGCTCTTTCTTATCTAATATTATGGCAGATAGGATACCAGTGGATGCTAATTACTTACATAAGATGGGGATTTTATTTTTGTGAGCTTTCATTTTCGTTCTTTTGCAATCAATCCTTTTTTTCGAGCTTTTTTGTGCAACGTACCAAGGATTTAATATTTGCAAGCTTCTAGTTTCATGCTCTCTCTTTTTTTAGCTTTCAAAAAATAATGTTTCCACGTGTAAACCTTTTGGTTAAGCTTGTGTCAAAGAAATATAAATTGAACTATTAGAAACCCTAATTGAGTGAAGGAGTAGGTTTAATTGCTCATGCAAATTTCTTGATCTTTTTGCAAATCTTAAGTTTGGTGAAATACCAAAAGAGTTTTTTGAATTTACAAAACAAGTGGTGTTTTTCAAAGCATACCAAGAGCCCGCCATGCATAGTTAATAAGCAAAACCACATGGCAGAGAATGACCAAGACTATTTATTGTATTTTAGAGTGTCTATACTAAAAAAGAGAAATACATACACACAAAACCATAGTTGTAGTAAAATTACTATGACAAGAGAAATGTCTACAATATAGTGAAAGACTCAAATCACATGTCCAAAGATAATAGTATTATTCTAAAACTAGAGCATCTCTATGTAAGGAACTAGTCCACATGCAATGTTTGAGAGGCACTATCAGTGTAGCAAGTCATCAATCTCTGTGCAAGGCAATGGCGACCATCCTTGGCACACTAGCCTACCCAAGGCCACCACATCATGCAAACACATCTGAGACATAATCGCATCACTCTCTATGAAGGTCGCGAGTAACCACCTAATGAAAACACAACTTGTTAAAATAGATTCAATAAACTATTTCCTAACATTCCAAGTATATGAGACATCATCTATAAAACAATGATGATCTCTTCACATCACCCCTAGCAAGAATCCCATGAATCTTCATAGGATAGACAAACCCATCTAGCACATAGCTCTGATGAGCTAGAAAGTGAATTGCATCAATAGCCTTACCAACCTCTTGGTTGTATGATGGTAGTACTTGCTTCCCCGCCTGACGCCACAAGAAAATGGTGAGGTCCAACACCTATTTTAGCATTACAAAAATGAACATGTGTATATGCAACAACATAAAGAAACTCACAAAACCAAAGAATAAAAGTAAAGAAGATTCTAGGTTCTTACTGTCTCTCGAGTAATAGGGTGTCTATAGGCTTTTGTAATGCAAAAAGGAATCCATGTGTGAAAAAGGACAAGGCCTATCCTTGCGACATTTGCAATGAACTCTCCAATGTGCTCTGCTAAGCACATAGTAATCAATAATCCCTTGTCTATGAATCACTCATATGCCAGGTCCATGGTGCCGATTACCAAGTTCTTTGTAAAGACATTCCACTTTGGTATAGATATATTCTCAATATATATCAAAACATGAAGACGTGAACTTCAAAAGTGGTATGCAATAGATAATATATGCCTAGCATATGCCACATGACGTAATTCACCCAAACTGACTCTACACCCAATGCATCCACTAGTAGACTTGTGGTAAAGTCTACAAATATCAATCGAGCAACCTTGTGACGTGGTGCCCCATCCATGCTTAATCAGTACTCACCAACACTACATGTAATGGGCCATCTTTCCTAATTAGGATGCCCAATTGCTGACTCAACCATGAAGGATGAGGTTGGAGCACTACATTTTTTTTATCACTCATCCGGATGTGTTTGCATGGGTCAGGAGTCTCACTAGATGGATCCATCAATTTCTTGCCTTTGCAAATAACAATAAAAATATCGTTCAACAGACTCAACAAACCCATAATAAAAGAAAACATCAATACAAAGGTGGGAGATTAGTTAAGGGGTAAGATACAAAGGTTCATATATTTATTACCTAGCATATCCTACAAGTTTTCAGAAGGGACTACACAACTTATATTCTAGTTTGTTTGTGTAGCAGGTACATCATGTGCATTAAGTATTTCAAGCCTAGAGGGTCAGAAACAATGTAGTGGAAGCCTTGCTATGCTCAGCCATGAATCCTAGAAGAACAACACCATGATTACCTTAACTATCACATCCTCAACCAATCAACCATCTAGCGAACATACTAGATATTTGTAAAATAAACAAGTTAAAGTCCTTGCTTGCAAATCCATCTCTTGCTTTGGAATGACCCCAAGGGGGTAATCAAGCCACCAAAGATAGAGATTTGCCTCCCATTTTGTGGTCCCATGCTCTTGGATAGTTAGAGAGTACATGGTGTTCTCATCTTTCACATTAATCCACTCTTTGGTCACTACAGACACTATATCAAGCATTTGTTTTTAGTAATGCAATGCAAGAACCACCTATAACCACAATGTAGCAACCACAATGCAAGTTAGCATATTATCCAAAAAGAAATTGATAGTCTCCCTTGCTTAGGTATTCTATTTCAAATCAAATAAGAGCCATCCACTACCATGGATTTGCAAACATGAATAACAAGCAAGAGACAAAATCTAAAACAAACCATGCTTTCATGGGTTGTAATAGCCAGCACAACCAATGATAGAAACATAGGTACACTTGAGTGAAACACCAACATAATACCCATAGAGTAGTCTCTTAGCTGAGAATTCTAACGTAGGCATCTTGTCTTGGTCTTCATCAGATGACTTAACTATGTTCAAGAGATGCACATATGCATGAATGACAAATATGGAAATCCATAAAAGTAGAAAATGCAACCTTTGTTTTCATTATATTGAAGCAAGTGCAACATTTAGACACACCAAATAATCTTACCTCTTGGGAAAGTTAGAAGCTTGACATGCAGTATAACTTGTCATACATGTAATCTTCACCATGCTTGGTTCATTCCATTGAATCCCATATAATACCCTTAAGCTATCTTCTCCAATTGCATGATTGGAAATGGAGAGACACTTGTAGCCAAAGTCTTTCAATTGTTCTTCCTCAACTCATATGGCAACTTCAATCTTTTTTTGTGTTTCATGTTCTAGCAATCCTTGACCCTTTATTTTTACAGTTTCTTTGGAGATGAATGCATTAAACTCTTCCTGAATTCAACTAGCACATGATTATGAAAACATAAACATGATAAAAATAATGAAGATCTTGAAAACACTAAATTGTACAAAAATGGATACATACTCATTTTATTTGGAGCATTTCTTCAAAAAATAAAGCTCGTCTCTTTAAGAGGATCTTATTGTGAATTAAGGCTATCAATGAACTTGTAATTATATGTAAATGATTCAAAAAACACAAACATGACAAACATAAAAAAACATTATGAAAATGCATGGATTTAGGGTTAAACTAGAGAGAGGCCCCTTTGTATTTGGAGCTTTTTTTTTAATACTCTCTCTTCAAGAGGCTTCCACATGGAATTTAAAGTCAACACTATTACTATGCAATCATGTGGGTTGTGATGAATACCTTCCAAAGAAGCTAAGATATTAGAATACAATGTGTTATACCATAGTGGAGTATAGTGGTAGAATCTCATCTAAATGGACATCTCCACCTCAACCCACTTTTGTTGTTTAAGTGTGAGGCCAACCAAGATGCTCTCTTTGTTGGCAACTTCAAACTTTCAAAACGTGTAAACTTTATGGCCAATGTTTGGGGTAACATAGGCTCTTGTAATTCTACATTGGAGAGAGAGAATTATTCAAGAAACCAAATAATAGAGATCTTGCACAACAAACCAAGGGATAAGAAGAGTGCTAAGACATTAGTTTTATCCAAGACTAGAAGGGCCAAATTTTAGAAGTGGTTTACAATGGCATGAAGACCTTTGGGATGAATGCTTGTGTAGCAAGACATGGGTGATACTCTATGAGAGTTTGAAGGCTTCGTCTCTTCAGAGACGAGTGTACCTAGCTATTATTAACAACATACATATAGCTTTATAATAATTTTGTATTAATGTGGAACTTGATGCTACAAGCTTTGGTTGGTCTGTCATGTGAAATTATGAAAACATTTAGAGGACAGGAGTGTGAACTGATGATACAAGACTATGTGAAAAGGATTAGTTGGACTTTGTGATTGAAACCAAGATAGATAGGTAAAGAGATAGTGTCCAAAGTCATAGACAGTTGGTAGTGATGGTTGTATAGCTAATATGGATAAGAATTCTCTACTCACATCTAAGAGATGATTAGAATACTATATTTTATGAAATACACCATGTACTTCATCCTTTATGCCAAACAAATCCTTCCTAATCGATCTTTTTGCGATGGCCAGTCATTCCATCGTAGAAAGAGCTTGAAATCCCAAGTAATCATGCAAGGTATTACTTCGGCCCTACAAGATGATACTTTGGTCATCCAAACCATAAGAGAACCTTTCACTAGAAAGAAATCTCTCCTTCCATCTCTTTGAGTTGTTTGTGAGCATCATTCATATGATTTGGGTTGGTGGTGGAGCCATGAAAGGCCCATTTAATTGGTTTTTGCCCCTACTATGATGTGTCAATGGAGCCTTTATAGCTTCTAACAAACTTTAGTGTGTAAAAAAAGGGGGGGTGGCACAGAGTAACCTAAGTGGTATGGCTTGATTATCATGCACCTTCTGCACCCACGAATACTCACATGCAAGAGAAGAATTTTCTTCTCAAGAAGATTAAGGCACCCGAGTTTGGTGGAAAAGGAATAGACGTCACAGCGGACGCGAAGATATGGATTGAGTCGATGAATGATTATTTCTATACTTTGGGAACTACTTTTTCCAATCATGCAATGATAGCCAAACTTAAGTTAGTTTGACAGGCTTGAATATATCAAATACAAAATAAGTTGTTGTTTCGAAAGACTGCATGCTTATGAGTGGTCAGAGTGCCACAACAAATGCATGATGGTCTTACCCATAGGTTCCAGAATGAAATCCCCAGTTCTTCTAAGATGAGGACATCTCGAGTTCTCTAAGGGGGAGAGGACGTAATATCCCCCGCCTCTCTGAATAGAAACCCCCCCTTTTTAATAGATTTAATTAAATTTTTTTAATCATCCCCCTGCCGTCGTCGACAAATGGCAGGGGGAAAAGGAGGAAGTGGAGATGACATCGGGGAGGAGCAGTTGAAGTTGACGAGGAAGGAGTGGAGGGGGAAGGTGACAATAATGAGGAGGATGAGGACATTGATGGAGATGACAATGGGGAGGGAGGGGCACATGTGTGCCACCTCTTTCCCCCCCACTATTTCTTCCAACAACAAATGCATGACAGCGGCCAAAATTTGGCCGCCCAGATAGTGGGAAGGGCCACCATCACATCTCCCCCATAACAACCCTCCTTCCGCCAATAATACTCCTCTTTCTCCTATAACCCCCCCCCCCCCCCCCCATGAGGAGGATACTACTTCATTTCCCCTCCCCCTTGTTGTCTACAAAGAGAGAGAGAGAGAGAGAGAGAGAGAGAGAGAGAGAGAGAGTGTGTGTGTGTGTGTGTGTGTGTGAGTGAGAGAGAGAGAGATTTCTAGTAGATTCTCCCCTTTCCCCTCCCTAGAGGATGTCCACATGTGTTCTTCCTTTGCCCTTTGCCCACGAACCTATACCTTTTCCCACGAGGTTATCCTCCACCCGCAAGCTTAATTCTCTCCCCAATCGGCCCCCACTAATCGCATAAAGGTTGTTGAAGTCTTGTGCGAGTTGCACCTAGAAGCAAAGCAGGTCGAGAATGGCCCCCAAATGGAGAATGTCACGCCTGGATGGCAATCCTGCAGCAAAAGCCTCGAGCGAGGGCATCACTGCCAATCCAACTATGGTATCGATCATAAGTAATGTATTTTCAAATTAATAGTTGCTTGCTTTGACTCTCGCATGAGATACGTTAGGCCCCGTACTATGATGCACGAGTATAGGTCATCAAAAGAATAAATTCCATCTCACATATTTGAAAGATGGGGTTTGCAAAGTGCTTGTATCAAGGGAAGTTAATTGCACCTAGTTGCTATGCGACAAATCCATGCATAGCATAAGTAGCATATAAGATTCTAAAGTAATAAGCATCAATAAGTCTTCGATGAGTCTTTACTTTAGGACAATATTGTTTAAGGTTTCCAAGGTTACCTTGAGGGTTATGCACATACATTGTACATATATGGGAAGGATTAAATGGAACATACATCAAAGATACATGAAATAACCTTGCCCTAAAATTCTTGCATCCATCCTATAAAGGTTCGCATCAAATAACGATTAAGGAGTTTACCTTGTGTTGCCAACCATGATTTGATTAAAACTTGCACAATAGTCCGATAATTATTTTACATTGAAAGATAGTCTCGCATCATTACAAATTTGTCTTGCATTCTTTGCATTAGGGGAAAGAAATATAAAGTCAAGTTAAAGTTTTGCATAGTATCACTCTTTGATCCCAAGGGGGGGAGAGCCAATATCGATGGAAAGGTTATTACGACTATTCTTGCAATGTTTGAAAAAGAATACCATTGTTTTGTTGGTTAATCGGACAACACTCTAAATGCTTTTACAATCAACCGATTGTTGGATTGTGCTTTGGATGATGATTATTCCAAGTGCTTGTGTTTGATGGTAAATTCATGGTGGAGATTTATGATAACAAATTGCCATGAGGATAAATGGATGTTTTCTTAGAAGATGATATTAGGGCCAATTTCCTTGATTATTCTTGATTCTTAATTAGATTAATTAAGAAAATGATATTTTGCGCGAGTGGATCGTCTCCAAGGTCACATCGCGCTTCAACTTAAGAAGAGCATTGCTCCATTCACGGGCCGAAGGTCAATTGGTGAAAAGGCCAACCACAAAAATGGTGTCTCACTCCTAGGCCGCTCGTGGGTCAGGTGGAGCTTTGGACACCCCTTGCCTAGTTCAGAATGGAATTGAAGACTACCGTGAGCCCAACATCTGTGGCAATGGAAGATCCTATTCTATTCTAGATAAAGGATGGAAATTTTGGTGCCATGTGATTTGGACCAGTTACTTCTGCAGGGCATAAAGGATATATAATTTCTCATGTATGGGCAGGAGACAAAGAGTAACTTGAAAATAAGTTAAGAAACTTGTTTGTTAAAGGGATTACTTGCTCTGTTTTTGTGATTGTGCTATAAATTATGCGAACGAACCATGTTTTCTAAAAGGCTTAATTAAGGAATCTGATTTTGAATGTCACACATAAATGTGATATGACCTAATTAAATAACCAAAGAATGCCTATACTGAGAGAAGCGAGTGGGCAGAATCCCCAACGGGTCTATCCTATGATAGGGTGGTCCCAAAGAACTGGGAGGCTTCTCACAAGGTTTTACCAATCCTTAAGAATTGTTAGGTTAGGACCCCGATTCATGTCGTTTTAGGGGACCGGAATGGGACTACGCCCTACAGGTAGAGAGGTTGAGCGGCACATCCCTCTCATTTCCCATTCTCTTTGAACCAAGTCTAGCATGGATCTGCTTCGACTTAGGTATCTCTTCGTAAAGAAGGATATCCAAGACCCGACGCCAAAATGTTGTCAAGTGACATTGACCACTAGCGACCCAGATTTCAGGTCAATCCTAGTGGGTTTGTCGTTTGCAAACGTTCCATTGCAAGGCGGACTCGAGAAACCCTAGGTGACAAACCCCACAACATTCCATAGGAGTGTCGGGTGGCGTCACTTAGATTCGTCTCTCGATGGACTGCTAAAAACATGCCTGGACAGCTGATAGGCGGGGGTACGTTACAGTTGGTATCAAAACGAAACTTCATAATGATATGCAAATGATAATGTATGGATCGTTGACATATCCTAAACAGAGTAACCAAAGTGGTATGACTTGATTGTCAGGCACCTTCTGCACCCACGAATACTCACATGCAAGAGAATAATTTTTTTCTCAAGTAAAATAAGGCACCCGAGTTTGGTGGAAAAGGAATAGACATCGCAACGGAGGTGGAGATATGGATTGAGTCGATGAATGATAACTTCTCTGCTTCAGGAACTACTTTTGCCAATCAAGCAATGATATCCAAACTTAAGTTAGTTGGCCAGGCTCAAATATGTCAAATACAATAAGTTGTTGTTTCGAAAGACCACATGCTTATGAGTAGCCATAGTATTGCAATGAATGTGTGATGGGTCTTACCCACAGGTTCCAAAATGAAATCCCCAGTTCTTCCGAGATGAGGACATCTCAAGTTCTCTAAGGGGGAGAGGATGTAATATCCCCTGCCTCTGTATAGAAATCCCCCCTTTTTAATATATTTAATTGAATTTTTTTAAATCACCCCCTGCCGTCGCCGACAGGTGGCGAGGGAGGGGAGGGGGGAGAAGGGAAGAAGAGGAAGTGGAGATGACGTCATGGAGGAGCAGTTGAAGGTGACGAGGAAGGTGTGGAAGGGGAAGGCGACGATGACGAGGAGGATGAGGATGACAACGGAGATGACAATGGGGAGGAGGGGCACACATGTGCCAACTCTTTCCCCCCCACCCACTATTCCTTCCAACGACAAGTGCATGACGGCGGGGCCAAAGCTGGCCACCCAGATGGAGGGAAGGGCCACCATCATGGCTCCCCCATAACAACCCTTCTTTCCCCAATAATACTCCTCTTTCATTATAGCCCCCCCCCCCCCTCCCCCCATGAGGAAGGATACTACTTCCTTTCCCCTCCCCCTTGTTGCCGACAAAGGGAGAGAGAGAGAAACTTCCAATAGGTTCCCCCTTTCCCCTCCCTAGAGGGTGTCCACAAGAGTTCTTCCTTTTCCCTTTTCCCGCAAACCTATACCTTTTCCCACAAGATTATCCTCCACCCACAAGCTTAATTCTCTCCCCAATTGGCCCTCGTTAATCAAGTAAAAGGTGTTGAAGTATTGTGCGAGCTACGCCTAGAAGCAAAGAAGGTCAAGAATGGTCCCCCAAGCAGAGAATGTCACACTTGGATGGCAATCCCGCAACGAAAGCCTCGAGCGAGGGCATCACTGCCAATCCAACTGCGGTACTGGTCGTAAGTAATGTATTTTCAAATTAATAGTTGCTTGCTTTAACTCTTGCATGAGATATGTTAAGCCCCCTCATCGAAAGTATAAATTTCACCTCACATATTTGAAAGATGGGGTTTGCAAATTGCTTGTATCAAGGGAAGCTAATTGTATCTAGTTGCTATGCAACAAATCCATGCATAGCATAAGCAACATATAAGATTCTAAAGTATTAAGCATCGATTAGTCTTTACTTAGGACAATCTTGTTTAAGGTTTTAAGGGTTATGCACATAGACGGTACATATATGGGAAAGATTATATGGAACATACATCAAAGGTATACGAAATGACCTTGCCTTAAAAGTCTTACATCCATCCTATGAAGGTTTGCATAAAATAATAGTTAAGGAGTTTACCTTGTGCTGCCAAACCATGAATTGATTACAACTTGCACAATAATCCAAGAATTATTTTACATTGAAAGATAGTCTCGCATCGTTACAAATTTGTCTTGCATTCTTTGCATTAGGGGAAAGAAAGATAAAGTGAAGTTAAAATTTTGCATGTTATCACTCTTTGATCCCAAGGGGGGGGGAGCAAATATGCGATGGAAAGGTTATCGTGACTATTCTTGCAATGTTTGGAAAAGAATACCATTGTTTGTTGGTTAATCAAACAACACCCTAAATGCTTTTACAATCAATTGATTGTTGGATTGTGGTTTGGATTATTATTCCAAGTGCTTGTGTCTGATGGTAAATTCATGGCAAAGGTTTGTGATGATAAATTGCCATGAGGATAAATGAATGTTTTCTTAGAAGATGATATTAGGGCTTACTTCCTTGATTATGCTTGATTCTTAACTAGATTAATTAAGAAAATGATATTTTGCATGGGTGGATCATCTCCGAGGTCACACCGCGCTTCAACCTGAGAAGGGTATTGCTCGATTCACGAGTAGAAGGTCGAGTGGTGAAAATGCCAACCACAGAAATGGTGTCTCACTCTTAGGCCGCTTGTGGGTTAGGTGGACCTTTGGACACCCCTTGCCTAGTCCGGAATGAAGTTGAAGACTCTCGTGAGCCCAACTTTTGTGGCGTTGAAACATCCTATTCTAGATAAAGGATGGAAATTTTGGTACCATGTGATTTGGACCAGTTACTTCTGTAGGGAAAAATGGATATATAATTTCTCATGTATGGGCAGGAGACAAAGATTAACTTGAAGATAAGTTAAGAAACTTGTTTGTCAAAAGGACTACTTGCTCTATTTTTGTGTCTGTGCTGTAAATTATGTGAGCAAACCCTATTTCCTAAAAGGCTTAATTAAGAAAGCTGATTTTAAATGTCACACATAAATATGATAGGACCTAATTAAATAACTAAAGAATTCCTACTAAGAAAATCGGATGGAAAAAATCCCAAAGAACTAGGAGGCTTCTCACAAGGTTTCACCAATGTTCGTGACCCTTAAGAATTGTTAGGTTAGAACCTCAATTCATGTCATTTTAGGGGGACCAAAATGGGAATATGCCCTACGGGTAGAGAGGTTGAGCAGTGCATCCCTCTCGTTTTCCATTCTCTTTGAACCAAGTGCGGCATGAATCTGCTTCGGCTTGGGTATCTTTGCGTAAAGAAGGATATCCAAGACCCAACACCAAAATGCTATCCTGTAACCTTGACAACTATGTCAAGAATCGCGTGGTGGAGGGACTTGCTTGAGCTACTGCACCAAACACACATTGTATACACAAGAGAAAGCTCACTCAAGAACACAAGAAGAGAGATGAAGGCCAAAATATTTCCTTGATAATTTCTTCTTATTCCACACACTATACAATGTAAACAAAGTATAGATAAGATACAACATAAAGAAAAGTGGCCTACTAAGCCAAACAGTGCATAATAGACTATACTAATCGATTGGTGTTATATATTTGCAAGTTGTAGGTAGGTGTAACAAACTAAATATAATAAGTGATAAGTGAGTGGCCATGTGAGTATCATAATGACCACCAACATGCTAAGTATAGACATGCAAACCCATCTAGCCAACCGGTCCATCATCAATATCCACACATGTTGAGCTTGCCATCTCAACGCTCTCCTTTAAGCTCAACTCTATCTCTGCAACTCCAAGTAAGCTTCGAAACTTTCGAAGCTTCTCTGCACCCAATGCCTTTGTGAAAATGTCAACTATCTGATCCTGTGTGCTAACATATACCAAGTCAATCTCTCCTACAAGTACATTCTCTCTCACAAAGTGATAGTACACCTCAATGTGTTTTGTCCAAGCATGGAACATTGGATTCCTAGCTAGTTGTATGCTGATTATGTTGTCACAATGAATGACAACTGTACCATCTCCTTGCAGATCCAAATCACCCAATAACTTTTGCAACCATATCACCTCACATGTTACTATAGCAACACCTCTATACTCAACCTTCATACTCAAAAAAGCAATTGTAGATTGCTTTTTATTGCTCCATGTAACTGCTGCACTACCAAGGAAAAACATGAATCTACTAATAGATCTTCTATCTGACATGCTACCAGTCCAATCTACATCTGTGTATCCAAAGACCTATATATCCTTGCTTGCCTTATAAAAAAGTTCATATTGTAAAGGGAACTTCACATATCTCAATATACGTCTAACTACATATAAATGAGGCTTTCTAGCCATCTGCATAAACTAACCAACAAGGCCAATAGCATAGCTTAAGTCTGGTCTTGTGATAGTCATGTAAATCAAACTCCCTACTATCCTCCTGAACATAGTAGGGTCTTATTTCTCATCCCCAACGTCCGCACTCAACTTCACATTTGGCTCCAATGATAGTATTGAAAGAGACTTACATGATGTCATACCATACTTGGATAACATATCCAAGCCATATTGCATTTGTGATAGCCGTATACCATCATCACATCTGATCACCTCAATGCCAAGAAAGTATCTCAGGTCACCCAAATCTTTCATCTCAAATTTCTTCTTTAAGAAGTCAACTTCAGCAATCACATTGTCACTATCACTTGTAATAATCAAATCATCCACATAAATGACTATGATGACCAAACCTGCATCTCCCCTTCTCACATAAAGTGAGTGATCAGCATCGAAAATACAAAATCCAATATTGACAAAATACTCTCCAATCTTGTCAAACCATGCTCTAGGTGCTTGCTTCAGCCTATAGAGCACCTTCTTTAACCTGCACACATATGTGGGATGCTCTAAATCCTTATAACCTGCTAACTGCTCCATATACACTTCTTCTTGCAACTCACCATGCAAGAAAGAATTCTTAACATGCATTTGTTACAAGCTCCAACCTTTGGTTGATGCCAAGGCAATCACGCATCTAGCAATTGATATCCAAGCAACTGGACTGAATGTCTCTTTATAATCTATGCCATATGTTTGAGCATAGCCTTTTGCAATTAGGCTAGCCTTATACATGCTAACAAAACCATCTACATTATGCTTGACTTTGTAAATCTACTTACAAACAATAGCTTTCTTGCCCTTAGGTAAGGGCACCAATTCTCAAGTCTGCATCCCAATGAGCATGACCAACAGAAGTGGGCTCAATATCCTCAACTAGCTTCATTATATAAGCATAATGGTGAGTTGCATAACCTTCAAAATCAAATCTTTTGACAAGGTATCTGACCCTACTAAACCTACGTATCACTGAATCACTCAATGGAGCCTTTACATTACTATAAGCTCTCTGTGCACCTGATGTCTTGACTGAAGGAATACCAAGCTCATCATCCAAACTCTCTAAACCACTAAAATCTCCATCAAATCCCAAATGACTAGTAGATGCATCATTACCACATCCAAGACTTTCTTCTTTCCTTTGTCTTTACCTGCAACACTTATAGATCCATCTGAAGATGTGGGGCTACTTCCTAGTCTCCTAAACCAAGGGCTCACTATAGGTGTAGTACTAGATGATGTTTCTTGTCCACTTAGACTCCATGATTCTTTCTTTTCTTTATGTTCATAGCTATCATAATCATTATCATCTAATACATCACTAGCATGTGCATACCAACTGCTCATCTCATCAAAAATAATATCTCTGCTCACTCTGAACTCACCTGTGACAGGGTTATAACAACGATATCCTTTCTGCTCTAAAGAGTATCCAATTTTTTAAAAAAAATTCAATCTTTGGATCAAGCTTCTTCCGTAGCTCATCTAGCACATGAACATATACAACACAACCAAATACCTTCAAGTGTGATACATCGGGCTTCTTGCCAATAAAGCATTCTTTGGGAGTCATCCCATTAACTGCAACTATAAGAGTTCTATTTATAATATAGACAATAGTATGGACTTCAAACTAAAAATATTTTGGCATATTTTTTTCAGCCATTAACGCCCATACAACTTCTGCAATATGCCTATTTTTTCTTTCTACAACCCCATTTTGTTGTGGGGTATACCTGCAAGTAAATTGCCTCTTTATTCCATGAGTCCTCAAAAAGAAACTAAACTCATTAGAGAGGTACTCTCCCTCTCCATCTAATCTTAAACACTTCACTTTCAAGTATGTTTTTGTTTCAACAGCTACCTTGAAAGATTTGAAGTGCTCAAATACATCACTCTTTTCCTTCATGAAATATACCCATAGCTTTCTTGAGCAATCATCAATAAATGTGACAAATTATTTTTTGTTACCAAGAGATATATTCTGTGTAGGCATGCAAATATCTTTATGCACTACATCTAGTATATTTATGCTCACTTCTCTATCATGCAAGAAGGGTTGTCTTGCTTACTTACCAAACTGGTATGCTTCACAAACTTTATGAAATTCTGCAACTCTAAAGGAAGGCAACCCTATAACTAATCCTCTGGACTATATTAATTTTAGCCTTTACACATTTACATGCCAAATATATTTATGTCATATTTCAATGTCTGCAACCACTCATTTTCCTTTAGCATACATAACAACATCCATTGCAGGAATTCCAACATCTAAAGGAAATATGCGACCAACTCTATTTCATTTTATGACCAACCTGCACTTATCATGAAAGTCTTCTACAAAACAACCTTTTGCATTGAATCAAACCTGCAACCCTCGCTCTACCATTTGTCCAATAGACACTAGATTATTTGTAATTGAATGCACATGTAATACATCTATCAGACTCTTTGTCTAGCCATCATGCAAGGACAAGGAAACCTTTCCAATGTGTAAAATTGGGTGGCATGAATCATCACCTGTCTACACATAACCTGGATTTTGTAAGTCCTATATCTCTCCAAATCATTCAACATAACTTATCATATGATTAGATGTATCTGAATTGACATACCATACATCATCATGTATCCCCTTTCTTATAACTCCATTCATTATATGATGCAAACAAATGCACGCTTATTTTTTTCTTCATTATGTCGTGAAGTCGACGTATAGTTTCCTTGCTATAATTTACCACTGTGTATATCATCCTTCTTAGCATAACAATGGGTTGCAATATGATTTGTTTTACCACAATAATAGCAAACAATAGCAAAATTTTCAGAACCTCTGTTATGCCATCCATCTCTTCTTCTAGAGCTTCATCTACCTCTAAAGTTTCCTCAGCCTGCTGAAACCTACATTTCACCAATTGTTGATTGAACTTATTTTGTCGATTATCGCCAGCACGTCCTATGACACGACCTCTCGAATAAGATCTACCACATCCTCTTCCTGAACTTGGATAAAATGCTCAGAGCTATTCACTATTTCTTTCAAACGAGTCACCCTGCATATTGATCTCTTTGGTAATCATGAGAAAGACTAGCTCATCAAAATTTGAAAATGGCTTCCGTACGTATACTAAAGTAATAAATGATTTCCATGCTTTTTCATTATTGAGGCCACTCAAAGTGGATAAAACCAAATCATCATCATCAAGCATTGCTAAAGCATCTCCAATGCTCCTCACCTGGTAGGTATAAGTCTAGACTGATTGGAAAAGGCTATGCTCAAACATATAGCATAGATTATGAAGAGACGTTCACTTCAATTGCTAGCATGACAAGATGTGTAATTGCTTTGATAGCAACCAAAGATTGGATTTTGTAACAAATTGATGATAAGAATGCATTCTTGCATGGTGAGTTGTAGAAAGAGGTATATATGGAGCAACTAATAGCTTATGAAGATTTAGAGCATCCCACGTATGTGAGGCCTTTATAATATCAAAGAGTGACAAGCATTAAAAGTTGAAGGCCCAACCAAGTGTTATCATTGTGATAAAAAGGAACATTTGCACAAGGATTGCAAAGAATTAGCAGCTTTTTTTAAGGCAAAGATGAAGATGAAGCAAGTTCCTAACTCCTTTGCTCTATCATCCTCTTTCTCAAACTCTAACTTGGATCCTGGCCAAGGCCAAGGCGAAAAAAGGGACATGATCATCTTCTTCAGACTGCAAAAAGGGCTTGGCATCTCCTCTTGCTTTCTAATACCAGTGATGCAATCATCCCTTATGACTCTCCAATGCAAGAGAGGACGTGTGTAAGCAAGTGGTGAGATAGGGTAAGTACACCTCATCTATACAAATATATAAGTATACAAGTTCTAGAAAGGAGCATCCCTTACACATCAAATGAAGTCTGACGTGGTCTTTGCGCCTAGGCCCTGGAGTTGACTCTGCTGAGCCACAGCCTTCTCTCTCTATTAGACCAAACTCCTACTTGCTCACATGCGGGTCCTTCCAAGTTCCTCCGTCCCACAAATCCAGCCAAGTCTTTAAGACCTTGGAATGTATAGCCTTGGACATCCTTGGGCTTTCTACAACACTGGGAGGGGGGTTCATGTGCTGAGACACTGAGTAGCAAAGAGGGGTCTCCCCTATTAGTGGGGGCCAATTGGACCAGCTCTCCCCTCTTGCAAGATCACGTTTCAAGCCTTGATCAGCACTTGGGCTATGGTAGACTGCGTGATTTTGGTTTGCAACCCATTACTTAGAAGATCAAACCACTTGGATCTAGGCCAGTAGGCCCCCGTAGTCAAAGAGGACTCAATCCAAGCTCTTAAGAGGTGTGCCCATGGTTGATCAGAAAGGATCTTCTTACATATGCCAAGGAGCAATCTGTTGGCCTTGTTCGGGAGGGACTCCAATCCAAACCCCCCATCCTCCCTTTCAATTGTAAGCATATCCCAAGAGATTTGGGCCAAGCCACTCCCACCTTGTTTCTTCAATACAAACTGCCTAAATATCATTTCTACGTGTTTCCACGATATTGAGTTGATTGGAAGGAGGGAACCCACGTATACAATGATCAAGGTAAGGATCAACTTAACCACAGTCATCTTGCTTGCCAGAGTCAATTGGTCCCTCTCCACTGAGTCACCTTAGCATCCACTTTCTCTTAGAACCACTGAAACTATTGTTTGAGACTGACCCCAACACCCAAGGAGAGGGGAATTAGTTCAATTTTGTTGACAATAATCTTGGATGCCGATAGAGCTGCAAACTCGTATGAATGGGATCCTCTCACTACGGGTGCCAGTTCACTCAATCTTTCAATCTGGTTAACATCTACAGCTACTTCGGATAGACATTCCTTCCTTTGGCATGGGCCCAAAAAAGTTTTTTCGGTTCTCAACAAAGAGATTGTGAAATGGCGGACCTTTGAGATCCAAAGCACTTAGATTGGCTCCCCATAAATTAAGTCTTTAGGATAAATACACGCTCAATGATAAGGAATTGAATTGGCTTATTGATTTGTTCTCCAATATCAAGGATGGCCATCCTCTCCCTCTCACGTAGTTTACTTCAATTGGAATCAATTCTCAATGGGAGACATCAAGGTAGTTAATTTGAGGTTCGTGCCTAGGGAGCAAGCAAAGGATTGGGTCATCAAAGCACATGCCTTTTGGGTCAAGCATCATCAACACACTTTCACTTGAAAAACTGAGGTCCCTTAGATCATCCCGGACAGGATAACCAGTGCTTAGCCACTTTGTTAGGCAATCATGAGCACCAAATTTTTGTCAAGGTGAACCTACTAAACAATGGTTAAGTCTTGTTGAAATCAAGCACGTGTTTAATATAATCTTGGAACCATGGATTGAATATAATCTACTGAGCACTGCTTAAGTCAGTGTTGAAGTATCCCTGACCCAAGCAGACAGCATTGAATGTTCATGGATATAAATAAATCTATATTACATTACGTAATCAACAACAGGTTTTTGGTATATTCAAGTCTCAAAAGGAAGACTGATAAGCTGCTACACCTTATCGTGTTACATAGCACCCCAGAAGACGATGCTTCAACTTGACAATGAGCCACATGAATCCATAGCACATCACATGTCCAACACAGAGAATCCCATACCTAGCAAGCCAAAGAAATAGAGTTAGTTATACTCTGTTAACCTTTGGAAACTAGGTAGTAACGTAATATTACTCACCAAGCAGGTGCTAGAGTTTGGGTTGGATTAAGAAACGGATAGGGCCACCTGCAATAAAAAGTATATTAACAACAATAAAGGTCACAACACACTAACACAGTCTCAACATATTAAAAAGAAACACAGGAGAAATTCCATCTATTTAAAGGACAATAATTAGCATGAAGACCAAGGCTGGCCTTCCCATGTCCTCTAATTTATTCACTTGGGTGTCAATATGGAACGTGATGCTTCATGCCTTTCATTCTCTTACAGAACAAAAAAAGCTGGGCTCGAAAATCATACATAGTTCACATTAGTACTGCTGGACTCAAAAATCATAGACAGTTCACATCAGCACTGCTGGACTCAAAAATCATACAGTTCACATCCAAATCTCAATTCACAATGTACACACAATAAACTAAATGAAATAATTAGTACATAGGATATTCTTCTACTTATGCTCTTAACATTTTATTCCCTTGGCATCAGACGCCTGAGTTAGCAGCTCTCTTGTTTTACATGGTAGTACACAATAGTAGAAAGAGTGTAACAATGGCAGATGAGACCTTAGGACAAAAAAGCACAAAGTGCAACTTAAGTAGCTCCTACTTCTTTGCATTGACCACCAGTCCTAAAAGTAGAGCCAAGGATATTATATTCTGTGATCCACAATAAAGATGCACGTCCAAACCTAGGGGTAATTAGCCACAAGCTAGATGTGTGATATCCTTAATATCCTACCACATTAATATGCTTGGCAATTACCTACACAGCATAAAGTCTCTCACTCTGAAACGCCAATTTCTCCTCTGGATAGGGCTGAAAAGCCAATCCAAGATGGTGTCATTGCCCTTGCCCTTATCAGCTCTCTATGGAGATACAGTCAACATTATCATTTGCCTCACAAAGGATATGCTGCTCTGACAATTCCCTCAGTTACTCTTGGTCAGCCTGGTCCAACCTAACCCTGATTAACCTACCTATCATTCACGTTGTGTGTTATAATTCATGCCTGTTTTACAAAATCTTGTAGTCAAACTTTAAGAATTTCCATCATGTCAAATCTGTGAAGTCCATCTATTTATGCACATGGGAAAGCACGTGAATGATGGCAGTCTAGCTCTATTCAGAAGTCCCAACTCTGGCTTAGAGAGGATACCTAGTAATACCATTTTGGAAACCAAGCCCATCATTTCTGATCAAGACACACGAGCACTGAGGCTCCCTACATTAGACCTCAAGTCAAGTTTCTCAGTAATCAATGAACTGATTTTAGTAGATGCCAACTTACCACTGTACTCCAAGTGCGTGCACTGACCATTGAAAGAGTACATAAACACCAGTCCACAGCGTGAAGTAGGCACCTCTGAACCATGGGAAACTCTAATAAAACCAGAACAATAAAGTGTGTTCAGAAAGAAAAGCCTTGCATGATAATGAACAGGCCAAGTAACAAGGGTAAACTCGAGTTATTCACTTATACCATTCTGTTTAGAAAGATCTCAGTCACCAAGAGCACAAAGTTTGCTCCATGCAAGTTAATCTCAAGCTGCATATCAGGCAAAGAGCAAGTATCAGAGGAATGAGGATTTTGATTTATGCATGGAAGTAAAAGCCCAACAGCACATCTCAAGTCATGACCTTGTTAGATACTTACGAAATCATAAGCCCGAGGTATCTCCCTCAGAAGTGGGAAGATACCCAGCCAATAGACAACATCAGTTAGCACAGCAGCTCCTGAAACAGTCTGAACAAAACACGATCACAAATTTTATGAGCAAGTTTTGAGCAGTTTATATCATATAGTTCAATACCACTCAGCATTGATGTGATCAGAACAGAATAGACTGAACATCAGATTTCTGACTTGGAATACTATTTGCATGAGGACACCAGAAGCAGAGGCACGCTCTCTAGTCTCTGCAAAGACAGTCTCCCAATACATCTGCAACATCGCAATAGCATTGCTTTTGTTTTGCTCAATATCTGGATAGTACCCATTGCCATTATAAGAGTAACCTTTGAGAAAGCCAATACTTCTGTCTCCATCTAAGCCATAGATTCTGGCAAGACGGCTGCGAGAGGCTGCCCTGGCAGAGGTCAAGGTAGACAACTGCAGCAGCAATGAGGAATCATCATTAAAGCCCTGACTTTCTACACCGCAGAAAAGTACTGATTTTACACATACACAGAACCATCTTTCTTTTTCTTTCTTTCTTTTCAACAATACTCTCTTTTTTTTCACTTGTGGAGTACTTGCTTCATTCAAATATGGTATATAAACAGATTTCTCAAGGTTAGAAACCTTAAAATTAAAAGCAATAATGAAAGAGCTCTAGCTGATTTTGAGGAAGATCTCTAAAATCAAAGTAGTTTTATTAGAGAGACTACAAAACCACACACAGAGACTCACAGAGATCATCACGTACCCCAAAATAGAAAACCAGGAGAAGAAAAGACCACCTGCAACCAGACACATAAACTTTGATTCAGATGATTTAGTCCTGCAACATTCATTCTTGAACTTCTTGGAACTACAATTAGGAAGAGCGATTTAGTACTGTGTGTAGAAGTAGAAGACGCTGAAGCCAGAGTAGGCAACATCGGCAGCAAGGATGGTGGCAGTGTAGACGAAGGCAAGGGAGCGGAAGCCGAGCAGGAAGGCTGGGGAGACAGCATGGCAGCTTGGCTTCCACACGTCATCGCTGTACACTACAGCTGATGAAGAAGAAGAGGAGGAGGAGGTGCGCCCTTCCTTGAGGACCAACACGACAATAGCAGCTACGGTGGCCAGCACCACAACACCTGAGCACATGAGGAGGGGGGCCATGTTATCGTCATTCATCATCAATGTCGACTGCATCTTCGACAATTCAATGATACAATGATAGGTGAGAGGCACCCTGAGCTTGCGAATGAGATCGGCTTAATCAGCAATCTGTGGTCATAAGGTATGGAGTTCCTGCTGCTGCTGGTAGTGCTGATGATTATAATGATGATGATGATGATGATGAGAGTGGCCGAACTATGACAAGATACCGAGCGCCTGCTGCTGATGATGATGATACTGCTGCTGCTGCTGCAAGGGATTGAATGGAATGCCTGTTGAGCTCATCTACGGCCTTAAAATGATCATAGTCCTCACCAAATGCCCTGCTGATCCTCTGCGCGTAATAATCATTCATTCATTCAGGTAGTTCTTCTGTACTACTAGCATAGCCGCTGCATGCCGAAACACTGCCATGATGATCCACTGCATCAGACTGCGCGCAGGTGCAGAAGGCAGGTTCGCATCGACATAACATGAGGCCGGGACTCTCTCTCTCTCTCCCCAGCTGGGTATAATTTTTCAATCGCTTCATTGAAAATGAGGATTGGCGAACCCCTACAAGCGCACGAGATTCTTGTGTGAGAGAGAGAGAGAGACGAAAGCTCTATTTAATCGGCTTCCTCTGATTATTCACCAAGTGTCTCACTCCCTATCGTAGGCTGTAGCCAGACCGGTCACCGTATCCTTTTTTTGGGGGGTAAATTTTGCTACTGCAAGAAGTTGGAACCCAAAAACTTAGGTTGGAACTTACCGAAGGACTTGCACAAGTCGACATGGTATGTACTTGGCTGCGTGTGGATGGGTGTTATTTCATATAACCATAACTTGGAGCGTTTATATAGCACCCTCCAAAATACAATTACTATTTACACTCCGAATAGTCATTCCATGTGGCCCCCCAAATATGGCATAAAGTCATCCCATGAGTAGTTTAAGAGCCAAGACACGCTTGGATTGAAAAAACTTGTAGAAGTCCAAGAAGTTAAGCTTGAGCAAGTGTGGCCGAAGCTGCTTAACTTGACCTCTGAAAATTTTGGAACTTTAGCAAGTGAAGCTAGTCTCACTAAAATTAGTGAGACTTCAAAGACTTATCCAAGTTTGGTGATGTGGCAACCAAATCACTGTCTCTCTCTCTCTCCCCCTCACTTTGATAAAGCATTTCTCACCGTTGGATCTCCATGCTCCAGACAAGTTGTTACTTGTGTGTGTGTGACTATAGTGCTTTCTTGTCATTGCCCCCTCCATCCTAAGTACATCGACTTAGGTGTGGCAGGGCTCTCTCTCTCTCTCTCTCTCTCTCTCTCTCTCTCTCTCTCTCTCTCTCCATTAGACTTGATTGGATGTCCTTTGGGATCCATGGCAACCTTAAACTTGCATGTGTCCTCGAATCTACAAGTCATCACTTTCTCTCTCCTAAGTTGATAGACTTGCTTGCGGTTGAGCTGATACAAACTTGCAAAGTCTAAGTTTAAGCCTCTATAGGCTATATTATAACTCCTTTAAAGACTTTGTCAATACCTTCTTCTCACTCTCTCATAGACCTCTTGAACAAGTTTGAGCCTGCACCAAACACTCCAAAACTTATGTCATTCCTACATCTCCAAATGAAACAAATGACGATATCCCATACCACATTCTAAACTTTTAAGGGATTCCTCATTGAGCATAATAGCCTCCCCAAAAAGAACCAACTTTTGGCTAGCATTACCCAAAAAAACTAGCATTTATTAATCCACAATTAAAGACCCCTAAAAGGGTTTGACTTTCTTGCAACACCAAAATATGCATTAGGTCTCCCATTTTCTTATAAAGAAATTGAGCATTGGGTTCCTCAAAGGCATCTTCTTCTTAACATTCTTAATCATCTTCTTCCAAGCACTAGCTCTTCTCTCAACACTCCCAAAGCCACAAATAGTGGCAAGAAGGTAAATTTATGACCTTCCTTCTCTTTGCTTGCTTTTATTTTTCCTCCATTTTTTGTTTTTTGCTTTCTTTTTTTCCTCTTTCTTTCTTGCTTTTTTTGTGGTGGTTTCATCCTTTAGGAAGTGGTTATAGGATGTGACTCAAACATACCTTGTTGAGCATGTAGTCCTTCACTACTCATAGCTCAATGGAGGACTCTAAGTAGAATGAATGAGTACAAAAGGAAAATTAGATGTCAACCATGTTCTCTAGTTGTGCCACACGATAGAATGGGAAAAGTGTGTGTAAGTGTAGTACTCATAGCCACATTGCCTATACTTGTACTGATATCAAAAAATAGTGGGGTAGCCCATGTTCATATGGCATATGCACTTGCTCTAGCAACTTGAAGGTAGTTATAAGTGGTGATAAATGTGGGGTTAGGGTAGTTAATGAAGTTTCTAAGGAACCTATGAAAGAAGGATTGAAGATCTCGTGATTGGAACAGTACAACTTGTCATGTATGAGGGCATCCACATTGGGAATCTTAGGAAATTTGTATTGACCGTGGTATTGTGGTATGGTAGAGTTTGTATCACCAAGGATATGGGTAATTGAGTATGTCAGTTTAATGCTAACCTTGGAATGCCAATAGACTCTAGGATAGCATACCACCATTTTAACTGAAGCTCCCAAAGTTCCCATGGCTTTAGATTTAGATGTCCACTTCGGGGCTTGCCCTTTTGAAGTTGATAGGCTTCCCAAAGGGAGTTTTTATCCTACTCTTCTTTCCACTTCTTTGCAATGTTCTTCCCAGCCATGCTCAATGTTTGTATTATGCTTAGATGTAGAACCTTTCTCAGTTTTCTTTCTTTTGAAACCTTAAAGTCAAATATTACAGCCAATTCTCCTCCTTGCTCTTAGCATCTCTTCATTGATTCATCTAATTCTTTGTGCTAAACTTTGTATCCTCGATAGTCAAAAGGATGGTTCAACACCTTCTAAGTAGATGCATGTAATGTAGTCAACAATTTCATGCGATGCTCGTGAATCTCTAGTACCAACTTCACCATTAGTTGTGATCCTTGAGGCACATCACTAATACTCTCCCTTGACTCATCAAATTATTGAGTTTCTACATAGTCTACCATGGAAGACATGATTTGTGGTGGCTCTATGGGTATAAATTATTTAGATTCAAATGGCTCCATTTCTTCTAGTCCTACATCTTTTAGCTCCTGCTCTCCATAGCCAATACTCCTTAGATAACGTTTAAGAGTCTCTCTTATTGGGGCTAGGCTCAAAAATTAAGTGCTTGGCCAAAATTTAGATTGTTTAGAGTTACATTGGCTAAGCTCAACTATGCCTTCAACTCAACTACACCCTTAGTACTAGTAGTGAAAACAATTTGTATGGCCCTCCTATAGCGCTTGTGTTGTTATGTTACTTATATTTGTATACATCTACTTGCACCTTAAGACAATATTCTCTATATAGTGAATTTGCCAACTTGGTTAATGACTTTCCAAAGGCTTTCCATACTTTATTTTTAATATAGGTGATGGCTCTGGTCAGAGACTTGCATTGATGATTTGTTTTTTAGGCCGATGCAAGATACTTTGAGCTATTCATAGGCCTGTTGATTCTCTTAGATCTCCTTTTCATAAAGAGCTATTTTACCCTTCTCTTCCTCTAATTGGACTGTCGGTTTGCTCTACGATCTTCCACTTCATCTTATTTTTTCTACAACTCTTCCATTTCTTTGTTTTTAGTTTCTAGTGCCATATATATTTTTCTTAACTGTGCATGGAGGTCCTACTTCTAGGGGAAGAGTAAGAAGTGAGTTTCCATGGGCAACACTTCTAATCTTATTCCACATAGTTCACGTATTCCACCCCTGGATGTATCCACCTCAACTTTCACTTCTACCATCAACAACACCACTAACAGAGCCATTGTTGCCTTCACGACCACCTCCACCACTACCTTCTCTCTCTCGCTCTCTCTCTCTCTCTCTCTCTCTCTCTCTCTCTCTCCCCCCCCACTATATATATATATATATATATATATATATATAATGTAAATAGCCCGCTATTCTCCCCTCTCTCTCTCCCTCTCTCATCTTGCATTCGCATTCTCTCTCTCTCTCTCTCTCTCTCTCTCTCTCTCTCTCTACCCATGAACACCTCTCTCTCACACACAAATTTCTCCATCACTTTACTTTCTCAATTTCTCTCTCCACTTGCAAATTTTCCTCTTTGCATTCTCTCTCTCTCTCACACACACACAACATGGAAACATTCATGCGATTACTCTAGAACAATAGATCATGGCTCACATGGTTTACTCTAGAATCATAGAACTTGTCTTACATTGGGGTATGACATGCGTTGCATCAAATTTAACATTTCTTTACTAGAGTAAGCTCCTTCTCTCTCCCTCCCTCCCTCTCTCCCCCCTCTCTCATTTCACACTCTCTCTTACACTTGCAACATAGAAACATGTGTGCAATCAATCCACATTGATAGATAATGCCTCAATTGAATTATGACTTGCTTATAACATTTCTCTACTAGCAAGCTCTCTCTCTCTCTCCCTTGTTCTCTCTCTACCTATGAACACATCTCTCTCTCAAATTGCTCCATCACTTTACTCTCTCTTAGTTTTTCTCTCTACCCGCTCTCTTTGCATTTTGCTCTCTCTCTCTCTCTCTCTCTCTCTCTCTCTCTCTCTCAAATTGCTCCATCACTTTACTCTCTCTTAGTTTTTCTCTCTACCCGCTCTCTTTGCATTTTGCTCTCTCTCTCTCTCTCTCTCTCTCTCTCTCTCAAATTGCTCCATCACTTTACTCTCTCTTAGTTTTTCTCTCTACCCACTCTCTTTGCATTTTGCTCTCTCTCTCTCTCTCTCTCTCTCTCTCATATGCAACATGGGAAATTCGTGCAATCACTCCAGAACAACATATCACGGCTCACATAGTTGACTCTAGAATCATAAAACCTGTCTTACATTGGGGTATAACATGTGTTGCACCAAATTTAATATTTCTTTATTATTAGTAATCTCTCTCTCTCTCTCTCTCTCTCTCTCTCTCTCTCTCTCTCTCTCTCTCTCTCTCTCTCTCTCTCATATGCAACATGGGAAATTCGTGCAATCACTCCAGAACAACATATCATGGCTCACATAGTTGACTCTAGAATCATAAAACCTGTCTTACATTGGGGTATAACATGTGTTGCACCAAATTTAATATTTCTTTATTATTAGTAATCTCTGTGTGTGTGTGTGTGTGTGTGTGTGTGTGTGTGTGTGTGTGTGTGTGTGTGTCAATCTTTCTCTTATGTTTGCAACATTGAAACATGTGTTCAATCAGTCCACCTTGATAGATGATGCCTCATATCGGATTATGACATGCATTGTAACAGACAATTCTCTTTATTCATATGTACTTCTCTCTCCATCTCCAACTCTACCTCTCTCACTCCCTCCCTCCCTTTTATATTCATAATGTGAAGGCTTGTGTGGCCACTCCATATTGATAGAAAATTCCTTGCAATGGATTGATAGCTCCCTCCCCCCCCTCGGGAAAACAACAATTCATGGCTTACGTGGTTCACTCTAGAATCATAGAATTTGTCTTACATTGGGGTACGACATGTGTTGCATCAAATTTAACATTTCTCTGCTAGTAAGCTCTCTCTCTCTCTCTCTCTCTCTCTCTCTCTCTCTAATTGCTCCATCACTTTACTCAATTTCTCTCTCTTCCTACATTTTTCCCCTCTTTCTCTCTCTCCAAACTCTATGTCATGTAAACGATTCTCTCTCCCTCTCGTATGCAACATGGAAACATTTTTGCGATCTCTCCATAATGACATATGGGGGAACAACATGTGTTGCATCAAATTTAACATTTCTTTACTAGTAAGCTCTCTCTTTCTCTCTCTGTCACTCTCTCTCTTATGTTTGCAACATAGAGACATGTGCAATTGGTCCACAATGATAGATAATGCCTCACATCAGATTATGACATGCATTTTTACAAAAACTTATCGTTATTGGTAAGTACTCTCTCTTCATCTTCGACTCTCTCTCTCTCTCTCTCTCTCTCTCTCTCTCTCTCTCTCTCTCTCTCTCTCTCTCTCATTTGCATAATGTGAATGCTCGTGTGGCCACTCCAGATTGATAGAACTTTCCTTGCAATGGATTGATAGCTCCCTCCCTTCCGCCACCTCTCTTTGCGCCAATGATTTCAATACAATACAATTTATGCAAGCAATCCAAATCTACATTTATATTTCTGACTTTTGGCAAGAATGCTATTGCTCGATAATTGAGAGAGAGAATATCACCAAAATCTTACCAAAATTTTGACCTCATCTAACCAAGTGAGATATTATTGTATTTTCTCAACAAAGTAAAATGCATTTGTGATATGAGGTAGCATAGGTGTTGCTTTGTGGTCACACTATGGGTATTGCTAGAAAAGTTCTCTGGCTTCAAATATAAGGTGCAAGTTTTCTTCCATAAGCATGTATTGGTGTATAAACATGTTTACATTTGCATCCATTCCAAACACTCAAAGATACACATAGTACAGGTGCTTACATTCCAAATATGCTTTCCCTTCTACTACATGGTCCATAAAATCCCAACAATTGCATGTTGGGTTCTTTGCAATGTGCACATCATAATACTTTTGCAAGTCACTTGAGTTAGGTGTCTCTAGTTTGAAAAGCTCATGCTTCAAGGGCTTCATCACTATGTGGCCCTTCACAATTACATCTAGAGCTAATGTTGGGTCTATTCTTTTTCCTACATCCTATGAAATACCATTGCAATATCTACTCGAGCCCTCGTTTTAACATCCACTTGTTGTGCTGCCTTTTGTAAAAAGAATCCAACCCTCTCTAGCATGTGGATTTCTTCTGTAGTCGAATTTGTGCCCTGTGCCATTGGCCATATTTGTGGAACTTTGGGTGGTGCGTAATGAATGGAATAACAAATTTGTGCCTCATGCCACTTGCAATATTTGTGGAACTCTAGGTGGTGTGTAATGAATGGAAGAACAAATGTTCTATGTATGGTCCACACTATCATTGTAGAACCACATGAATTGGTGCCACATTCCATGTTCATTGCTAGCTTCTCCTCTTGAGCTAGACGACCACTCCATGATACCCCAAAATGAAGGTGTGGTCACCCCATGCGTTGTGTTTTTGATTGGGTTTTGTATTTTCCTTATCTAGCTCCCAACCAACCTTGATATCAGATTCCAACCAACCTTGACATTGCATATGACTGCGAGTTAGAATCCTTCTTATAGCCTAAATGTTGTTGTGAAGGATTGTTTCCATCACCACTTCTTTCAAAGAAATTTGGTCATACTGCCCTTGATTGGTTGGAAGGCAAAGGTGTGGGAGCTTCTTGCTCGACCACCAAGACCCACATACTATTTATTACTTCAAGCGTTTCAAGCCAAGTGCAATGGCTACCTCTCACATAGCTGAGAATACTCTCACACCTACGAGTGTAGTGAGCTTACCTTCATGCCTGATTGAGTTGTCTCCTCCCACAATCTCTTCAGTAGCTCCACAATCTAAGGTGCAAGCTCAAGCAAGCTTGATCCTCAAGCTCCAAGCTCCAAGCTCCATTGCCATGCGCGAGATAAGAGAAGAGAAGAAGAAGAGAGGAGAAGATGGAGATCTTCTCCTCCACAGTCCCTCACCTTCACACACTCACTCCCTCACACTCCCTCTCTTAAGTTCAAGCACAAGCAAGAAGAAGAAGAAGAAGAAGAAGAGAGCTAGTTTTGGCCACACACAAGAATGAGCTTCTTCATTACTTTTTATATTTTTTTTACATAACCTACTCCTCTTGGGCACCCATCCCTTTTTTACATGACCAACCATTTTAGCCTAGGTCCTCTTTCCATATTCCCTTCCTATTTACATTATTCCTTCACCCAAGCCCGTCCATATTTACAAATTGCACAGGAGGGAGCTTGTCACTCTTTTACAAGGATTTAGGTGCACTTTTATATTTAAAATATGTCTTTCTCATTTTGCACTTGCCTTGGACTTTTAAGTTTGCTTCTTGCGCTTTTGGCTCTTTTCCTCCTGTTTTTTCATTGGCCACATTTTTTCGCTTTTTCCTATGTCTTTTTAATTTTATTTGCTTTCTTTACACTTTCTTTACACTACGGTTAACATTACCCCTCTCCTAGCCGAGTGCCAGTCCCATGGAACTTGTTGGTGAGGGTTGGGGTGGTTGAAGGGTTGCCATTTGGGTCGATGATGGGATCCTGGGGGATTGGTCATGGGGAAGAAACACAATGAAATGGATGAGAGGTTGTGGAGGCTGAGGGTAGGTTGAGTGGGTGATGGGGTCTCCGAGGTTGGTGGTTGATTGAGATTTTTTTAATGTACCTAGAAAGGAAAAGGAAGTGCACTACCTAAGGGTGTGTCTACCTCATAGTGCAGTGCATGGTGTCCATGTTAGTGAAACTAGGAATTGGGTCCTGTGGTGTTGTCCCACATTTGAGGACCCAATTCAGATATAAGGGAAGGTGCTGTGGGTGTAACTTAGGGAGACATGTCTAGGCTAACCATAGGTGAGTGGGAGCTCCCTAGGTGTGTCCTACCCTTGATGTGTCCTAAGTATGTGAAGTTAGGGAAAGGGCTAGGGACCACCCTAGCCCTTTCCTTCACTTCACATGGAAAATTGTTGGTGAGGGTTGGGGTGGTTGAAGGGTTGCCATGTGGGTCAATGATGGGGTCATGGGGAGATTGGCCATGGGGAAGAAACACACAACAAAATGGATGAGAGGTTGCAGAGGCTGAGGGTAGGTTGAGTGGGTGATGGAGTCTTTGAGGTTGGTGGTTGATCGAGATTTGTCGAATATACCTGGAAAGGAAAAGAAAGTGCACTACGTAGGGGTGTGTCTACCTCATCATGCAATGCATTGTGTCTGTATCAGTGAAACTAGGAGTTGGGTCCCGTGGTATTGTCCCATACTTGAGGACCCAGTTCGTGCATAAGGGAATGTGATGTGGGTGTGACTTAGGCAAATAGGTCTAGGCTAACCATAGGTGAGTGGGAGCTTCCTAGGTGTGTTGTGCCCTTGATGTACCCTAAGTATGTGAAGTGAGGAAAAGGGCTAGGGTGGTCCCTAGCCCTTTTCCTCACTTCACATGGGCAGTTGTTGGTGAGGGTTGGGGTGGTTGAAGGGTTGCCATGTGGATTGATGATGGGGTCCTAGGGAGATTGGCAATGGGGAAGAAACACAACAAAATGGATGCGACGTTGCAGAGGTTGAGGGTAGGTTGAGTGGGTGATGGGGTCTCCAAGGTCGATGGTTGATCAAGATTTGTCGAATGTACCTGGAAAGGAAAAGGAAGTGCACTACCTGGGGGTGAGTCTACCAGAACGTGTAGTGCATGGTGTGCATATTAGTGAAACTAGGAGTTGGGTCTCGTGGTGTTGTCCCACACTTGAGGACCCAGTTCATGTATAAGGGAAGGTGCTATGGGTGTGACTTAGGGAGACAAGTCTAGGCTAGCCGAGGTGAGTGGGAGCTCCCTAGGTGTGTCCTGCCCTTGATGTGCCCTAAGTATGTGAAGTGAGGAAAAGGGCTACGATGGTCCCTAAGTGCAGTACTTGTGACACTCATAGAGTACAGATGGGATGTTTCATTGTTGTGTTCTTTTCTTTCCACTCCTTTCCTTCTTGTCCTTTTTCTTTTTCTTTTCTCTTCTTTTCTTTTTATTTTCTTATTTTCTTATTTTCTTTTTTTTTTGACACTTAATACATGGGGAGGGAGCCCGTTAGACATCACCCCTATGCTCTTTAGGAGCTACACTATGAGGGGGCCTAAGGGACTTGGTAAGGAAGGGTCTACTTTGCAAGTAGCCCTTTATGTTAACATGTACATTTAGAGGTGTCATGGATAGGAAGGGGTGGTTGCACTTGGTGAAGTGGCTATCATTCATATCTTCTAGGATGGCCATGCAAAAAGAAGGCACAATCGCGACCCTCATCATTAGGCCATCGTGCAACTATCAATTCCTATTTAAAAAAGAGTGGCGGCCTCTTCCATTGTGGGCTTTTGCTTGAGCAAAATCCTAAGTGAAAGGTGAGAAGGATCGAAGCTTGCACTCGAGAGCTATGGCGTGAGAGCAAGAGCAAGAAAGAGAGATACAAGAAATGGAAACTCTAATAGTCACAATGTATGTCCGGGCCTTCCTTTATTCAAACTTTCACTAACATAATAAAGAATAAAGTGACGGTGACAGGTGCCCACCACCTGCAGTGTGCAGTGGCGGTGACTGTCAGTGTAATAATACACGGGCGACTAGGCGGAGGCGCCTTTACCCCCAACAACCTCCCACTTAAAGGAGATTCTGCCCTAGTGAGGAGTAAAAAGAAAAAGAAAAAGACAGTACAACATGTACACATGTACAACAGGATGAGGAAAGACGTCATCTCATCCCATGCCCATCAACCTCCTGAGGAAGGCAAAGCGCTCTGTAGAGAGGCTTTTCGTGAGCAGATCTGCAAGGTTCTGGTCAGTCGAGATCTTGCCAAGATCAACAGACTTGTCCTCAACGACCCCACGTATGAAGTGATACCTCACCTCAATGTGTTTTGTCTTCGCATGAAAGACCGGATTCTTGGCTAATTGAATAGCACTCATAGAATCCGAATGCAGTGTAGGGATAGCATCAATACCAAGGTCAGCAAAACCAAACGACCCAACCAAATGACCTCCTTGCAAGCCTCAATGGCTGCAACATACTCGGCCTCTGTAGTAGAAAGGGCAGTGCATTTCTACACCCTGGACATCCAAGAAACAGTACCTCTAGCATATGTGAATACATAGCCGGAAGTGGACTTCCTATTATCTGCATGTCCTGCATAATCAGAGTCAATGTACCCCATGACTCATGTATCCTGGTTGCCATAGCATATGCACATATCTGCAGTACCCTTTAGGTACCTCATGATACCCTTCACGGCATCCCAATGCTTCTTGCCAAGTGTAGCCATATAGTGTGCCACAACACCAACTGCAAAGGCAATATCAGGATGAGTGGCTATCATGGCATACATAAGACTGCCCACTGCGGATGCATATGAATCTTGGCCATCTCGGCCCTCTGCTCATCTGTCTATGGACAATCAGCCTGTGATACCTTCACATAAGAAGGCAATGGACAGCCAATAGGCTTTACGTCCTGCATGCGGAAGCACTCAAGGACTTTATGAATGTACTCCCTCTGTGACAAGTAGAGGAGCCCCTAATGTCTGTCGCATCTAATGTGCATACCAAGTATGTGAGCGGCCTGTCCTAGATCTTTTATCTCAAAGCTCTTCTTGAGCTGAGCCTTAAGAGCATCTAGCTCATCATGAGCTTTCCCTACTATCAGCATATCATCCACATAGAGTACCAAAATCAATAAAGAACCATCACGGGCTTTTTGTATAAAGACACGGATCCATAGCACTCCTGCTATAGCCCTATGACTCCATAAAGGCATCAAACTTATGATACCACTCCCTAGGTGCCTGTTTCAAGCCATAAAGACTTTTCTTCAATTTGCATACTAGGTGCTCCCTGCCAGGTTCTATAAAGCCCTTAGGCTGCTCCATATAAATCTCATCATGCAAGTCCCCATGTAAGAAAGCCGTCTTGACATCCATTTGGTATAAATCCTAGTCAAGCTGAGCAACCAAAGCCAAGACTAAGCGCAGGGTGGTCATCTTAACCACAGAAGAAAAGACCTCATCAAAGTCCATACCATGCTCCTGCTTAAGACCCTTTGCTACCAATCTAGCCTTGTATGCCGGCTTGGGGTGTCTAGGGGTACTTTTCAGCTTGTACACCCACTTGCATGGCAAAGCCTTCTTGCCCTTAGGCAAGGAAACCAAATCCCAAGTCTCATTCTTATGCAAGGAGTCTATCTCAAACTGCATAGCCCTCTCCCAGGAGTGACTGTCACCCCTGCGCATAGCCTCATCATAAGTGAAAGGCTCTCCTACATCTGTAACCAAGACATAATGCATCGAGGGCTGAAATCTATCATGTGGACGTCTGTCTCTAGTAGACCACCTCACGGCAGGCTCTACTGCCTGCCCAGCTGCCTGTCCAACATCCTGACTATGAGCATCTGCTGCAGTTGTAGGCTGTCCAACTGGCTGTGCGGGAGCTCTCGGCTCCTCCTGAAATATGACCCTGCAGATCTCAACAACTCTCTCAGGCTGCCTATGCATCTTGTCTTCATGGAAGACTACATCATGATTGAGGATGACTTTCTGCGCCTACAGATCCCAGAGACGGTAACCCATCTCTCCTGCATCCCCATAACCAAGGAAAATGCATTTGACACTCTTAGGATCCAGCTTACTTCTCTTGTCCCTGGGCACATGGCAAAATGCCTCACATCTAAAGATATGGAGATGCGCATAAGAGGGAGGTTTGCTAGTCCATACCTCCTCAGCAACCTGGAAATCCAAACCATTAGAAGGTGATCTATTTATGATATGCACAGCTATACTAATTGCCTTAGCCCAAAAGCTCTGTGGTAGGCCTGCGTGGCTAAGCATACTATGTACACGCTCCTGGATGGTTCTATTTATCCACTCAGCCAAACCATTCTTGGGGGGTGTAGGGGGCGGTCAACTGATGCTTAATACCCCTCTCATCACATAACTGCTCAAAAGCACGTGAAACATACTCACCCCCATTATCTGTCCTCGGCAACCTGGAAATCCAAACCATTAGAAGGTGATCTATTTATGATATGCACAGCTGTACTAATTGCCTCAGCCCAAAAGCTCTGTGGTAGGCCTGCGTGGCTAAGCATACTATGTACACACTCTTGGATGATTCTATTCATCCACTCAGTCAAACCATTCTTGGGGGGTGTAGGGGGCGGTCATGATGCTTAATACCTCTCTCATCACATAACTGCTCAAAAGCACGTGAAACATACTCACCCCCATTATCTGTCCTTAGGCATTTTAGCCTATACCTAGACTGGTTCTCAACCAATGTAAGCCATCTCTGAAACACAGCCAAGACATCGGATTTCAGCTTAAGGGGATAAGCCCAAACTTTTTGTGAAAAATCATCTATGAAAGTAACAAAATACTTGGCACCACCCATAGACTGATAAGGCATGGGCCCACAGACATCCGAATGTACCAATGCTAAGGGCTCACTCATGCGTGGCCTACCAGACTTTTATGTGTAGACCTAGTCTACCTGCCATAAAGACAATGCTCACATGAATCAAGACATGCATTATCAAGGGGCGGTAAGTACTGCAAACCAGAAAGCATTTTCATTCCCTTCAAAGACATATGGCCCAAATGGGAATGCCAAATAGATACATGTGGAATAGAACCCACATACAAAACATGATCAAGGGAATAAGCTGATACAATCAAGGGATAGAGGTTGCCTTGCCTTGGCACCTCTCGCAATCACAAGTCGGCCACGAGTGATCTTCCATGCAGAGTCTCCAAAACATACATGATATCCTGCATCATCAAGCTGTCCAGCTGACAGGACACTACATGTTAAAGCAGGTACATGACGTACATCCTGTATAACAAAACTGCTGCCAGAAGGAAACTGCAGTCTAACATCACCAATGCCCACAATATCAAGAGAGCTGTCATCATCCAAGCACACAGAACCCGAAATAGTACGGTATGAATGAAACCACTCTCGGTAAGGTGTCACATGAAAGGACGCACCTGCGTCCAAGAGCCAACACTGTGCATACATAGAGTGTATCTCTGTCATCTGCGAAGCATTAAAAGAAGCTACAAGGATATAATCATCATCATCAACATCCTCAGGCTACATAACATTGATCTCTTCAAATTTAACACTAGACTTTGCAGACACTATGCTGCGATCAGAAGACTTATCCTGCACTTTGTCTTTCCCCTTATCTTTGCGCCTTTCATTATGCAGTTCATGGCATTGTGGCCTAATATGGCCCTTTTTCCCACAATGGTGACAAGTAACATCTGCATTCCTGCCACGGGATTTGCTACGTGACTTCCCACGAGACTTGGACCGAGATTTTTGAGAATCCCGTCCATGGCCACTGCCACTGCCATGCTTTCCATATCCATCATTCATGCCTCTAATTGTCATAGCATGCGACACACGAGAGGCATCCAAATTCTTACGGTTAACCTCTTCCAAAAGAGCACTCTCAACATCAGATAATTTCAAGGTAGCACTAGAGGCACATAATGCAGTGTAGAATACATCTCATGACTCATTAAGAGTACAGAGCAAGAAAAGAGGAGTGACATTCTCTGTAAAAGTGATGTCCTGCGAAGTCAAGTTCTTGAGTATAGCATGGAACTGGCTCAAGTGAGCAAACATGGTCACATTCTCCTTCATGCGCAGATCCATAAGTTGCTTCAGCCAATACATCTAACTTGCTAGACTTTTCTTATCATGGAGATTCTTGATTTTATCCCACAACTGCCATGCACTCTGTTCTTCCTCAAATACATTGTAGTGAATCTATTCCGTGAGAGAGAATACAATAGTGGACTTGCATAACTCATCAAGCTCAAGCCATTCCTCATCTGGCATAGTTGCAGGCAGATGCTCGCTCAACCTCAAAGGTTTGATATGTGATTTCTGCACCAACACCTGCCAAATTTGGCTCTTGCAATAAGAGTAATTTGTACCATCAAGCTTAGTGATGTTGAAAATAGCATGTTCAGTGGATGAACTCTCCATAATGCAGGCTGAAATACTATAGACAGTTCAAAATTGTTTGCTGTTTATTGCAGAAAATGACAAAAAAATCACCAAAATCGAGAGAAAATGGTGAGAAAAGTGTAACCAAAGCTGCTGCCCACCAAGTACTAGTGAAAGTACATCATTTCAAAATATTTCAGCATGAAAAATCCATGTCAGTCCATACATATATGCTTGCTGTAATAAATTACACATTTCAGGAAATGAGAGCTAACAGTGCCAAGATCAGATCCCAGGTCAATCAGATGCTACCAAGACCAAAGCCAATATCATGCGGGCATAACATAGGCATATGATAGTCGATAAGCATGAATCCAACACCCAAACATGTCATACAAACATCTTCTAGTGAGTAGGCACACCCCCTAGTCAATGGGTCAAAGTGTTCCTGCCACTACCAAAACTTGACACAAGTAGGTGCCAGCTCACAAAGATACGGATCCAAATCTGAGACTCAGCTCATAAGCATACAATGAACCAAGACATATAAACCATGCATCGTTTCAAAGGGTAAGAAATCCCAAAGTCTCAAGTGTTTGTAACTGCTCAATAGCATGCAACTGCTCAATGCATAAAAGCACTGCCTACTCAATGTCTGATAAGCATTCAAGAATGCTCCCACTAGCACAAAAGCCGTATGTACGAGCTCAAGAGCTCAAACCAAGGCAAGTCACAGTGCTAATGACATAAGTCCAAGACAATACATCAATAGTACATCTCGAACATGTAGGTGGTAGAGCATCCATATGTAGCATTCATAAGCATGTAAGACATCAAGTACATCCCAATCCAAACTCTGACAAGCCAACTAACATCCAAGACAACTCCAAATAATCCAAAATGCATCCAAGGTAGAGCTTCAATGAGCACTCAAGCTCAACGTATGCATAGGGTAATCAATCGGGACATGAGCATCAAGCCCTAGGCAACGGGTATGCATAAACCCAAGGAGCATCATTGTCAAAGCATATACCACTGTCAAGCATAAACCATGTCAATGAGTGCGTAATGTCAAAGCTCTTCCAAAAGCATCCGGAATGAAATCCAAGCTCGAAGTCGTACCCCAAAGATCAATACTTCATGGCATATATCCAAGAAATAGGACGGAACCAATAGGCATAACCAGCTTCAGCCTACTTTTATTATAGCCAAGAATGACTGTCAAAACTGAAAAATTTTAGCATGCAAAATCAACTCCAAATGGTTGCCAAAAAATAGGCATACATTCCCCTAACATGTAGGCATCATACAGGACCAACCGGGCATCAAATGACAATGCTGGGCAAGCATAAACATCAAATGTTACTGTAGCACTATTATAAACTGCCTGTGGACTATTATGACAATCCCAAAACAGTGCTAAATTAGACCATAAGCAATGTCAATGCTCAAACCTTCGATAGCAAGCATCAAAGCATGTGCAAATGCCTCAAATGAAGCCTGTTTAAGTGCCCAATGGCCTGGAGCTTGAGTAGTACCCTGTGATGCAGATGGAGACCAACCTAGAATCAAGCACAAACAGCGTGGATAGGGCTGGAGTGGTTGCTGATCAACGTGGCCATAAAAGGGGTTGTAGGGGGATTGAGGAGTGGCCAATGTTGGCCCACAATGAGCCCCAACAAGTCTCTTCCAAGACCAAGTGAGATACAAGAAGAGAGAGCTTCAATGGTGGCTACCCCTTTCTGTTCACAGCCAGTGTGACCTGAAAACAATACAAAACCCTATGGAGAATGAAGCAATACCTTTGATGATATGCCCTGAAGGTGCCCAACAATGCTGGGAAGAAGCTTGGGAAGTTGGGGAGTGACGGGAGCTCGAAGGAGTCGAATATGGCTGTCGGGAAGGAGACCCAATGCGAGTGGAGAGTCAATGGGAAGCTGAGAATGCCACAAACCAAGCTCAAGAGTTGGGAAGCTGAGCTCTGATACCAGTTGAAAGGTGAGAAGAATTGACGCTTGCACTCGAGAGCTATGGTAGGAGAGCAAGAGCAAGAAAGAGAGAGACAAGAAATGGGAACTCCAAGAGTCACAATGTGTGACCGAGCCTTCTTTATTCAAAATTTCACTAAAAGAATAAAGAATAAAGTGATAGTGACGGGCGCCCACCACCTGCAGTGTGCAGTGTGGTGGTGACTGTCAGTGTAGTAATACACGGGCGGCTAGGCGGAGGCGCCTTTACCCCCAACACAAAGTACCCTAATATAATTACATGTGGTAATAAAGGAGGGATCAGGGCATGATGAGAACTGGTTGAGGAAGTGCGTGGAGGATGGCCGTCTCTATGAAGTTTAAGCACTCCTCTAGATTTTTTGCATTTACGTTGTAAATCCTTGAAAAATTGTACTTGCCATACATATCTAGGTTATAATCGATCCCTATTCTTTGTCGATATGGCATGTAGGTGGGATCGTTGTGCTCATATGGTATGATGCTGCAGAAGGCCATCCAAGCATCAAGGTTGGAGTCTTAGACATGTTGCCACCATTTTGGTTAGGCTTTGTATCCACCACTGATGGTCTTTGGAATCTCCCAAACCTTGTCTTGCCAATAATCTGTGGGCTCTCTCTGCCACACCTTGTGGGGTGTCTTGCTCGTTCCTTTGTCCACATGTTCCCTAGCCTTTGCGTGAGCCTGATCACCTACTCCACCATCCTTAGAGATAGAACCCTGTTTAAGGAACGAGAGTAGAGAAAGGAGAACTCAAAGGGCTAGCCTTGGTTTTCCCATTGCTCCTAGATAACTAGTTCCTAGGCCCAGTTCACAAGGTAGCATTCCTCTCTTTGTATAATTTGGACCTTAGGAACTTATTGCAGCCTTGCTTGGAGTCTCTTTTGTGCCAAGTCCACCTGCTCTCTTTGCCTATGTTTCCTTTCCACAACCCTCTCATCAGGGGTGGCCTCCTTGCCCTGCTCTTTTATCTCTGTGCTTACATTTGTCGTGTTGGGCTTGGCACTTGTGGCTGTTCTTATTCGCCTTGGCCTTGCTTGAAGGCTGCCCTTTCTTTCACTTGGTGGTTCCATTGGGGCTATAATGGGTGGTTGAGTGGTTGTTCTAACTCACCAAACCCTAATTCTTTTAGCTCCCTCTAGCTTGTCTCAGGTACTGTTTTTGTTGCTCCATGCTTGGTGCTCTCTTTCGGTACTCTTTCATGGAGGCCATATTTAAAGGCTAGCCTTGTAAGTTCTAGCTTCCTCCACAACCCTTCTATTGTATCTAGCCCTTGGCTTGGGTCACATGTAGGACCATGTTTAGGAAGGCTTGCCTCCACTACTTTAGCCCTAGCCAAGGCCATGATTTGGTCACTTTCCACCAAGGCAAGGTGTTTGACAAGGTCTCTGAGTCTTTTGGCCGTCTTTTCCTCCCAAGCCTTGGCCTTTTGACCCATCCTCTCTATGTCTTGATTCTGGCATTGAGACAACATCATGACCATCTGTTCTTGCTCTTTCCAAATTCTAAGCATCTCCTCTTTCTACTATTTGAGGTGGTTCAGTTGCTTTGCCATGCATTCTTGCTCTAAGAGGGCCACGTGAAGTTGGTTTTCCATTTCTATCAGTTTTTTGACTGACACTTTGCCTCTTTGTGTCTTAGTCTCATGTAGTTCCTTGAGCAACTATTCCTTTTGTTATTTCTCCTTTTTGCATTCTGGGTAGGCTTGGGTCCTAATCCTTTTTAGTTCCTAAGTGAGTGTGTCTTCTATCTTCTTCAGCCAGTCGAGGTACTCTTGCGTCTGCTTGTTCTGCTTTGCAAGGGGATCGAAAAGTCCTCCTTCAGTATCACATGTTCTCCTCTTTCCTCACCATGGGGCTCTTTTGCAACCTTCTCCTCCGTTTTTCCTTTTATTACAAGTTTGGCTTCCAGCTCCTTCCTCAAGTTGCTTATCTGCCTTTATTGGGTGGCTATTTGGTGTGTTTTTTCAAGTCGGTAGGCCAAGAATGCTTCTCTTTCAGCTCCCAACTCCGCCATTGTTGCCTTTCTCTCTTCTTTTACTCTTTCTAGTTGGCCTACTAGTTCTTAGACATACTGTCTCAACCTTGGCATGGCCGAGGGTATAGACATAGTCAAGGATTCCACCTTGGCTTTCTTTGGGTCTTTTTTAGATTCGGTGTCCACAGAAGTAGGCCTCTGCATTCCTAGTATAAGGGCTCCTCCACTAGTGTTGGTCCAAGCTACTACAATCTGTTGACTAGGTATTCTACCCAAGCCATCATGTTGCTTTGGTCCACTATTGCATCCCTGGTTTCTTGGATGGTAGTAGCAGTGGCAACTATGACAGGTTGGAGCCGGTCTAATGGGGCCTTTCCTTTGCCTTTCGCTATAGGTCCTCTAGCCACTTTTGCCGTTGTGGAGCTGGTTCTTGGGGCATCATCTAGGTTTCTGCTTCTGCGTGGGAGGGTTGCTCGATTGACAGTCTGATTGCGAGAGCCATTTTCTCATCCTCTTCACTCCTTAGCCTTTCCTCCTCCTCTTGTCGCTTCTTCCTTTTTTCTTCCTCTATCCTTCGAGATTCTTCCTTCACCTTTTGGAGGCTTTCCTTCTCTTCTTCTTGCTTCTTCTTTTGCACGGTTTCTTGGGCTTTGCCCTCTTCTATTGTGGTTTTCTTCTTCTTGCCTGAGATTTTTAGCAATATTTTCTTTTGCTCCCTCTTGCTCGATAGGATTGAACCCTCCCTACCTTGCTCACTAATGGTCCTTTCATTAGACCCTTCTTGTTGTTGCTATGCTTGGAGTTGAACTCCCTTCTTTCTTGTGGCTCGCTCTGCCTTATCTTTCTATGGCTTGCTCTCTTCTTTGTCTCCCACTTTTCTTGCTTTTGGATATGTTGATGGGCTTTTTGGGACTAGGGACACTACAAGATATAGGCCTTATACCGACGTTAAAAGTGATGAAAATATTAATAAAGAAATTTGCCTCCGTCGTCGCAAAAAGCATTGTTATTGGCGACGCCATAGAACAATCAGTATTAGCGTCGTTATCAGCATCGCTATTTGCGTTGGTATCAGCATCGCATGATACCGATGCTGGTATCAGCGACGCATTTGTGATGTTGATACCAATGCAAATAATGATGCTGATAACGACGTTTTGCGATGCTAATAACAACGCTAATAGCGATGTGTGCAGTAAATTTGCGACGCTAATAGCGATGGTAACAGGGATTTTTTTTTTTGTAGTAGGGCAGCTTGCACTATGTGCTTTATTTGGGCCATACAAAATAGTTTCATAAATGTGTACAATGCTTGTGTAAATAAAGACAAAGTGTACTTAAATCATAACATTGATACATGAAATAAATACATGATCACATAATGAAAGCGACCGGTATAATCATGGCAAGATATCACTACTACATAGAAAATGTCTACACAGATCATGTGACCAAAAAAGAAGGGTGTGTGAGCTCCAAGGATCCAAGAGCAAGCTATAGATCATCGCCATTCAAAACCTCGTCTTGCCACAAAGGAGCATCGAACGAACTCTGCAAAAAAATAAACAACTACAATCAGTCCACTATACAATAATGCATTCTAATTAAACATGGTAACTATGGACAAGAAAGATGGGTGACTTACAGGACCGCCGCGTCCATACAATTGGTTGATCGATGCAGTGAGACCGTGCCTCTCAGCATATCGAGTCTCAAGACCGATCAGATCGCGATTTGTAATGGAGTGCTACAAAGAAAAAAAAATACAACTGTTAGAAACACGATTGTCAGTACAAAGTATATTGCAAAAAAAAAAAGCAAGAAAAACAAAAGAAAAACTTACAAAGTCCTCCAAATATGTCATGTGGCCGTCACTCCCAGGATGATGGACCACTCCATCCTCTAGTCATGCCCTCGCCGCCTCGCGCTACTATCTCTAACATCTTGGAGAATCTATAGCCTTCTCCCTGAGTTGGTGCCAGTCCTTTGCGTCTAGCCACTCGGGCTTTACAGCCCCACTCTTGAGTGCCTTGTGTGAGTCCTATCGACTGTGTGACATATATGCACGCATGCACTCCATCATCCAGCCCGTAGAAAACCTATCCATTACGGCTGGTACCGGAAACTCCTCATGCAAGGATGCTACTATGTAGTCCTTGCTCCCCTCCGGTATGTTCTTCCAATGATCCAAGACGTTGTGCCGAAAAACTTGTTGGCACAACTCTCTCATGCGAGCCATCACCCTCCTTCCCTCATCATTCATGATGATAGTTCCTGACCTATCATCTACAAGATAGGCATACCCCAGAGGGGTATGCTTAAGATGGGTCCTCTCCCACCTGCGATCACGGTCCTGGGCATATCCAGGAGACCCCTGTACATCTGGTGTACTAATCAGGGTAGTATCTATCGGAGTAGCACCCATAGGGGTGCCACCTGCAGACGACTGAGCAAAAGCAGGAGTGAGTGGAGTAGACATCCCCACAGGTGTGATAAATCCTAGAGGTGATGCAACTCCAGCAGAACGACGAGACGGAGACACCGCGTCCATGCCTCCACAGCAACCACTTGAGCCATGCTATCTGGAACTACCACGAGAGCGATGAGTAGCATCTGTATTCCGAGCCGACCCGCAGGCTCACTGCATCTGGATCTCTACAGCACCCCCTTGAACCACTCCCTCCGTTTGGCCCAAGTCTAGAGCATCGACCTTGTCTGCTTGAAACTGAAGCATCAGATCGTGCCGAAATAGATCTAATAGAGTGGCCTGACAGTGTCCGAGACAGCTCCTAGTCCACCATGTCTCTGAATCTCACCATCTGATCTGGAGACATGCACGTGAAGATCTTCTACAGCTCCTCATCGCTCATCCTTCGAATCCCTGATGATCTAAGTATCCACAAAGGTCACCTGCACATACAAAAAATGATGTTAGCATAATCAATTTAAATCATACAAAGCACAGTAATATAAATCTTTTTTAAATGATCTTACTTAAAATGCATATCTTATGTACCCTTATAAGCAATTTGTCAACGAATTGAGTAGGTGGATGCTCCAAGTATGAAGTATTCTATGGTCTCATGTCAATCTCCTAACACAACTCGGCATACAACACTGGAAGGCCGATAAACATGTCACCACAAAAGGATGAGTCCACCTCATTCTCAAAGAATTCTTGGACTCCTGTATTTCCATCATTGTTACCCGATGCTGGCTCCTCTACATGCTCCAAGCTTTCGATGGCCTCCACCCCTTGCAATATCGACCCCTCTAATTGCATATTGTCCTCATCTATGCTCGAAACATTGCTTTGATCATATACTCTCGCACTTCGGGGAGCTAAAGATATAACATACCACCATCGAGGTTGTCGGGGGTTTGGATAGAAGATTACTTGTTCACAATCATGTACAAGAGAGATTTAACTATTGTGGCATATACCATGTCATAATACAATTAAAAAACAAATGAATTCATGCACCTGTTCACAATGGGCCGGCAACACAAAGGTGTCGCGCAAATCCATCCATTTTTTTTTGGAATCTATTTCGAGAAATCCAGATGGACCTTGTCGAACTGTTGCTCTAGCTCTTTCAAGTATCACTTTGAACCACTACACATCGAATAGTATTATGGAGAAGCTATGGTAATCCACTGTAACAATACTTTGCAAGTTTCCAAAATACTCCATCTCATCTATAACCATGTTTGGATCTATTGCTCGTCGTCGGCTCTCTTGCTTGAACCTTGCCATGATACCATAGTCTGTTGTGGAGCGCATTTTGTCAATATGCTCCACCTGGAAATGCCATCCACACGACCATGCTGCACTATATATTTTGTATTGTACATTGAAACACTTAATTAGTTGTCGCATATAAAATATAGATACGACAAACCCTAAACACGTCATCACCTTTGGACTACATCCCCTCGAGAATTCCCACTCCTCGGTTGAGACCTCTACCCCTTCGCAAGACGTTGCAGTCAAAGCTCCATGCAACCATCGCGTTGACATAAACCGCAGCATCTCCTCCATGCCCTCGGGATATCGAATCGGTCGATGGTGCGTACTACGTCAAAATTCAGATCGTGCTTCCTCTTAATTTTTCCTAGCTTGCTGTTACCTAGCGAGCCATGTCTCCATAGAGGCATGGTGCAACATACAAAAGCGATTCACTTTCTCCTCCATTGCAGCATCCATTCTTTTTTCTACCCCATTTCCAACCACCACATCTCCGGTCAATCTATTATCGTCCTTCAGTATCATAGCATACTGTTATCTGAATCCACCGTTGGTAGCCATTGTGAAATATGCACTAGCGCCTCAGACACCAACCAAACTTCACCATGCTACCTTCTAGCCGAGCTCGTTGTTGCACAAAGCCTTTCAGGGTTTTCATGAAGCACTCGAAGAAGAACATCCATCGCATATGGATAGGTCCAACAATCTCCACTTCATCTACAAGATGCACAAGAAGGTGGATTTGTATCGTGAGCATGCTAGTAGGCAGGTATTTCTCAAAGAGATAGACCGTCTCCACTGCTCCCCGCCTTGCGAATTCAATAGAGGACATCTTAATCTCCTTCTGAAGATCCATTGCACTAAAGTCGACAACCTGTAAATTTCCCCGTGTATTTTTGGAGTAAGGCATCTTGCAATCGTGATTGGTAGTACAAATTGCCACAAATGAGAAAGCATTATGAACAATGACTACACTCCAAATAGCAAAATACGCAGGCCACTTACAATCCATTCGTAGTACAAACTTGACATATCTTATGCCAATCATGGGATTTTAGCCCTGATAATTGGTCGTCTTTAGAAAATGCAGACCTGAGAGAATGCATCATACTTGTCGGAGTGCGGATACACTTGACTATTTGCTTCACAATGTGCTCTTCTTTAGTGGACAAAATCCAAGGAGCACGAGGTAGCTGCAAGTGGCCATCAACACTCCAAAGCGCCTCCATCTTGCCTACCTCCTTCAAATCCATTCATGCCCCTATAGTGTCTCTCTTTCCTGTGATGTGGTCCCATAGCAAGCTACCCACGTTCTTGAAAATATGCATGGGATCCAACAAGTGGTTGATCTATAAGTGGGTCCAATATGGCAACTCGTAGAAGATTGAGAACTATCGCATTCCATTTGGATGTGACTCCGTGTGGACCATTTTCAGCTCGTACTAGCTTTGGGCATTCATACGTGTTGGAGGTCATCCAAAAAAATCTTCCCTGAGTTCATGACCCTTTGGCAAGAAAGTGGCATGTCCTTGATATACCATCTTCTTTATGGTTCATGACCTTCGAGAGTCTAACTGTGGCCCACACAATGGACATGCATGATAACCTGAGATAACCAGACGTGTCCCAACACCTCTATCCAGTGAATACAAACTTGAACGAGCTATGATAGATATTGTTGGGGTAAAGGTGTCTCTGCCGTACCACCTCGCGTATTACTACACTGACAGTACCCGCCATTGCGCACTGCAGGTGGCGGGCGCTCGTCACCGTCACACTTATTCTTTATTCTTTCAGTTGACTAGTGAATAAAGGAAGGTCCGGTCACACATTGTGACTGTTGGAGTTCCCATTTGTCTCTCTCTCTCTTTTCTTGCTCTTGCTCTGCGGCATAGCTTATGCATGGTCTTTCGATCCTCTCATTCCTTTCAATTGGTATCAAGCGAATCTGCCCCAGTGAGAGAGAAAAGAAAAAAAAGACAGTACAAATGTACATAGGTACAAGGGATGAGGAAATACAACATCTCATCCAATGCCCATCAATCTCCTAAGGAAGGCAAAGCACTCAGTAGTGAGGCTTTTTGTGAGCAGATCTGTAGGATTGACGTCAGTGGAGATCTTGACAAGGTCAACAAACCTGTCTTCTACGACACCCCGAATAAAGTGATATCTCACCTCAATATGTTTCGTCTTCGCATGGAAGACCGGATTCTTAGCCAACTGAATGGCACTCATAGAATCCGAATGCAATGTAGGAACAGCATCAATCCCAAGGTCAGAAATAAGACGGCCTAGCCAAATAGCCTCCTTGCAAGCCTCAATGGCTGCAACATACTCGGCCTCAGTGGTAGACAAAGCCGTATACTTTTGCACCCTGGACATCCAAGAAACAGCTCCTCCAGCATAAATGAACACATAGCCAAAAGTGGACTTCCTACTATCTCCATGTCCTGCATAGTCGGAGTCAGTGTAACCCACAACCCCTGTATCCTGGCTACCATAGCATATAGACATATCTGCAGTGCCCTTCAGGTACCTCATGATACCTTTCACGGCATCCTTATGCTTCTTGCCAGGTGTAGCCATATAATGTGCCACAACACCCAACTCCATGCGCAATATCTGGACGAGTGGCTATCATGGCATACATGAGATTGCCCACTGCTGATGCATAAGGGATCTTGGCCATCTCGGCCCTCTGCTCATCTATCTGCAGATAATCGGCCTGTGAAACCCTCACATAAGAAGGCAAAGGACAGCCCGCAGGCTTTACGCCCTGCATGCGGAAGTGCTCAAGGACTTTATGGATGTACTCCCGCTGTGAGAGATACAAAAGCCCCTGATGCCTATCATGCTTAATGCGTATCCCAAGAATATGTGAAGCCTGTCCCAGATCCTTCATCTCAAAGCTCTTCTTGAGCTTAGCTTTCAGAGCATCAAGCTTTGCATGAGCTTTCCCTGCTATCAGTATATCATCAACATAGAGAACCAAAATCAGTAAACTGCCATCACGGGCTTTCTTCGTGTAAAGATACGGATCCATAGCACTCCTGCTGTAGCCCTGTGACTGCATAAAGGCATCAAACTTATGATACCATTCCCTAGGTGCCTGCTTCAAGCCATAAAGACTCTTCTTCAATTTGCACACTAGGTGCTCCCTGCCATGTTCTACAAAGCCCTTAGGCTGCTCCATATAGATCTCTCATGCAAATCCCCATGCAAGAATGCAATCTTAACATCCATCTGATAAAGATCCAAGTCAAGTTGCACGACCAAGGACAAGACCAAGCGTAGGGTAGTCATCTTGACAATAGGAGAGAAGACCTCATCAAAGTCAACTCCATGCTCCTACTTAAAACCCTTAGCTACAAGTCTAGCCTTAAAGGCCGGCTTGGGGTGCCTAGGGGTACTTTTCAACTTGTACACCCATTTGCATGGCAAAGCCTTTTTTCCCTTAGGCAAGGCAACAAGATCCCAAGTCATATTCCTATGCAAGGAGTCCATCTCAGACTGCATAGCCCTCTCCCAAGAGTGACTGTCACCCCTGCGCATAGCCTCATCATAGGTGAGAGGCTCTCCTGCATCCGTCAACAAGACATACTGCATAGAGGGCTCATAGCGATTAGGTGGACGTCTATTTCTAGTAGACAGTTTCACCGCAGGCTCTGCTACCTGCCCAACTGCCTGTCCAACACCCTGGCCCTGTGTAGGAACTACTGCAGGCTGTACTATTGGCTGTGTTGGAGCCCGAGGCTCCTCATAAAAGATCACTCTGCAGATCTCAACCACCTTCTCAGGCTGCTTATGCATTTTGTGTTCATGGAAAACTACATCATGGCTGCGTACTATTTTCCACGCTTGCGGATCCCATAGGCGATAGCCCATCTCTCCTAAATCACCATAGCCAAGAAAGATGCATTTAACGCTCTTTGGATCCAACTTACTCCTCTTGTCCTTGGGCACATGGCAGAATGTCTCACGTCCAAAGACACGGAGATGTGCATAAGAGGGTGGCTTACCAGCCCAAACTTCCTCTGCAACATGGAAATCCAAACCACTAGAAGGTGATCGGTTTATGACATGCACTGCCATACTAATTGCCTCAGCCCAAAAGCTCTGTGGTAGGCCTGCATGGCTAAGCATAGAGCATACACGGTCCTGAATAGTCCTGTTCACGCGCTCAGCCAAACCATTCTGGGGTGGGGTGTAAGGGGCGGTCAACAGACGCTTAATACCCCTGTCATCACACAATTGCTCAAAAGCACGTGAGACATATTCTCCCCCATTGTCAGTCCTAAGGCATTTCAGCCTATACCCAATCTGGTTCTCAACAAGAGCAAGCCAATGCTGAAAGACTACCAAGACATCAGACTTCTACTTTATGGGATAAGCCCACACTTTCCTAGAAAAATCGTCAATGAAGGTAACAAAGTACTTCGCGCCACCCATAGACATATAAGGCATGGGCCCACAAACATCGGAATGCACCAAAGCCAAGGGCTCGCTGATGCGTGGCCTACCTGATTTCTTATGCGTAGACCTATTCTGCTTACCATAAAGATAATGATCACACGAGTCAAAACATGCATAGTCTAAAGGCGGAAGATAATGCAAACCAGAAAGCATTTTCATTCCCTTCAAAGAAATATGCCCCAAACGGGCATGTCAAAGTGATACATGTGGGATAGAACCCACTGACAAAACATGATCAATTGTAGGACCATCCAGTACAAGAGGATAGAGGCTGCCAGCCTTGGCACCTCTGGCTAGTTCAAGTCTGCCTCTGATAATATTCTAGGTAGAGTCTCCAAAACCAATGTGAAACTCTGCATCATCCAACTGACCTGCAGACATAAAGCTGCATGTAAGCGCAAGTACATGAAGTACATCCCTGAGCACAAAAGAACTGCCAGTGGAAAATTGCAACTGTATGTCACCACTGCCCACAATAGCCAAAGACCTGTCATCTCCAAGCCTGATTGACCCTGATACAGTGCGGTAGGAGTGGAACCACTCACGATAAGGCATCACATGAAAAGACACGCCTGAATCCAAAAGCCAACACTGTACATATATGCTAGGAGTCTCAGTCAACTATGAGCTGTCAGATGAACTAGCTGCCAAGATAAACTCATCACTGTCAAATGGCTCCTCAGTCTACGTAACATTGATCTCTTCGATCTTTACACTGGACTTTGCAGGTACAATACTGCGATTAGAAGACTTTTCTTGCACTTTATCATTCCCCTTGTCCTTGCACTTCTCATTGCGTAACTCATGACACTGTGGTCTGATATGGCCCTTTTTCCCACAATGATGGCAAGTGACATTAGCGTTGCGCCCACGCGACTTACTATGCGACTTTCCACAAGATTTGGACCGACCCTTCTGAGAGTCATGGCCACGGCCATTCCCAAGGTCATTCCTGTCATTCCTGCCTCTAACTGTCAAAGCATGAGAAACACGAGAGGCATCCAAGTTCTTCTTGTTGATCTCTTCCTGTAGAAGAGCACTCTCTACATCAGACAATTTCAGCTCAGTAGTAGCAGGAGCACACAAGGCAGTACGAAAGACATCCCACGACTCTCCAAGAGTCAGCGAAAAGAGTGGGGTCACCTCATCGGGAAATGTGATACCCTGCGATGTCAGATTCTTCAAGATCACATGGAACTGGCTCAAATGAGCAGACATCGTCGCATTCTCCTTCATGCGCAGATCCATGAGCTGCTTGAAATATCATATTAGAGAATTTGGGAATCTCCCAAGTTCCACTTACAAATAAGGAAGGAGTAAAGATTTGACCAAGTGGCTAAATCTTAATCCCATATTTGAGAGTGAGACTTGGGGGAATTGCTTATATAGTACCCAGGAAAATTTTCACTGTCAAGTAAGGGGATAAGATTTGACTATGTGTCCAAATATTAATCACATTAGGAATTCCCAAACTTTATGAAAATTTTCAAATTCTTGAATATGTGGTTTTGAGCCAATACATCAGACTAGCCGAGCTCTTTTTATCATAAAGATTCTTGATCTTTTCCCATAACTACCATGCGGTCTGTGTCTCATCCACTACATTGTAATGAACCTGCTCAGTCAGAGAGAGTATGATTGTGGACTTACAGTATGCATCCAAGTCAAATCAGTCATCATTGCTCATACCTGTAGGCTACTGCCCGCTCAATCAAAGTGGCTTTACATGGTTCTTTTGCACCAAGACCTACCAAATTTGGCTCTTCCAATAGCCATAGTTGGTACCATCCCACTTCATGATATTAAATATGGCATTACCAGTCGAAGACGAAGCCATAATGCAGGCTGTAAATGCAGAGACAGTTCAAAACTGCTTCCTGTTTTCTGCTGTAAACAGCCAAAAAACCACTAAATCCAAGGCAAAATGACTGGGAAACTGACTGAGAAGCTGCTGTCCACCAAGTACGAGGTACAGTACATCAAATCAGGACATTTCAGCATGAAAAATACAGCTCAATCCACCAATAAATACTTGCTTTAATAAATTGCAGACCTGTAATAATGAGAGCAAACTGTCCCAAAACTGGATCCAAAGTCAACTAGACAGTGCTAGGTCCAAAGCCGGCATGAAAAAGACAAAGCAAAGCCAAATGACAGTGAAAATACATGAGCTTAACACCGAGACATGTCAAATAGCATCTGCCAGTAGGAGGCACACCCCCAGACAATCTAGGCAAGATGTACCTGCAACTGCCAAAACCTGACACAAATAGGTGTCTGCCCAAAATGAAAGCGGATCCAAAGCAAGAGACTCATCTCATAAGCAATCCGGAGACCAAGATATACATCAATGCAACATCCAATGGTCGGAGGGTAATCCCAAAGTCTCAAAAAACATCTGCTCAAAGTCGTAAGCTGCTCCAAGACATGAAAACACTATGCTCCCAACCACTGGCACAAATGGCGTACAGGCAAGCTAAAGAGCTCAAACAACCCAAGACAAAGTACCAGTGACAAGTGACCAAGTCAATGCGTCAGACGCATCCAAGAGAGCATGACATACATGAAGCAACTGTTGTAGCAACCACTGAGCAAGACATAATCCCAATGGCAAGATCTCTGTCAAGTCAATACTTCCAGTAGCAACCCAAATTCAATATCCCTGTGAGTTGGAAGTGCTCAAAACATCCAAATCGAAGCTCCAAAATATCTGTCAAGCATGGATGAACTAAGAGGCATCAACCATGGACCAAATCATGTAATGCATAGAGCTTATCCGTCAAGTACAGACAATAGGCATAAGCGGCCCAAATGCTAGTCAAGTCGATCAAACTGCCAATGACAAACCAATAACAATGGAGCAAATGCGATGCTCAAAAGCATTCCGGAATCACGATCATGAGTTCAAAGTCGATCCCCAAAGTGTAATACATCATGGCATAACCCATAGCATACATTCAGTATCGATAGAGAAGCAATACATGTGACAAATGAGCTTCAGCCCGCTCATGTACAGCAGCTCTAAACAGTCCACAATTGTCAATTTCTAGTCCAACAACAATGCCAAATCATGGGCAAATCAAATGCATACATTCCCAAGACATTCGGGCATCAAGTAGGCCGCATACGGGCATCAAATATCACAATTGGAATGGAGTGTAAGCAACAAATGCTAATGCCAATGTTGCTGCCTTGTTTTCAGCCTGTTATGAGAGTTCATGACAGTCCCAAATTTGAAGAAACCAGCCCTGAATGATCAAGACCAATGCCCAAAGCTTGAATGACATCAAACATGAAGTCTAATAGCCCTCTTGATCAAGGTAGAGAGCAAGAAGCAATGGCCAAGTGTGGAGCTGAAGTAGACGAGTACTAACAGTCTGGAAAAATGGTGCAATCTACCCTATTGGTGTTGAACTTGCTGTTGCTCCACGTGGGCTGAAATGGGGTGATGGGGGCCTCAAGAAGGGCCTATCAAAGGCCTATGACAAGCCTCTTTGAGCCTTGATAGGTGTAAGGCATAATATGAGGGGAATAAGCTTCAAGGGTTTGAGCTATGGTGGAGAGCAAGAGCAAGAAAAGAGAGAGAGAGACAAATGGGAACTCCAACAGTCACAATGTGTGATCGGGTCTTCCTTTATTCACTAGTCACTGAAAGAATAAAGAATAAGTGTGACGGTGACGGGCGCTCGCCACCTGCAGTGTGCAGTGACGGGTACTGTCAGTGTAGTAATACACGGGGTGGCACGGCGGAGGCGCTTTACCCCAATAGATATTACCAATGAGAATGGAAGCCTACTTACTTGAGCACTCTCCGAATCTCAGAAAGTCATGCATCGCCCACATGAGAGTGGCTCGAATATTGGCGGACCGTCGACTATCGCCCTTGCTCATATCTTGCATAGTGACTCTCTCCTCCCACAAAATCTTAAGCTCATTGACTAATGAATGAAGATACACGTCCATATTTTTGACTTTGTAGCGGTCGGGAACGAGTAAGCTAAGGATGAGATGTCCTTTCTTCATAGAAAGCCATGGATATATTGTAGTTGACAAGGACTATAGGCCACACATTGTAAGAAGTTGAGCATAGACCGAATGGGTTCACGCCATCCATTGCAAAACAGAGCCGAAGATTCCTTGGCTATCGGGCAAAGCCTGGAAAGGTAGAGTCAATGTGGCTCCATGCGCGTGAATCCGCTGATATTTGTTGGACTCCATCTGTGGACCTATTCTGCGCATGCCACGTTGTCAAGCTCGCCATGCTGGACATACTACTACTACTACTACCACCACTACAAACAAGAAAAGAAGAAAAAACTACTACTACTATCACAACAACAACAACAACAACAAATAATAAAACTAGACTGTCAAAAATCACGTGGTGGGGGGGCTTGCTTGAGCTACTGCGCCAAACACACACTGTATACACAAGAGGAAGCTCACTCAAGAACACAAGAAGAGAGATGGAGGCCAAAACGTTTTCTTGCTGGTTTCTTCTTCTTCCTTCACACACTATACAATGTACATAAAGTATAGATAAGATACAATATAAAGGAAAGTGGCCTTCTAAGTCAAACAGTGCATAACGGATTACATTAATCGATTGTCACTATATCTTTGCCAGATGTAGGTAGGTGTAACAAACTAAATATAATAAGTGATAAGTTAGTGGCTATGTGAGTATCATAATGACCACCAACGTGCTAAGTGTAGACGTGCGGACCCATCTAGCTAGGCGGTCCATCATCAATGTCCGCACATGTTGAGCTTGCCATTTCAACACTCCCCCTCAAGCTCAACTCTATCTCTGCAACTCCAAGTAAGCTTCGGAACTTTTGAAGCTTCTCTCCACCCAATGCATTTGTGAAAATGTCAGCTATCTGATCTTGTATGCTGACATATACCAAGTCAATCTCTCTTGCAAGTACCTTCTCTCTCATAAAGTGGTAGTGCACCTCAATGTGTTTTGTCCTAGCATAGAACATTGGATTCCTAGCTAGCTGTATGCTGCTCATGTTGTCACAATGAATGACAACTGGACCATCTCCCTACACGTCCAAATCACCTAATAACTTTTGCAGCCATACCACCTCACATGCTGCCATAGCAACACCTCTATACTCAGCCTCTGTACTCGATAAAGAAACTGTAGGTTGCTTTTTGCTGCTCCATGTAACTGCTGCACTACCAAGGGAAAACATGAATCCACTTGTAGATCTTTTGTCTGACATGCTACCAGCCCAATCTGCATTTGTGTATCCAAATACTTGTACGTCCTTACCTGTCTCATAAAAAAGTTCATAATGTAAAGTGGACTTCACATACCTCAATATACGTCTAACTGCATCCAAATGAGGCTTTCTAGGCATATGCATAAACTGACTGACAAGGCCAACAACATAGCTCAAGTCTGGCCTTGTGATACTCATGTAAATCAAACTCCCTACTATCCTCCTAAACATAGTAGGGTCTTCTATCTCATCCCCAATGTCAGCACTCAACTTCACATCTTGCTCCAATGGTACTGAAAGAGGCTTACATGCTGTCATACCATACTTGGATAACATATCAAGCCATACTGCCTTTGGGATAGCCATATACCATCATCACATCTGATCACCTCAATACCAAGAAAGTATCTCAGCTCACCCAAATCTTTCATCTCAAACTTCTTCTTCAAGAAGTCCTTAACTTCAGCAATCCCATTGTCACTGTCACCTGTGATAATCAAGTCATCCACATAGATGACTATGATGACCAAACCTGCATCTCCCTTTCTCACATAAAGTGAGTGATCAGCATCAGAAATACAAAATCCAATATTGACAAGATACTCTCCAATCTTGTAAGACCATACTCTAGATGCTTGCTTCAACCTATAGAGTGCCTTCTTTAACCTGCACACATATGTGGGATGCTCTAAATCCTCATAACCTGCTGGCTACTCCATATACACTTCTTCTTGCAATTCACCATGCAAGAAAGCATTCTTAACATCCATTTGTTGCAAACTCCGACCTTTGGCTGCTGCCAGGGCAATCACACACCTAACATTGTCATCCCAGCAACTAGACTGAATGTCTCTTCATAATCTATGCCATATGTCTGAGCATAGCCTTTTGCAACCAGCCTAGCTTTGTACCTGCTAACTGAACCATCTACATTATTCTTGACTTTGTAAACCCACTTACAGCCAATAGCTTTCTTACCCTTAGGTAAGGGTACCAAATCCCAAGTCTTATTGGCTTCTAATGCAGCCATCTCCTCATCCATTGCTACATCCCAATGAGCATGACGAACAGTATCCTCAAAACAAGTGGGCTCAGTATCCTCAACTACTTTCACCATATGAGCATAATGGTGAGCTGCATAACCTTCAAAACCAAATCTTTTAACAGGGTACCTGACCCTGCTAGATCTGCGTACCACCGGATCACTCAATGGAGCCTTTACATTACTATGAGCTCTCTGTACACCTGGTGTCCTGACTGAAGGAATACCAAGCTCATCATCCAAGCTCTCCAAACCACTAGAATCTCCATCCAATCCCAAATGACTAGTAGATGCATCATTACCATCCAACACTTTCTTCTTTCCTTTGTCCTTCCCTGCAACACTTATAGATCCACCTGAAGATGTGGGGCTACTCCTTAGTTTGGGAGACTAAGGGCTCACTGTAGATGTAGTACCGGATGATGTTTTTGGTCCACTAAGACTCTGCGATTCTTGTTTATCTTTCTGCACATAGCTGTCCTGATCATTATCATCATCCAAAACATCACTAGTAGGTGTATACCAACTTCCCATCTCATTAAAGATAACATCTTTGCTCACTCTGAACTCACTTGTGATAGGGTTATAATAGTGATACCCTTTCTGCTCTAAAGAGTATCCAATAAAAACACATTTTTCTGCCTTTGGATCAAGCTTCTTCCATATCTCATCTGGCACATGAATGTATGCAACACATCCAAATACCTTCGAGTGCGATACATCAAGCTTATTGCCAGTAAAGCATTCTTCATGAGTCATCCCATAAACTGTAGCTGTGGGAGTTTTGTTCATAATGTAAACATCAGTATGGACAGCCTCAGACCAAAAATGTTTGGGCATATTCTTTTCAACCATTAATGCCCGTGCAACTTCTGCAATATGCATGTTTTTTCTTTCTATAACACCATTTTACTGTGGGGTATACTTGCAAGTAAATTGCCTCTTTATCCCATGAGTCCTCAAGAAGCCACTGAACTCATTAGAGAGGTACTCTCCCCCTCCATCTGATCTCAAGCACTTTACTTTTAAGCATGTTTCCATTTCAACAGTTGCCTTAAAAGATTTGAAGTGCTCAAACACATCACTTTTTTCCTTCATGAAGTATACCCATAAATTCCTTGAACAATCATCAATAAATGTGACAAAGTATTTGCTACCACCAAGAGATACATTCTGTGTAGGCCCTCAAACATCTGTATGTACTCCTTCAAGTATATTTCTGTGCACTTCTCTATCATGTGAGAAGGGTTGTCTCGCATGCTTACAAAACTGGCATACTTCACAGACTTTATGCAATTCTGCAACTCTAAAAGAAGGCAACCCTGTAACCAATCCTCTAGACTACATTAATTTCAGCATTTGCACATTTGCATGTCCAATATGTTTATGCCATATTTCAATATCTGCAACTACTCCTTTTCCTTTAGCATACATAGTAGCATCCATTGCAGGAATTCCAGCATCTAAAGTGAACATTCGGCCAACTCTACTTCCTTTTGCGACCAACCTGCACTTATCATTAAAGTCTTCTACAAAACAAACTTTTGCATTGAATCGAACCTGCAACCCCTGCTCTACCATTTGGCCAATAAATACTAGATTTTTTGTAATTGATGGCACATGTAATACATCTGTCAGACTCTTTGTCTGGCTATCATACAAGGACAAGGGAACCTTTCCAATGTGTAAATTTGGGTGGCATGTATCATCACACGTTTACACATAACCTAGATTTTGTAAGTCCTGCATCTCTCCAAACCATTCAACATGACTGGTCATATGATTAGATGCACCTGAATCGACATACCATACATCATCATGTGTTCTCTTTCCTATAACTACATTCATCATACATTGCATAACAAACAGATACTCATTTTTGTCTTCATTCTATCGTGAAGATGATGCATAGTTTCCTTATTGCAATTTACCACTGTGAATATCATCCTTCTTTGCATAGCAATGGGTTGCAATATGGCCTGTTTTGCCACAAGAATGGCAAACAATAGCAGAATTTCTAGAACCTCTATTCTGCCATCCACCTCTTCCTCTAGAGCTCCCCTTGCCTCTAAAGTTTTCTCTGCCTTCAGAAACCTGCATTTCACCAAACTGTTGATTGAACCTGTTTTGCTAGTTATCGCCAGCACGTCCCATACCACGGCCTCTCGAAGAGGATCTACCACGTTCCCTTCCTGAACTCGAGTAAAATGCTTGGACCTATTTACTATTTCTTTTAGATGAATCACCCTGCATATTGATCTCTTTAGTAATCATGAGAGAGATCAGCTCATCAAAATCTGGAAAGGGCTTCCGTACATATACTGAAGTAACAAATGATTCTTATGCCTTCTCATTGTTAAGGCCACTTAGAGTGGATGAAACCAAATCATCATCATCTGGCATTGCATCAATCGCTGCTAAAGCATCTACAATGCTCGTCACCTTCAATACATACTTATTGACATACATTTTCCCTTTCTTCAAGGCATTCAACTCTTGCTTGAGTTGAATCTTTCGTGCCTTTGTATTTACTGAAAACATGCTCTAAAACATTGTCCAAGTTGCATGTGAAGTTTCTGCATTCCTGATATGTCTCAGCATAGTATTATCAATAACTGCAGATAGCCAGTACATCACCTTTTTGTCTTTCGCATTCCACTCTTTCCATGCTTTTAACTCATCTGCAGTTGTAGGGATACCCAGCTCTAGCTTCTTTTCTTCACCTGAAACAAATTCATAAAGGCCATTTCCTATGAGGAAGTTCGTCACACGAAACTTCCATGAAGGGTAGTTGTTCTTGTCGAGCTTCTCAATAATGGTATTTCCAATATTCTCTGCCATTATCACAAACAAGGATACATCACAACAAGCTAGTTTTCTGCAATCTTTCACAACACGTGCACATCACTACATCAAGCAACCTTTTTCACTGATTGCTCAATAGTACATGTAATCTACAACCTGTTTATAGATAAACCTTATGTTTACTTCCTGCAAACACCTCAAAAATTACAGAATCGCAATCTATAACTTGCACACCTACTTTCGATCAATACAGCCAAAATCATAGTGTACCCTGAAACTACTGTCCGCAACCTTGCGGCTTTAAAACAGGGCCTGAAATGGCCTCAGATGCCCAAAATAACTGCGAGAAAGACCTGAAGGGCGTATTTGCAAAATATATAGTGATTTGCTCGCACACCAAATCTCACAGTAATCTGAGATTTTTGCTCGACCTTGCTTTTGGTGCCTCCACATGCACTATCTAAGAGAGACAGTGAAAGAATCGGAGAGCTTCTTACCCGTGGCTTGCTTCCTCGAATCTTGCTTCTTCTCCTTCACTTTAGCCTTCGAAATCAGCCTCTCTTAGTGGCATGGCTTTGATACCATGTCAAGAATCGTGTGGTGGAGTGGCTTGCTTGAGTTGTTGCACCAAACACATACTGTATATACAAGAGGAAGCTCACTCAAGAACATAAGAAGAGAGATGGAGGCCAAACGTTTTCTTGCTGGTTTTTTCTTCTTCTTTCACACACTATATAATGTACACAAAGTATAGATAAGATACAACATAAAGAAAAGTGGCATTCTAAGTCAAATAGTGCATAAAAAACTACACTAATTGATTGGCACTATATCTTTGCCAGTTGTAGGTAGGTGTAACAAACTAAATATAATAAGTGATAAGTTAGTGGCCATGTGAGTATCATAATGACCACCAACGTGCTAAGTGTAGACGTACGGACCCATCTAGCCATGCGGTTCATCATCAATGTCTGCATGCGGTTCATCATCTCAACTACTACTACTACTACTACTACTACTAACAACAACAACAACAACAACAACAACAACAACAACAACAACAACAACAACAACAACAACAACAACAACAACAACAACAACAACAACAACAACAACAACAACTACTACTACTACTACCACTACCACTACCACTACCACTACCACTACCACTACCACTACCACTACCACTACCACTACCAGTACCACTACTATAAAAATAAACAAGAAAAAAAAAGAAAAAACTACTACTACTACTACTACAAACAAGAAAACTACTATTACTACTACTAGTATTAGTACTACAATTACGACTACGACAACTACGACCACGACTATGACCACCACAATAACTCTCTCTCTCTACTACTACCACTACCACTACAATAAACAAGAATATAAGAAAAATCAACAACAACAATAACCACAACAACAACAACAACAACAACAACAACAACAACAACAACAACAAACAAGAAAAGAAAAGAAAACTACTACTACAACAATAACAAACAAGAAAACTAAACAACAATAAACAAGAAAAGAAAAAAACTATTACAAAACAACAACAACAACAAACAAGAAAACCACTACTACTACAACTAAGACTACGACTATGACTACGACTACCACAACAACAAACCACTACTACTACAATAAACAAGAAAAGAAGAAAAAAAAAACAAAAAAAACAACTACTACAATAACAACAAACAAGAAAAGAAGAAAAAACTACAACAATAACAACAACAATAACAACAACAAATAAGAAAACTAAACAATAATAAATAAGAAAAGAAAAAAAACTACCAATCTTATAACAACAACAACAAACAAGAAAATTACTATTACTACTACTAGTACTACTACTACAATCACGACTACGATGACTACGACCACGACTATGACTACCACAACAACAACAAACTAGAAGATAAGAAATTAAACAACAACTACTACTATCACTATCACTACTACTACTACGACTACCACAACAACAACAACCAAGAAATAAGTAATTAAACAATAACTACCACTACCGCTACCGCTACCGCTACCACTACTATGACAACCACAAAAACAACAAACAAGAAAATAAGAAATTAATCTCCAACTACCACTACCGCTACTACTACTGCTACCACTACCACTACCACTACTACGATTACCAGAACAACAACAAACAATAAAAAAAGAAGAGAAGAAATAAAACAACAACAACAATAACAACCTCTCCCTCCTCTCTCTCCCTCCCTCTCCCTCTCCCTCTCCCTCTCTTTCTCTCTTTCCCTATTATGTTTAATGTTTTCTCCCTCTCTCTCTTGTTCATTCTTTCTGTTTCTCTCTTCCTCTTCCTCTCTCATTTCCTCTCCCTCCCTCTCCCTCTCCCTCTCTTTCCCTATTATGTTTAATGTTTTCTCCCTCTCTCTCTCATTCCTTCTTTCCTTTTCTCTCTTCCTCTCCCTCTCTCAATACACATGATTTTTAACAAAAACAAGTAAAAGAAAAAGAGAGAACACAAAAACAAAGAAAGAAGGAACAATGCATTCACCGTAAAGGCTCGAGGATGGGTTCGGCAGGTCCTCTTCACGACGGCGGCTTCTCTTTGCTCTCCATACACTTCCTCCTCTTCTTCGCGAACGGCGGTGGCGGCAATGAGAAGCTTTCCTTCTCCCTCTTTCTCTCTTTCTCTCCCTCTCCCTCTCAAATGCAAGATGAAGTTCACTCTTCCTTTCGCTCTCCCTTTTGCTCTCTCTTTCATGTACTTGCGCAAAATAACGCATTTGGGTTTCGGCCTGCGTTTTTTTTGTCTGAGCACCATCGCTATTAGCGTCGCTATTTGCATCACAAATGCGATGCTAATAGCGACATAAATAGCGAAACCGCTATTTTGCGTCGAAAAGCGCCGTCGCTATGCCTCCATATCCTTGTGGTGGGATAGGTATTGCTCTTGAATGGGAGATCTCTCTAGATTCTTCCGTACTTCTTCTTCCCTTTCCATCTCTCTCACTGCTTCTTAGATGATGGCTATCATCACCCCTTTGAATCCTATCTTGAATGTTCTTGATGCAGGAGTTTTTTGGTCCGATTTAGTCATGGTGGCTAGAAACTCACCTTTTACAGGTCTTTGGCTCGATGACAATGGCTTGGATAATGCTTCAATCATTTTGTAGACATAGGCATTCATATTTACTTCATCTAGGGCCCTTGTTGCAATGCTTTCAAGTATGGGCACTTGGATCCATGGCATGAGGGTGTTGTATCGATGACTAGAGAACAAGGTTTGCACCACTAAACGACGGGGTTAGGGATACGTGCTAGACTAATCCCATCATTAGTGTGCACTTTTGTCTTCAGCATCTTCAGCGTGCCATACACATCCCTCTTCAATCTCTTTTTCTGTGTGTTGGCCAACTCTAAAGCCTTCTCCACTATTTTAGGGCTAAGCACAACCTCTATCCTTTTGGGCAAGCCTTCCTTCCTAATGTTTATCGTGCCACTATTCTTCCTTGTATTGAAAGTTCTTAGGAATCCTGTGCACCTACCGTGGTCAAATCTTCTGGCCAACCTTCTCTATGTATCTGTAGAGATTGCACTGGTCAATTATCTACCTTACTGCACCTTCCTTATTCACTAGCTCTCCCAAATTGCTAATGCTGTGGTACTTTAGCTTGTTGTAGACTTGGATTTCAGTGGCTGGTCAATAGTTGTGCTCTTCCTCTCAAAATGGAAGTTGGCCTGTCATCTTGAGTTCCTGTTATAGCACAACAGCTTACAATTAGCTCATTTGAGAGTACCTTTTGCAAAAAAGAAAAAGTTTAAGAACAAACTCTATGGAATGGTGTGATGTTCCAGTAAGGAATGGAAACCTTTTTATACTTCAAGTAATCCACACATTCCAAGCACGAATTCCATATAAGATTTTCTAAGAAAGAGTCAAAGTCAGCTAACCATTTCAACTCTTTGAGTCCTAGATTGTTGTGGAGGCTTTACTCTTGCTATAGGACATGAGCAACCTGTGTTTGAGAGCTTATTCTCGAGAAATCTCGTTGGCAATTAAGTCCTTGGCCACCTCAGGATTTTTGACAAACATGAATTCATATTCTTCCCAAGTCCAAGGCAAGGAGTATACTTCCCTTGCTAATGACTCGTTGAGGAGGCCTAAATCCAACCATTCATAGCTTTTAGCAAATGTGGTGAAGGTAGTATCCAAGCATTCGATGCATATGACCAGGTCTTCCCCCATGTTTGTAATTAGGTCTGAGGCCAAAGTAAGGATTGATCTTCGCTTATAGGAGGGTCTAAGCATGTGAGAGTTTGGGGTTTGGTTAAGCTAGATAATGTAACTACTGATGCCTGCCTCATGGGCTATTCAATGGGATGTTTGTTAGCTACTGCTTGTGTAATGGATTGTTCTTATGGTTTAATTGATGTGCTCTTCTCTACTAGTGGAGCAGATGGAATAGTAAAAGTGTTAGGCTGAGTCAGTTTGAATGCAATGGATTGCGGTTTTGTTTGATAGACCTGTTGGGGCTCGATGGGTTTGGTTCCTTTTGGGCGAGTTCGTTGCTTATACCTATCTAGTTCACAGTCTTGTGGGGATGGCTTAGAAGGTAGTGGTTGAGGGACATGTGTGCCCCTCATGGACTTGGGCAACCAAATCCAAGTGTTACCTTTGTAGTAGCCTTGAGTGTGTAATAGGGCTTTGGATACCCATCGTAGTTTGACTGTTCATCAGCTCTTGTAGCGCCAACTTTGTCTTCCCACACCTAGGGCTTATGGTTTTTGGATTATGAGTTCGTGTGGATTGGCTCCTAGGCAACTGCGATTCTCATCCTTAAGTAATGTGGTAGAGAACCCTTTTTGTTGGGCATCTTTGCATGCATGTGCTAGTGGTTGTAGCTGGTTGGTTGTGGTGGGTTGGGATAAGTTGCGATCCCCTTCATTAGGCTTGGCACTAAGTTGCTCTACTAGTGGTGCTGTGGCCTTAGATGAAGCCACGTTGCCCTTACTAAAAGTCGTCACTATCCAAACATTGCCAATGGCAAGGTGAATGCGTTGTGAGTCATAGTCAATATTGTAGTGTACTTGTTTCTTGAATGCATGTCCTAGCAATGATTCCTTACCAGTGGCTTTGGTGTTAGGCATCATGTAGAAGATCATTGGTAGGCTTTCAATCTCGATAGAGACCGTTATCTTGCACTTTCCCAGCAGTGAATAAGACTGCCCCCAGGCTAAGTTTTGCATTAGCAGGTTACAACTGAGGCTGACCAATGAGGGCCCAATGATCATGCCTACGGATATTACAGTCAACTCCCTTGTCAGTGAGTGAATCAAAGGCATATGTCGTGTGGCCAGTGTATGTGCAAGTATGTAGGTACCACTACTTCCTTGTCCTCATCCTCTATCTTAGTGACGGTGGCCACTCTCACATTTATAGGTAAGTATAGCATTGGAGGCTCGTGTAGTGAGTACATTAGAGGGTAGTAGTTCTTGAGGCAATTGCCATTAAAGAAGCCTATGCTCTCCCCCTCTAGAGTCTCGAGCTCTATGTTGCTACTTCGACTAATGTTGCAGACATTTAAAGGTCCCAATCCCCTAAATTTCATCATTTGCTTATGGCCCTTCATAGAGTGGAGGAGCACGAGGTCACCCTGCTCAAAGTCATGTTGTTTGACATGTTTGTCAAACTAGCTCTTGCGTCTCACCTTTTTGCAGATTAGTGCATGAGTTGCCATGAGCCGTGTTTCAGAGAGGCATTCTAACTCCTCCAAGGATTCCATCCACTCTTCCTTGCCATCCCATCTCTCTTGTATTGCTACTTGCAAGCTTGGAACAAAGAACTCCATTGGTAGGATTGCTTCAATCCCATATGTTAGCTTGGATGGTGTTTGCCCTACAATTGTCTTATAGGCTGTCCTATAGGCCTATAACGCTACCATGAGTTTATTGTCCCAATTCGTGCACAAGGTGGAAGCTATCTTTGTCGACATTCACCACGATCTTATTCATAGATTCTACCTGACCCTTAGCCTGAGGGTAGTACGGTGAGGATTTCCTATGGATGATCAAGAAGGTAGATAGCAAATAGGCATTCACTTCATTAATAAAGTGTGTGCTACTTTGATCACTAACTAGTTCAATGGGGCACCTAAATCACAAGATCACTTGCTCCTAAAGGAACTTACCTGTGGTTCTAGTGTCATGCTTTCTAGTGGCCCAAGATTTAGTCCATTTTGTGAGGTAATCCATTGCCACAATTATGTACTTCACTTGTAAGTACTGCATTGTGGGACTGATTGGCCTGATGAAGTCGATTCCCCACTTTTCAAATGGTTGTTGTGCTATTATTGTGTTCAACTTCATCTTGTCCTTCTAGATGTAGTAGTCTTCATACTCATCCTCCAAATCATCATATTCTAATTGCTTCTCATCTCTTAGGCTTCTGCTCTCAGCCTTCTTTTCATATGTGATCAGTACCCAATTCTACAATAGATTCAAGTCGTGCACTTTAGTCCATTGCCACTTCGGTCCATGAGGTCCTTGAGAGGTTTGAGATTGGTAGTTGGGTTACTAGCTAGCTCTCTCATCAAGTATTCAAGAATCCCCTAGAATTTGAGTTTGTTAGATGGGACGTGGGAGGGGATAGGTGTTGGTCAACTACCATAGCTCTTGGCCATCATGCATAGTGGTATTGATGGTAGGGTCTTATTCTTTGGTAGCAGCTGAGATTGTGTGACTTTGTGGGACTCACTAGCTGCCCTAGCTACCTACTTATAATCCTCTTCTTTATCCAAGAATAGTAGATCGATGGTGGCTAGCACGTGCATCCACCAATCCTGCTCGTCTCGGGGCAAGGGATGATATACTTTGTTAGTGGCATGTATGAATTACTCACTCATGAGTCTCCTTTCAGAATAGCAGAGATGGCATCCATGTCAACTGGCGTGGTTTTCCAAGTATCCATCTCAACGATGTCAAAGTCCACTCCCTTCATGACTATGAAGTTCACTCAGAATTAGACTCTTGCTATCTTTAGGGGGGCCATCAGCCTTTTAGCACTCCAAATGGTCTAACCTTCATTCTATTAGCCGATGTGATATTAAACCTAACGGTCTCCACAAGAGGGTTACCCCAAGCTTGTAGGATTGTATGGTTGAGTATACACTAACTCTCGCTCTTGTATCTACAATTCCCTTACTTGTAGCATCTCCTAATGCATTGACAGGTAAGACTGTGTGCATCTCCATGCCTTTCTAAAAAGCGTTTACATGTAAAGACTTAGGCACCGAGTTTAGGGTGTTAAGCTCTGTATATGCATCACTGCATCATGGTTGGTTGGTCTTCCTACCTATGGTATCTAGGCTTTGTCCATGCTGTGCTACATGGGGTGCGGATGCATCTCTTGATCTTGATCTTAGTTGCATAGGCAAGATTGGTGTGCATTGGAGAGCTCAGCGATCTCATCTTCCATGATGGGTTTGGTATCCTTGAGGTTGCATAGGCAAGATTGGTGTGCATTGAAGAGCTCAGCGATCTCATATTCCATGATGGGTTTGGTATCCTTGAGGTGCTCTTGGGTTTCTCTCACCCACTCCTTGACCTTATCCACTACTTCCAATTGGCGCCTCAAGTCAGGATACTCCCCAATCTTGGCACTCCCCCTTTCTATCATCTTAGGAGCCGATGTTTTCACTTTCATGTCCGTGACATGCTTCCCCTTGGGTAGTGTTGTGGTACCATCTATCTTAAGTGTTACCTTTATCTTAGTCCTCTTTCTCCTCCTCCTATGGCTCTTTTTCCCTATTGAAGCTACATCATGAAAGGGATGCAAGAGACGCGGGAGAGAAGAACACACAGAATGTAGGTGCTGTCAACAATGTTATGACAGCCTTATTGTACTTTCATATATATATGAATAAAGAATATGGGCGGTCACTGTACACGGGCAGGCCCAAGGTCCTTTTACCCTAACAACCTCCCACTAAAAGGCCAATGGGCTAGGGAGTGAAAAAACAAAACAAAAGAAAAGAGACAGGGTGAGGAATCATGACATCTCACCCAACGCCCAATCGGAAAGTGAGCTATTCAATAAGTGGTGGGGACCTTCTCACAAGAAGAGTCAAGCATCCATGAGTCCATGACATCTAGGAGATAAGCGATCCCATAGCTCTAGACAATAGAGCAATCCATGATTGCTTCCCATGAAGCAAGCAACACAACTGATGAGTGCACGACTATAAAGCATCAGAGTGGTGCATAGCATCAGCGCAGTGCATAAAAGATAGTGGAGAGCATACAGACTCTCCAAGGTCAATCATCGAAAGAGGGCCAGCATCCCGGGCACAAGTCAAACGAGGTCTCAAGACAATATACAACCTTAGCAAAGCGGAAGACTGACATATGGCTGTAGAATCAGCCATAAAGCGCACTGAACGTGCATCAAGAGGCCCGAGAGGTGTCTGCGTCTCATAAAAGATAGCATGAAAATTGTGTAGAACATGCTGGGCATCTAAATCCCAAAGCCTATAAGCCGTAAAGTCACCATCTCCATAACCAAGGAGTGTGCATCCGGGTGACATAGGCTCATATGGCATATTGATAGATGCGTGGCAGCCAAACATCCTCAAGTGATCATAGGAGGGTCTCATGCCACTCCATGCCTCATGCAGAGTAATAACATCCAAAGAGAAACACGACATCCGATTAACCAAGTAGACTGGTGTCATAAGGGCTTCAGCCCCAAAGCCATAAGACAACCTAGTTGTGGTAAGCATAGAAACAACCTTTGCCTGTAAAGTTAGGAACATGCCATGAGCAATCCCATAATACTATGGGCATAAGAAATCAATGCCATATTGCTGACAAGAGATTTGTAAGCTTGTAGAGATAGCATGACTCTCATAATCCATTTGCAAGCATCTAGGCCTGCTACCAGCAAAATCCATAAACTTGTCAAGCATAGTAACAACATCCTCAACCCGTACCAAAGGGTAAGCCCAAACACGGTGGGTAGCATGATCCATGAAGGTCACAAAATATGAAGCTCCACCAAGTGACTGGGAAGGCATAGGTCCATATACTACAACATGGACTAGATCTAGAGGAGCATGCCTCACATGATCGCCATAAGCCAAAGAGGCTCTACACGGACCATGAGTACAATGAGGACAAGTAGCATGGGGAAGAGCAGGCAATAAGCCCATATCACATAAAGCATCCATCTCAATGTGTCATACATAGCCTAGGTGACAATGCCATAACAATGCATGTGGTATCTGCGTAACTACAACCATAGAATCTCCCACATGAGAGACATGCACTATATAATCACTGCCATATCTAGCACCTCTAGCCAATACCAAGCAACCATGATGGATTTTCCATGAAGTATCCCCAAGAGACATAATATCTTGCACCATGCAACTGACAGACAGAGATCGAGCATAGGTATATGCAAGACATCACGGATCATAAGAGAAGACCTATTTGGCAAAGCCAAGTGTATATCCCCTATACCAACAACATGGCAATCCTGCTCAAGGCCCAAAGAAATACATCCGTCAACCTCCCTATAAGAAGAGAACCAAGCTCTATGCGGAGTAACATGACAAGATGCCATACTGTCTAAAAGCCAATCAAAGGTATAGACCGTATCACTGAGCAAGTAATCTGCAGAGTAACACAATGCCAGGAGTCTAGGCTCAGCTGCATCATCATGGGTAACTACATGCACCATTCCACTATCAACAGTGGTCTCACCTACTGTATCACTGACTCTGCTCTCATGTCTAATGCGGCGCAATCTTTTCTGCTTTCTAATCCACTCGAAGCATTTACGCTTCACATGCCCTGTCTTTCCACAATGAAAGCAAACAGAACCTGTAAAACCTGTAGAAGAGGACAACTGCTCTGTAATAGCATGAGTAGGGCTATCCAATACATCCAAGGAGCTCAAAGAATTAGGGAAACTCTTATCAGAGAGAACATGCCCATCAAGAGGACTGTCTGCATGACTAGAAGAGCTAGAAGTCGTCATAGCATACTCCAAAGGGGACTCATCCAAACCAGAAGGGGAGAACACAAAGGCATCAACCACGAATGCAAAATCTCCCACACGGACAAGCCTAGCAGACAAAAGGATGACATATCCAACCACTATAGCTCGCATCCATAAAAACATAAGCATGCCTCGGAGCCATAAATGCATAAGCATCCCCGAAACATAGGAGTATACATAACTTTACAGTGTCTCATACCATGTACTGACATACATGTCCAGCCAAGAGCGGTAGGTGGCAAATAAACCTGCAAGAATCAAGCTCCAATAAAAGCCCAAATATCTATGTAAAAGCATCCAAGTAAGAGGCTCTGTAAAATACATAGCAGTAGACCATGTGCATACACGGGTGGCCATAAAGATCAACTGCTCCTTGACATACACGGGCAATAGCAGGCCAAATAGCATAGATGCCATACAACAGAGAAGTAGGACAACCATAACTGTAAATCCTAAGCAGTATCCAAGTCCACTGATAGGTAAATATCCCGCATATCAAATGCAAACGAGCAATCACAACTCAATAGGCAACTGCCAAAACAAGGGAGCAATCACTACTCAATACATGTAAGTGCATCCAAGTAATAGTCAAGATCCATAATCAGAGCATCAAATCCCATATAGCATCCAAGGTCGTAATGGAAAAAGCTAAGTCATAATGAAAAAATCCAAGTCAATGTCCAACTGCTCAAGGGAATACTCAAATGAATGTCGAGACGAGCTCAAACAACTGCCATCCACAACCAAAGCATACAGCATTCACCAAGACATCATAACCCGTACTGGGTAGCCTAGGCATAAACCATATCATAGATGAAATGCCAACTACAAAGAAGTGACAGTCAAACCCAAATTGAGCTCTAATCTCAGCTCAAAAGCATTCCGGAGCATAAACAAGACATGTGGCATAGGCTAAATACATCATGACATCATATTGAGTAGCCGGGAGCACCCCGTGACCAATAGGCATAACCCAACTGTAGCATAAATAACTTCAGCCCTGAAGTTTCCAGCAGCATATAACCTTTGTAAACTGAGAAAATCAGTGCTCAATCTAAGCTCAAATCCATAGGCAAACCATAGGCATACATTCACGTATGTATAGGCACCAACCGGGCATAATCGAGCATCAAATGCCAAGACATGTAAGCATAAAATTGAAGTAACAGGTGGCTGCCCTGTTTTGGACAGATCTAGGATTGTTCAAAATAGTCAATGGCTAAGCTAAATCATCTCCAAATGCATCTCACATAAGAGGCATAACATCCACAAGTGATTCGGTATTAATTGACATCAGTAGAAGCATCACATAAACCATAGGCATACAAGTACATGTTATCTCAGACCTAAAATATGTTGTAGAATATTTTTTCATCAGAATTTGGCAAATCCGATATCAGCATCACGTCCGGAGTGTGCCAAAACCCCAAGTTAGACTCTTACTTTGCCTGAATCGGGTTCCGAATGCTCGAGATATGACAAAAAGAGTGATATTCGAGCCATTTTTGCAAACAGGAGAGCAAATAAAATGTGAGCATGCTGTTGTACTTGAGGGGCCAAATCAAGGTGGGTAGGGGATAAAAGCAAGAGCCCAATGAAGGCCTACAATAGGCCGACACAAGCCTAGGACAAGTCCAAGCAAGAGGTGAAGAGAACAAGCTTCAATGATGGAAACTATGGCTGCCTCTTCATGAAACCCTGCTGTTCATGTCAAAGAATGGCTGAGAACTGAGTGAGAAACAAGCTCTCATACCTTGTATAGATGCCGAGGAAGGCCGGGAAGTGCTCACAAAGAAGTGGCTCTGATACCAGTTGAAAGGGATGCAGGAGATGCGGGAGAGAAGAACACACACAATGTAGGTGTTGTCAACAATGTTATGACAACCTTATTGAACTTTCATATATATATGAATAAAGAATATGGGTGGTCACTGTACATGGGTAGGTCCAAGGGCCTTTTACCTCAACACATCAAGATTGATAGGTTTGGGTAATGAGATACCGACCTGCTTCATTTGTGCTCAGCTCATGATGTTCAATGGGATAGGGGTGGCCTCACCATCAAGTGTCTCGACTTTGAATAGTCCCAAGGGTATAGATGGCATGATTGCTGAACTAGTGGAAGGTTTTCACCTAGGGCATTCGTCATATAAGTTTGTGATCCCGTACTCTGGACATCTGAGGTTGGCTTTGTCTCTATTAGCTTGCCTCCTTTTGGGGCAACACAATGAGATATGCCCTAGGTGACCACAAGTCCAAAACACAATGTGGTCTTGGTGCTGTCCTCCTGGACCTTGACCTCTTCCCTTGCCTAATGCCATCATCAGCGCACTGGTTTGAAATCCATCAAGATGGGGTTTCCCTCTTTGTTGTACAAGATGGGTAAATGGTCTAATGTTGGAGTGTCGTTTGGCTTCTCTACATAATGTGTTGGAGTGTTGCTTGGTGGATGGGTCATGATGGGTTTAGGTGGTGTAGGTATCCCTGTAGGACTGATGTCCATTCTAGGGATGGCTAGCTTTGAGTTGTTGGGTTCTCGAAGATCTAATGGAGCTCCCCTCCCAAATTTTGGTGGCTTATTCCCTGGATAGTATGGTTGATTGTACAATTCCAGGTACAAAAATCATCTTGGCAATTTGCAATGCATTGCGTCGTACCCAAATCTACCACAATTAGTGCATGATCTTGACCTAGGATCCAAGCACTCAGCTTGGAGGTGATTTCCTTTGCAATGCATGCATCCCATGTGAGGTCATGTGGGCCTTCTTGGAGCTTAGCCAACTCTAGCTTCATATCCGCCAATTCTTGGATCTGGTTGATGCCCTTTCCCTTGTCTTGTGTGTTTTGGTTGGATCTAGTGGAAATGCCCTCTCAGGTCATGGTTTTGAAGCTTCTCTCCTTGAGCAAGTCATCCACACATATGGCTTCTTCAAAGACCCTAGCTAGCACATCCCTTTGTAGATTCGAGTTGCTCACCAAGGCATTGTAGAGCTATTTGCTTTGGATTCCATTTATAAATACGGTGGAGACTGTTTGTTCGCTAGATCGTTCTGCCGCTACTAGAATTCTCTTAAAGAGACTCTACACATGGGTGATGTAGTCTTGGATATCCTCCTTATCCTTCTGGCTAACATGCACAAACTTGATAATGAGATTGTCGGAGTATCCCGCTTTAGAGAACCTCTTGATGAAGAGACTCTTGAGGTTATTAAAATCATTCCATTCGATAGTGTTCAGGCTAGTAAATCACTTCTTCCTTTTGTCTCCTTGGCAAAGTTTGAAAGCTTGTGCTCATTAAGCAAGGTCCATGAGGCTGTTCACCTTGCATACTTGCTAGAACTGCTTCACAAAGCTATACGGCTCATTGCCAGGCTAATACTTGTCAAGTTGCTTAGCAATCGCATGTATTTTGATTTGGCTCTTAGAGTTTGGTGCGATTCCTAGTCCTATGCTAGCAATGTAGTCAATAGGACTACTCTACTCTGCTTTGCGGTTGCATTGTCAAGAAGTGCTTCATGAGAAGTTCACTTAGCGTAAGATCAACCTCTAACACTCTCTCCCTCTCAGCATTCGGTCCTACCCTAGTTCTATTTGCAAGAGCTAAGATGTGCTAGACCTTGAGCATTTCTGTGTCCTGTCTCAACTTTTGAGCTCGTTGCTCTTGGTTGTAAGAGGCTATGCTTTGTAGTGGTAGTGCTTTCCTTGTCAACCTTCTCTCTTCCTCAAGATCGGTTATGATATCCTCAGGGGTTGGTCTACCATGATGCACCATTTTGGTTTGTAGGTTGTATTGGTTTACCATTTGCTGAATGTTGATAGGAAAATCTCCCAAGTTGAGCTTGTTATCTACAAGGTCAGACATGTCAGAATTTTCCTGAACAACAAGTGTCTCAATCAGATTCATCAGATCGGGTAAAGCTGCATCTTGAATCGTGTCGATTCGCCATTGTATGCTTCAATTTCTAGTTCTCAGGTTGTACCTAGCTTCTCAAGGTTTTCTCCTATTAGTGGGTTTGTTCCTTACTTAGACCTTGTTAGTGTATTCCTTGTTATATAAATAAGTATGCAACATTACATGAATTGGACACATGTGTGGTGGAGTGGTCTTGTGCCAAATTAGCCTTTCTCTTTGTCCTTGTGCACTTCAAGTGGTTATGTGATTAAGTGTGAGTTCAATCACAATCAATGCAGATCACACTCCCTTTGATTGATTCAACTAGTGCTAGCTCTCCCGTACAAGTGGCGGCCACTCGTAGTGGTCCCCTCTAAGTCTCCGTTGCACAATTGATGCATGGTTTGAAAGGTAGCGGGTTTAGGTTGTCAGTTTGGACCTATATTGTAGTGTGGTCAGTGACCGCGATCACTCTTGGACTGTTGGGTCTTAGCTCTTGAGTCAATGGGCTCTATTGTCCTATTCACTCACCTAGGGATCTACTGGGGTATCCTACAACTAGGGTTTGGCCCCTACAAGGTCTAGGAAGGTTGAAATTTTCCAAACTTTGATGTTTGATTTTCATGTCCGATTTGTAGGTTTTTCGTCTTATCCCAGAATTGGATGTTTGATTCTGGGCTATCTAAGTCTTCGATTTGTTTGAATCGGATGGTTAAGTTGTCCAATTTTTGGACAATTTGATTCTAGATTGTTCGAGTTTGATTTGTTTGAATTAGACGATCCAATCGCATCCAATTTTCATAATCAGACGACTTTAGGGTAGTCAAATGGTCCAATTGTGGGAATAGAATAGTCCTGATAGTGGTGGGAAAAACAGGCACAAACTTGACAATATTCTAATGCAATGTTTCCTATGCTCCCTCCCAGCCTTTTGCACGGTCTAGGATCAAAGAATAAGGAGTTAGAAATCAAACCAGCTCACCTATAGCCTGTGAAAGCATCCACAGTCGCACAAATTAAAGATCTCCTCGCTCCTTTCTGCCCTACAACAACCTGTCTAGCTCTCTCTCTCTCTAAATTTGAATGCAAAAATAAGCTCTCCTTTGCTCTCTCTACCTCTTAAACCCCTTGTTCTTCAGGCTTCCACTCCCCTACTCTCTTTACCCCTTTTTCTCCTTGTTTCACTCTGTTTACAGTAACAACCCTACTGTTTGTTTCTTTGTTTTTCCTGAGTTTTCCCTACCTAAATGCATCCAAATCACAACTAAGTACTTAAGCTAATCCAACCTACTTGCCTAAACCTAAAAAATGAGAAAACATACTTGCAAAAAAGATTGAATGCCTTATGACTCGCTTCATACCTAACTCAAGCACCAGTTCAGGGCAAATTCTATTCCAATGCTCGATTTTGAGCATGCAAATCAAAGCTTGAATTCCATTTGTCTTGGTGGCAATGGAACCAAAATGTGGGAGCTTCTTGCTTGATTGCCAAGACCCATGCACCACTTATTGCTTCAAACATTTTAAGCCAAGTGCAATGGCTACCTCTCACATAGCCGAGCACGCTCTCACACCTATGAGTGTAGTGAGCTTAGCTTCATGCCCAATCAGGTTGCCTCCTCCCACAAGCTCTCTAGTAGCTCCATGATCCAAGGTGCAAGTTCTATCATCAAGCTCCAAGCTCCAAGCTCCATTGTCATGTGTGAGACAAAAGAAGATAAGAAGAAGAGAGGAGAAGACGAAGAGCTTCTCCTCCACGGTCCCTCTCACTCACATACTCACTCCTTGACTCCCTTACACTCCCTCTCTCAAGCACAAGCACAAGCAAGAAGAAGAAGAAGAAGAGGAGAGCTAGTTTTGGCCACACACAAGAATGAGCTTCTTCATTCACTTTTTGCCTTTTTATACATGCCCTACTCCTCTTGTGCACCTATCACTTTTTTACACGACTGGCCATTTTAGCCTAGGTCCTCTTTCCCTATTCCCTTCCTATTTACATTGTTCCTTTACCTATTCCCGTCTATTTAAAATGCACCTTTCCCCTTTTGCACTTGCCTTGGACTTTTGAGTTTGCTTCTTGCGCTTTTGGCTCTTTTCCTCCAATTTTTTCGTTGGGTCACTTTTTTCACTTTATCCTACGTCTTTTTAATTTTCTTTCCTTTCTTTGCACTTTCTTTGCATGGAATTTATCATGGAGCTTCCTCGCACACAAGCAGACAACTCAAGTAGGCAAAGATGCAATCTAGACTATCATTGATAGATTCAGTAAGCAAGCACACTTTATACTTGTGCGAAAGACAATCAAAGTCGACCATATGGCTAAGCTATTCATTGCTCATATTTTCAAGCATCATGGCATGCCTAAGTCCATTATAAGTGATTGAGATCCCCGCATGACGAGCCTCTTTTGGCAAATTCTCTTCTAGAACCTTGGGACTCGGTTAAAATTTTCATCCTCTTATCATCCTCAAATGGATGGGCAGAGCGAAAGTGCTAATTCTACTATTTTGGACCTTTTGAAATCCTATGTCTCTCATAATAAAAAGAATGGGAAATGTATTTTCCTTTAGTAGAGTTTGCATACAATAACACGGTGCACTCTAGTACTGGTAAGGCACCCTTTGAGATAATCTATGGTAAGCCTCATTTACCACCCATTCTTCTTACAAAGGATAAGATCTTTGTAGTAGATGAGTTTGTTAGAGACATTGATACAACTTTCACTCAAGTAAAAGCTGCTATCCAAAGGACACAAGAGAAGCATAAACGTTTACTTGTGTGTAATGAGCATTGCATTCATTTGGGGTCATCCTCTCCCTTACAAGTCAAGGTGTAAGGTCTTTTCTCTCTTAATGAATTAAGGAGAGAAGTAATTCTTTCACTAAGAAAAACGAGAGGGGTAATTCTCTCATTAAGAAAGACAGGAGACATGATCCTCTAGAAGTGAGGAGAGAAGTGATTTTCTCTTTCTAAGGTCTAAGATGACACAAGCTTTTGTGTGGAAGTCAATCTTAAGGTTGAGGCCCAAGGAAATCTAACGAACTCTTCTTATTTATTGCTCAAGGTGGTTGCATGGACCATAAGTTAAGAATAGAGTTTAAATATATTCCTTTCTTAAAATAGACATGGTGAATCCATTTTAAAAATATATTGCGATAGAAATTTGATCTCTAAAAATAGCCCAAGCAAGTTATCAGAAACGACAAGATCTACAACTTTTGTGTTGGACGTTTTTCCATTCGAGAAAGGCACAGAGAGATATTCCAAAATTGGTGTTGCAGAGTAGGTCCTGGAACAACCACATCTTGCATGAAGATCAATCTTCTTGGCACTCAAGTCTCTCTCCAAGAAGAGAAGTCTTGGAGCCTATAAAAGGGAGGCTCTCCTTGTGTATGGAGGAGGTGAAGGAAGCATCACTTTGCATGCATGCAAGAGGAGGAGAGAAGGCGGTTGGAGTCTCACAAAGTGCTGTGGAAGCTTTGTTGAAATCACAAAGAAATGTTTAAAATTGATACAGCTTCTATCCCATCTTGGTATGCTGCTATCATGCATTATCTATCAATGGGAGAGACTGGAGCTGGTTTATCAAAATCAGAAAAGAGGAAAATCAGACAACAGGCTTTGAAGTTTTCCTTGATTGCAGGAACGCTATATCGGCAGGGTGTTGATGATATCTATCACCGATGTGTGATGCCTGACGAGGTTCCTTTCATCTTGGAAGAGTGCCATGACTTTGTGTGTGGAGGGCACTTTGCTGGACAGTTGATGGCGCAGAAAGCTTTAAGAGCTAGATATTGGTGGCCATCCATCTTCCAAGATTCCTTTGAGTACATTAAGAGATGTGATACCTGTCAAAGACATGACAACAGAGAGAATAGGAAATGCCCACTTACGCTTATCATGGCTATCCTTCCATTTGAGAAGCGGGGCATTGACTTTGTGGGTCCTATCACCCCGTCGTCTACTACTCAGAAGAGGTACATTATAGTAGCAACAACTGATTATTTTACAAAATGGACAGAAGCGCGGGCGACGAGGCAGGACAATGCAAAAGAGACTGTAAGTTTCCTCTTAGAGCAGATTATTTGCCGTTTCGGTCCATCGAAGGAACTAGTGTCGAACCGTGGAACCCACTTTTTGAATAAAGTGATCAAAAGCCTGATTGAACCTTGGCAAATCAAGCAAAACAAAACAACCCCCTATAATCCGCAAGCCAACGGGCAAGTCGAAAGTACTAATAAGCAGCTTGTGGGTATCTTATCTAAAATAGTCTCTGAGAAGAAACGAGACTGGGACAGGAAGTTGTATGTGGCAGTATGGGCGTACAATACAACGTTCAAGCGAGCTACTGGCCATACTCCATTTAAATTAGTTTATGGGGAAGAGTGTGTGTTACTGTGAGGTGCCCGCCCATCGGCTTTCCAGGCACTCTTTTAGCGGTCTATCGAGAAACGAATCTAAGCGTCGCTGCCCGGCACTCCCAAGGAATGTTCCGAGTTTTGTCGCCTAGGGTTTCCCGAATCCGCCTCGCAACGGAACGTTCATGACCGAACCCACTAGGATCGACCTGAAATTTGGGTTCCTAGTTGTCAAGGTCTCCTGTTAGCATTCTAGCATCGGGTATTGGACATCCTACTTTACGCAGAGATACCCAATCCGAAGCAGATCCATGCCGCACTTGGTTCAAAGAGAATGGGAAACGAGAGGGATGCGCTGCTCAACCTCTTTGCCCATAGGGCATAGTCCCATTCCAGTCCCCTAAAACGGCATGAATCGGGTTCTAACCTATAAATATCTAAAGGTCGAATGACGATAAAAACTTGTGAGAAGCCTCCCAGTTCTCTGGGACCACCCTGCCATAGGACGGACCCGTCGGGGGTTCCGCCCACACGCTTCCCTTAATAGCTTTAGTTTTCTAATTAGGTCCTACCACATTTATGTGTGATACTTAAAATCAGCTTCATTAATTAAGCCTTTTAGGGAACAAGGTTCGTTTGCGTAAATTATAGCACAGACACGAAAACAGAGCAAAGCAATCTATTGACAAACAAGATCAAACAAGTTCCTTAACTTATCTTCAAGTTAATCTTTGTCTCCCGCCCATACAAGAGAAATTATGTTTCGCTTCTGTCCAACAGAAGTATCCCTTCTACCATGCAGAAGTAACTGGTCCAATTCACATGGCACTAAAAACTCAATCCTTTATCTAGAATAGGATCTCCCAACATGCCTAGATGTTGGGGGCCACGGAGGTCTTCAACTCCATTCTAGACCTAGCAAGGGGTGTCCAGAGCTCCAACTGATCCGCAAGCTATCTAGGAGCGAAACATCATTCCCGTGGTTGGCCTTTTCACCACTCGACCTTTGGCCCATGAATCGAGGAGTGCCCTCTCGGGTTAATACGCAGTGTGACCATGGAGGCGATCCACCCGTACAATATATCCTTCCTTAATTAAATCCTTTAAGAATCAAGCACAAACAAGGCATTCAGCCTAATATCATTTTCCAAGAAAATATTCCTTTATTCCCATGGCGTCTTGTCATCACAGACCCTTGCCATGCATTTACCATAAATCACAAGCACTTGGAATAATCATCCAAACAACAACTAACAACAAGTTGAATGTAAAAGCATTTAGGATATTGTTTGATCAACCAACAAAACCAATTGCATTCTTTCCAAAACAATGCAAGAGTGGATGAAATAATATTTCCCATTGCATAATTGCTCTTTCCCTTGGGATCTAAGAGCAATATTATGCAAAAATGTTCTTAACACTTCCTTCCTTCGGCTAGGGTATATGTTAAGGGTTCAAACACTATTCATGATGTAAGTTCTATAGGTCACTTACCTTGATCGATAACCCAACCCTGAATTTGGATTGGCAAAAGTCATCGTTATCCAACGGATCTCAAGACATCCTAGCTTTAACCCTTATGATCAATTTCTTGTACTAGCTCTTAGTCAAGTCATGAGGCAACTAGAAAATTATCCTCATATATCAAACATGTCATAGGCATAGCGTATAAATACTTGATAAGATAAGTGTGAGATTATCTCAAGTAATTAGACTTTAACATGCCTTGCCTTGAGCTAGAATATAAATTTTCTTAATATTTGGGCTCTTAAGCTAAGTACTTTTGAAGTATCTAAACTTTAAACTAGTACTTCTCTATTCATGATTCTTAATGTCATATTCTTTTAGCAAATATGCTATTTATAACCCTTGACTATACTTTAATCTAGCACTTGTATGCCCAATCTTTTAATGTCGTTCTTTTGACGACTATGCCATTCATAACGCTTGACTAATTCTTCCTTGTAATTGCTCTACTAGCAAATAAGTCATATGTAACTAGGTGCAATTATCTTCCCTTGATATATGCACTTCACAAACTCCATCTTCCGAGTAGGTGAGATGAAATTTATCCTTTCCCATGACCTATTCTCGTGCAATAGTATGGGGCCTAACGTATCTCATACGAGAATCAAAGCAAGCATCTATCAATTTGAAAATACATTACTTACGACCGGAACCGCAGTTGGATTGACGGTGAGGCCTTTGCCCGAAGCCTTGTTGCTGGTTGCAGGATTGTCGTTCGCACGGGACATTCTTCGCTTGGAGGCCATCGTCGCAAGTAGACTCAAGAGATTAAGAAGGTAGAATAGATTCAAGATGGGAGATCGTAAGAGAAGTTGGTTAAGTCGAGGATCAAGATAGAGGGAATTGAGCTAATTCTCTTCCTTGCAGCCTCTCGGGGTGACTCTTCTCTCTCTCTCTCTCTCAAGCTCTCTTTCAAGCTCTTTCTCGCAATCTCTTGGAGGAGTATCCTCCTCTCTACCTCTCTCTCGCAGCCTCTCGGGGTCTCCTTATCCTTCTTATGCCTCTCCCATGCCTCATATTTATAGTGAATTAGAGAAGAGGGCTTGTGGATGAGAAGTAGAGCTCTTTATGGAGGGGGATCTTGGAAAGATCAGTGATCTGATGCTCAGATCATAAATCTGATGGTTCCATTGGCTCCGAAAGGGGGGTAAAACTGGAAGACACTTGAATAGAAAGCTCTTAGTTCACTCCTTCTTCTTTTCTCTGTTCGAAGTGCTGTCTACTGCCTGTAAACTGTGATCGCGGCGCGCGCGATTTCGCCAGTCACTTTTCTTTATTTTTCTTTTTATAAAATCTTCAAACTAACTAAAATATCACTTGTCTTTTCTTTCAAATGACATCTAGTTCCATATCATTTTTTTAGGATAATATCTAAAATATACTACCTTTGCCCAAAATCTAATGTTTTTGGACCTTCCAAACTATACACATGAACTTTAGTGATTAATATAACTCATAAGTCTCGTTCACGTTGTAATTTACTGAAGGGTAGCTACGGTCTTTGCCAATTCGAGAAAAATATCGAATTTACGACTCTTGATTTTTCTAAATAAAATATTTTAAATTAAATAAAAATGATCAATAATTAATGTTATTTAGTTTTTACCTTAGTTAGTCTTTAGTTAGTAATCTTACTAACTTATTAATTGACTAACTAGCCAACTAGCTTTTATTGTGCAGAGATATTACAATTACCCCTCAAAATCAAGTTGCCAACCATACGGTTTGCAATTAACCACTCTTTGGGAGCCGATGATGCACTCTTTGAACGTTTCACGACCATAGCCCACCTGGATGAGCTGAAATTGCAGAGCTTATTACACCAGGAGGTAGCTAAACGTCGGATGAAGCAGTTGTACAACCTTAAAGCAAAGAAGTATACCTTTAAAAAAGGGCAATTAGTTTTGTACTATGATGTGCGTAGGGAGCTGTTTCCAGGAAAGTTGGAACCTAGATGGGATGGCCCCTACAAGATTGTCAGGATAGGAAAAAATAGGTCTACGGCTCTACTAGCTAATCTGCAGGGAGTAGAATTTAAAAATAAGGTTAATCTTAATAAGATTAAACCTTATTATTTCTAAGTATATGCTAATATGGAAAAATGCATTGCAAGTCCATGCTGGGACTGATTTGAGACCTGCAAAAGAGCTTAAAGCTGGTTGATGGGCAGTTAATTCCTTATTTGGAGCACCCATATCTGGAACAGAGATACCATTAGGGGAAACTTATTTGGTGAAGCAAAGGATACAAAGTGATTGAGCAAGAAGACGGAACCTTTGTGTGGAAAATCAAAGTCTTCTGCCGTCACTGCTTACGAATGTTGACAAGTATGCTTGTTGAGTTTAATGAAGAAGGCGGGATGGAGCTGTCAGTTCATCCTCTAAACATGCTAAATTTTGACTATCATAATTACAAATAGGGAAGTTTGTGATGGCAGGCTGTGTAAACCCATTGTGGATGTATACATTATATTTTGACGGAGTGTCCAGGGGCCCTAATAAAAAAGGGAGTGTTGGAGTAGTAATCCGAGATCCCCGACGTATAGTTACGATGAAGTTAGCTACTTATCTCAGGGTAGGATTCACTAACAACATGACAGAGTATAAAGCCTTGATTATGGGACTGCATATTGCCAAGCAAGGTGGTATTCGACGGTTGTTAGTAAAAGGGGATTCCCAGTTGATCTTGAATCAGCTAGATGGGACATACACAGTGCGGAATCCCATCCTTTGTATGTATCATCTAACTGCCATGACCCTACTTGAGGAGTTTGAGAGAGTGTCTCTTCAGCTGATTCCACGTTACTGGAATCAGTTTGCGGATTCACTGGCAAATCTTGCTTATGAAGAAGACCTTTTCTTCAACTGTGGTCCTAGTTTGGATATTGCTATCAATAATGAGACAGGACCCGGTCGCTTGTGGGGAATGTTATCAGAGCATGCAATATATGGTAGGTGATGGTTGATATGGGTGATGCAAAGAGTAGTCGAGACCCATCTACCGTTGTTATCCTGGACCCATAGGCTGATTAGACAACATGTTATGCGTACGTCTCTTGCTATGTATGTAGGAGGGATGGGTCATAATCTTATGCATTTAGCTTAGGGCTGCGAGCCCTATTTTTCCTTCTTGAAAAGGAGCATATTATTATATATCTACACTATTTTGGGGAGGGATGCGTAGGTGCTATTCTATTTGATCTCGTTAGGCCAAGAGGGCCAATTTTGCGAGGTTTTAATGATTTATTTCCTTAGGCCAAGAGGGCCGATCAGTTTTTGTAGTGAAGTGATTTATTTCAGTAGGCCAAGAGGGCCAGTCGTCTGTTTAGTACTGGTATGGTTAATGGTTTTTTGTTTTAGTCCTATGCTAGACAGTTTCAAAGAAGAGCTTGGAAGGAGCCCATGTCGCGTGGAGACTTCTCGTGGCCCTATCCAGGCGATATCTCTCCTTTACGAGTACCGTGTTTTTATGCTATATGTGTCTGTATACTTGTAGGGGATTTTCTTTTCTTGTTGGGGACCGGTGTCCAAGGCATGAAGTCCCAGTTTTAGGTTAGGCATGTCTGAGGGAGGTTTGAGTGGTCGTTGCCTCTTGTAAAGAAATTGCCAGGCGTCGAAAGACCTGTTTCAGAAGGCAGTTCTAGTGACCCTATTTTGCTAAGCCTGCTAGGCAACCGTTCTAGGAGTTCTTGTTAGTTGTGAGGCATGTTGGGGGTAAAGGCGCCTCCGCCGTGCCGCCCCGTGTATTACTACACTGACAGTACCCGCCACTGCACACTGCAGGTGGCGGGCGCCCGTCACGTCACTTTATTCTTTATTCTTTTAGTGACAGTTTGAATAAAGGAAGGCCCGGTCACACATTGTGACTGTTGGAGTTCCCATTTCTTGTCTCTCTCTTTCTTGCTCTTGCTCTCCCGCCATAGCTCGCGTGCAAGCTTCGATCCTTCTCACCTTGGAGTTCCCATTTCTTGACTCTCTCTTTCTTGCTCTTGCTCTCCCGCCATAGCTCGTGTGCAAGCTTCGATCCTTCTCACCTTTCAACTGGTATCAGAGCTTGGCATTCTCTTGCTCGAGCTCGACTCGGTGCTTCCCGACCTTCGCATCGACTCGCTTCACGCATTGGATCTCCATCCCGGCAGCCATAGCCGACCTCTTGAGCTCCCGACTCTCCCCGGCTTCCCGAGCTCCATCCTGGCCTTCTTGAGCTTCATCAGGGCCTTGCCCTTGAGGTATTGCTTCAGCATTTGCAAGCATTTGAGTGTATTCTCAGATTGAAACAGGGCAGGAACAAAGGGCAGCCACTCTTCTTGAGCTCCATAACTCATATCTTCCCTCCCCTTTGCATTGGGCCTTCATGGCTTGGTATGTGCCTACCTTGGGCCATCATTGAGCCCCCCATTACCCCCTTTTCAGCCCATGTGGAGCAGCAGCAAGTTCAGCACCAACAGGGCAGATTGCATCATTTTTTCTAGGCTGTGAGCACTCATCTACTTCAGCTCCACACTTGGCCATTGCTTCTTGCTCTCTACCTTGATCAAGAGGGCTATAGACTTCATGTTTGATGTCATTCAAGCTTTGGGCATTGGTCTTGATCTTTCGGGGCTGATTTCTTCAGATTTGGGACTGTCATAAACTATCATAACAGGCTGAAAACAGGGCAGCACCATTGGCATTAGCATTTGTTGCTTATACTCCATTCCGGTTGTGCTATTTGATGCCCGTATGCGGTCTACATGATGCCTAGTGCCTTGGGAATGTATGCACATGATTATGCCATGATTTTGGCTTGAAATATTGGCTGATTTGGGACTGTTATTTACTGTTATACAGTGCTGGAAACAGGGCAGCCACACTTGGCATTGGCATTTAATGCTTATACTCTACTCCGGTTACCTTGTTTGATGCCCGTATGCGGTCTACTTCCTACCCGGATGTATTGGGGATGTATGCATTTGGTTTGACCATGATTTTGGCTTGAATTTGGGGCTGAAATCTACTGTTTAGAACAGTAAATACATGCTGGAATAACAGTGGGCTGAAGGTACTTTACATGCTTTGGCACTTACCTACCGATACCGGATGTATGCTTTGAGCTTTGGCATGATATCTCTGACATTTGGGGACGACTTGGAGCATATGTATGAGATTATGGGATGCTTTTGAGCTTCGCATTAGCTCCGTCTTCACTGGCATTTGGACCGACTCGGCATGCTCGTGGACCGCCTATGCCTCATGTCTCTGCTTGACAGTTAGGCTTTTGCATTACATGCTTTGGTTCGTGACATATGCTATTTGGTTCGTGTATGCCATACCGACATTTGGAGCTTGGATTTGGATGTATTTGAGCATTCCCGGCTTACTTGATCACTGATCTTGGTTGCTATTTGGATGTCATTGAGTTGACCGAGAGCTTATTTGGGCTTATGTATTGCTTCATGGTTAATACGACCGGTGCTTCATGTATGTCATGCTCTCTCGGATGCGCTTGATGCATTGACAGGGTCACTTATCACTGGTGCTTTCTCTTGGGTTGTTTGAGCTTCTGAGCTCGCTTTGTACGCCTTTTGTGCCAGTGGGAGCATTTTACATGCTTTCTTGACCTTTGACAGTTGCATGCTATTGGAGCACTTACATGTATTTGGAGCAGTTTATGTCTTGAGCAGCTACATACACATTGAGACTTTGGGATCATACTCCAATCTTTATGGATATGCATTGATGTACTCTTGGTTCACAGGATGCTTATGAGTTGAGTCTCATATTTGGATCTTTCTCTTTGAGCAGATACCTATTTGTGTCAGGTTTTGGCAGTTACAGGAACACTTTGCCTAGAGTGTCTGGGGGTGTGCCTTTCACTGGCAGATGTTATTTTGACATGCTTGGTGTTGAGCTCATGTTCTTTTCACTGTCATTGGCCTTGCTTATGTCCATTTCATGCCGGCTTTGGACCTAGCATTGTTTGCTTGACATTGGATCCTATTTTGGGACAGTTTGCTCTCTAGACTGCATACCTGCAATTTATTACAGCAAGCAGTTATTGGTGGACTGAGGTGTACTTTTCATGCTGAAATATCCTGATTTGGTGTACCGCACGTAGTACTAAGTGGGCAGCCACTTTTGGCACACTTTGCTCGCCCTTTGGACCCCGTTTTGGTCATTTTTGGGTAGTTTCTGCAGTAAAACAGCAAGCCGTTTTGGACTGTTTGGGCATTTCCAGCCTGCATAATGGCGTCATCTTCGCATGATAGTGCCATCTTTAACATTACAAAGTTGGATGGTACCAACTACTCTTACTGGAAGAGTCAAATATAACAGGTTTTGGTGCAGAAATCTCAGATTAAGCCACTTCGGTTGAGTGGGGAGCAGCCTGAAACTATGGACAATGACGACTGGCTTGAACTTGATGAGCTATGCAAGTCCACGATTGTATTGTCTCTCACTGAACAGGTACTTTATAATGTATTTGAGGAAGCACAGAGTGCATGGGATCTATGGAATAAGATCAAGAATCTTTATGATAAGAAAAGTCCGGCGAGTTAGATGTACTGGTTGAAGCAGCTTATGGATCTGCGCATGAAGGATAATGCGACTATGTCTGCTCACTTGAGCCAGTTCCATGCTATACTGAAGAACCTGACTTCGCAGGATATCACCTTTGGAGAGGAAGTAACTCCTCTTTTCTTGCTTGGAACTCTGAATGAGTCATGGGATGTATTCCGCACTGCTCTTTGTGCCTCTAGTGCTACTCTAAAATTGGCAGATGTTGAGAGTGCTCTTCTTCAGGAAGAGGTGAATCGCAAAAACTTGGATGCCTCTCGTGGTAGTCATGCTTTGACAGTTAGAGGCAGGAATGACAGGTATGACCGTGGTAATGGCCGAGGCCGTGACTCGCAGAAGGGTCGGTCTAAATCTCGTGGTGGCAAGTCGCGTAGTAAGTCGCGTGGACGCAATGCAAATGTCACTTGTCATCATTGTGGGAAAAAGGGCCATATTAGACCACAGTGTCATGAGTTGCGCAATGAGAAGCGCAAGGATAAGGGGAAAGATAAAGTGCAGGAGAAGTCCTCTGATCGCAGCATAGTACCTGCGAAGTCCAACGTCAAGATTGAGGAAATTAATGTCACGCAGACTGAAGAGTCCGATGGTGGTGATGAGTTTATACTTGCAGCTAGTTCTTCTGATGCTTCACACTTGACTGAGACACCTAGTATGTATGCATAGTGCTGGTTATTGGATTCAGGTGCGTCCTTCCATGTGACGCCTTACCGTGAGTGGTTTCACTCTTACCATACTGTATCTGGATCAGTCAGACTTGGAGATGACAGGTCTCTTGATATTGTGGGCTGTGGAGATATTCAGTTGCAGTTTTCCACTGGCAGTTCCTTTTTGCTCAGGGATGTACGTCATGTACCTACGCTTACGCGTAGTCTTATGTCTGCAGGACAGTTGGATGATGCAGGATTTCATGTCTGTTTTGGGGATTCTGCCTGGAAGATTACCAAAGGCAGACTTGTGCTTGCTAGAGGCGCCAAGGCTGGCAGCCTCTATCCTCTTGTTGTATCTGGGTCTTCTGTAGACCATGTTTTGGCAGTGGGCTCTATCCCACATGTATCACTTTGGCATGCCCGTTTGGGGCATATGTCTTTGAAAGGAATGAAAATGTTATCTGGTTTGCAGTATCTTCCGCCTTTGGATTATGCATGTTTTGACTCGTGTGATCATTGTCTTTATGGTAAGCAGAATAGGTCTACGCATAAGAAATCGAGTAGGCCACGCATGAGTGAGCCCTTGGCATTGGTGCATTCCGATGTTTGTGGGCCTATGCCTTGCATGTCTATGGGTGGCGCGAAGTACTTCGTTACCTTCATTGATGATTTTTCTAGGAAAGTGTGGGCTTATCCCATAAAGCAGAAGTTCGATGTCTTGGCAGTTTTTCAGAGATGGCTTGCTCTTGTTGAGAACCAGACTGGGTATAGGCTGAAATGCCTTAGGACAGATAATGGGGGAGAATATGTCTCGCATGCTTTTGAGCAGTTTTGTGATGACAGGGGTATTAAGCGTCAGTTGACCGCCCCTTACACCCCACCCCAGAATGGTTTGGCTGAGCGCATGAACAGGACTATTCAGGAGCGTGTGCGCTCTATGCTTAGCCATGCAGGCCTACCCCCGAGTTTTTGGGCTGAGGCAGTTAGTACGTCAGTGCATGTCATAAACCGATCGCCTTCCAGTGGATTGGATTTCCAGGTTGCAGAGGAAGTTTGGGCTGGTAAGCCACCCTCTTATGCGCATCTCCGTGTCTTTGGATGTGAGGCATTCTACCATGTGCCCAAGGACAAGAGGAGTAAATTGGATCCAAAGAGCATTAAATGCATATTCCTTGGCTATGGTGAGTCAGGAGAGATGGGCTATCGCCTATGGGATCCGCAGGCGCGGAAAATAGTACGCAGCCATGATGTCGTCTTCCATGAAAACAAGATGCACAGGCAGCCTGAGAAGGTGGTTGAGATCCGCAGAGTGATCTTTCAGGAGGAGCCTAAAGCTCCAGCACAGCCAGTAGTACAGCCTGCAGCAGTTCCTCCACAGGGCCAGGATGTTGGACAGGTAGTTAGACAGGCAGCAGAGCCTGCGGTGAGACGGTCTGCTAGAGATAGACGTCCACCTGACATATTTCAGCCCTCTATGCATTATGTTTTGGTTACAGATGCAGGAGAGCCTTTCACTTATGATGAGGCTATGCGCAGGGGTGACAGTCACTCCTGGGAGAGGGCTATGCAGTCTGAGATAGACTCCTTGCATAAGAATGAGACTTGGGATTTGGTTGCCTTGCCTAAGGGCAAGAAGGCTTTGCCATGCAAGTGGGTGTACAAGCTGAAAAGTACCCCTGGACACCCCAAGCCGGAATACAAGGCTAGATTGGTAGCAAAGGGTTTTAAGCAGGAACATGGTGTGGACTTTGATGAGGTCTTCTCTCCTGTGGTTAAGATGACCACCCTGCGCTTAGTCTTGGCTTTGGTTGCACAGCTTGACTTAGATCTATATCAGATGGATGTCAAGACGGCTTTTCTACATGGGGACTTGCATGATGAGATCTATATGGATCAGCCTAAGGGCTTTGCAGAACCTGGCAGGGAGCACCTAGTGTGCAAGTTGAAGAAGAGCTTGTATGGCTTGAAGCAGGCACCTAGGGAATGGTATCATAAGTTTGATGCCTTTATGCAGTCACAGGGCTACAGCAGGAGTGCTATGGATCCGTGTCTTTACACGAAGAAAGCCCGTGATGGCAGTTTGCTTATCTTGGTACTCTATGTTGATGATATGCTGATAGTAGGGAAAGCTCATGATGAGCTAGATGCTCTTAAATCTCAGCTAAAGAAGAGCTTTGAGATGAAGGATTTGGGACAAGCCTCACATATACTTGGGATGCGCATTAAGCGCGATAGGCATCAGGGACTTTTGTATCTCTCACAGCGGGAGTACATTCATAAAGTCCTTGAGCGCTTCCGCATGCAGGACGTAAAGCCTATTGGCTGTCCATTACCTTCTTATGTGAAGGTATCACAGGCCGATTGTCCGCAGACAGATGAGCAGAGGGCCGAGATGGCCAAGATCCCTTATGCATCAGCCGTGGGCAGTTTGATGTATGCCATGATAGCCACTCGTCCAGATATTGCACATGCAGTTGGTGTTGTGGCACGCTATATGGCTACACCTGGCAGCAGACATTGGGATGCCGTGAAGGGTATCATGAGGTACCTGAAGGGCACAGCAGATATGTGTATTTGCTATGGCAGCCAGGATACAGGGGTCGTGGGGTACACTGACTCCGATTATGCAGGACATGCAGATAGTAGGAAGTCCACTTCTGGCTATGTATTCACCTATGCTGGAGGGGCTATCTCTTGGATGTCCAGGGTTCAGAAGTGTACGGCTTTGTCTACCACTGAGGCCGAGTATGTTGCAGCCACTGAGGCTTGCAAGGAGGCCATATGGTTAGGCCGTCTAGTTGCTGACCTTGGGATTGATGCTACACCTACACTGCATTCGGATTCTATGAGTGCCATTCAGTTGGCTAAGAATCCGGTCTTCCATGCGAAGACGAAACACATTGAGGTGAGGTATCACTTCATACGTGGTGTCGTGGAGGACAGGTCTGTTGACCTTGTCAAGATCTCCAATGACGAGAATCCTGCAGATTTGCTCACGAAGAGCCTCACTACTGAGCGCTTTGCCTTCCTCAGGAGGTTGATGGGCGTTGGATGAGATGTCACCTTTCCTCATCCCTTGTACCTATGTACATTTGTACTGTCTTTTCTTTTTCTTTTCTCTCTCACTAGGGCAGATTCGCCTTTAAGTGGGAGGTTGTTGGGGGTAAAGGCGCCTCCGCCGTGCCGCCCCGTGTATTACTACACTGACAGTACCCGCCACTGCACACTGCAGGTGGTGGGCGCCCGTCACGTCACTTTATTCTTTATTCTTTTAGTGACAGTTTGAATAAAGGAAGGCCCGGTCACACATTGTGACTGTTGGAGTTCCCATTTCTTGTCTCTCTCTTTCTTGCTCTTGCTCTCCCGCCATAGCTCGCGTGCAAGCTTCGATCCTTCTCACCTTGGAGTTCCCATTTCTTGTCTCTCTCTTTCTTGCTCTTGCTCTCCCGCCATAGCTCGCGTGCAAGCTTCGATCCTTCTCACCTTTCAAGGCAGTTAGAGAAGCCTGCTAGAGGGAAAAAATGATGATGATAGAGAGGAAAAAAAACCCTGAATATCTCAAAGACAATAAATATATACAAAGGTGTGTAAAAAGGGGTTCTAACCCCTATAAAAATAGAAAAGAAAAGAAATGAAAATTTACAAGCAGTTGATCATCGCCTTGCGAAGGCTTGGTAGGTTCCTGGGGACAAGTCAGACCCGGGCCCGATGCCTTGTCTTCCTAGGGATGGCATCTCGCTAGAAAAGAAGAAAGTAAGGAAGATTGGAGCGAAAATAAAAGTGAGCGTCAGAAAAGGATTAAGTGTCGCCTTGCAAGGGCTTGGTAGGTTCTTGGGTACTGAGACAGGACCCAAGGCCGATGCCCTGTTCTCCTTGGGTCACTACGCTCAGCTCCCTCCTTTTTACACGCCCAAGTATGGAAAACTAAAAATCTAAAAGAAGAAATGTGCTAAAAGACAATAGTTCTTGATCAGGCTATAGGAGTCCTCACCTAGTAGGAGCTCTTGGGGTGTGTTGTCCTTAGTTAGGTAGGTAGTTCAGACCACCACTTAGGGCGACCTCTTTGATAGTTCTTTTTAGTTTGGCCATGTTGGAGCAGTCGGTTAGTGACTAGCTTCGGACCTTCTATCAGATTATGCTAGGCCTACTCCTTGTGGATTTCATGCCTTGGTTTTGTCAGGGGGTAGGGTGAGCATTGTGATGTGTTTTAATATGTATCTATTTTGTATCAGCTTGATGCTTCCTTTGGTTGTTTTGTGCAGATCTATTGTGGGATTCGACGGGCTGAGTCACCCTATCCCGTGGTCGCCAACAATGAGAGCGGAGTTTTGAGCCCAGAATGTGCCTAAAATTTGCCAAAAAATCTAGAATTTAGGGGAAACATATTCGACATCGAAGGCGGCGGCTGCAGCTAGAACGATTTTAAGCACCAAGTGAAAGACGGCTTTTAAAAGACGCCTGAGCGACACTTGTAGATTTTTGATAATTTTTTCGACTGCCGTACGGGATGTCGGGAGCTGCCAGTCAGTGTGGGATGCCGAGACAGACGTGCACGATTTTTCAGAGGACGAATCAGAGTCTGGACGCGAAAGAGGCCAAAAATTGGCCAAATTTGAAAAGGTGGACAAAACTTAGGCCTAAAAGGGGTGCCCTTTGGGAGGAGGCACCCCCCCTCCCTCATTTTTTCACGTGGTGGCAGCATCTTCACGCCAGAAATGGCACCGAAAAAATCGCTCCCCCCCTCACAAATCATGAATGGAGCATACAAGCAACTTATCTAACAGACAATGCCCTGGCAAATTCTCCTTCTTCCTTGATCATATTGCCGGTCTTCGCATGAGATATGGCTGGCTGAATGAAGAGATCAAAATCTAGTATTTCTCTCTCCTCCCTCTCTCTCCTCTCTATGGGCTGTTCATGCGCACTATCGGGAAGGAGATTGAAGCAAATGGTGATGGAGATGGATGGAGATGCCAAAGATTGATGTGCAGCATTGGATTGAGAGCAATGAAGGCTCCGTCCACTGGTCATGCAATCATTTAATGCATCTCGGGTTTCGTAAAAACACGATATGACAACTTTTATGAAGAAAATGAAGGGTTTTTGGTATTTTATGATGGTAATGATGTTCATATTTGATGAAAATTTGTTTGAGTGCTGGTTGCATCATGCTTAATTGCTGTTTATCAGAAAATTTTGATTTTACAATGATTCACATGAGCTATTTAATTCCCGTAAAACCCGAAATGCTGTTTTTAAGCGGTAAAATGATAGTTTTGTCGTTTCGGGTGGGTGAAATGTGTTCCTATGGGGGAAAGATGGAAAATAAATTGAATGGTAGTATGATGAAGTGATTGGAACAAGAAAAATAAAAAAATAGCATATTTTATTGACAAATAAATCAATAAAATGGAAAAATAAGGGAAAAAATAGAAATACGCCTCACAAAAATAAAAAAAATATAATGATTGTTTGTGGATGTATGGTAGTGGCAAAGCATGAGGTTTAGCCTTAGTTTGCCCTATCTCTTTGTCAAAATTCGTGATTTATCACTTTTTATATATCAAAACATGACACCTATGTAACGAAAGCAATACCTAAACGTAGGGGGTTGGGATGTTTGAATGGTGCAATTTGCGTGCTAATTATTGCTGATTTCCTGACATAGATCATGATATAGAGTTTGTTGTATTTTAATTAAGAGGATACTAGCACAAGTGTTGTCTCGGTGCTATCCTTACATCGCCGCAATGAGTTAGTGAATGAGCATTGGAAAGCCTGGTTGTGCACAGCACGTTTCTGATTGAAAATTATGTTTGAGAACTTTAGGATCATCTACTTTTACATGTGCATGGCAACCATGGTATCAGAATACAAAGAACTATATGCATAGCACCTGTTTTCGATTATGATGATCCACGCTTGAGTGTGGAAAGGCAACCTAAGCCGTAGGATAGACGTTCGTTTCTTGGGGAATTATTTGGTAAGAACACATGGTATCTCCTAGAATACGTTCAAAATGAAAGAGTGGAGTTTGTTCGTTTGTTCTATATGTTGAGCAACGCATCAAGGGGCCAATCCTTGCGATGTAGGAGAGCTGCAATGGGGCTGCAATGATTCCACCGAGAGGTTTCCTCCCATATATGTGATTATCATGGCATTTATTGCCAATGTGTATGGGTTCTCCCTCTGTGGAGTTTATAGAAAGGGAAACGTTGGACTACAAAACTATAAACACATAGATTAGGCTTTCGGACAGTTCGTCCTTTAGCAGATAAGCAGGTAGATGCTCTTGGCCTGCAAGGCCATGTGGGTGTGTTTGTCTATTATGAGCATGAGGTCTAGCTAGTGCCATAGCCAGTGCCGGCCCATTTGAGGTCCCATCATTCCATCTTTCTTCTTTTGGAACAGCACTCGAGCTTCCCATGGCAAACTACTAGGACGGATGTAGCCTTGGTCTAATAGTTGCTTGAGTTGCTGTTTCAGTTCAATAGCTTCCAACATGGACATCCTATACGGCCTCTTTGGGACTGGTGCAGCTCCTGGCGCGAGCTTGATTTCATGGTCGACTTCCCTTTGAGGAGGAAGTTCCCTTTGGGATTGGTGTAGCTCCTGGCGCCAGCTTGATTTCGTGGTCGACTTCCCTTTGAGGAGGAAGTCCTATCAGCTCTTCAGGAAATACGTTTGTGTATTCCTTTAACCATGAAGGTTTTTCCCCAGATTCTTGATTCTAATCTAGCTTATTCAGTTTAATCAAATAGATAGGTAGGCCCTTTCTAACTCCTTTTATTAACCGTGTTGCTTTTGCCAGCTAAATTTTTGGCTTACCAGCCTCACCTTGAGTTGTAACTAGTTCCTCTTCAGAATTTCGGAAGGAGACTTGGCCCTTTCCACAATGGATGTGGGCATCATTGGGTATTAGCCAATCCATTCCAAGTAAACATTTGTGAACACCTAGGTTCATTACCCTGAATCTCACCGAAGTCGGTTTCCCACCCAGTAGGAATTTCACCTTAGTAGTTTGCCTAGTACAAGAGACCTCATGACCATTTGCCAATTCCACAAGTAAGGCAGGTGCGTCTATTGTGGCTATCCCTAACCTTTTGGCACAGATCGGTGAAATGAGGAATGTGTACTGCCACAATCAATTAGGGTTTTGAAGCTTTTACCTTCATGATCCGATGGAGTTTGGATCACCGAGAATTGGCAATTCGGACCCTTCTTGTGAAGAGCGGCATGAACCGTTGCCCTCTCAATATCAGCATCCATGGATGGATCTTCTTCACCTCCCAGCTCCTTGTTGGGAACACTGGAGGTTCTCCCTCTGGCCATGATGGTGGCTCCTTGGCCATGGGCGGCTTCTTGGAATGGCCCTTGGCGATGCCCCCTGCTAAGCTTGGGACACTGCCTCTTGAAGTGACTGGGCTCGTTGCAATGGAAGAAACGTAGATTGCGGTCATTACCTCGTGTAGGAACAAAGTTGTCGACAACATTGGTCCTAGCTTTCTTCCTTTGTCCTTGATTCTAACCCTGCGCTCTCTTAGTCTGAGCCCTATACATTCCCTTGTTCTAATCCGTGTAAGGCCAAGTCCTGTTGTTCCTTGGCTTGGTCTGCATCTCCTGTATTATTGGTGCAGCTCGAATGAGTGCGTCTTGTAGGTCTGTTGGGCGTATTGATTCCAAGCGGGTGTTTATGGATGGATTTAACCCAGCACAAAACTTTGACACGTGTTGTGTCATATCCATTGGTGGCGCGTACTTTTAAGAGAGAGATGAACTTTGAATAATATGCATCAAGGGATAGTCCAAGCTGCTTCAATTCATAGAATTCATTCATCTTCTGTGTGTGGTAGGCAGGTGGCAGATACCTCCCTCGGACAGCTTCCTTAAGCTTCTCCCAAGTGACTGTCCCTTCCGAGATCACTTGGTCTCTACACCATTGTTTCCACCAAAGTCTTGCTTTGCCTGTAAGCTTAAGTTTGGCGAGCATAGCTTGGTTAGCAGGTGCAGTTCCTGTTGCCTCAAAATAGTCCTCCATGGACTCGATCCAGATCTCGGCGTCAGCTTCAACAATCCTCCCCCTGCCATCAAACTCAGGTGACTTGATTTGTTTGAGAAGGAACTTCTTCTCTTGAATCACAGCTGTACTTAGTGCGGGAGTCGGACTTGGAACTTGCACTTGGGGTTACGTCTGGGCAATAAGATTCTTTATGTTAAAAACTTATCAAATGTTTCCCATATTATGTTAATATGACCAGCACAGCTTTTAGCCAAGTGACCTAATCACTTAACTCCTTTGCCAACATTTACAATCAGGATAGACAATAGTAAGAAGTTTTATTCATTCATGAGGGCATAGCCCTTTGAGTACATTTATTTTGGGAAATTAGAACAAGCTAATTGGTACATCAATTTAGGGAAAATAGGATTGTGTTACAATCGTCTACAAGGACTGGGTAATAATATGGAGTGGGGTTATGGATTTTCAGGAAACGATAACTCATAGGAAGCTTGGGGTATCTCTTCCTTTGATACCCGTTCTTCTCATAGCGCCCAAGCACTTTGATTCTGTCGGCAGGGATCACCCGAGTCACTTCTTCATACACATACTTGTTTTGCTTGACTTGCCATCCGCCAACATGCAGGGTTGAGTTTGCGTGATCTTCGACAAAGATGAACAACTTCACGATCTTTAAATCCTCCATCCACTTGATTCTCTTCAAGTTGGTCTGAAGGTACGCAAGTCGGTGGGCTGCTATGTAGTATATTCCTGATTCTCCTATCCATCTCCGTTCCGCATACAAGGGTGAAGGATTATAGATGCGATCCAAAATATTCATCACGCCTAGACTCTGTTGATAATCCGAAGCATGCATTGCAGTCATAAACATAACCTGGAACACCAAGAATTTGTTCCATGCTTCGTGACTTTGCAACCCAGCATCCATAAGTGAGTAAGGAAATGTTTTCAAGAGGAAACACTTCTCTATTCCAATCACCTTCCCCTGGCTATCCCCTTATTCCCTTTACTTTCCTCCATTAAGTTCCTTTGTAAATCTTGAATCCCATTGGTTCGCTTAGATACCAACTGTAACGTGCCCAGTTGTCCGCTTGTGGGACACGTTTTAGCAGCCCATCGGGCGGAGGGTCTAGAGGGCTCCGCTTGGAACTCGCAGGGAATAATGACACATGGTTTGCGATCTAGGTCTTCGCGAGTCTTCCCCGAGGGAAGTGTCCAGTCGTTCCCACTTGGGATCGATGTGAGGTCAGGGTTCCTTTCCTATCAGCAAAGTCTCTAGGAAGAAGCTAGCGTCGAGCTCCAGATGTACCACTTTGTGTAGAAACAACAGAGTCGAAGCAGATTCATGCTGCACTTAGTTCATGGAGAATGGAAAACAAGAGGGATGCGAAGGTCACCCCCTCTGCCATACGGCATAGAACCATTCCTTCCCCCTAAAATAGAAGAAACTGGAATTTCTACATCTACTAATACTAGGTCTTCATTGTCTTATTATCTCATCATTTGAGAAAAGTTCCCAGCTAACCAGGACAACCCTTCCATAGGACGGACCTAAATCACGTCCACCGCACTTTCTTCAGATTGCTTTAGTTATCTAATTACCTAACACATTACTTTTTGACATGCAAAATCAGCTTCCTTAATCAAACAAATTAATCACGGGTTCCTTCACATAACTTAGGCACTGGCACAAAAACAATGCCAAGCAAGTTTCTTTTTCTCCAATAATTACTCTTTATTTATAAAAAACCATGGAGTACATCCAGTATCACACCCAAAGGCTATTCCAGCAATCTACAGGATTGTTGCTCCAAGTTCCGTCCATTGACTAGTACACGGGCCTCGAGATCCCATCTCGAGTCATGTCGGCCTCTTGTGTGGGATCCGGAGGCAAGGGATTTACAGCCAAAGCCTCCGCTGGCACCCAAGCGTCCTCCCGCTCCAAGCAACACCCACGGAGAGACCTCTCGCGGCGGGTTAGGTCCATATACCCAGCGCGGCTAACAACCCCCTTGGATAGGGCGAGGCAGATAGTCGAAGGTAACTGTTCCTGCCTCTCCCTCCAAGCTTTCAACTTGAAGCATTAAGTGTTTTCCTTGAATTAGTTCCTTGAGCAAAGAGATCAAATAATGTACCTAAGTACAAGCATGAACATTTTGGAGGTCGTTTGCACGACCGACTGCTAAGGTGTGACTCCTTTTTTTTTCCCAGACGCTCCCAGCATCCGATCTTGGGTCTTTCCGCAACTTGGCGAGAACCCAATAATTTCAAACAAGATTATGCAAGCAAATGGTCTTGGTAAGTTGACTTATACTTGCCCTTTTTCCCTTGGGTTTTAGCTTAGGGTATCTTAGTCCCTAACTCAAGCATTCGCTGGTCAGTCAAGGCAACAGACATGCCTTATTTGCAACCCAACCAAGATTCTTTTAATCTCTAATTCCAATAAAGCTCAATTAACATACATGGCAACACCTGATTCTTCATTTAGACCTTCAAGATGTAGTATAGATGCATGTGATCCTTCCAATTTTCTTAGTGTGGTTCTATGCAGGATTTCCCAATCAACCTTAACCATCATGCACATTGTGAGTTTTGGTATAGTTGTACCTCCTAAATGACTTTTATCTTTCTTTATTTTCGGCAGTAAGTACTTATTTCCAATGCACAGGATCACATGTGACTTGTGTATATGAAAACTAGGGTTTTGTCTAACATTGCAAGTGCATCTCATGAACAGAAATTAACATTTCATGTGTTTCTTTTAACCATGATTGCGAAACATGAATTCTAAATGACTATTCATGCACTGAACTGGTTAAAAAGCTATCATTTTATGTGAAGTAAGAAGATAACCTTATCATTTTATGTGAGTAACAGCTATCAGTTTATGCTTAAAATCTTATGTGAATTCCAAACTCTATCGTTTCGTGCATGCATCTTAGTACTTAGAGTAAACAGAACCCTAAGACTCGTTCTTGTTCCATGCACGTCATCAATCCTTTCATCCCTTCCACGAGAGATAATTCTTGATTAATTTTAAAGCTAGAACCTAGGCTTGATTCGTGTGTGCTGCGTTGGTCGTTCCGCTCGCCCCTCCAGCATTACCGGTGGCTTGGGCGCCTATGCTTCCCGCGACTTTCTTCTTGGGAGCCATTCACCTCGCGGAGATTGGGCAGTTTAGAACTTGACGGGTTTCGGGTTGACAAGTTCGGAAGAAAAGACCGCTGGATGGGGTCCTTTGTCGAGAGAGTGGTTTGGGTGTGGCTTGTTGCGGTTACCAACTCCCACCCCCTCTCCTTCTTTCTTTCTCCTTCTCTCTCTTCTTCTTCTTTCCACTTATTCTCCTACTCTCTCTCTCTCTCTCTCCCTCTCTTCTTCTCCTCTTATTCCCCTACTCTCTCTCTCTCTCTCTCTCTCTCTCCCTCTCTTCTTCTCCTTCTCCCACTTCTTTTCTCCTTCTGCTCCTTCCCTCTCTTTGTCTTCCTTTTCTCTTCTTTTCTCCTTCTACTCTTCTTCTTCTTCTTCTACTACTACTACTACTTCTCTCCTCTTTCCTTCTACCTCTTCCTTTACCTCTCTCCTTCTCTCTCCCTCTTCCTCCTCTTCTCTCTCTCCTCCTTCTTTCTCTTCTCACCTTCTCCTTCTCTCCCTCTTCTCTCCCCCACTCCTTCTCTCTCCTCACTCCTCTCCCACTACTTCCCTTTTCTCTCCCACTCCTTCTTCTTCTCTCCTTCTCCTTCTCTCTCCCTCTTCCTCCTCTTCTCTCTCTCCTCCTTCTTTCTCTTCTCACCTTCTCCTTCTCTCCCTCTTCTCTCCCCCACTCCTTCTTCTCTCTCCTCACTCCTTCTCTCCCACTACTTCCCTTTTCTCTCCCACTCCTTCTTCTTCTCTCCTTCTCCTTCTCTCTCCCTCTTCCTTCTCTTCTCACTCTCCCTCCTTTCTCTTCTCTCCTTCTCCTCCTCTCCCTCTTCTTCCCTTCTCTTCCCCCACTCCTTCTTCTTCTTCTCTCTCTCTCTCCTTCTTCCTGTTCTCTCCTTCTCCTTCTCTCCTTCTCCTTCTCTCCCTCTTCTCCTCTTCTCTCTCCCTCTCCTTCTTATCCTCTCCTTCTCCTTCTCCCCTCACGGTCCGAATTGCATGGCAACTAGGGGGGAGGCGGCTTGTTTGGAGGGCCCAGGGAGGGACCTGCAACATCAGTAAACGGGGGAGGGGGGTTGACTATAGTCAAAGGACCCAAGTGGCCCTATGTAGCGCAGACGGGGGGTGACGTGAGAAAGGTTGGGTGGCAGAGCAGCACATCAGCAAGAGGCTGCCATTGTAGCAGATCGCAGAGGGGACCTCGATCGGACAGCTAGGGGGGTGGTACGGCAGCTGATGGGGGGAAGGGTGGCGATGTAGCCTCTCCTCACTCTCTCTGGGGAGGGGAGAAGCCTCCTCTTATATAGGGGAGGGGAGGAGGTAGGTGGCATGGCCACCCCTCCCATCTGGGGGGGCTACATGCCCCCAGCACCTTCACTCCCTCTCTCTCTCTCCCCGACGTGTTGTCGGTGGGGAGAGAGAGGGGAGTAAAAAAATTTGAACTTATGAATTTTTTTTTTCCTTTTCTTTCAAAATTCCAGTGGGAGAGTACTTATGGCCCGTTACAAGAAAACTCAGTGATCTCAACCATATAATGATCCAACACATCTTGCTTCCCCATTAACGCTTGCAAGTCCTTTGAATAATACCATGTACTTTTGTTTTTATTTCTACTTTGATTATGTAAACCTTGGCGATAACATTGCAAAATCTGATTATGAAACTCAAGACATCGTTGATCTTGAAAAGTCCACTTCCATCTCTTACATTTCAGCTTAAGTATCAACAAGTGAAGATTTTCATTTTCTTCTCCTTGTATGTGACAGCCTAAATAGTGAATAATTCTCTTTAGCTCTGTAAAATTTGTTGAAGCCACTAGTTCATGCCATGAGAGGTGTGGTTCAATCCCATTACCATAAACTATAAAGTCCATAATCTTTTCGACGGGATGTGGTAAAATCTTTCTCTTGCCACACTCATCACTTATAAGTAAAAATGAATTTCCCATCCTAGATCTCAAAGGCACTTCCCTTTTGGATGATCTATTCGACGTAGTTGATGATAGATCCAAGGGACATTTATAATCCCCTGGCCCCTAGGATACACTAGGACAATTTCACTTTTTCTCTCTAAAGACAAGTTGGTATGTGATGTTGAGCTCGCCTCCGCTTGCAAAACACTGATGGCTACATCCATCATAGTTAATTGTTCCATCAATTGAAATTGTACTTGTACTATATATCGCTTCTCTTGCAACACTTGCTCGGCAAAATTCTCAATTTGACTTATAATCTCCTCGCTCTAATATAATTGTAAAGATTGAGCCTGATGCTAGGAGGCATATTCCACGGTGGATTCTGAGAGGTTTTGCAGTGGATTTCATAAAACTATATTTATTTTCCACTGTGGATTCCATGAGGTTTTGTGGTGGATTCCATAAAACTATATTTATTTGTTGGAGCTCGTACACAAGGTGGATTCCTTGTGTGATAAGTTGACGGGGATGCTTGTCCTTTTCGAGTATCATATTAATTTAATGTGCACATGGGTGATTCCACAGCGGGTGGTTTTACAAAATACATATTTAAATTAATGGACGTTTATGAGTTTAGAGTGCACTCATATTAAATTAAGGTTAGGACATAGCTCCAACCTATTTATTTATTTTATAGCTGAAGACTGCTAGGTATTCACTTTTGTCGGTTTAATTTTATTATTTTCTAACAATTGTGAATGCTTCGGTTGATGTGTAGAGTAGGTAGCGGTGGCTTTGGGTAGCACTTGGTATTCACGTAAGTCCAAGCATAAATTTCATTATTAAAAAATTATTCTATTTATAATTTATAATTTTAAACTTCTTTAGTAATAATTATATCATTGTCTTTAGTACTATTTATTTATTTATTTTTAATATAGAATATTTTAGAATATAAGATTTAAGATATGCTTTTATTGAAATAAGCTTTCTTTATGGAATACCTTGCTATTTTCTTAATGTGGTTAAGTTTAGAAGGCTTTTCTAGCTTTCTTTATAAAAGCAACAAGATCGCGCGCAAAACAAGAGAACAGGGTGAAAGCTAAGTTTTTTCATTTCTCCCTCATCAGAAATCGGAATTGAGAGGTTCAAGTGTCATTTTGGGGGTTTTGGCACGCTCCGGATGCGATAGTGATGCCAAAACGTCAAGATTTAGAGAACATAATTTTTTGCAGCATGTTACAGGATACCTATTAACTCTTAAAACTCTGTATTTCAATTAATATTTGTACTTTCTTTGTAATTATATATAAGATATGAATGCAAATATCCATGTAAAACTATAATATATAATTAAGGATGGCAAACTACGGCTTTTGCCATGGGGGAGGTTGGGCCCAATCGTGCGTTTTTTCTCTCTTGTTTTTCTCAATCTATTTAGTTATTCAAATCCTCTTATGTATTATAATGTTGTTTGTATTTAATAGTTGAGATGTTTGATTTGTTAGATTTTTCCACTAAGTTCTATTATGTGTGTCATAACGTTGTTTATGATTGAGATTTGATTTTCTAGATTTGCCACATGCTCCACTTCGTAGCAGAGCTAATTTCTTATTCTTTAATGCTTCACGTTATGCAATAGCTTTATCTATTTGTAGTTGAGTGATTTTATTCAACAATGATTGAATGCGATCACTATCATCTGCTACCTTATCTTTATTACCTAAAATTTCATCCTTCAATGCATCCACTGAGTAAAATACATTCCCTTGAGGCATCTCCATAGCTTTATTGTGATAATTGAGCTCATCCTCACACTTCTCTTCCCAATCTATCATGGTAACATAACAGGAGACAACTCCACCATCGGGAGAATCATCGTCATCTTCTTTACAAGATAGAGACTGGAAAGACCTATAACTCCCATTAACATGAGATTCTTGTATTCTTTTTCTCCAATAATGGAAGTAAAAGTGTTGAATAGACAAAGGTAATTGGTCAAACCCAAATGGAATCTTATCCATCCCTAGAGAAGAAAACATAATAGGTAGGTTCTCTATTTCTCTTTCATTAACCTCCAACACTGGTATAAATTCTTCAATGTCTAGTTCATCACTCATCTCCTCTATTCCATCCTTTGATTCTTATTTGTGCGTATAGACTCAAGAATTAAACTCAAAGAAGAAATCCTGAAAATGATCATGCTCTTATATTCCACTGACATTTAACCTTGGACTTTCCCTCACTAAGCTTCTAGCATCTAAACTAGTAATCCCCCGTTCATCTCCAGCATTTTCCTCATCCAGAGAAATTGCAAATAGATCAGATAAACCACTATCAGAGGTGGTCAACCAATTAGCTACATCACTATCACTATCATCTTTTGAATAAGTGCATAGAATATTCCCTCATAACCAAGGGTTTTGCCATATTCTTTTGATGCACCATATTGACTGTTGTCTTATTCCAGTCTAATGAGGCATGATGACGTAAATCTATATATAACCAAGCATAAATTTGCTCAGTCTCTGAGCTGTCATTAAATTCATCCTCTGTTCTAGGGCCTTCAGACCGCCGATTTGTACATGTGCTTTTCTCCATAGGATCATGGAAAAACTCCCTAGCCACAACTCTCAACTGTACCCTATCATACTTGGGTCCTATCGATATAATGCCTTTGTGCCAGCTTTGGTTGCAATGTGATTGTAACAACCAAGGTCTACCCAAAAGAAGTGGATATGAAGTAGCTCCTTGGATAGGTCGCACTACCAGAAAAATAATGCTAAAGTCCAATCCTGCAATCACAGTTGGAATTTGATATAAGAGACCTAAAGGAGTCACTTTTCATTTATCATCTAATCATAGAACAATACTTGTAATCTCCTTCTTATCATGCAACCCCAATTTAAGCATTGTCTCTTTTGTCATTAAATTCAGTACTGCTCTGCCCTCCAATTGAGCCCCAAATATCGACCTCTATGTCTACCCATTGGAGCTCCAGGATCCGAGAATAAATCAATGGTTCTTACAGATCGAACACGTATTTTTAGTATCACTTCTTGTATTAAGCAAGACAATCATGGGATTGCTCCTTTTAGCCCTTCACCATACTAATCTATGATATATCTCTCTTCTACAAGTAGGAGCAATTTCAAGTAATTGTCTCAAATTAATAAACAAGTGTAAACTTTCAAGTTCATCCCATACATCAAAATATTTTCCTCTATACTTGTCATTGTCTTTAGTCTCTTTCAATCCTCTCAACCTTTGAGGAAATGGAGCCAGTCCTTCCTTTATCTTTGGAGAACTTAAAGGAATGGGCAAAGCAGGTTGATCTTCTGAATTGGGTGGTGAATCTGTCACATCTTTTTCTACATCATGATCTTCTAAATGTTATGGTAAAGATGTTCCTTGTTTTGAAGTCTCAACCTTAGCACTAATAGTTTCATTCAACCCTAGACCCTATTCATTCTCCAAAATAATCACGGGATTTGATTGTGAATGCGTGATTGCCCCAATCATTACATCCGAGTTAGAAGTGACATGTTTTTTCTTAATTGGTCTCACCTCCAAATCCTCTATGATTTCTACTAAGTTTGCTGTTGAGTCTGCAATGCCTTTACCCTTTTCTTGGCTTTGTGAAGATGTACTCCCTTCTAAACAATCCTTTTCATAATGAACTTCATGGCCAGACTTGGCACACAAAGGGATATAATCCTTCGTCTTTTGCTCATTTGGGCAAAATCTAGCTACGTGTCTAGGTTGCTCACATCTCCAACAAACTACACTCGTTCTTGTGTTATTATTCCTTCTGAAATTAGGATTTCTATATGGTGAGGTCCTCCTCTCATTCCCTAAATATCCTCCCTATCCTTGATTCCTTGGCATAGGAGGTATCCCTTGTGTCGACATGCCTCTTGGCATAAGTGGCATGTTAGGAGGTCCTATAAGATAAGTCACATTTTGACTATTCATATAATTATAATTTGTTTGCATTTGGATTGCTTACTGTAGTAGATGAGTTTGCTTAACCCATCATTGATCCTCCACATCAATACCTGCAAAACAAATTTCTCGGTTGATCAAGAACTACTCTACTTGGTGTGGGGTGGACATTCTGTTGCTAAATGATCCAAACCATGGCATTTTCCACACCAAGTATTAGACCTTGGTGGTGTGGGATTCCTTTGAACAAATATTGGCGTTGGTCCTATTGTACTAGCAGGCTAGCTAAAATTATAAACACCCTTCACATTGGGGTTTACTTCAACTAGAATCTCTTTCTTCATATCTGCCCCAAGGATTTGACTATCAGCTTAGCCACCTTAAACTCATCTAAACTCCATATTGTAGATGCAATTATTGTCAATGGTGGTAGATATATAGGTGGGACCAAATACAGATTTAATCCTGAGTATGGCATTGATGATGGTACTACATCTACAATTGTCATGTAAGTAGCCTGCGGAGCTATTGGGGCTCCTACATATGGAGTACTATTAGCCATTGTGGATGGTGACATACCTGAGGGAACTAATTCAGGGTTACTCTATAACCCCTTTCTCCTCAACTATCCTAATTGTACTTCCTCCCACCATCATGCTTCTATCTTTGTGTCTGCTAAATTAGCTGGTCGCTTCAAGCTCACATGTTCCCTCACTATTTCCTGCAATTCTTCAATAACATTTCATTTTTTAATATCCTTTGAGGGAGCATTTTGTCCCATCTTCCTAATTAATGCCTCCATCTTCTCAATGCAATGTTCCAAAATTTCTCTTGGGTTCTATGCTAAATAGTCAAATTTCAATCCTAAACAATCTTGGAAACCTTGTCACCTAAACTTAGTTCAAAATGCCTCTCTTAAAACTATATAAGTTGCCCTTGTGGCAAGAAGGTTCCCATACCACAAGGCCACTTCATCCTTCAAAGTTGCTGGGAATATGTGAAGTTTTTAATCATCATCAATGATCTTATTTGCTATGCATGTAACCTTGAACTGCTGGATATGCATATAAGGATCATCATTCCACAACAGCCAAAGTATTGCATGAAATTTGTAAGTTGCACAGGTGCTCTCACAACCATATAGAATATTCTTAAGTCTTTCTATAAGACTTTGAAGATTGGAACCCACTCTTTTGGGTCAGTAAATAATCTACTAAGACCCCAATATTCAACAAGACTATCTATATTGTTATCTTCTATCATATGATCAATAGGAGTGATGTCTGTTCTATGCCCTACTGTTACCGTGGAAGTGTTATCAGAACCCACAAAATCGTCAGTGTTTTGACCCTCTTATTTTGTATATTCTTCTTTTTTCTCATTAGCAGTTGATCCCTTCTTTGAGCTATCCTTATTAGTACCACTCGTTCCCTCGGAGCTTCCTACTTGCCTCTCCCAATTGTAATCTGACTCGGTTCCAACAAAAGATGTCTCTCCAATGACTTTTCCGATTTCTAATGATAAATCAACCCACCTTGCAAGGCATTTTGCAGTTCAACATTCAATTTTTCTAATTGCTCCACTATTCACTCAGTTTTCTCTTCCAATCTTCTTCTGACTCTCTCTTCCTGTGCTAACTTTTGGCTTTTACTTATTCACTCTGGTGCACGATGATTTTCCCTATCAAACACATCCTTCTATTAGTCTCTACTGTAAGAGATCTTGCTTGTGTAAACTCAACTTCCGAAGAATGTCAAGTATTTCCTTATCCTCAACCCCATAGGGTATGTCCTCACTAAGCTTTTCTACTAAACCTTAAATATCAGCTACTTCCCACGTTTCCTTTATATCAAATGTTACGTTGACTCCCTTCATTTATTACTACCCACTGAGACACTTGAGCCCAATCTTTTCTTCTAAAGTCTTATACGATTCTCTAGGAAACCAATCATAATGGTGGTTCACACTAATGGTATTAAGTTGAATTTCATCGACTAACTTAAAATGTGATGGTAATAGGACAATCCCCTTTACTTCATCTTGAAACATCCAATTCCAAGTGCATAATTGCTTGACATCAACCCATAATTAAAGTCCAAAATATTTATCCCCATCCACTAAATCCGTGTCTTGTGCCTTATTAATGATAACACACTATATATCCTTTGGAAATTCAAGAAAGAAACTTTGCAAGAAATCTTCATTATATTGGTACTTCAGAATCTTGTTAGGTTGGATAAAAAATTTGTTGTGGGTAGGTCTCATAATCACCAATTAAATCCCATGGCAATGTCAAATAGGCGTAATATTCTAATCCTAGGCTCTATAGCTTCTCCCCACCTCTCAGGGAAGACTCCTCATATGTTGATCTTGCCATACTTGTGGTGATTTATTATGTGCCCCTTTCAAGATGTTGAACTTTTGAAGAGAGTGTGGTTTTCAAGTGATTGAAAAAATTATTAGATATTTCCTCCCCATTTCTGTTCCTTGTTAATATATTGTAAAATATTACACGACGCAGCGAACAGAATCTGAGAAAGAGATAGAGAGTACACAACAAATAAGAGGAGAATCAGTAAATTCTTTAACTCCAAACAACTGATACAAAGATGGCTCTGTCCACCCGTGCGCTTCCACTGTGTGAAGCTTAGATGGCGATCTAGACAGAAGATAGGTGAAGAGCTTAAGGCTAGCTGGAACAATAACTTTGACTGGGTGAAAGATCAGTGATCGATGGCTATGAAGGGGTTTAGCTTTTATAGCCTGCGAAGGCCGTGAGGTTGGCCTGACCGACCTACCATATAAGCCTCCACTAGTCGGCCAAGGAATATTCCCTTTACCATCGAGCCGGGGGCGCTGCCCTCGGACCCCCGCTAGGGGGGCCGCTGGCCCACCTAGGACCCCCCAGCCAAAGGCTGCTTCCGCGGCCCCTGGACCCCACAATAGGGGCCCCTTTTAACTCCCTTACCCTGCAACTCGATGCAATACGCCTCGAGTTGCTACTAGCTTAACCACTCTGTCTAACCCAAAGATTAGACCCACAACGGTCACCTTTTGGCCATCCGGTCACATAGACCTCATCTGATATACAAGTCAAGACTCAACCAATGTCCGGGCTCACATTTGGCTTCTCCTCATAATGGGGGCCTTACAACTTTGAGCACCATGGATCATTGGTAGCACCTAATGAGGGTGGGGCATTGATCATATCTAATACCCCCCCCTCAATGTCAACACATAGGTAAACTATCTCCTCGGCCCAATGCCGAGTCTCTGAAGATGAACTTGAAGCAGATCCTTCGTAAGTGCTTTGGTGAAGATATCTGCTCCATTCTCCTCTATTGGACAGTAGACCAGTTCCACTATCCCATCCTCCATCAAATCACGCACGTAGTGATATTGGATCTCTGTATGTTTGGTGCGTGCATGAAACACTGGATTTTTGGCAATGGCGATGCAACTCTGATTGTTACATCTGAGCACAGTTGGTTCTTCATCCTGCACTCCCATATGCCATAGAATCCTTCTCAACCATACTGCTTCACATGCAACAAAACAAGTTGCCTTGTACTCTGCTTCGGTAGAAGACAATGCCACTATTGGCTGCTTCTTACTAATCCAAGAGAAAATTCCTGAACCCAAAGAGAAACAATAACTAGAAACTAACTTCCTGGAATCAATGTCTCCTGCCCAATCTGAGTCACAGTTCCCCACAAGAGAAGTTCCGAAACTGTATGTGATACCATAGTCAAGAGTTTTCTTCAAGTATCTGAGCACCCGCATCCCAAACTTCCAATGACTCTCATGAGGTTTGTTTGAGAACTTACTCAAAACACCAACAGCAAAACTGATATCTGGTCTGGTGTTACACAAGTAGATCAGCCAACCTCCTATACCTCCCAATGTCAGCTAGTGCTGATGTATCCTCGACGGATAACTTTGCATTCACCTCCATAGGTGTAGCTATCTCCTTGCACCACTCGATCATGCCAAATGCCTTCAAGATCTCCCATGCATACTTCTTCTGAGAGATGAAGATCTTTCCTGGCTCCTGCCAGACTTCAATCCCCAAACAATAGTGCAGCAAGCCCAAGTCTGTCATTTCAAACTCAGAACTCAAAGCCTTTCGAGTTTGGTTGATCATATCTTCATAGTCACCTGTAATAAGAAGGTCGTCCACATATAGGACAATCACTACAGACTTTTTACCATCCCTGCAAACATACAAGTTAGCATCTGAGGCACATCTTTTGAAGTTTAGGTTTAAAAAGAACTTATCTATCCGCTAGTACCATGCTCTGGGGGCTTGTTTCAGCCCATATAATGCCTTCTTCAGCTTACACACTTTGTTCTCAGAATGGGGGGCCTCAAACCCTGGTGGCTGAGCCACGTACACCTCCTCCTTGAGGTCACCATTCAAGAACGTTGACTTAACATCCATTTGGTACACTAGCCACTTCTTGTGGGCAGTCACTGCAAGTACCGTGCGAATAGTGGTCATTCTGGCAGTTGGGGCAAATGACTCTTGAAAATCAAACCCTTCAACTTGTGAAAATCCTTGGGCAACCAGTCTAGCTTTGTACTTTTCTAAGGTACCATCAGCCTTGTACTTTACCTTCCAGATCCACTTGGTGCCAATAACCTTCCGCTTTGCTGGTCGATCCACTAGCTCCTAAGTGTCATTCTTCATTATGCTGTCATACTCCGCCTGCATAGCAGCCTTCCATGATGGATCTGCAAGTGCTTCTTCTAAGTTAGTTGGCTCCTTTACTTCTCTCATAATCTCAACCATCAAGGCCATATTGATTATGTAAGCAGAAGCCCTCCTTTGCTCCTCTATTCTCTGAGACCTCCTTGGTCCGTCTGCCTTCTCCTCAACAAATGCAGGCATAGGATTATTGTGGTCATAGAGCTGCTTTACCCAGCGCGGCAATGGCTTTTCCGGTGGGGTGATGTCAGGTTGGTGAACTTTTTCCTCATCATCTGAAGATGATGCTTCCTCCTCCTTAAGGATAGGGACAGCTCTCGGGACAGGTTCATAGTGGACTACTTCTTCGCTTGATGATAAAGTGGAAGAACTTGCCTTCTCCTCCTCCACTGTATGCGGCTCCTCCTTGAACACCACATCACGGCTCGCGATGATCTTCTTTGCCTCTTGGTCATATAATTTGTAAGCCTTCTGCTCATTACTATAACCCAAGAAGATACATTTTCTGCGTTTTGGTTGTAACTTGTTTCTCTTCTCATCTGGAACATGTGCATAACATTCACATCCAAAAATTCTAAAATGTGAGATAGATGGTTTCTTACCAGTGTAAGCCTCATGGGGTGTTTTTCCCTTGAGAGCCTTTGTGTAGCTCCGATTTAGAATGTAGATTGCAGTATTAACAGCTTCAGCCGAAAAATGGTTAGGCAATCCCTTGCCCTTTAGCATGCATCTTGCCATCTCCACAGTGGTGCGATTCCTGCATTCCACAACACCGTTCTGCTGAGGTGTGTGAGGCGTCGTCAATTGACGCTTGATCCCTTTGCTCTTGCAAAAGCCTTCAAACTCCTTTGAGTTGAACTCACCACCACCATCCGTTCTAAATTTCTTCACACTTTTTCCTATTTCATTCTCAACAAGTTTTAGCCATTCTTTAAACTTACCAGAAGCTTGAGCCTTATCACAAAGGAAGTACACCCACATCTTCCTACTGTAGTCGTTGACAATCAACATAAAATAAGAAGATCCCCCCAAGGCCTGTGTAGGCATCTTACCACACAAGTCAGCATGCACCAACTCTAGAGGAGCCTGTGCTCTATTCTTGCTTTCTTGTGGAAATGCCTTTCTCTGTTGTTTGCCCATCATACAAGCTTCACATGGTTCCTTCAATTCAGTTATTGTAGGTAGGTGAGCAACCATACCTTGCTTTTGCATCTCCTTCAACACTGCAAATTCAATGTGTCCAAACCTTTCATGCCAAAGCTTACTTGTGGCCACTCCAGTGGTGGCTATAAGAGCACTTAGCTCATAGAGGTTGTTCCTTCTTTCTCCTTTGCCAACAATTGTGCCAGCACTATCAATAATTTTTGTACCTGTCTTCTTGAACCTCACTTTATGACCAAGATCAGTTATGGCAGCAACCAACTGATAAGAGATTTCTCCTTATTTCGGGAACATACAACACATTTGAAAGCTTTTTGACTTCACCATTTGCAGCAACAAAAGAAATAGTACCTGTGCCCGCAGCAGGGCATTTAGCATCATTTCCAACCGTCACAGTGATGGATTCTTGTAGAGGCTGCATAGAACTGTATAGACCTTTCTTGTTGGTCATGTGACGGGAGGCCCCACTATCCAACACCCATGAGTCAGTGGTAGATTCTTCTTGCGCCGAGGAGCACACTTCCTCAATGGTCACCATGAATAATTCCAGCTCTGCTTCAGCCGTATTGGCTGTCTCTTTCCCTTTACTTTTAAGGGTACCATTCTTTTCATCTGCCTTCTTGACACGACAATCTGCAATTGCATGTCCTTTCTTCTTGCAGTAGAAGCACTCTCCTTGAAACTTCTTCTTTCCGCCCTTCTTCTTTTTGTCACCATCATTTTTGGTGGAGGAACCACCTTTGCCTTTTGCATTGGCAGAGAATGCAGCATCTCCATTGTTGCTTCCTTCTCAGGCTTTCAGCCTTAACTCCTCCTCAATTAATAATGCACAAAACTCCTTAAAAGTCAAAGCTTGAGGTCTCACCTGAGTATTAAGGGCAGTTACTAGTCCATCAAACTTTTGTGGACAAATCCGAAGACACCTCCGAGCTAGCTCTTCGCTAGTCTTTTGTATCCCAGCGCTAGCCATCTGGTCGCGTAGATTCTTAATTCGAGTGATGAATGCTTCAACCGTCTCTCCTTCAGCAAACTTCTCCGCTGCTAGTTGGTTCTCCAAGTTTTGAATCCTTGTTTGGTTTCATGTTTCATACTGACTCCTTAGTACATTCCAAGCCTCTGACGCTTTGGTTGTATGCTGAATCAAAGTCAAAACACTATCAGAACAACTTGTAACTAAGGCACACAATGCATCTGCATTCCTTTGTTTCCAAGCTCGTAGAAGATCTGCATTCGAAGGAATCATCACACTAGGATTTGATGGGTCGGGGGTAGGCTGTGGTTTTGCGTCAATCCCCAGCATAGTCTCCAGAAGCTCATAAGAATCAAGGATAATTGTAATTTTGAACTTCCACAAGGTGTAGTTTGTACCATCTAAGTTGTTTTATATTTTTAAATATGTTTTGCAATTAAAAAAATGAAAATGCGTGTACCCAGGTTTAGACTACATGTGAATAGCAATCAACACACTGCCACACACGGACAAGAGCACACGCGCATCCTCACGCATGAATGGTCACTAACACAAACACACTTTTACGAACACCAAAATCTTGCATACGCACATGCCTGATTGAACAAGAAGGATGGGGGGTGAGGATTGGATTGGGACAGGCGGGGAGGGAGGCAGGGGAGGGGAGAGGAGGAAGACAAATGAGGGGCGGCGAGGGAGAAGAGGAGGGTGGGCGGGTAGCAGCAAGGTGGGTGGCGCAAGCGATGCACTCAACAGGTAGTGACAACATCAGTGTAGGGGTGAGGAGGTTGGCGATAGGGAATAGGGAGGAAGGAGTTGGGGAAGGGCAAGAGGAGGGAGAGAACAGGTTGGAGGTAGGGAGGAGGGAGAGGAGGAGGAGAAGAGGAGGAGAAGGAGAAGGTGGGGGAGGAAAAGAAGAAGGGGTGGGAGGGGAGGAGATAGAGGGAGGAGGATGGAGGAGGAGTACGCGAGAGAGAGAGAGAGAGAGAGAGAGAGAGAGAGAGAGAGAGAGAGAGAGAGAGAGAGAGGGGGTCGGGGTGATGGTTGGGAAGGTCTCTTTTTTTTTAAATTTTTGTTTTAAATTTTTAAATTAACAAATGTAAAGCAGGCCCCCCCGTCCTGCGCACAAATGCAGGCAGGGGTAAAAAAATTTACGCCGACGGGAACGGTTGAGGGCGGGTAAGAATCTGGGTGACGGAACATCACACGGTGAAGGTTGAGCATGCATATCAAGGCAAAAATCGGCTGTTGACGCGACACGTGGGGGCGAAATTTCAAAAGTGGAACGGGAAAATTAATTTAGAGGGATCCAGGCATTAGATGATGAAGATGTCGTAAAAAGAAAACCTAGGCAGAGTGACAAGGGGAATCGCATGGATAATGAGTCTATCGTTATTTGCAACAAAGAGGGATATTCGCATGAAAAAATATAAAAAATCGGCCACGAAAAATCACATAAAAATTAATTTCACAAAATTTGTTAATAAAAAAAAGGAGAAAGTAGAAAAATCATCCTAATGAGAAGATAGACAAGTTGATCATGTCAAAATGTAGTTCCGACGAGAATAGGACCCATTCATATGGAAAAAACGGTAAAACAAAACCCAAAAACAGAATTAGAAATTAATAAAAAAAAATTAGAAAGTCAAAATGGAATGTAGCAAGAAGGAAAAATGTGTGGAGGATCAGATGGGAGAGGGCTATCCAATTGGAGCATGATTATGTTGAAATGGGGGGGTTCGCATGGAAAAAACAGTATAACACACTCGAAAATTTGAACAAAATTTAATTCCCAACAATCCATAAATTGAAACAAGGGTTGATAAAAAGGAAAAATGTCCGAGGAATGGTGGACGATAGGGATGTCAAGTCAAAACTGGATTCCAGTGCAAGAAAGGTGCGTTCACATGGAAAAAATAAAAAAACAAGCACGAAAACATGTGAAAAAAGTAATGACACAAAAGCAATGGGCTGGAACATGATTGAGAAAAAAGAAAAATTGTGCAAGGAGCAGGCCGGCAGAGTTGAATTCCAAGATAAATAGAGCAAGTTCACATGGAAAAAGAGTAAAAATCACACATGAGAATACTTGAAAAAATGCAATAATTAATAATACACAAACCATGCACCGTAATGATGAGCAATAAAAAGGGAAAATATAAAGGGGAAGGTGTAGGTGGGGATGTCACATGAGATCGTTGATCCGAAAGAAAAAAGGTGCGTTCACATGGAAACACACCTAACTTATAGAAAATTCTTCAAAAATTAATAGCTCATGAACTGTGGCTCGGAACTGAGGGCCATAAAAAGAAAAATTAGCCAGTTTAAAGGGACAAATAGGGCTATTGGATTATATTTGAATAGCGATGAACGCAGGATGCATTCTCATAGAAAAGCAACAAAACAAAGAATAAAGACAAACAGATAAGGAAAGGCCTCAGGGATGAGGTGAAAAGAGGACAGTTGGGTGGGGAAGGGACCCCATCAAGGAAAAACTAGGACATGGAATATATAAATGATTAGATAGGGTTGTTTCCATGAGGGTATGCAGAACAGAAGAATAGGGACGCATCCCCACACTCAAGACCTTATCGAGGAGGGGGCTAGTAAGCAACATGAACATAAGACTTGACAACAAACTGGACTCTGATGTTTCCACACTTAAAATAGGACCAACACTTGTAAACAAAAGGGGCAGGATTAGAAAAAATTGGTCCTATTTGTAGATGGTTGAGGTGAATCGTCGTTGACACATGAAGAGTCGTAGTCATCTCGGCATGAGATACCACGGCTCGCCATATCACACTCGTCTAGCATGGCAAAGACCATGTAGTAGCACCTAGGGGGGTAGCATTATCGATGAAGCCCTGGTTAAGTTGTCACAATGATGGCGAAGTATTTATCACTCAATCTCAACATTCACTCAAGTTGGAATGATAGATCAGTCGCTCACCCCATAACGCACATCACTCGAAGAGAATGATTGAAACCCATATCTCACACCTAGTTTAGAAATAGACAAGAAGGATTGTTCAGAAGGAGTATGCCAATATGCACAGTTGATGATGCATCAATGAGTTCCAACCAATTTGGCATAGGTGCAAGAAGCATGACCAAGGAGCCTTGTAGTGTAGTACACCGAACAGAGTGAGGTGTGTAGTGATGGTAGAGGCCCATCCCTTAGGTGCATAAGGAAACGAAAACATACCTGACTCCAATTGTCATAACGTCCCTCAAACTTCACCTCTCAATAATTGATTGAATAGAATACCAGTCACACAATAAGTGGTCCGTGGGTCTTAGCAGTTGAATGAGAGCTCCCACATGGTCCTAGTGTCATTTTTGCAAGTTTCTCAAGCTTCTCTCCACTTGGTGAGATAGTATGTGGCAACAATGATGTACATGGCAATCACAATCAACCTCCCCACTCCCTTTTGGGCATCGCACTGTCCTTCTCGTCGTGCTTGTGAATTGCCCTTATGATTCTCCTCATGAGGCGGTCTCGTTCTGCTAGCCCCTCACAGATACCTCTCAACTCGACCTTGTTCTCTTCTCGTCTGATCCAACAATAGTGGCGAGGTTGGTCTTGACACATGGTATTTTTACCATTCTCTTTCTTAATGAAAAAGAAAACACACAAAAAAATAACAACAAATGAAAAAAAAAAGAAAAAAAAGGAAAACAAATAAAACTGTTATGGGAGAAAAGGAAGAAATTCCCCTGTCATAACAGGCCTCGTTCCAAGAAAAGGTGGAAACACCCTTGGGCGAGAAGCTGACTATGGAAAAGGTGGTAATGCCCCACAGTTCAGGATAGTTGACTCACTAGCCGCACCTTTTCAGCAAGTAATTTGAAGCCACCTCCCTTGGTACGCTGTCTCTGCAATATTAGTCTGTCTATCATTCTTAACAGACGACCTTTCTTACAAATCATTGAAGTATGAGATTGGTAAGCTGCCTCCCTGGGTACGTCTCGTCTTCAAAATCCTGATGATAACAATAGCTGACATGATCTTCATCACCAACCCCTTGAGTGATATGAGCTTTCATCCTAACATGATGGGGACGTGAGCATGGGCTGCCCTTTGTATCTATTAAAGCGTGAGACAGAGGGTGGGTTGAGTGACCAGTCTTTCCCTTTAAATCAAATGAGAGGTGAGATGTGTGAACAGAGTGTTGCATGCACGGGATGGGCCTCTCAATGCACAATGCACGATCTGTTTCTGTGCACTGCACCATAAGGCTCCCTGGCCTTCCTTCTTACACTGTATGCCGTCATAGGGTGGGATGCACAATTGCACCATCAAATGCGCACAAGGCATACAACCTCTGCACAAGTGATCGTGAGGATTACATCAATGGGTTTCAGGAATTGGTTGCCCTCTGTATCTATCAACATAGCACGAGACAGAGGGTGGGCCGAGTGTGACTAATGTTTCTTCAATCAATTATCAAGAGGTGAGGATTGAGGGACGTACGTTTCTATTTCCCTCTGTACCCACGAGATGGGTCTCTGCCATTAGCATGAGACACATCACTCTGTTCTATACACTGCACTGCAAGGCTCCCTGGCCTTCCTGCTTGCACCTATGCTAGACGAGTTATTGGATGCATTGATGCACCATCAATTGAGCACCCTGGCATACTCCCTTTGCACCATTCCCTTGTCGATTCCTAAACCGGGTGTGAGCTCTAGGTTTCATTATTATTTTCTCGAGTGCTGTTAGTAATGGGGCGAGTGCCTGCTCTTTCATTCCATTTGTGTGATCGTGAGTTGAGTGCAATATCCCTCATCATCGATGAATTTCCTGCAATTCCTTCAACCAGCTACCCCCCTGGGTGCTGCTGTGTGGTCCTTGCTATGAAGGACGTATGTTGTGAAGACACCTTGTTACCTCCTGCAACCGACAACGATACAAGACGCAACCTCGATAGTCGACATTTCTCCTCGACAATATGGGCCAAGTTCTCTTAATTCTACACATTTTGTTTCTTAGTGACGGTCATGTCTTAAGTGTGGGGACGTTCGTGGTTAGTCTGATGTGTGATCCTAGGTCCTTGATGTTCAGTTTACCCTTCCTGCTAAGGTTTTAAGTGTGGGGACGTGTCCCTGCGCGTCTACGTTGCATACCCCCATGCATATATCCTGCTTTGATCATGTCTCTATGCCATGACTTCATTTTACCCTGATGGGGTCCCTTCCCCACTCCTCTGTTCTATTTCACCCTATCCCCGGAGTTGTTCCTTGATCGTTTGCCTTTATTCTTTGTTTTGTGATTTTTCCATGCGAACGCACCCTACGTTCATTGAGAATCACATCCAACCTTACAGCTATGTTTGTCCCTTTGAACTACCCATTTTTCCTTTTTACCAACCCTTGTTCCGACAGATGGTTCTAAAGTTATTAATTTTTGAAGTAATTCCTGTAAATTGGACGATTTTTCCATGTGAACGCGTCTTTATTGCTTCGGAACACTCATTTGATATACCAGCTCTATCCTATCTATTCCTCCTGACATTTTTTCTTTTTATTCCTTGTCATTTCAATGCACGGTTCATCCGTTATTAATTTTCGCGAGTTTTTGGGCCTTTTTCGTGCCTATTTTTCACACTTTTCCATGAGAACATGCCCTATTTGCACCGGAATTCCAGTTTAATTTGACAATCATGTCCGGCCCACATTTCCCCCACTTTTTCCTTTTTCCTCCCCCCTCTTTCGACTGTCGAAGTTTTCGTTATTACTTTTCTCGAGTATTTTCGACTGCGTTTTTTGTGTTTTTTCCATATGAACCCCTCCTAATTTCACCCAAACTAAGTTTTGATGTGTCAGCCTTGTGTATCTCTTTTTTTCAGACATTTTTCCTTTTTACTGTCCTCTATTCCGGTGCATGGTTCTTCCTGTATTAATTTTTGAGTCCATTCTCGGGTTTGTTTTTGGGATTTTTTCCATGTGAACGTGTCCTATTTTGATCAAAACTGTGTTTTGCCGTGATAGGGTTGTTGGACATATTGTTCTACACTTTTTTTCTTGTTTTTGTACTTCGTTCCGATGCACGGATTTTTCGATATTAATACACGTATGTGTTTTCAAGTCTATTTTTTATGTTTTTCCCATGTGAACATCTTGATTTGGCCCCGAAACCTGTGTCACATTTTTCTTTCATCTTTTCCTCGTCTTCCAGCACCTTTCTCCTTTTTATAGTTTTCGATCCGACGTACGGTTTGGGTTTTATTAAATTTTCTTCCTTTTTGCCGTGTGGCCGCGTTTCTCGTATCGTGCGTGAACGTGCCTATTTTTGGTTTTACGCACCTCGGGATGCCCCTATGCTCTCGGTGCCTCGCATGTCACCATCCCTACCCCATCTAATCCCGCCGATGCAAATTTTTTTACTCCCGCCTTGCGCATGCGCGCGGGACGGGGGTGCGCTCATTTTTAACACCCCTACCAAATTTTTATTTAAAAAAAACAAAAAAAAAAAAACAGAACACAACAGAACCGACCTTCCACATTCACACCCCCCCTCCGAACACATTGCAACACATAACCTCACATTCCCCACCTTACAACACACTTTAAAAAAAAATCCCCAGGGAGGGAAGTACTTTGGACGATAGCCATTGATCAGGAAGGGATCATCAGAGGCATCAACGGTCTGCACTTGAATAGAGCCGTTAAGATTGACAGCAAGTACCTTGTACAGGCCCATCCACCATTGTTGAAGCTTGCCAAGAAACTTGCCAAATCTCGAATCATAGGCTAGGACAAGATCACATTCTTTGAACTCCTTGTGCTTGATGAAACTGTCATGATAGGCCTTGGGTCGTGCTTGAGTGGTCTCCATACACTATAAGGCCATCCGTCGTATCTCATCCAAGCATTCCAAGTGCAGGAGGCAGCATTGAAGTGACTCATCATCTCCCAAGCGTTCTTTAATTGCCACTCGCAAAGAGGGCAATTCCAATTCAACAGGGAAGATGACTTTTGTATCATACACTAACTAGAAAGGGGTCTGTCCTATAACTACCTTATGGGAGGTTCTGTACGCCCAGAGGGCCTCTGTAAGTCGATCATCCTAGTCGCGACGATGTGTGGCAATCGTTCTTGTTAGAATCAAGCAGAGGATGCGATTGGTGACTTCAACTTGGCCATTGGCTATAGGGTAGTAGGGAGTGGACTTGTGATGGTGGATCTTATACAGTTCCGTCAGCTCCTCCATAATTTTGTTAAGGAAATGAGTACCTTTGTCACTTACCAGCTCAAGGGGAGTGCCAAAATGGGTGATAATATTCTCATACATGAACAGGGCTACGATGTTACCATCGTCCCGTTTCAGAGCTTTAGCTTCACACCACTTTGTGACATAATCCATACATACTAAGATGTATATGTTCTGCTTCTGTCTGGTGGGTGGATCAATGGGACCCACAAAATCAATCCCCCACTTCTCGAACGGCTTTAGGGGAAGAATGGGGTGCAGTGGCATGGCACTTGTTTTGATAGGTTTTCCCATTCGATGACAAGCATCACATCTCTTACAGTAGTCATATGCATCCTTGTGGAGGGTCGGCCACCACCAGTATCCCGCCAACAAAGCCTTCCTGGCTGTCGCTTCTCCTAGGAAGTATCCACCACATGGTTCGTCATGGCATGCCTTCAATATTATGCCGATTTCATCCCCTGCAACACATCTTCTCAATACTTCATCTTTGCCTCTCTTGTACAGTGCACTGCCTAGCAAGGTGTAGGGGGCTGATTCTAATAGAAGCTTCTTTTTCTCATGGCTTGCGATGCCAGGGAGATACTATTGAGTTGCCAAGAGATTGGCTATGTCTGCATACCAAGAAGTAACTGTTTCAACTAGAAACAAGGAAGCATCAGGAAGGTCTGGATCATCCTGTTCCTCTTCTTCTATTTGAGGGATCCGTGATAGATGATCGGCTAGGACATGGGAACATCGAGGCTTAGTGACTACTTCGAAGTCGAACTCCTGGAATAGGAGTAACCATCTCATCAGTTGTCCTTTAACATCTGCTTTGTTCATCAGGAAGGACAGGGCTTCATGATCCACATAGAACTTGAAATGCGTTGACAATAGATAGTGTCGAAACTTCTCTAGTGCAAACACCATTGCTAAGCACTCAAGCTCTGTCACTGTATAGTTCCGTTCCCTATCAGTGACCTTTCAGCTTGCATAATAAATTGGTTGATCTAATTTAGAGGGGCCCTTTTGACATAGGACAACACCGAGCCCTTCAACTGATGCATCTGTGTGCCCCGAACAACGTAGTATGCTTAACAATTATGATATTCGCTTGTTTTCGAGATTTAATATAAAAGAGAATGAACACTTAAAGCTGAAAATGAAAATTACTCACAAAATTACAGCCATGAAAATGTAAAAGTAATGGAGACAAGATTGAGGGTTGAAGATGGGCAACCCCCCCCCCCCCCCCCCCCCCCCCCCCCCCCCCCGAAGGAATGTATTTCTACTCAACCCAAGTCCCTTAGGGAAGAGCTCAGTTACAATCAACCTGAGAGTGAGAAGAAGTAATTCTCACTCTCACAAGATCATGCAAAGATGTACAAACACACATGCATTATCTATTATGCAATGATAAGAATTGATTTCTTTACAGTATGAGAAGAAAAAGGGGAATTCAGCCTTTCTCCATCGTTGATCAGCAGTACATAGATAGGGCTTGCTTCTTGTAGCTAAAATGGAAGAAAGAGCTCGAGAAGGAGGTGCTGTAATGAATTTACAGGCTTGCTGTCCTATAAAACAGCAGTGATAGAAGAGGGAATATGGAGGAATTTGATAATGGAGAAGTGGGGGATGATGATGGGGATGGATGGGGCCAGTTTCTGGCTATCTATGGGTGCTGTACATGAGTTTACAGCAAAGAAAAATGATGTTGAATGAAGAAAAACGAGCTCTTATTTATAGGAGAGGGGAGAGCTAGTACAAAAGGGGAAAGTGGAGTAGCACAAGACAAGTGTCTAGCCACATGTCATGAGATGTGACAAGTGGTGGGACACTTGGAAACTTGTGTGACAAGTGTCTTGACACTTGTCTCTTCTCTATGGCCTTCCTTTTTGGGTTGAATACTGTCAAGAATAGAAACAACCAAATTTAGTAAGCACAGTCAGAGTACAGAACTTACTATTTTTAGAATGACATCCCTATTTTTTAGAACTAGCATTTTTAGGCTAATTCGAGGCTCCTAAAATTTAGGGACCTCCTAAAATTTAGGGATCTCCTAAAATTTAGGGACCCCCCCAATATGGGTATCATATGAAAGCTTTTTCCGTATACATCGCAAAAATGGTATCCGAATCTTCATGTGACTTTCCTATGCAAAGAAATGTGCATTTCAAGCTTTCAACCCACACATGCACATTATACAAGCATTTCATGATCATGCCATCTTGTTGATTGTAACTGTCTGTTCTGGTGGATCTAGCCCACACTTCAAGGCATCAATCCTTTCTGTGTGCGAGTCTAACCCTGATATGCGTGAGTTCTAGTCACATGCGCCCAATCGGGTCATATAGGTGGAAGTGTGAACTATCTTTTCTCTAACCCACCGCATGGGTCCACCATAACCTGTGACCACTCATCAGTGGCCAGCTCCAATGCACATTTCTTTATATCTAATTAGTGCAAATGAAATAAATTTAATAAATCATTATATAGACAAATTAATGAAAAAGGATACAGATTCTGTTTCTATAGAGTTGTGACAAAGGTGGCAGAAGCATTACAGAGACCAAATGGCATCACTCTATAGGCATAGGTCCCCCATTCTGTGGTGAAGGTTGTTTTGGATTGGTCCTCTTCTGCGATTTGGACTTGGTTATATCCGTTGAATCCATCCAAGAGGGAATACAGCTTATGTCCTGCCACTATGTCCAACAGTTGGTCGGTAAAGGGGATAGGAAAATGATCCTTCTTTGTCTTCAAATTGAGCTTCCGAAAATCCACACATATTCGAAGTTTCCCATTCTTCTTGGGTAATACCACAATGGGCCAAACCCATTCACTATTAGCCACAGGATAAATGAACTTTGCTTCAAGAAGTTTCAATAATTCAGCCTTCACCAGAGCAGAATAATTAGGATTCATACTCCTTTGTCTTTGCCTTATAGGTTTGGCATTAGGCTCTAGGTCAATGTGATGTTGGCATACTGTGGGATCAATCCCCTTTAGATCTTTATATGACCAAGCAAACACGTCTAAGTTCTTCTTTAATAAGTCTCGCAGGACCACTAGTTCTTCTTTTGGAAGATTGAGACCCACTTTTAGGTGACGTTTAGTACCGTCAGTATCCAAGAATGTTACTTGCCTTTCACCTTCCACTTCGTGGATAAATGTCCCACGGATGGCTTCTGGATAGAGGTCTGACTCTTTCAAGAGAGTAGTATCCTCATCTGATGTTCCGCTAGAACTAGTGTCCTCCTTCTAAACAGATGACTCATTTGTCTATTGAGGTTGTTGGAAGGGTATCATAGCTTTGTTTGCTTCTGTGTGAGTGGTAACTTCTTTTGGACTTAGGTATTCATATTCAAAGGATGCATCCAGGAATGTCACATAGCACGGATCCTCTAGCGGCCGTGGCTCTGAGGGCTTTGGCTTATGTTGACAAGGAGCATCATTATCATCTATTCTCTGGACTGAATAGTCAGGGCAACAGGAGCCACTAGTGAACTTAATTTTTATACCTTTAATCCATTTCTTATACAAATTCTTCATACTTTGTGGTCCATTGGTCAACCCAAATGAAACCATGGTCATTCCATCTAGCACCCTGAGATCTTCGGCCTCTGAGGTCTCTATAGGGATGTCAACAAGATCATCTGTTATCAGAGGAAATTCTTCATTTTCACTTTCATAACCTGCTTCGTTTTCTTCCTCATCATTTTCATCCTCTTCCTCTAGAGGATCTGTCTCTGATTTTGTAGAGGCTCTATAGGAGAAGAACAGATCTTCTGCCTCTGCATCTGCATCTGCTTCTGCTTCTATCTCTGTTTCTACTCTGTCTCTGTTCTGCATCTGCTCTGTCTTTGTATCTGTTACTGCTCTGTATCTGTTTTGTATCTGCGACTGTCATGTAATAGGGAGAATAATACATCCATGCTTCTCTTTCACTATCAGAGGTGATTTCAGAAGTTACTTCTAGCTGAGGCATGAGGTATTCTCCCATGGACAAGGACTTTGCTTCCCTTGGTAGTTGGCTTATAGTGCCGATTGTTGGGGATTGTGCCTCTGTTTTCTTGGGAAAGATTTATTTAACAGCCTCTTCATCTCCTGATGTGCCATCTGTTACCTCATTGGAGGAGTCAGTTATGACTTCAATGGATGTGGATCCATTGCCTTTTTGCGATCCATACAACTTCAACACCACTTTGTTGGGTCCTCTGCCTAGGGTTAGGATCCCTTTGAACCATTCCATCTTGGCTCTTGCTTCAAACAGCCAAGGTCTTCCCAATAGCAGAGGGTATGAGGTCCCATAAGAATTTGGTTTGACCACCAAATATGCCAGCCAATAATCTTTTCCTGCAAGGGTTGTTTTTACATATGGGAGGATGCCCAACGGCTTAATTCTGCTTTGATCTACCAATCTAATAAGCCACTGTGTAGGTTGAATTCCTTGCAACCCTAAGTCCTTCATTGTCACATCTGTCATTATGTTTACTGATGAGCCTCCATCAATCAATGCATCTGAAATAAAGCATCCTTCAATCCATACACTAATCTCTGGGGTTCCAGGATCTAGGAAGGCGTTAGCCACATCTACTTCCTTTACAGGCTTCGGGGCCTTATTGGTCTTGGTCGTTGTTGAAGGAGCGATCCTTAGTCCACGTCTTCTTGTCAAGATGCTTTTGAATTTCTTTCAGCTGGGAGATAACATCAGCAACTATCAGAATGTTAAGTTTGGTTTAAATGTGTCTAGGTCTTTGACCAAGTCATAATATTTGATAGGATCCACAGGCTTCTCCAACTGGCTGGGAAATGGGGCTACACCCATTTTCATCTTTCCTTTTTCTTCTAGCAATGGCAGCATCGGCACTTCCTCTGTTTCTGGAGGTGCTTCTGTATCATCTATCTCCTAGACCTCTGGTCCTGTCTTTGGGACTGTCTCTGTGACACTATGTGGCATTGCAGTGCTTTGTACTGCACTGTTCTATTCTATACTTTGTCCCTCTGTTGGTAGGTTGAACTTCATAGTCTTGGAAAGGGAGTTGTTCTCTTCTTGAACAACTGGTCCCTTCTTCTTGGTGCATGTGATAGCCGCAACTTCCAACTCTACCAAATTGGAGGTAGGCTCTTGTACCTTCTGTTGCTATCAGTAGCATTGGCCTTTATAGGGGCTAGACTTGGACAGTCCTTTGCAGTGTGGCCTTCTCCTTTGCATCAGCTGCATAAGGGCTTGTAATCCACAGATCGTCTAGGGTTTGGACAATTCGGGGAGATATGTCCATTTTCTCCAAACCTATAACATTCCACCTCTGATCTCTGACCCCTGCCAAACTGTCGTCCTCTATAACTTTGAGAGGGAAACCTCCTTGGACCGAAATTAGGACCAAACTCCCTAGGCTTTGGTCCAATATCTTGTGTTGTCATTTTGGATTCTAGCAAGTTGAATCTTACATTTTCATCCTTCTATCTTCCTTCATGCATCTCTTTCAGAGAGCAAATATCCTCTGTATGGTTCTTCCGCAAATAGTAGGAACACAAGGCTCCATGAATGGTTGGTTTTCGAGTACATTTAGTGGCTAAATGTCCTGCTTGATGACACTTTCCACACCATGTATTAGAGCGCATCACGTCTCTTCCAGCTCCCATAGAAGTGGATATATTGGCGGTATTCACCTTCAGAGGTCTGTAGCTGCTTTGTAATCACATCCATAAGCTCTTTTTTGATACTTGCAACTGAGTTGGATAAGTAGTTCTTCAGATTTTCACCTCCTGAAGACTTGTAGTAGGGTTTTGGGAAGCTTCTGTAATTACTACAAACACTAGTTGGGTCGATCTAGAAGGTCCTCTGTTCTGGTTTTGATTCAGAGCTCTTGCTGAGACTTGGGATTGTTGATTCCAGTTGGTAGGGATCCACTATTGTTGAGTTGCCATTGGAGGAACTGTTTGAGGCCACTGTTGTTGTGGTTGAACCATCATTTGAGGCACTATCGTCTATGGTGACCACAGTGGATTAGGTGCATTATATTGCGGCACTTTGCATCTAGGGATAGGGATAGGGAACTATCCCTGGGACTGCATTTGGTGGGTATACCATTCCTGGCATGGGAGGAGGTAAGACTCCTCTTCCTGGAGTCATTGATAACCTTGCTTCAACTTCGTCATACAATCTTGCACCTTCCACCGCAGCTTGCAGATTGACTAATCTTCTCAATTCCACGAACTTGCGAACTTCTGGTTGTTGTAGGCCTCTGAGAAACACTCCTTTCTGAATGCCTTCATCCAAATGATGGTTAGTCCATCTCTTCAGGATGGATTCCATTCGCGAGACATAAGCTTCTACTCTTTCTCAAGAGGACTGACTTAGATTCATAAACTCCTCTCGCATCCGCTCTTCAAAACCTTCACGCCTGAATTTAATGAGGAAGGCCAACTCTAGGTCATCCCAAGTGCCAAAAGTTCCTGTTGCTTGTCTCTCATACCACTGAAATGCCGCACCCTTGAAAGTGGCGGGGAATATTGCTAACCAATGCTTAGGGGTTCTGGCATTGTTAGCCACATATGCTATCATAAATTCTGCTACATGAAGATCAGGGTCTTCATTGTACTCTCCCTTAAAAACTGGAAATGGGTCTACATTTGCTAGCCTATAATCAATTTTTCCAGGACGAATCTGACTAGAAAGGGGACCTTGAGTCACCATGGGGACTTTTGTAAAGAGTGCTTTTAGGGCGTCAAAGGAAGCTTCTGATGCGAGCTCGTTCTCAGCTTTGATTTTTTCCTTCTCCCTTCTCACATATCTCTGGACTCGTTCTAATGCTTGCCTCTTGATTGCGTCATTCATCAGGGGCTTGGCTCCAACCAGTTGGTCTGTACTCAACAGGATAGTATCAAAGAGGGGCTTCAGTCTATGAGGGATTCTCTAGCCAACATCTCTTCTACTTCCTTCTTTTCAACATCTCTTCTACTTCCTTCTTTTCAACATCTCTGAATTCGGCTTTCAAACCACTACAGAGGGGGAGATATTCCATTCTGAAAGTATCAAAACTCATTCTTCTTAGGATCGTTGTTGTGCCATTATAATAATGCCAGATTCTGAGGGTTTCAACAGTGTATGTTGTGAAAAACACTCTGTCTACGAACTTCCAGTGGGTTGCTAATTAGACAAACAAAAGATTGTCAGTGCACCAAGCATCCCACGTATCCTACTGTTGAGCATCCACGAACAAATTCCAACTCTTTTTCTTCTTGTTTTCGTGAACCTCCACAGACCACGACTCCTGAAGCTTCTTCACAATCTCCCACTTGAATGATGTCTGGAAACTTCTCAATGAATGCCAAATCTTCCATGGATGGTCATTCTCTCGATTTTTCCTCTTCGGTTTGTTCCCAAACAATTTGCCACCAATGCAAGTTTCTGCTGCTTCAACATGAAGAGGAAACAATCCACCACATAGAGCATGCATCATGATGGTAATATGTTTCCGCCATTGTGGGATGAACTTATTGTGGAAAGTGGCTTTGATAATGAGAATCTCGAACTCTTCAGTGGAAGAAGGAACTTTGCAAACATCTATTGAATTCTTCTCTTCTTGGCAATGCCATTTCCTTCATTTTCAGCCTCTTCTGATGCTTGTTGTTGATGGCAAGTTTCCTCGACTGCGCACCAAAAACATGGAGCCCCAAGAGGAACACCAAGGAAAAGGGGATTATACTACAAGAAAATCTATCTTGTAACATCAACAAGCTTTTAATTCATTCCTTTGATGACCAAAACAAAGAAAATAGCAATTCTTCACGCAGCATCATAGTAGATATCTCCCACGGATTTGATAGAATCAATCATAATCTTCAACATCTTCATAGAATCCATCAATAGAATAAGGAATACATCATTTTTGCATGGAAATTAATCACATAGTATTCATCTTCAATGTCTTCATAGTTTTCTCTCTCAATCTCTCATATACAGTTACATTGTTTTGATAGAATTGGCTATCTCTGACTCTCTCTCTCTCTCTCATAATAGTACATCATCTTCTCACTACAATACTCTCATAATGACTCTCAATAATCCTTCTTAGGTCATGGATGCACCTCCCAAGAGGTATGTTTGATGTGAAGAGGTACCAGAGCCACTACAGTGTCTCTTCATAGCTCACTACTATCACTGTCACTATAGTCTTCTCTTCACTCTTCAGCAGCTGCTTCTTCCATTTGTTTTAGCTCTTTTGAACTTAGATTCATCCTTTTCAAAAGTTAGAAAACTTTCCCAAAGTCACACATACTTTCTATAGAACACTTACAGAAGATCTTCAGAACAGTACAGTACAGGACCAGAGCAGATACAAAGCAGTTACAGAGCAGAGACGGAGGCTCTACAGAAGGTTTACAGAGGATTACAGAAGGTCATCAGAGAACATCAAATCCTCATAACTCATGCTAAAACCATTCCAAAATATCAAAAACTATTCAATAGGCTTTCAAAAGATTTCAATCTTCATCAATCATCAATCCATGCTTTATACAGAAGAAAATCAGAACAAAACAGAAGCTATACAGAAGGTATACATAACCAATCAGAACCTCAACAGAACCTATCAGAACATCGCAAAGCTTCATATCTCCACTAAAAATCATCATGAACTTCCATAAAAAAATCAATATCATCCAAAACACTCTCAAAAACTTCCATTATCAACCATACATCACTCTAAATCCATCAAAAATCAATCATTCAATCCTCAAAAACAACAAAAATCAGTAAAAAATTCAGTCTTTTTCCATTCTCAACATATGAACAGCCATGTTGAATGGTTTGGATAGATATAGGATTTACAAAATTTAAATTATATGTAGACAACGGGTGATGATTCATGCCACCCAATTTCACACATTGTAAAAATTTCCTTGTCCTTACATGATGGTCGAATGTATTACATGTGCTATCCAACATATATTACATGTGCTATCCATCATAAAGAATTTAGTGTTTATTGGCCAGATGGTAGAGTAATGGTTGTATGTTTGATTTAATACAAATTATTATTTTGTGAAAGACTTTAATAATAAGTGCATGTTGGTCGCAACAAAAAAAGGTAGAGTTGGTTGCATGTTCACTTTAGATGCTGAAATTCCTGCTATGAATATTGCTATGTATGCTTAAGACAAATGAGTGGTTGTAGACATTGAAATACAACACAAAGGATTAGTTACAATGTTGCATGCTTTTAGAATTGTAAAATTTCATAAAGTGTGTGAAGCATGTCAATTTAGTAAGAAAGACAACCTTTTATGCATGATAGAGATGTGAGGAATATACTTGATATTGTGAATTTAGATACTTGGGGATCTACACAAAATATATCTCTTGGTGGCAGTAGATATTCTATTATGTTTAGTGATGATTGCTCAAGAAAGTTGTAGGTGCATTTCACGAAGGAAAAGAGTGATGTTTTTTAGCACTTCAAAACTTTCAAAGCCATTGTTGAAAGAGAAATATGCTTGATAAGATACAAAGACAGTTTACTTGTTGTAGGTATTCTCCATAGCAAAATGAGGTTGTAGAAAGGAAAATAGATACATTGCAAAAGTTGCACTAGCATTGATGACTTAAAAGAATTTGACAAAACATTTTTTGCCTGAAGCTATTCATACTACTATCTATATTATGAATAGAACTCCCACAACTATAGTTCATGGGATGAACCCCAAAGAATGCTTTATAGGTAAGAAGCCCGATGTGTCACACTTGAAAGTCTTTGGTTGAATTGCATATATTCATGTGCCGTATGAGCTATGAAAGAATCTTGATCTAAAAGATGAAAAATGTATTTTTGGTGGAAACTCTTTAGAGTAGAAAGGGTATTGTTGTTATAATCTTGTCATCACAGGTGAGTTCAAAGTGAGTAGGGATGTTATTTTTTATGGGATGAGTAGTTGATATGCATCGAGTGGTGATGCATTGGATGATGATAATGATAGTTATGTGTAAAAAAATAATCAAGAATCATGGAGTCTTAGTGGACCAAAAACATTATCTAGTACTATATCTACAGTTAGTAGCCCTTGGCTTGGGAGACTGAGTAGTCCCATATCTCTAGGTGTATCTCCTAGTGTTGCAATTAAAGACAAAGGGAAGAAGAAAGTGCTAGATGGTAATGATATATCTACTAGTCATTTAGAGTAGCATGAGTAGCATACAATTAGCTAAGAACCCAATGTTCCATGTAAAACAAAACACATCGAGTTGCATTACCACTTTATGAGAGAAAATGTATGTATATAGTATATATTATCACACATGATCAGATAGGTGACATTTTCATAAAGTCATTGGATGTAGAGAAGCTTCAAAAATTTCAAAGCTTGGAGTAGTAGAGATATAGTTGAGCATGAGGGAGAGTGTCGAGATAGCAAGCTCAATATGTGTAGATATTGATGATAAACTACATAATTAGATGGGTCGGCACATCTACACTTAGCACGTCAGTGGTCATTATGATCCTCACATACCCACTGACTTATCATTTATTATATTTAGTTTGTTACACCTACCTATAACTAGCATAGTTATAGCACCAGTCGATTAGTATAGTCTGTTATGTAATGTTTGACTTAATAGGCCACTTTCCTTTATGTTGTCAATTATCTACTTTGTATACATTATATTGTGTATGAGAGAAAAAGAAGAAGCTAGCAAGAAAACGTTTTTGGCCTACATCTCTTTTCTTGTGCTATTGAGTGAGCTTCCTCTTGTGTGTATGGTGAGTGTTTGGCACAACAACTCAAGCAAGTTCTCCCACCATGCGATTTGTGACAAGTAGAAAGTTTACCTCTAGCTATGTCTTCATCTTTGTTGGCAGTGTTGTTTCTTGGATGTCTAGGGCACAAAAATGCATTGCCTTGTCTATTACTGAGGTTGAGTATATTGCCCACCACTAAGGCTTGTAATGAGACCCTATGGTTAGGCCACTTGGTTGTAGACCTTGGCATCATAGATATGACTCCAACATTGCATTCGAACTCTGAGTGCCATTCACTTAGCACATAATTCGGTCTTTCATGGGAAGAACAAGCATATTGAGGTCTGGTACAACTTTAGTAGAGAGGTATTTGAGAACAAGAAGATAGAGCTTATCAAGATTCCTACATATGAAAATCCTATTGATTTGCTCACTAAAAGTCTCCCATTAGAATGTTATGCCTTTCTTAGAAAGTTGATGGGTGTTTGATGCGATGACATCTATTCATTATCTAGTTATATTTATACATACACATTATACTTTGTCACTTTTTTCTTGTTTCCTTCTCACTCAGGCACATCCACATTTAAGTGGGAGGTTTTTGGGGTTAAAGGCCATTGTGCCTAGCCACCTATATTTATCTTGTACTTACTACCTATACATTTGTATATTATAGATAGAGGCCTCCCATCACTATCACCTTATTCTTTATTTTTACTAAGACAATAGAATAAGGGAAGGAAAGTCATAATGGAGTTCCCACATACGGTCTTGCTCTCTCTTCTTGTTGCAACCTCAATAGCTCTTGCTTCTTACTTTCACTTGTGTTGTCATTCTTGTGCATCATTTCCACCTTTCAAAATAAGTGTAAAAATGGTGGCATTTTATGAGTATTCATAGAACCAAAACCTATACCTATGACTTAAGGGTATTTTATACCTATTTGTCACATATTTAACATAATATTTGTCTCATATTTAACATAATATTTGAGCCCTAGGATGGAGATCATCTAGCTATATGCTCGTTAGATCAGCTAACCACTTATATTATATAAAGCCCATAGGTGACATGCTAAAAGCATACTGTGAAATTTTTTGTTTTGGCATCCCTTTGTTTTCACCTATTATGCCAAATGATTATATTTGAATATATCATCTATAGTTAAGCTTCTTACCTAGCATATCTCCTATTCTATATGGGAGAGTAATTTCAAACCTTTGATTATTCTTCAAAGATTTTTTAATATATATTCATTTAAAGGCAACAAATCCTTTCAAACATACATGGGACTTGGATGGCGCACTTTCTATGGCCCCCATTCTCCCTACCTCTCCCTCCTCCCCTCTCCTCTATCATGCAACCCCTCTCCCCTATCATACAAATTGTAGGAGAGGCATGGACTAAATTAATAGACTATGCAAGTTTGGAATACAATCTTGTTTAGCTATTGTCAAAGCAAAGAATAAGGCCTCACATTGGCTTTAACTTTTACTCCTTCCTTGATTCCTTTGGATTTTCTTTTTACACTCAATTTATTTAAGTGTTCAAATCACTAAACAAGGAAGGTTTCTATATATAATTCCTCTTCAATTAAAATCTTATCAAGAAGTGAAAACTGCTTGCTTAAACAATTCATGCATCAATATTGTAGATACATCTTACTTGTTATGGGTGATTGATTATGGATACATTGAAGAAAGGAAGGTGAGAAAAGATTGATAAAAAACATAAAACTTACAATGCAAGAATAAAATACATGGCCACTGTCTTCATTGTTTAGCTGGTTGTTGCTTGTTGCCATATGTTGACTTGGCTAATTGATTTTGGTTCTAGTATTTGATTTGATTACAATGGAGACCCCTCTTGTTGCACACTATATCCCTTACTCCTACACTAGAAGATCACTTCCACCATGAGATCACTTCCACTAAGAAATTCACTTCCATCGTGTTAACTTCCACCACAAGATCACTTCCACCATGTTCACTTCCATTGAGGATTTCACTTTCACCCAAGGAATTTACCTCCACCAAGTTCACTTTCACCAAGGAATTCACTTCCACTAAATTCACTTCCATCACAAGCCAAGTTTATTTCCATCGCAAGCTCACTTCCTTCCTAGAATTTACTTCCCAACAGTTCATTTTCACTAACTTCATTTCCACCAAATTTACTTTCACTAAATTCACTTCCATCACAAGTTTATTTCCGTTACAAGATCACTTTCACCCTAGAATTTACCTCCATGAAGTTTACTTCCACCACAAATCAATTCACTTACACTACATTCACTTTCAACACAAGATCAATTCTACTATGGAATTCATTTCCACCAATTCACTTCCACTAAAGTCACTGCCACAAAGTTCATTTCCACCTAGGCACTCCTAAGTCTACTTCCACTGAAAATTCACTTCCACAAGTTTACTTCCACCACAAGATCACTTACAGTAAGATCACTTCCACCCTAAAATTCACTTCCATTAAGGTCCCTTTCACCAAGTTCATTTCCACCTAGGCCCTCCTAAGTTCACTTTCACCTTAAAATTCATTTCCACCATGAGATCACTTCCACATTATTGCTTCCACCACAAGATCACTTACACAAAGATTTCTTCCACTCTAAAGTTTACTTCCACTAAAGTACACATACAAGTCGAAAGGGGGGTAATCATCCAACCAAGTTGCCATCAAGTGCTCATTTCCAACCATTGTATAGGCCAGAGGAGTACAGATCTATTGATTAAGCTATCAAAGTCCTAAGGTGAATTAGGATAATTTCAAGTTTCAAACTGTACCAAGATTGAAGCGATTGAGAGGAAAAGCCAACCACTAGGTTGACAATTTCAATACTTGCACTCAATACATGATCACAAAGAAGATTGACGAAAGAGAGATAAATTTGTAGGATAGGCACTCCAAGAAACAAGTTGAGAGATCAAGAAGAATACACATAAAAGTAACCACACAACAACTTGATTTTTCAAGAAAAGTTGAAGAGTTTATGATTTGGCTATTAAGAGCCTTATGAGTTCCCACTGTGAGTAATATCTAGGGAAACAAATAGAATATATAGAAGCAATTAGCAATGAATAGACATACAACTCGTATTGAGATATGTCACAACCTCAATGTGTTAATAAACCATACATTCAATAGTAGGCATAGACATAATTCATGTAGTAGGTCTCAGGAGTAATAAAAGAGAATTGCCAAAATGCACAACTGGCTAAGCAAGGGTAACGAAGGTCAATACATAGCCAATCGGTGTGTATACATCATTGACATCACTCTAATAGAAATAGTTGCCAAGTCTAAAGCATGAATCAAATCATCCCACTGAAGAGTAGTTTCATCAAATAAGTATCAAGAGAGCATGTACATAGCTCAATGAGTCCCACTATCTCAATGAACGAAGCTCAAGCTCAACTGTATGAATCTAAAGCTCAACACAAATATCCAAGTGTCAAGTGAATCCTACTAGAACAAAATCAAATTCCAACGAAGCAAGACAAGCTCAATACATTGTGCACATGACATCCGTGCATCCAAGATACATTGAGTATATAGTCAAGAGAATAAAACCCAATAAATTCTTCAAGCCTGTATGCAACAATCACTGTAGCAACCAAATCCTGTAACCACAACCAATACAAATGCCACCAAACTCAAAATCAAAGCTCAAAATCTCTCAAGAGCATGTTTAAGTGTATAGCATCAATGTCATACATCAATACATCCAATGAAGTACTTGAATGGCATCAAAGAGCAATAGGCATATACTTTCCCGATGTGAATGCTTGTTGTCCAGTATTTTATAGCAGTGAAATAACTATCAAACCTAATCCAATGCAAGCTCAAATCAAATCAATAGCAACCCAAGACAGTATCCCAATATCCACCAATGATCAAGGAACCAATAGGCATGAATAGAAGCATAAACAAGCTTCAAGCTTTGAAGAAAAACCCCTTCATAGACCCATGTACAGTGGGTCTATTGCTATATATAGTAGATACTGAAGTTGAAGAGCTCCAAGAAATTCCCAAGGCCACAATATCAATGTTGAGAGTGATGCAAATGATTGGTTATATGCCCAAGATTACTACCATAGTCACAATGTGTGACCAGCCTTCCCTTATTCATTAGTCACTAAAAGAATAATGAATGAAGTGACACTAATGGGCGCTTGCCACTTGCAATGTATAGGTGTGTGGGTATTGTAAGTGTAGTGAATACATAGGGGGAGGTGTAGACACATACACCTTTACCCCGAACAAAATCTTGGCAATCATTATTGGAAAAAGAATCGTATTGTCAACTTGCACCTAATGTTTTTACAAACTTCAAGTCATGAGATGTTTATTGTGTACTAGAGTTTAACTAAGTTCATGTCACACTATGTTATATTATAGCCTAAGTACACATTGTGACCTTGGGTAAGAACCACATGGAATGTTATTACATTGTCATCCTTGCTGCATTCAAATCCTTTCAACTTACTATAATGTAGACGATAACTATTCACGATTTTTTGGCCCTTAAATCTCTAATGTAGATGATAATTATGCGCTATTTTCTAGTTCTTAAATTATTAACAAAGGTTAGAACATGTGGAAAATCAAAGAGATTCATTGAAACTTTAAAATTATTCCAAAATTTTATCCTTTTAATATATAAAATGTAATGTAACATGCATTTTGTCGTGATTTAATTTTTAGGAATTTATAATATCATATAATGGCTTTTGAACTACTTTGGCATTCTAAACTAGAAATCTTATATATGAGTATCTTCTCTCCTATATATCATAAGTCCTCATGCATTGCTAGTTTTAGAGAAGACCTTTATGAGGAGACTTCTAGTAAATCATGATTCACATGCAACTTGTAAATTGTACATCAACCCTTTCAATAATTGGTATATTCATTTTGGTCATGGTCCCTACAAGAAATACCAAAATATATGCCAATAATGATGTAATTGTTATGGCCTCTCAAGTCCACAACAAAAACACAAGAAACACCAACCTACCTGAAACAACACTATTACTGTCCAAATGATTTTCTAAATTAATTTATAGACATATTGAAAATTTCAAGATTGATGTATGGCCATTAAATACACATTATAATCATTCTCAAAATATAGTTCTACCAAAAAATGTTGATTAGATTATTATCATCACAACCATTCTTGAATAAATAACTGTCAAGATTGTGGGAGAGAAGGAAGGAGTCTCACTTGTAGCTTTCTTTGCTTGCACAATGGGGGAATACACACAAGGGTGGAGGCTAAAAACATTTTTCCTCTTCTTAGTTGTGTAAGCCGAAAAGAACTCTAGTACAAGGAAATAGAAGAACCCTATATATGGGTCTCAAACCAAAGTCAACTAACTAAGGTGGCATACTAACTGAGCCACGAATTAGAGTAGATAAGGATAGCTATCATATAGCTATTATTCATGGGCGGTGTACCAACCGCATCTGCACAACTAACACGTCGATGACATAAATGCACAACGGTCACCCTGGCATATCACGAGTGGAGCTCAATATCTCAACACTCCCCCTCGAGCTCAATCCCAATTCCTGCACACCAAACAGGTCTCTGAACTTGCGCAGTTTCTCTGCGCCCAATGCCTTCGTGAATATGTTAGCTACCTGATCCTCTGTGCTGACATAAACTAGATCAATAAGACCTAGTAAACCCCTCTTCCGCACATAGTGATAATGCACCTCAATGTGCTTTGTTCTAGCATGATAGACTGGGTTATTTGCCAAGTGTATACTACTCATGTTGTCACAATAAATGACAACTGGCCCATCTGTAGACTGATGCATATCATAAAGTAGCTTATGCTACCAAGCTACCTCACATGTAGCCATTGCTGCACCCTTGTACTCAGCCTCTGTGCTGGACAAGGCAACTGTAGGCTGTTTCTTGTTGCTCCAAGTGACTGCAGCACTCCCAAAAGAGAACACATATCCACTGGTAGATCTTCTATCAGAAATGCTACCAGCCCAATCAGCATCAGTGTATCCATGCAACTGTATCTGAACCCCAGTCTCATAAAATAGTCCATACTGCAATGTGGACTTCACATACCTGAGTATGTGTCTAGCCGCATCCAAATGTGGTTTCCTTGGAGCTTGCATAAACTGACTTACCAATCCAACAACATAGCTCAAATCTGGCCTGGTAATAGTCATATAAATCAAGCTTCCTACTATGCGTCTGTACATAGTAGGGTCTTCCAGAAGCTCACCTGCATCTATGCTCAGCTTCACATTCTGCTCCAAAGGAACTGAAATAGGCTTACAGCCTGTCATCCCATATTTGGACAGCATGTCCAATCCATACTGCCTCTGCAAGAGCTGTATCCCACTTGGTAATCTAATCACCTCAATGCCCAAGAAATAATGCAGCTCTCCCAAATCCTTCATCTCAAACTTCTGCTTCAATAGCATTTTCACATGAAGGATATCTTCATCAATGTCACCTGTCATAATCAAATCATCAACATAAATGACAAGTAGCATAATACTGTTCTCTGTTTTTCTCACATAAAGTGAGAAATCTGCCTTGGAAATCTAAAAGCCAATAGTGACAAGATATTGTCCTATCTTGTCAGACCATGCTCTAGGTGCTTGCTTCAAGCCATACAAGGCTTTCTTCAACCTGCAAACAAACTCAGGATGAACAGCATGCACATAACCTGGTGGCTGCTCCATATAGACCTCTTCTTGCAAATCACTATGCAAGAAGGCATTCTTTACATCCATCTGATGTAAAGACCATCCCTTTGATGCAGCCATAGCAATGACTGCTCTTACGGTTGCCATCCTTGCAACCAGACTGAATGTTTCTTCATAGTCAATGCCATATGTTTATGCATACCCCTTGACTACTAATCTTGCCTTGTATCTATTCACAGAACCATCTGCATTGTGCTTCACCTTATAAACCCACTTACAGCCAATTGCATTCTTACCTTTAGGCAAAGGTACCAATTCCCATGTAGCATTAACTTCCAAGGCATCCATTTCTTCATCCATGGCTTTCTCCCATTTTTCTTTTCCCATGGCTTGCTCAAAAGAAGTGGGTTCTGGTTCATGTATCACTTTGACCATATATGCATAGTGAATGGCTGTAAATCCATCATATTTCAGCCTATCCACAGGATACCTAGCTCTCGTAGACCTGCGCAAAATAGGTTCACTCCCAGGTGCTCTCAAAACATCCCTGGTGTTCCTTACTCCAGGTGTAACAATAGAAGGAATACCCAACTCATCATCAATGCTCTGTTCTGAGCCACTGGATTCACCATCCACATAAGAGTGACTTGCATTCACATCAAACATGGGCTGATCAACCTTCTCTTTTCCTTTTCATGATACGTCCATACCACTATCTGCATTGCTTTGAGAAGATTCTCCTGATCTCAATCTGCCTGTCCATGGCGAAGAATGTGAGCCACTGCTAGATGACGCTCCAGGTCCACTAATATTTTGTGACTGCTGCTGTGAATTCTGTGCATCTACATCATCAATCACATTTACTGGTTTATACTAGCTACTCATCTCATAAAAAAAACATCTCTGCTCACTGTAAACTTACGAGTAGAAGGGTTATAGCATCTATACCCTTTTTGCTGCAGAGAGTAACCAATAAAGATGCACTTCTCAACTTTTGGATCCAACTTGGATCTCAACTCATCTGGCACATGTACATAGGCAATGCAACCAAAAATTTTCAAATGAGAAATATCTGGTTTCCTACCAGTATACCTCTCCTCTGGAGTCATCCCATGTATTGCTGCAGTGGGAGTCCTGTTCATTATGTAGACTGCTGTAGCAACTGCTTCAGCCCAATAAAAATCAGGCAGGTCTTTTTCGTTGAGCATGGCACGAGATACCTCTCCAATATGCCTATTTTTCCTTTCTGCAATTCCATTTTGTTGTGGGGTATGACTGCATGAATATTGCTGCTTTATGCCATGCTCCTGCAGGAACCTTGCAAACTCATTTGAGAGGTACTCTCCCCCTCCATCTGACCTTAGGCATTTTATTTGCAGGCCTGTTTCTTTTTCAACCATAGCTTTAAGAGTTTTGAAATGCCCAAGAACTTCACTTTTCTTTTTCATAAAATACACCCAAACTTTTCTGCTATAGTCATCAATAAAAGTGACAAAATAATGACAGCCTCCAAGAGATGCAGCTTTAGTAGTCCACACTGTTGAGAATCAGCAATCACACTCAAACAACCTCTTTGTATGGAATCTCAGGGTCAAGGATATGCAGGCTAACTTATCCCATATTCACAATGGTGCCTACTGCAGTTTCCTACTTTCCTATAAAGCATTGTACTTGCTTCCTTTCTTAATGCAATGATAGTACTCTTTTCATTTCAGTAAAGTGTCAATGTCATTGTCCACATACACAAGATTGTGTTTATGAGTCCAAGTCTCAATCTTGGAACCTAATTCACTTGTGTAACAAACAATGTCCTTTCCATCATGAGTCTACACTTCTTTTTCCATCCTCCATAGCTTCCGTTTTTGCCATGCTCTAGATCCCGCATTTCTCACATGGTATCAGAGCCCAATTGGGCATGGCATTGCTTGTCTAGCCTCTCTTGATTCCTTTCAACCTCAGTCTAGCTCAATGTCAGCTCATGACTTCATCTCCCAACTCTACTCTCACTGAAGCTTCCATGGCAGCCATAGCCAGCAGCACCCTGTCAGATTGAGCTGCTTATATCTCACTCCACAGGTCAAATCTCTTGGAGCTTCCTTCTGGAAAAGTATTCCCCAACTCACAAAGCTTCCCTGTATCACATCAATCTAGGACATTGGACCATCTGGAGCTCAGCATTGTGAAAATCCTCAATCTCTGCTCTGTGTCTGCCATAGCCAGATAGGACCTACCTTACTTGGAGCTTCCATAACTCTTCAACCAGGCCATTTCAGCCCACGATTTCTTCTAGGGAGTTGTTCCTCTGCTCAAGGCGCTTCATCCTGGCACAACAAATAACCATATTGGCAAGCTATAGCTCTGGCATTGCACAAATTTGACGTCGCTGCCCCAGACTGCGCCGATTCTGTTCGCGCCCCCTGCATGCTGCATACTGTCCACAATTTTGACGATTATGATAGGGTTTTGGTAGCCCATGAAATCAGCTTCCTAGGCATATAAAAATTTTTGAAAATGATCCACTGTAGCTCCTGCAATCAGCAAAAAACCAGGTCCCTGTCTCAGAAACCCTAATTCCACCATAGCCAAAGCTTCAAAATTCTGTCATTTTTCATTGTTTCTCTCACTGAAGTTATCAACAATGATTTTAATCACTGAGCAATACTCTTTGAAGTTCATTAAAGTACTGTCACTCAGATCTGAAGGCATCAGCATCAAATCAAGAAGGGGAAGATCACTTGGATTTTAAAAGAGTAAAAGACTTTTGCAGATCTGGTATTCATTGACACTCAGTTAGTGTTTTTTAGCACTTGTGTCTCTCAACCAATTCTTCTGTTGCTCAAATCTAATAAGTCTGAAGTTGATTTGCTACTGTTCCCGTAAATCTAACATGGGCAAAGACTCTCCAAATGCTCGATTCAAAGGAGTCGGGTTTCACACCTGGCAAACCCGCATCAAGCTCATCTTGATGAAAAAGGGTCTTTGGGCCATCACAAATGGCAAAGAGAAGAAACCTCGGGAGGTGGACCTTGCAACTACTTGGCAAAAGAATGATGACAGAGCTCAGGCCATTATCAAACTGGAGCTAGACGACAGTTATATCCACCATGTGGATAACTGTGAGACCTTACAGGATACATGGAAAAGACTTGACACCTGTTCGGTGCACAATCTAAATCATCAAAGTATGGTCTCCTAATTGAATTCTTCAGGCTTGAAATGAAGTCCAGCACATCACTTGCCACACATCTTAATTACATGGAAGGACTCCTAACCCAACTTGCAGGAATCAACATTAAAATGGATGAAGATGTTTGCATCGGTGTTCTACTTAAGAGCTTGCCTCCTGAATATAATAATGTATCAACAACTTTAATCAACATGCCAAATCCTGAACTTGTTGATATCCAGGCATCACTGTTAGAAGAAGAAAAGAAGCTAAAAACTAAAGAAGAACCAAGTACCTCTAGAGATGAGCATGCATTATATGTTGGCAACAGGTACAAAGGCAAGAAGGATCAGCTCTTCTGTGACTTCTGCAAAAGGACCGGACACACCGAGAAGTTCTGCCATGCAAGAAAGAGATCCCAAAAGGCCTATCTAGTCGCAGTCAAAGAAGAAGAAGAAAATGGAGCAAAGGAAGAAGAAGATGAAGATGAAGACCACCAGGATCGGAAGGACAAGACTCATCAGTCCTTGTACTCTCATAATTCTGATAGACTGTTTTAAAAGCTTTGTACTTCCTTGCCCTAATGCTTCCTGCCATAAGCTTTGTAAACTCCTTATGTAACTTGGCATTACAGTCCCTGTACACTTTGTGAGGCCCCTGTTACAGCCTCTGGATGTCCACCATGTTTATGGTACCCACACTTAGCTTTTTTGAGACAGCCTCTGGTGTTTTGCCATGTTTGTGGTATGCCCACACTTTGCAGGTGGTTCTCATTACAGCCTCTACACACTTTGTGCCTTTTCTAGTTGTGATTGAGGAGGGGTGTTGAGAATCAGCAATCACACTCAAACAGCCTCTTTGTATGGAATCTCAGGGTCAAGGATATGCAGGCTAACTTATCCCATATGCACAATGGTGCCTACTGCAGTTTCCTACTTTCCTATAAAGCATTGTACTTGCTTCCTTTCTTAATGCAATGATAATACTCTTTTCATTTCAGTAAAGTGTCAATGTCATTGTCCACATACACAAGATTGTGTTTATGAGTCCAAGTCTCAATCTTGGAACCTAATTCACTTGTGTAACAAACAGTGTCCTTTCCATCATGAGTCTACACTTCTTTTTCTATCCTCCATAGCTTCCATTTTTGCCATGCTCTAGATCCCGCATTTCTCACACACACATTAGAGTGGATTAATTCCAATGGCTTCTCACTCTCTTCAACATGTCTAGGAAATGGTTTCCTTGCCTGTTTTCCAAATTGGCAGGCTGCACATACCTTATGTATTTCTGCAACCTTGAATTTAGGCAATCCTGCAACAATATTTTGGGCTTGCATTAATTTAAGTCGATGTACATTAACATGACCAATGCGTTTATGCCAGATACAATATCTGCAACTACACCGATCCCATGTGCAAACATTGCTGCACTCAATTCAGACATGTCTGCATCCAACGTAAACATTCTGCCCTTCTTCTTTCCTTTTGCTATCAAGCGACCTTTATTTTTCATATCCTCAATAAAGCATCCATGAGGATTAAATCTGACCTGCAAGTCCTGCTCAACCATTTGACCAACAGAAACCAGATTCTTGGTGATATTCGGGACATGAAATACATCGGACAGGTATTTTTTTTTCCCATCCTGCATAGACAAAGGAAATTTTCCAATCTGCACAATAGGATGTGCAGTATCATCACCAGTCTCCACAAATCCTGGTTTTTCCATTTTTCTTGCATCCTCCATCCATTCTGCATGACCTGTCATGTGGTTTGATGCACCTGAGTCAACATACCATACATCGTTGCTTTCTTCTGCACTTGTCACAGAATTGCTCATGTGCTGCACCATAAACAAATGCTCATTTCTGTCATCACCCTGTCTACTAGAAGATGCATAATTCCCTTGTTGCAGTTTTCCATTCATGATGTCATTCTGCTTTTTATAGCAGTCTTTAGCCATATGACCCATTTTACCACAGTAGTAGCATTCAACATTACTGTTTGCATTTTGGCCTCTTTGCCATCCACCACGACCTCTTTGGCTCCCCCTGCCTCTAGAGTTACCATGTTCTCCTCCATAGGATTGGTTTTCTTGAGTTTGCTGCATATTCTGATTTCTACCACGGCCTCCAAATTGGCCTCCTCTACCTCTGCTTCTAGCTCTTCCAGCATTTGAGTAGAAGACAGCTTCTTTTGAAGTTCCTCCTGAAGAAGATGCACCACCATTTCTCTACTCCTCAGAAATTAGAAGAGTAATCAACTCCTCAAAATCAGGAAATCTTTCACGGACGGAAATGGGTGTTCAGAACTGTGCATAATCCTTTCCTAGACCATTCAAGGTCACGGAAACTAAATCATCATCTTCCACTGGCGACCCAATGGAAGCAAGTGCATCTGCAATCTTCTTCACCTTCATGTGGTAGTCATTAATGCTCATACTTTCTCTTTGCACATTATGCAACTCTTGCTTGAGCTGCCTTTTCCTGGCTTGTGTATTGCTATACATTTTTGACAAAGTATCCCATGCCTCCTTTGGCGTACTTGCATCTTGAATATGCACAATCATAGAGTCTGAAATACTGATAGACAACCAGTACATAACTTTCCTGGCTCTCTCATGCCATGCTTTGAATGCCTGCATTTGCTGTTGATTGGGAACATAAGGAAGAACTAGTTCTTCTTCATTTCCTGCAACAAATTCCCAATATCCTTTTCCCATAAGGAAATTCGTCATTCTAAACTTCCATGCTTGGAAGTTGTTCTTGTCAAGCTTTTCAGTTACAATCTGTGAAAGAGAATCAGACGCCATTACAGAATACTGCAAAAAATTCTTTCACTGCAGAGAACACAACTTCAGCCTCACAAGGGCAAATCTGCAAAACTGACGAAAGTGGTATTTAACCACACAGTCACTTCCTAGTGACGATTTTGCATCAACAGGCAACAAGGATGATTCTGTAACTCCCAATGTCTCTACGCACAGGCATACGATGCAATTTCTATAGTAACTTTTCACCGACCTGTAGAACAGTGGTCGCACAGCATAAAACATGGCTTTTTCCTAAGAGCGTGCAGAAAACTTCCGTCTCCAAAACAAGCCCCGAAATGGCCTCAAATCCAAAAAACAGGGTCGCCAAGGGCTAAGACCCTGTCCCGCAGGATATACTACCCTCTTGCTTCACCGCGAAGGGCGTCTCAACCTGAGACAATGCACTCTTGCAATTTCCGGCTGTGCTACCTGCAGAGATCTGCTCCCAATTAGAAAATGAAAGCAATACTGCTCCTCTTACCAGAACACCGCGATCTTGGCTTGCTTTCTTGAGCTCCTTACCACGAACAAGGCTCTGATACCATGTCAAGATTGTGGGAGAGAAGGAAGGAGTCTCACTTGTAGCTTTCTTGCTTGCACAATGGGGGAATACACACAAGGGTGGAGGCTGAAAACAGTTTTCCTCTTCTTAGTTGTGTAAGCCAAAAAGAACTCTAGTACAAGGAAATAGAAGAACCCTATATATGGGTCTCAAACCAAACTCAACTAACTAAGGTGGCATACTAACTGAGCCACGAATTAGAGTAGATAAGGATAGCTATCATGTACCTATTATTCATGAGCGGTGTACCAACCGCATCTGCACAACTGACACGTCGATGACATAAATGCACAACGGTCACCCTGGCATATCACGAGTGGAGCTCGATATCTCAACAATAACTTGACACAGACACGAGGGGTTCACTCATAGTAAAGAAGACATGTCATCTGCATGCAAGGACTTTTTAAAAAAACCCTATTTACGAAGCTTGTAAGACTAATATATCCCCCTATTTAAGCTTATAAGATATATACATGTGTGAATTTTTATGTGTCCTCTTTCTTAAATGTAAGTCTTCATAGAACATATACTAACTTTCTTTTTAAAAGTTGGAATTATCCTAAGCAATTAAAAGTATCAAAATGGTCATATCACAAAGTGATTTATGTAGTGGCACTTGGATACCATCAAAGTATGTGTCGCAATGTTTTTGAGTGCCTATGCCCCCTTACCACATGAGGAGAGAGAGTAGGGGAATCGAACCCCTTTATACTTAAAGTGACTACACCAAGTGGACACCAAGCTCTCTTTGAAAGACGGGGAGTTGAATCTCTCTACCAAAACCATGGGAGAGTGCCAACTCCCCCCTCCCACACTATGATTAGTTCAATAACCCTACCATGTGAGGGTTTAGGGTTTTAACCTTACTTATCAAGGTCTCTTGTATGCCATGGAGAAACCAATCTATGGAGAGAGGTGATCAAATGTATCCCCCCCATCTTTTTTCCCTCTATCCCCTCCTTAAATTTAAGTTCGATATAGGAAATTAAGAGGGGTATACCTCTAATGTATACACTTAAGTGTCCCCTTCCCAAAAAACCCCTTCCTTACTCTCACATGATACCATACAACATCTATAGTGAACCCCCCGAGGACACATATAACATTAGTTTTCAAGAGACCAAGACAAAATTGAAGAACTAGACATATGTGACCAAATATGGGTGTTGCCTGAAGATTTTCTCATTTCCATAACCAAAAGTTTTGAAAAGATACAAGTGATAATACCTAGGACAAGCGCTAACCTTTCAAGTGAAGTCACATGACCTTTCTAGGTCACTTATATATGTTGATTACTAACACCTACATGCATATAAGTACTAAGGTAGAAAGTACTAAGGTGAATGATGCAATCCAAGCCCTAACAGCTGGGATAGCTTGGGACAGTCAAGACCCAAACCCACCAACATGCAGCTAAATGATCTGAAGTATGAAAACTAAATGACATGAAGACTAAGCAAGAGAACATAGTTATGCCTTCTAGAGGCCTTGCACCTTGTGACAATGCACACTGAGCAATAGTGAGTAGAGCTCCTCTAGGATCCTCAAAGCCCTCTGGTGCAGTTCTATAACAAGTCCTAAGTGTCAACAAAATGTAGCTAGTAACTATGATGAAGCCAATGGCATCTAAAGCATTCTCCAACCTTTCAATCAACTATAAACATTTACTTTCCAAGTCATGAACCTCATGAATCAATGTGTCCTTTTCCTACAATAAGGACTCGTTATCCTTGGAAACAAATACATCACTAACTATTGCATGCATCCTAGAGATAACACTAGTAAATCTCTCCAATAGCATATCCCGTGCATTTTTTACATCACCCAGTAAAACATTTTTTATATCATGTAATTTAGATTGTAAAATCATAGATCTATCTAACCAACATCAAGCTTTGGCAATATTTGCCTTTCAACTTCATGCTATAGAGGCTAAAACCTCTCATGCAAGAGTTAATGCTCAACCTGCAAGTCAACATACATGTCCTTAAAACTCTCCATTTCAACACATTTGGTCCTAAGTTCATGAGTCCACTTTTAAAATAGAGTTGTTGACATCTTTCCCTTTTCAACCACCTTCTACATCTTTGTAACCTTTTTAGCATGCTTTGATTCCAATTCATCAAACTCAACTTGTTTTTCCCATGATTGCTTAGCCAAAATTTTAGCTTTTTATTACGTGTTAAGAAGCTAAGTGTGGAGGTTCTTAACCAAGGCCAAAGTCTAAGCACCTTTCTTATCCGCCTGTTGGAGATAACATGTCATTATCTGCAAAACATCGACCACGGTCGGCATACTATGAACTTGCAAATTATCTACTACAGAATGCCGGTAAATACTAGGGACATTAACCACATGAACATCAACATGCTTGTCCACAACTTTACTCTTATCACTCATTAAGTTTAATCTCATGCAAAGCATCCTATTTCTTATCATTCTACTTTTGTATACTCCTCAACCATATTTTCCCAATGCTCATTCTTAGAATGCATTTGGCCTTCCACTCAGGATGCTTTTGAAATTTCCCTTTTCTGATACATTCACTGAAGTATCAAGACAAATATCACTAGTATTCCCTTCTACAAAATTTGATGCAACCTGTTTAGCATAATTCTCATCATATCCCACTTGCAGCAAATCTTGGTAAATAGCTTGCTTAAGCTTATCACCACTGAACAAAACATCAATAGCATCATCCTGCTGAGTCTGCTAATTGCCATCATATTTATCATTAGCATTGGTCACATTATTATGCAAACTGTTTGGATTCAAATTTAGCAAATATTTTGAAGTTAAATCAAGATATAAAGTCCTAGTATACTCATATAAGACACTAAGAAAACATCCCATTCTCGACTTATGAAAAAACTCATTGGACTCCTCAACTTTAGCCATAAGCCTATCGTGCATTTATCGTGCCCAATTTAGCATCCCAACATGTTCAACATAGTAAATAATGGCATATGTCTCTCGTGCAATACTACCAATTTTGATTAACAGCATAAATTGCTCCATGAACTAGGGTAATTGCAATTTTTGGGCTGGATCAAGCTTTTTCAGCACATAAACATTTCAGGGATCTATAGGATTTCCAAATGCTTGATACATTTGCTCTTTTAAATATCTCCATGATGTTGGATTAGCATTCAATGGAAGATGAGAAACATGGCTAACGACTTCAGTATAGTCAACTCGATTTTTCTTGCAATTCAGCCATTTACCTACCATAATATATCCAATTCTAGTAATCATGCATGAATATTGGAGGACTAGCTCTCCTATGGCAACTTTGCATAGGCACATAGCCTGATTTTGTCTAGCTATTTTCCATGTACATCCTCATCAACATCTAGAACCATGGTAGAATCAACAAAGGGAGTACCCATAGCACTCAAGCTAGAGAGAATAATAGCATGCATAGGAGTTACCTCTTCCTCTTTGGTTTGCCTAAATCTATCATTGCCACCATGCTCAACATCCTCATCATCATCAACATCTATTCGAGCACGCTTGGAGAGTGTCAACTTGCAAGGAGATGACCTATGAGTATGTGTGATCCCAGGTGTAGTAGCTTGATCCTAAGTGCTGATTGGTAGGAAAGAAAAGAAACCTATTTTAGACTCCATTTTCATTGAGAAGTTAATCTTCTATCAAAATATATGATAAAGAATGGCCAGATGTTAGTCATAATTTTTTTGTCTTTTTCTTAACTATGAGACTATCATGGCTACTAGCCAACATTATCAAGGGATTGGATAATGGCTTTAGTTGGCAAATGATCTAATAGTTAAGAAATTTGGTGGAAATATTATAGAACTAGATGTAGAAGATAAAAATAAAGCTAAACTTCCAACTTGAGTTTTTCCACCCTTGTACCAAATGTCAAATCACTCTCATGAGAATGTGATGCTTCACACAAATAAGTGTCCCTAATTGATTGCCTTGTCCAAGTGGGAATAATAAGATGAATGGGTGTATAATAAGGTTGAACCAACTTTAAGCCAAAAACCATTCACTGCAGATTTTAACACATTGCCTTTTAGGTCCTTCAAGAAAAATGTACCTTGTCCAAGGTCCTTATGGATAATAAATGGTCCATCATACCTAAGCTTCAATTTCCCTAGAAATTTTCGAAGTCTTGAATTATATATCACAACACAATCCCCCTCTTCAAATATTTTCTTCTTGACATGCCTATTTACCCACACCTACCTTCCAGAATGTGCAATGCTTGCAACATAGGCAACTATCACTCTATCCTCCTCCAGTTTCAAGAGTTGTTCCATCTTTTATTGCACTGAACTTTTAGGATCCAACTTATTCTCTACAACAATTCTCAGACTAAGAACCACAAACTCCATTGACACAACTACCTCTAATCCATAAACCAACTTGAAAGGTGTGAGTCATGTAGCGACCTTGTATGTTGTCTTGAAGGTCTATAATGCAGAATCCAACTTGACATCCCAATCCCTCCTATTGTCTTCAACTATTTTCTTCAAGATACAGAGGAGTAGAATCTTGTTGAAACTTTTTTGCTTGCCCATTTTCCTATGGATGGTATGGGATAGACTTTTTATGTAAAATCATGTACATGATACTCAACTCTAGAATAACCTGATTCAAAAAATGCTTACCCTTGTAACTTACTAACTCATTAGGCCATGTGAACGTGATCATGATATTAGAATATAAAAACTTTGCCACACTAGTTGCCTTATTGTCTTTTAGGGCTTGGGCTTCCACCCACTTCATATACTAGTCAGTGTAGACCAAAATATATTGATTACATGTCCTTTTACCAACTAGCTTATTTGGTCTAAAAAAATCAATTCCCCACTTTGAAATGTCTCAAGTGGTAAATACTGGATGATCCTACATCCTATCCTTGTCAAGAGGTTGACCCTCCTTCAAACATTGCAAGCATTCTTTAGCATATTGATGGGCATCCTTCAACATAGTAGGCTTCCATAGACCAACCTACAAAATTTTCCTACTTATAACCTCTCTAGGAAAATGACCACATGAAAGGCATGGGCCTCATGAAGAATTGATCTTTAGTGCTAATATCCTTTGATCTATTGTAATGTTCAATTATTTAGTGCTAATCTCCTTTGATCTGCTGTAAGGTGTGTAGGCATAAATCCTTCCTCTAAGAAATGTAACAACTAGTCATAATATGAATCTGGGTCTATTACCTAAAGTTCAAAGAGATCAACATTAGTAAACTGATCAAGAACTTTTGCCTCTACATCATCACTCTCCAATCTACTAATATAATCAGCAACTACATGGTCTTTTCTTGGAGTATGAATGACCTTGTAGTCAAACTCTTATAATAACAACATCCATCTAGCCAATCTACCTGTTAACTGTGGTTTATTGATTAGGAATAAGAGTGCCTGATGATCCATATTGAATATCACATGATTACCCACTAAATAATATTTGAATTTTTGCACACAATAAACCGTTTGAAGTGGTTCTCTTTCGATTACTAAATAATTCTTTTTAGTAGCACTCAATCTTTTACTTACATAATAGATTGGTCTATACCAACCACGTACCTTATCTTGCATAAGTATTGCAGTTAGATCAGAAGCATCCACCAATACGTGGAAGGGTAAGTCCCATGCAAGAGGTTGTAGTATTGGAGCTACCACCAACATTTTCTTGAGGATATTGAAAGCTCTCTCATGATCTTCCCATCCAAATATGTTGCATTCCTTTCTTGGTTAAAGTAGCAAGAGGAGAACTAATATGTGAGAGGTACCTTGAGTACATGTTGTGCACTTCACCTAGTCCACGAACCTCATAGCTTCCTACACATTAGCTAGAGCCTTGGCCTTCTGGGTAGCTACTATCTTTCTTGGATCTATACTCATGGCTTCTTCAAACAAAATAATGTGGCCTAAGAATAAGGTGTTTCAAAAGTGCTCTCTCCCACTGCCAAATATACAAAAATCATCAATAAATACCCTCATCAAAGTTGTTAAATATGGCTCAAAAGTCTTGTGGGAAGAACCTTGGAACTCAGGAGGTCCATTCTTCAACCCAAAGTTTATGATTGTGCTAACATATACTCCCCAGTCTGTGATGAAGGCTATCTTATACATATCTTCTGGATGCATCCTAATTTGATTGTAACCTAAAAATCCATCCAGAAAACTATACATTTTGTGGCTTGCCACATCATCAAGGATAGAGTTAGTAAAAGGAATCTAGAAGGGGTTGGTAATGGCAAGTGCATTCAATTTCCTGTAATTCACACAGACTCTGATCTTCCCATTCTTCTTGGGCACCACCACTATAGGGGATAACCAAGTAACTTCATTAACCAGTTTGATGAACCCAACTCTCAAGAGTTTGTCAATTTCTTACTTGACTTGCTTAGCATAGTTCAGGTTCATTCTATACCTCTTTTGAATGATTGGCTTAGCAACTTCTTGAACCTCATCTTCAACTACCCTTGTAGATCTTCTCATTGTATGCTCATATCTCAACTTAGCGTGAAAGATAGCTTTTTGTCCTTTTGCATCTAGTACATCAGAGTTGTCCCTACAATGGTCCATATCAGTTTGTGAACTTTAGGTATCATTTGCTAAGAAACTTCAAAATGTGGTTCCGGAACCATTTTATACTCCTCATACCCTGACCTCTCCTAAAATTTAAACTATTCCTTACCTTCAAGAAGACCTTCAGGATGCTGTCCTAAAGGTCGACTGATTTTGGCTTGTAGGTTGAATAGTTTGGTGTTCCAAAACTTCATTTCCTACACCTATAAGATGATCTTGATATTCCTAAATAATACTATCAACATCAAGTTCAAAGACTGGAACCATAGAAGGATTTTCTTGAAGGAATAATTCCTTCTCCTCATCTTCCACTTCATCTACAAGGTTAATAGTCTGTGCCACTAGAGGTTTAGATGCACTCTTCAAGATTACCTTATTGACTATTGATAGCTTGATCTCTTTGAGTCCCTTAGAGATGCATACATAATCATTCCCCTGGTCCTGCCTCAATTTAGCAAGTTTAATCTCCAGGGTGTGCTACCTAGGAACATATTGTAATAATCCCCGATCTTTGACATCCTGAGCACCATAAAACTTACTTTGAACTTTACGCTAGCCACCTTTATTTGTTGGTTCCTAAGGATACCCAGTGGTTGTAACTCCTTTGGTCTACCATCCTAACTTGGAATGGGGTTGATATCAATTCCTCTTGCTTGCTTGCCAAATATGTTTGTTTAAGAAGTATATTAACTCTTGAACCCCCATCAAGAAGAACATCATCATGCTTCTTTCCTACATACTCAACTTGAATAGTTTGAACTTGATAATCCACAACTTTCATTTGTGTGGGTATTACTACTTGACATCAAGAATTGCTTGAGCATGAAATGATTTTCCTTCAAGAACTTCCAATTTTTTGTGTCGGATGTTCACAATAAACGTATCTTTGAACCCAAGAATTAAATCTAAGATCTGCTCCAAGGTTAATTGCAAAGAGCATTTTGGTAGTGCCTGGAATACCTCTTCTAAGCCTTTTTCCTAAAATTTTCTTAAAGTCTTATCTTCAGGATAATACTGATCCTAAAAATCAGGATTTAGGGTAACTTGTTCCTCCCTGATCATCATCAAACTCCTTAAGTATTGTTTTCAATGCCATTTTTTGTATTGACTTGTTTGGTTGCCTTTTTCTTGGCTTGCTCCTATTCTTGCTAATCAAGTTTCAGACCAGCTTGGTTTCTTGTAACTGCTAGTACCATAGCTTCTTCAGGGCAATCCTCTACTTCAATACAATTAACAATCACAATGAACATGCATACTTATAGCATTAGTGTTACCTAACACGTCCTCTACCCTTCCTTAATCTTGCTCTTAATTAATACTCTTGTGACTAGAAACCTTTGCCTCTTGAGGAGCTTTCCTTTCCCATCCTAGTTAGGTAGTTCTATCAGGACTACTCTTAATTAATACTCTTGTGACTAGCAACCTTTGCCTCTTTAGGAGCTTTCCTTTCCCATCCTAGTTAGGTAGTTCTATCAGGACTGCTCCAACCGAGGTAGGTGATGTGGTTGATGAGGTGCTCTGACAGGTCTTCAGGTCTTCCATCATTATGAGTCCTTGCTAGTGGCATCCCTCTCTCAGTCCTATGCCTTGCCCAAAGTTCATAGTTTGATCCTACAAAATTTCCTTGACCTCCAAAGTAGTGGCATGCTCATGTCTGAGTAGTTTGCTGCTATGCTTGAAAATTTCCCATGGCTATCTTGCCGACATTCTTCTAGGTCCCCTAAAGGGTCTTTGAGGCATTGTGTCAGTAATTACCTAATTAATTGTAGCTAGTTGCACAACTCTTGGCCTAGGCTACATTATTGGCACTTGCTATGACATCCTAACATTAGGATTGTACCAACAAGTTTTGGTTTCATGACCATTCCTTTCTTATCCACTTTACTGTCCTCATTCTTCTTCTCGATTTTCTCCTTTGTCTTCTTCTTCTTGCTCTTGGATGAACTTGATTTTTTTTCTTCTTTTGATGCTTCTTTTGTTGAGCTCTTCATCATTTGAATCACTTAATTCATCTTCTGATCCTGAACTTGACTCACTATCCTCATGCTCACTATCACTTTTTGATCCTGAATCAGAATCCAAGTTTGAATCATAGTTTGAGGAATCATCATCTTTACGGGTTTTGATCGAGAAGTACCAAACCTTCTCTCCACCCTCATAACAGCCCTAATATTAGTATCCAGTGTATCATTCTAACCAATCAACACTAGTGATTGGATTCTTGATTTTACCCCTCAAACCCTTGATGAATAAGTAATTTGCATTACTATTGATGGTGCAATCTACAGCATCTAACCTATTAAGAAGGTTCTTAAAATTTTGTGCATAATCTTCAACCAACATATTTTTCTGTTTAATCTTCCTAAACTTTCTCAAGATGTCTCCAAGAGTTTTATCCTTCTTGAACCTACCTAAAAATATAGTCTTTAATTTATCATATGTATAAAATGATGCCATGCCATAATTGCTAAACCAAGTCCATGGCTTTTCTCTACAAAGTTGTTGCAAATTGTTGCTTCTTAACTTGATCTCCATAAATCTGATTGAATCCACTTGCTATCTATTGTATCTCAAACTAAGCCACATGGCAATCAAGGTATTCCTTCTTTTTCCCTGAATCTTAGAAGCTCTCACCTTTGGGTTGACAAGCTAATTCGAATTCATTATGTTTTGCTTTTTGGGCCAATGGAATTTTTGCATCTACAACAAGAATGTCAAAAATGAGAATAAAAAGTGCTAAATTTTTCAAGATTCAATGTCAAAAATTAGGACAAAATACTTGTAAGTTAGATAGTCTAGTGGTTTTCTATGACACTGAGATGGAACATTTTGAAGCAAATTGGACTATGAAAATGGTATTGACTTCCTCAACCTTGATAAGCATGATGGAATAGTCATGGTGGAGGACACTAATGGTCAATGGCAAGTTTAAATACCAATCCTATCAAATGTGCTAAATAAAGACTTGGGCCTACACGAAAAAAGAGGAGAAAAAACCAAAGAGCAAGATGGATATCTATGTAGTGCTAGGCATGACCAAGAAAAAGGTATTTACCAATGATGCTGTGAGAGTAGGGGTTATCCTAAATTTGACTGTGAGAATTCAAGCAAAGTTGATTCATGCATTCATCACTACAAGGGATTAGAACAATAGGGATGCTAATTAGTGATTTCTTTGTCATATTGCAATATGAGTAGAGGTGCCTAGTACCTACATCCATGCAAAAGAAGTGAGTGAGAAACATGAATTCTAATGCATATTACAAGTGACTAAGACCCCACCTAGTTGTTATCCATGTTGACCCTTATGGTGTTTTATCTTATTGGCATCCTTGATGAGTAAATAGCTAAGTGTGAGTTGCTAGATTTCTATGCAGATAGTACTAGATAGATTATGGTGGAAGCAATAACTTAGAGAGTAAGATGTATTGTAGGGTTTCCATATTTATGGGTGGAAACAAATTTCATTTGCAATTTTCATCTAGCACACTACAAGCCACCATATCATTGGCTAGTACAAGGCTTTTAGAGTGAAGGCCTTGGATGAAGGCCAAAAGTAGAGGAGAAAGGATTATGGAAAAGAGTGGTGGATCATTAATTACAAATTATGATAGTTACAATTAGTTAGCTGGTCTTTATAGACTAGCCAAATAACTTCCTTAAAGTAACAAGCATATATGTGTAATGAAACAATATGTCTAATGTAGGGGAATAGTATTCATGTGTTGATTTATCATTAGATGTAACCTATTGTCAAAGGAGTCGACAAGATTTTTTTTGATAAAGGAAGAGAAAGAAAGGAAATAATTATTAAGAAATATGATGCATAATCAAGTAGTAGCATGGCTTGTAACATGTCAAACAATATAATTGACTAATAGATAAATTACTAATACATAGCTCAAAAAGAAAAATAAACTAAGTCAATATGTGCGGGCTTTTTATCTTAGATAAGTTCGTAAACTTAGCATCAATAATGTGATAGAGAATGTACGAGGAGAAACATATAGTTGCACCACAGTTATGAGAGGGGAGAGCCTATGTAGGCTATGTTTTAGGCCAACATGTATCATCTCTAAACTAGTGGGATTACAAGAAATGAGGGAACCATGCCATAGTGATATGCAGGGATCTATAGGATTGAATGGAGGCAATGGGGGTTAATTGCAGTGATCTAGGAGGAAGAGGAGCATTGAGAATGGGAGTAGAGATGATAGCAAAGCAACAATTACACTGAGGAGAGGATGGGGTTAGGCCAATGAAGGTAATATTGTAGCAATATAGAAGGTGGTAGGGCTGAATGCAAGCAGGAATGGAGGCAATGGGCAGTTATAATTGCACTGGTTAAAACCAACCAACAAGTTATAAAAACTTACTTTCTCAATCCCTAATCTTTGATAAGTATATGAAATGGGTTTTAATTATATATAACTTCCATCTATGATATGATACAACACACACTTTCTTTTGATAAGATTAAGAATATCTATTTAAGTCACATTTCTACTATAGAAATCCAAACTTTTGACTTGATTCTTTCTACTTAGGTCCTCTTCCTTGGAATAAAACAAGGTATCATCAAAGAAGACAAGCACAAAATCATTGAGATATGGTCAAAAAATGTCATGCATTAGGCTATTAAAGGTGGCAGGGGCATTAGTTAATCCAAAAGACATTACTATGAATTTGAAATGACTATATTTGGTATTGAATGCCATGAGTGTTGAGAATGAGAGTATGGGAGAAAAGATGATAGTAAAGTAGGGGTTATAATGAGGAGAGCCTGGGCTTTTATAGAATAATGTGGTCTCTTTATCACTCATACATTTTAATACAATATATATTGAATGCTAGTAATCCTCATTTGGTCATGGAGACACCCTCCAAGAGGTATGGTTGATTTGAAGGTCATCATAGCCACTACAATATCCCTTTATAGCTTATTAGTGACATTGTCACTCCTAGTCTTCAACTTTAGTCCCAACTGCTACTCACTAGTGACATTGTTACTCCTAAGCTTTAGCTTTAGTCTTCAACTACCACTTTTTCAATCAAAGTAGCTACTTTGAGCTAGTATTCTCCTCTTTCTAGGGAAGAAAATGTTTTCCAATCTAAAAATCCATCCAATAGAACATATATAGAAGCATGTAGAGCATTTACAGAGACATATAGAAGTTATCAGAACCCAAATAGAAAACAAAAAAACCATATAGGTCAAACCAAAACTGCCCCAACCAATGAAAAACTATCCAACACATCTTCAGTCAAAACCTAAAATCTCATCTTACGACCTCGGAAAGAGTAGAATAAAAACTTTGATAGCTAGTCATTTGGTCTTCAACTTTACTCAATCAACATTCTTGAACACAACCATGAACCCAACATATCTTCATAAATAACATGGGTCTAAAAACATATATGGAAGGAAAACTTTAAAAAAATGATATACCATTATGTTATTAACCAAATAACTCAAAATATTAAAGAATATAACAGTTTCTTTCATATTTGCACACATCCTTCTTCTGAACAATCAAAAGATTTGTATCTTGAACTACCATCGAGATGATCAATTTCAACTACATCAGCATTTTAGCATATCCACTTGGATGAAGAGAATGCACACACCACATAACCACACACACACACATAGACATAGACACAAATACTAATTTGAATGAGATCCCCAAGCTACAAAAGAAGAAAGATGGTCTCATTAAAGGTGGAAAGAAATATATTCAAGAGCCTCCACGAAAGTGTTCTCTTTTGAAGGCTTGAAGATTTCTAAATCTTTCCAATGATTGATGTTCACTCATTAAAAATTTGGAGGATTTTGCAAAATTTTCAAATAAGACATCCTCCTTTAGAAGTACAATGTGATGAGATGGGAAGGATTGAGCATGGAAATAGAGAGTATCAAGCTATTGATTATCAAGATTAATGTTTCAATTTAAGCACAACTTTCGCACTGTCTTTGAATCATTATGGGAATATCTATGCATAAAAGCTATATACCAAGTAAAATGTGTTGATAAACAAACTAAAGATCTGTATTTAGCAATAGATCTTGGAAAATTGGACAAATTTGTGAAAAGCTTTCACATGTGCATCCTAGTCTCCTGGAATAATATGCCAATTGATTTGCAGACTTGTCAAAGAGTCTTGTGAACTCCATTGTTGCCTTCAAGATACTTGAGAATCAAATCCACTATATGCACTGACCATCTAAGGGGGATCAGAAAGAAGGGAAGTCGAAGGAGGAATAGGAAAAAAGGCTAACTGATGAAGGAGAGGATAAGAAAAATCATAAAACAAAGAAATGGATAATAAAAGGGAATCAAGCAGATGAATGGATTTTACTAGGATTGGGTTTAGAGAAAAGGCTAGAAATGTTGAAAGAATACATGTAGAAGGCATAAGAAGAGGTGGGCAGGAGAAAATGTACAATCAATAATTTAAGGACAAGGAGTTAAAATGGGTACCTAGAGTTTTGAAGAAGGTTGGAATAAAAGAGGAGGAATGAGTTGAGGTTGAGTTTTTATCATGGAAATATAGGCTTTATATCTATGAGTAAATTAGTGATAATACATGAGTGAAAGAATGAATGGGGTCCTATGGCAAAACAATGGGAATAAGATCCAAAAAAGGAAGAATTAAATGTAGGGTTTTGAGAAATATAGAACAAAATATCTTGCCTCAATTGTGTGATTCTAGACTTGAGTAGGGGCCTTCAATTATCTTTGATTTAGGACAACATAGTCCAATGGAGAATGCCAAGATTCCACAGAATATCTATTCATCTTAGAGAAATAGCCTTGAAAGAGCTCATCAACACGTAGTTGTAAACAAGAACATATAATGCAACTTGAAGGATCACATCCCCAACATACAAAGACAAGTCCTCTTCATTAGGAATAAGCAAATCTCCTTGAACATACATACTACATTAACATTTTATCAAAAGAAGCAACTGAATCCTCAAGTACCATGCAAACCACTTCACTATGAAGAGAAGATGTCCACATTCTAGATCACCCATCCTTTGGAGGGGCACGACCCATTGTTGATATTTAACGTAAAAAGCTAACTTGTACTAGTGAATGGATTCACTCCACATATTGCTCAAAAGTGATCCACAAAAGGTCCATTTTGGATTGCAGTCTTTTAATTTTAGCCTAGAAGAGTGGGCATAAAGAAGCATTGAGTTGAATGGTTTCCATGTCCTTAGAAGAAAGAGATGGTACTATTGAAACAATGGGACTTGGGGGAATGGAACAGATTATGTCGGTTGATCTTGCAACTCTATTTTTGTGGTCTAATCACATCAATGGTGGAGTTGGCAAACTATAACTCATTTGTCTAAGTGGTTATCAAAGCTTGAGTTCTTGGACCTTTTGATTAGATGATCCCTCTAAGCAATAACAAAGGTCAACTAAGTCTCTCCTTCAATAAGCTATGCTTCTAGGGATGTTATTTTAGCCTTGTGGGCTTCTAGAAACTTAGCAAGTTACTCCATTTGTTTGAAGACATTAGACAAGGTTTCTTTAGTAGAGCTTAAGTCAGTTGTGGCTTTAAGGAGTTCGTCCTTAGATTGTTGGATTTCTTCATGGAATGATGAATACGTTTGCTATACACAAGTTGTAATTGCTAACTCAATAGATTTTTTATATCCTTACACAAAAATTGGACAACATTGCCAAGGAAACTTCTTGATGTAGCTAGAATAGTGACTAAAGGAACTCGAACAAGTAATGTATCTACTACACACTTTAAGCATTTTGTGTGCAAGATCACCAATGGTGGGAGAGAATCTGAATCATCATCCATCTACATGGGCGTAGCAAGAATAGAAGGTACCAAAGGATTAGAAGGTGGAGGGGGTAACCTTTGTGAAGGTGTAGAATATGTTAGGAAATCATACAAATACAAGCCATAAGTAACATTGCTGGCATCACCCCTAGTTACTTTGAGGAAGTGCTAGTCCTTTTTGGCACAAAGGTAATCACTCTAGTTAATGATAACGCCCTGAAGCATTATACAAAAAGCAGTGAAAAACTCATTGGATAGATAATTGGTAGGAGCTTTGGGTGGCATAAATCAATCTTGAAGAAATTGGCAAAGTTGCTTCCAGAAGGAATTGGATATCATAGATACTAACACTCTAGATGTGTTGAGAACCCTATTAAGAACCAAGGGCTCACAAGTTTGATCTGTAACATTTTTAGGATGACATCCAAAGGCTAATAATTGATGAGCAGCAAGAAAAGCATTACCTTTGTAAGGAAGCTTAGGGATCATTGTGATGATGTTATTATGAACAAGGGTTGCACGTTTGCTATGTCAAGATAAAAAGATATCACAAAGTGTTGGATCTTCAAGAACGAGTGATAATGGTCTGGCCCCACAAAATCATACAAGCTGGTCTTGATTTTCTCACATCAAAAGGGTTTCTACCACCTTACACACATTTGTGGATGGAGAGAAGTGCAATAAACTTATGGATAAGATCCAATTGTAAAAGAAAGGAATAATCCCTAAATACCAAGGGAATATAGTGGGACTAAGGAGCCATTCAGATTATATATACCACAAACACACACAAAGTAGGACACACAAAGGGATGCTGGCAAAATAGGAGATAAAACACCAATAAGAGGGCCATAAATGACAAACTGTACCCACTACCTACTATTAAAAAAATTTAACATGACCTACACACTCGTGCGATTGAAAGCTTAGTGAAATGCATACAATCAAGCACTTGAAACCACGGGAGCAAGCACATAAAATAAAATAGAATCATAATCACATTGCATCCCCTGACAATATAGACTTGATTGCCACAAACACTCAATAGACTACAAGAACCAAACATACAACTAGACTGCCAATAGAGACAAAGACTTCCACGGAGACCCACGAATAGACTATGCACCCGAGTCACATTCATGGATTGAATGTTGAAGGTGTAGTGTACCCCAATCACATTCATGGATTGAATGTTGAAGGTGCAGTGTCAGTGTATTAAAATTTAATGAAGGTTATTTTTTAATTATTATCAATGGGTAAGAAGTTTTATTATACCCTTTAATCCATTTTTATAGTTACGTGGTGCACTAGTGATTCGAGACTTTGCAATAGACTTTGAGGGTCTCTAAATGCAAGTGCCTTAATTTTAAAAAGTAATGTGTATTGAACGTTTTTTGTTTGTGTGTGTATTTGTGACAATGGGCTTATCTTTTTACAAATTAAATGGTGTGTTAAGTGTATGAAGTGCATGCAAGTATGATTCATGGGTTGAATTTTATTTGCATTGATTGGTGAATGTTAGGCACGGATGCCTATGCAAAAGGTAGTCAATGGGTTTTTTTAAACCAATTAAGTATATGGTTGCATGTGCAAATAAAAATATAAGAATGAAAACCTAGAGGGTGTGCTAATGTACCTGAAATCTGATGGCATCATAAAAAGAGACTTGATATAGGCCACCTCCACAAAATGTAGCACAAGGCAACCAAAAATAATATGTACAAATGTAGCATTAGGAGAGTATAAGAAAACTCCAAAAATAAAAATAAAAAATAAATGATGATGGGGAGACACACTTGGATTTTATGTGATATGTACATGTGTTTGTGTGTGTTATATTACTATTATCATTTATGTTCCCTTTTTTGTTACAATGATCAAAAGGGTATCATCAAGGAGAGGGTGATTTTGACGGAGTTTTTTTTTTTTTTTGGTTTTCAATGGGTGCCTTATTAAAGGTGATATGGGCATACTCTTATGTATTCTCATGATTTTCTTATGTTATACATTATTTTCTCCTTTTTTGTGGGACAAGGATATTTGCAATGAGGCCATGATTAAAATACAATATAGAAGGTTTTGTAGTGTTATTTTTTATGTTTTTAAATGGGGTTCTTCTATTTTACGTGTGTGTGTGTGTGTGTGTGTGTGTGTGTGTGTGCGTGTGCGTGTGCGTGTGCGTGTGCGTGTGCGTGTGCGTGTGCGTGTGCGTGTGCGTGTGCGTGTGCGTGTGCGTGTGCGTGCGTGCGTGCGTGCGTGCGTGTGCATGTGTGTGTGTGTGTGTGTGTGTGCACGTGCACGTGCATGCGTGCATGCAAAAAAAAAGATAAATTTAACATGAATTTTCTAGTTTCAGATTTGATTTTTTTACAAAGATTTACATGCAGTTGTCAAGAAAAAACGTGTGAATTTATGGTGAGAAAAAATATTGTGAATTTATGGCAAGATAAAATATAGGTTCTGCCAAGCTAAAAGTGTGTGAACACCTGTGCTGTAGCATATGAAGATGACACATGTGTCCCACATGTGAATAGCAATCCAAAAAACATGATAATGGGCAAAAATGACAACCAATACATGAACAACTCAAAAAAATCTTGAGGCACCTCACCACATGACACGGCACACACACAAACAATTGCATAGGAGGGACATGCAGAAAATGGCATCACACCCGCATAAACATCAATCACAATCATAGTAGTGGAGGAGTTTCCATCACTACAAGTGAAGAGGTGCTTGGAGAAGAGTACGTGAGTTTTTGTTTTGTGTGCTTTTTCTTATTTTGTTGTCCAGGGTGGGAACGGGGGCTTAGGTAAGGAGTAAGTTTGGTGTGTAGAAATGGGGGGTCATGGAGGAGGAGGAGGAGGAGGAGGAGGAGGAGGAGGAGGAGGAGGAGGAGGGAGGGAGGGAGGGAGGGAGGGAGGGAGGGGGAAGGGGAGAAAAACATGAGGAGGACAAAGAGGAAGGGGGTGCTACACTTAGCTAAGGAGATGGGAGTGGCATATGGCATGGTTGATGAAGGCGGCCACAATGAGTGCTCGTGGGTGTATTGGACGAATGGGGCTTGTGGCATGATAGGTGGAGCTGTAGACGGGGTTATGGCAGTGGAAGAGGTAGAGGACAAGAGTGGCTGCACCTGTAGGAGGGGAGGGAGGAGGGGTGATATTGGATAATGGAGGGGAGGCAAAGGGGATGAGGTGGAGGTCGATGGGGGACTGAGGTGGTGGGCAGCACATGGCACGGGAGAAGGCACGGCAAGTGGAAGGTTGAAAGGCATTGGGTGAGCCAAAGTGCATTGCATTTAGGAGGGGTCGGCAAGGGCAGGCCGAGGCAGCACTGACCAAGGTAGATTGCATGCTCTTGTAAGCAGTGGTGGCGGTACTGAATAGCAAGCAACTGGTCATATTGGGCAAGGTGGTGGGATTGGAAAAGAAGAAGGAGGAGGAGGAAAAGAAGGAGAAGGAGTAGAAGGAGGAGGAAGGAGGGTGGGAGATAGCTGTAGACAAAGAGAGAGAGAGAGGGGGGGAGGGAGTGTGATGCACCTGCACTCGTTACGCACTCAACACGGCATAGAAAGGGAACACGATATGTGAGCTCAATGTATACTCTTGTATTATTCAATCAAAGAAGCGGGCCAACATAGACACATCCCAGGACTACACCCTCATGACACTGCACATAAGAGGGTTCACCACTGGGCATAGGGAATCACACATAGAGTGGAAACAAGGCAAGTCTTTGAGTCACTACTACTCCCTATATAGGTGTTTTTGGTGATAACGGCATGGTATAGCTACAAATCCCTTACACTCATCCCCGCTTACTAGATTTATGTCCTTAGGAATCTAAGGGTAACGCTTTATTTGACTCATCCATGGTCTTAACACAACTTTTTCTATCAAGCTGGTCAGTGTTTGTTGGTCTATGTAACCATGAGGTCTTAACACAGTCTATACTATCAAACTGGTCAATGTCTGCCGCACTAGGACTTGGGGGTCTTAACACAGCCTTTTCTAGCAAGCTGGTCAGTGTTTGCCCATCTAGACTTGTTTAGGGCTCTATTGGCATTATTGATATTGGGATTACCATGTGAATCCACCCTCGACTCAATTACATTTGAGGAGTGGAGGTGTTCTGGGTCTATGATTGAGAACCACTTGTTTGTTGGAGAGGCTCAAGGGGCATTGGAAGGAGTAGTGGGGTTTGTTAACCCTCAAATGAAGGAAGGTGGAAAATCCGGAAAAGCTAAAGCAGAAGACAAAGGCCAAGGCAAAGTGAAATGGAAGACAAAGACGCACAAGGAGAAAAGTCCTAAATAAGGGAGAAAGGCGGACAAGGAGAAAAGTCCTAAATAAGGGAGAAAGGCGCACAAGGAAAAGCGTAGGTCAATACTTTTGTAAAAGAGCGCAAGCGCATCGTGATTTAATTTAAGGAGCACTGGGCTCTCACCCGTGCAATTTGTAAATGTAGATGGGCGGTGGAAAGGAAGCTAGGAAGATAGAAGGACAATGGGAAAAAGGGCCTAGGCCACAATCGGCCATGTAAAAAAGGGGATAAGGGGATGACCGCCCAAAAGGGATTTAGGGTTTTGTATATAAAGTTGAAAAGTGAATGAGAAGCTCATTCTTGTGTATGGCCAAAAGTGGCTCTCCTCTTCTTCTTCTTCTTCTTTTTCTTCTTGATTGCTTGAGCTTGTGCTTGAGAGAGGGAGTGTGAGAGTGTGAGGGAGTGAGTGTGTGAGGGTGAGGGACTGGGGAGGAGAAGCTCTCTATCTTCTCATCTCTTCTTCTCTTCTCTTTTCTTCTCTTGTCTTGCTTACGGAAATGGAGCTTGGAGCATGGAGCTTGAGGATGGACCTTGCTTGAAGCTTGCACTTGGATCGTGGAGTTACTGGAGTGCGCGAGAGGGGAGGTAACTCAATCGGCATGGAGGTAAGCTCGCTACACCCATAGATATGGATGCCGCGTCAGCTATGTGAGAGGTAGCCATTAGTACTCAGCTTGGAATGCTTGAAACAATAAGTGGTCCGTGGGTCTTGGCAGTTGAGTGAAAGGTCCCACATTTTGATTCCATTGTTGAGACCAACGGATTCAAGCCTTGAGCACTTGTGCACTTCGAATCGAGCATTTGAAGTAGGGTTTTCCCCGAACCGGTGCTTCAGGTAGATAGGTAGGAAGCGAGGGAGTTTGAAGAGGTATTTGATCTCCTTAGCAAGTAGGTCTTTGGTTTTTTGGATTTGGGAAAGCATGATGGAGTAGTGTAGGTATTTTTCTTATAATTTTTTCTTACATTTAGGAAGGATAGGAGCAAAACCTTGGAGCAAACAGTAGGGTTTTCTCTTGCTGTATAACAGGCTGAAACAGGGAAATAGAGGCATAGATTCAGAATTCTGGCTGGAAGAGTGTGAGGAACTAACTTCTAAGGTCACAACAGGCTGGGATGGCGCAATAAGAGGCCTAGGGAACCAGGGAAGACCACATTTGACATCCTAACTTCTGAGAAGAGAGTGAGCTTGAGAGCCAGGGAGAGAGCGAGAGAGAGAGAGAGAGCAGCAGGGAGACTGTTGAAGGGCTGATCGATTCGAGCGCCACACCATTTCCAGGTACACCAGGCATTTCCCTCTATTGCTTTGCACCTAATTAGAAGGCACTGTACGATTCAGTGAAGTAGACGTCAGCCTAGAGCCATCGCACGTAACTCGCGGGTCGTCATCCGCACTTTCGGACCAGTTCGTCCGAGTCCCAAAATAGGACTACCCGACTTTTGGAGTTGGACCATCCAACTCCGAAAATCAGACCACTTTTTCGATCTGATTCCCAGAATCAAACCAGCCCCAGGATCAGATCAGCCCCAGAATCGGACCACCTTTGCCTGTCTCATCGGACATTCGACCATTCAATTTTGAAAATTGGACACTCGGACCCTCAAAATCGGACACTTATCAAAATCGAATGTCCGATTCCAGAAATCGGACGTGACCAAAATCGAACCACTAGGCGGATCGGACCAATCAAAATTGGACGTTCGATTCTGATAATCGGACTCTTGAAAATCGGCGGACGTCTGAGAATCGGACAAAAAAAAAACTGTCAAAATCGGACAGGTATCTAGAACACAAATTTTGACGCATCTAAACCCCGAAATTGACCCCAAAGGCTACATAGAGCTAAAGGCACATCACAAATCCATCACTGGGCTGAAACTTAGAGCAAGTAGTTCAAACTTTGGCTATAAATGGTTCTCCAAAGTGCGCATGGTGTTTACCGTAACGGCCCTGCGGGCCAGGGGGGACTGCCCCCCCCCTCGGACCACCGCAGAGGGGGCTCTGCCCCCTCCGCACCTCCCCCAAGTAGGTTGGAGGGAAAATGTGCATTGTGACAGGTCCTCCAGATTAGGCCCTAATGTAGTAATGGCTCTACACAAGCATAGATCTTCACTCACAAAGCAACAACCAGAAGCCCACACCCAAACAAAGACAAAAAGAGACCCTAGAACCTCAACACGACAATCTAACCATCAAAGGAAAAAGGACCACACCACGAGAACACAAAGACATTGTGTTCAGACCGTGTCTAGTCAGAGTAAAATGCAACATCAAGATACAACAACAAGAATGACTAGATATGATAGTCCTGATGATAGATGTTCCTTGAATGGCACTGCACTGACAATCCAAGACATCAGTGGAGAATCCACATCTGGTCGTGCAGTTGGGGACTCAAGGGAATTTGTCAGAAGGCTTAAATTTACAAGCCAAGACCCGAAAGACAAAGACATAGTACCACCTGCTTACCTTAGGGTCAAACTCACCGCGAAAAGAGAGCATACTATTGATGCTCTGATTGATGAAGGAGCAGATTTTAATATCTTGACCTATGAATCATGGACCATACTAGGCCAACCAAAGCTCACACCGACTAATGCAATTCTTAGCCCTTACAGGGGATGCCCACAAGCACTCATAGGGAAGTGCAAAATCCTTGCGACAATTGAAACTGAAAGCTTGCCTATCCTGTTTCATGTTCCTCCAAATAGTGCTAGTTACGGGAAGGAAACCCTCCTAGGAAGACCCTTCAAAAGGGCGACCAAGTGTGAGGCCGACTATGTAGCACAGAGGATACACCTGACACTATCGGGTGTAAAAATAGTCATGACCTTTAGTAAGGATGACCTCATCAAACCTCGAGGGAAAGGCAAGGAAGGTGCTGACATAATAGTCAAGCTTACTAATGAGAGCAAGGACCTGTTGGAAGAGTTGATACAAGCACAGGTCGAACAATGAGGACCAGTGAGTGAGGCCATCCCTGAAACAAGAAGGTCAAGAGACAATGCCAAGGACGGGCTTTGGACTTACAAATATCGTAGAAGACCCCAAAAGAGGCTTGGATATCGTAGAAGACCCCAACAGAAGCCCAAGCCTTATAGACGAAGGCATCGATGGAGGGTCGCACAACTCCGCAATGGATATCCAAAGCGTTGCTATGTGCTCAAGGGTATTACGCATGTAACCAATGGATTTGGGTACCAAAACCCCCTTCTAAACCACCTCTATCAGCTGAAGGCCAAATTGCATCAAAAGCAACAAAGCACAGGAGGAAATCTAAGAGAAACTCCAGGTCTCGAGGCAAGAAACCAAACATGAGTGTTCGAAAGAAAGAGCCTCAGCCTAGTATGCTTAATAAGCAGATGTCATATGTAACCATTGAGCATACACAAAAGCCATTCGTGCCCAAAAAGCCTTTGATTTCCCAAGAGGATAATAGGCATCATAGGCACAACATTGCTCATGGCAAGGCTAATCGCTCAACAGAGCAAATGGCACAATTGTTTAATAGCCTCGAGCAAATCATTCAGCCAGTGCCAAGTCCACCTAAGAGTCCTAGATCTCCTATACCCTCTTTTTCCAAACAAACACAGGAAGCACAACAATGGTCGTCAATGGCGGCTACACACTCCCAATCTCTATCTCCATCTAAGCTTCCAAATGTCCAAGAGATGGGACATGACACTAGCCGTAGCTTTCGGCCCAAGGATATACATGTGCAACCTATTGTGACTAGCTCAACTCATGCTCGATCTACACAGGGGAATGCTCAAAGGACAACAAAAGACACAACCACTTCCGATCGCCCTAGGGACTTGACACCACAATCCACCAAGAGTAGCCAGCCCACTGGACTAGCCGCTACTACTTTCAATCAGGGATCACAGCAATCACAGCCCTTGGCCATGACAATGCCCCTTGCGGAACGTGTCTTTAGTAGTTTACCTGTGGAGGAGGTGTCACAACCAACTTTCTTGACAACTCCAGTACTTCCAAAGTGCCTAAAGCCTAGGCTAGAGGAGTTAAACACAAGGGAATTGGCTGAAGATCTAGACTCTCCAAAAAGGGAGGCAGTTGTACCCTCACAACCTAGCGAGGCTATTCAACAGGCCATGGCTACGTCCCATAAGGACACACTAGAGAAAGAGAATGCTGAGGCCCAACCAAGCACATCAACAGTTGACACCTCCTGAGTCATTGAGAGATGCACCTTCACTGACCAAGAAAAAGACAAGAAAACAACGAAAACAACAGTAGTCACACCTGCTTGTGGATCCCAAGAACATTGACACCAAGAGCATTGGAGAGCTGAGGAATAAAGCATCGATTCCATCCACCAATGACCCCATTGATGCCTCTCCTAATGGTGATGAAACCAAGGACACATCTGTGTGCTCTGAGAAATCAAAGCAGTTGTTGCCATCAACGGTTGCTTGCAACACTCAATCCAAGTGGACAACAGAACTCGCATTGACCAATCAAGAGTGGATACAACACTGTCACAACAGGGTGACAAATCTATACCAGTCACATCCAAAGAGAACCACGACGCAATAACAAAGCCCCAGGAGAAACATGGAAACCCCAAGAGCATAAGAAATCCTAGCGTTGGCCAAACTTGCTCGTCTAGGCCTAAGTCCCCCAGCTATGCTAAAGCCCAGGCAAACTCCTAGAACCTTGCATGAGATAGCAACCGAGCAAACCCTTGTTGAACATAGAAGTGCCATAGAATGCTTAACCGAGTTGGATGCTAAGCTTAATGTTTGCATGTGTCTATGTCCTGGAAGACATGGGCGCATTCCCTAAAGAGCAGCTTGAAGAATACTTGCCATTTTCCTTATCCTGGGAAGAGCAAGAACATCTTGACGAGCACTATAACAGGCTTCCATATGCATGCGACTCATCTCTGGTGAGGAAGCCGACGAACTATGCTTAACTATCACATTCAAAGATGTGCTCTACCAACCAAATCTCTTAGAGATAGAGCAACTAAAGTGACTATCAGAGGGTCAGAGTCAATTTGAACAACGTTGGTGTGAAAATCGCATTGCAATGGCTGAACTAGCAGCCCAGATCATGACAGTCTCAGAGGAGCGATTGGCCAAATGGCGGTCTCAATGAGACCCAACCTATGTGGTGCCAAGAATCGCGTGGTGGAGGGACTTGCTCAAGATGCTGCACCGATCACACACAGAATGCACAAGGAGAAGCTCACTCAAGAGACAAGAAGAGAGATGGAGGCGAAAACGTTTTCTTTCTAGTTTCTTCTTCTTCTTCCACACACTTTATAATGTACACAAAGTATAGATAAGATACAACATAATGGAAAGTGGCATACTAAGTCAAACAATGCATAGCTGACTACACTAGTCGACTGGCGCTATAACTATGCCAGCTGTAAATAGGTGTAACAACCTGAATATAATAAGTAATGAGTCAGTGGCCATGTGAGAGTCATAATGACCATCGACGTGCTAAGTGTAGACATGTGGACCCATCTAACTAGGCGGTCCATCATCAATGTCTGCATGTGTTGAGCTTGTCATCTCAACACTCCCCCTCAAGCTCAACTGCATCTTTGCAACTCCAAGTAAGCTTCGAAACTTTTGAAGCTTCTCTGTACCCAATGCCTTCATGAAGATGTCAGCTATCTGATCCTGTATGCTGACATACACCAAGTCAATCTCACCTATTAGTACCTTCTCTCTCACAAAGTGGTAGTGTACCTCAATATGTTTTGTCCTGGCATGGAACACAAGGTTCCTAGCAAACTGTATACTGCTGATGTTGTCACAATAAATGACAATTGGACCTTCCACCTGCACATCCAAATTAGCCATTAACTTTTGTAGCCATACTACCTCACATGCTGCAATACCAGCACCTCTATACTCAGCCTCTATACTCGACAAAGCAACTATAGATTGCTTTTTGCTGCTCCAAGCAACTGTTGCACTACCAAGAGAGAACATGTATCCACTGGTAGATCTTCTATCAGACATACTACCAGCCCAATCTGCATCTGTGTATCCAAACACCTGTACATCTGTACCTTCCTCATAGAAAAGTCCATAATGTAATGTGGACTTCACATATCTCAATATGCGTCTGACTGTATCCAAATGTGGCTTTCTAGGTACTTGCATAAACTGACTCACAAGACCAACAGCGTAGCTCAAGTCTGGCCTTGTAATGGTCATGTAGATCAAACTCCCCACTATCGTCCTAAACATAGTAGGGTCTTCTATCTCATCCCCAATATTAGCACTCAACTTTACATTCTACTCCAATGGGACTCAAAGTGGTTTGCATGCTGTTATACCATACTTGGACAACATATCCAAGCCATATTGTCTTTGGGACAACCATATACCATCATCACATCTGATCACCTCAATGCCAAGGAAGTACCTTAGCTCACCTAAATCCTTCATCTCAAACTTCTTCTTCAAAAAGTCCTTGACTTCGGCAATCCCACTATCACTATCACCTGTAATAATCAAGTCATCCACATAGATGACTATGATAACCAAGCATGCATCTCCCTTTCTCACATAAAATGAGTGATCAGCATCAGAAACATAAAAGCTAATATTGACAAGATACTCTCTGATCTTGCCAAACCATGCTCTAGGTGCTTGCTTGAGCCCATAGAGCGCCTTCTTCAGCCTGCACACATACGTGGGATGCTCTAAATCTTCATAACCTGCTGGCTGATCCATATACACTTCTTCCTGCAAATCAGCATGCAAGAAGGCATTCTTCACATCCATTTGCTGCAACCTCTAACCTTTGGCTGCTGCCAAAGCAATCACATATCTGACAATTGCCATCCTAGCAACTAGACTGAAGGTTTCATCATAATCTATGCCATATGTCTGGGCATAGCCTTTTGCAACCAACCTAGCTTTGTACCTACTAATAAAACCATCTGCATTGTGCTTAATCTTATAAACCCACTTACATCCAATGGCTTTATTGCCCGTCGGCAATGATACTAGATCCCAAGTCTTATTGGCCTCTAATGCAGCCATCTCCTCATCCATTGCTACATCCCAATGAGCATGACCAACAACCTCCTCAAAACATGTGGGCTCAACATCCTCAACTAGTTTCATCATATAGGCATAATGGTGAGCTGCATAACCTTCAAAACCAAATCTTTTAACAGGGTATCTGACCCTGCTAGATTTGTGTACCACTGGATCACTCAATGGAGTCTTTGCATTATTATGAGCTCTTTGTACACCTGGTGTTCTCACTGAAGGAATGCCAAGCTCATCATCCAAGTTCTCTGAGCCACTAGAGTCTCCATCAAGAACTGCATCAATGCCTTCTGACACTTTACTCTTTCCTTTGTCTTTACCTGTAGTGCTACTAGATGCACCTAAAGATGTAGAGCTACTCCTTAGTCTCCCAGACCAAGGACTACCAGATGATGTCTCTGGTCCACTAAGAGTCCGTGATTCTTGCTTTTCAGCCTGCACATGAGTGTCATGATCATCATCATCATCTAATACATCACCACTAGATCCATACCAACTACTCATTTCATCAAAGATGACATCCTTGCTCACTCTGAACTTACATGTGACAGGGTTATAACAGTGATACCCTTTCTGCTCTAAAGAATATCCAATAAAGACACACATTTCAGCCTTTGGATCTAGTTTCTTCCGCAACTCATCTGGCACATGAACATATACAATGCAGCCAAACACTTTCAAGTGTGAAACATCAAGCTTCTTACCTGTGAAACATTCTTCGGGGGTGGGTCATACCATGAACTACAACTATGGGAGTTATGTTCATAATATAAACAGCAGTATGAACAGCCTCAGATAAAAAATGCTTAGGCATATTCTTTTCAGCCATCAAGGCGCGTGCAACTTCTGCAATATGCTTGTTTTTCCTTTCTGCAACCCCATTTTGCTGTGGAGTATACCTGCATGTGAACTGTCTCTTTATCCCATGAGACCTCAGAAAATCACTGAACTCATTTGAGAGGTACTCTCCCCCTCCATCTGACCTCAAGCACATTACTTTCAAGCCTGTTTCTCTTTCAACTGCAGCCTTGAAAGTTCTAAAGTGCTCAAAAGCTTCACTCTTTTCCTTCATAAAATATACCCACAGCTTTCTAAAACAATCATCAATGAATGTGACAAAGTATGAACTGCCTCCAAGAGATACATTTTGTGTAGGTCCCCAAATGTCTGTATGCACAACATCAAGGATATTTCTGCTTACATCCTGTCATGTGAAAAGGGTTGTCTTGCCTGCTTACCAAACTGACATACTTCACATACCTTATGAAATTTTGCAACTCTAAATGTAGGCAAACCTGTAACCAACCCTTTGGACTGCATTAATTTCAGCCTTTGTACATTTGCATGTCCAATGTGTTTGTGCCAAATTTCAATATCTGCAATAACACATTTTCCTTTAGCATACATAGCAGCATTCATAGTAGGAATTCCAGCATCCAGAGTAAACATACGTCCAACTCTACTTCCCTTTGCTACCAACCTGCACTTGTCATTGAAGTCTTCTACAAAGCAACCCTTTGCATTAAATCTGACTTGCAGCCCTTGCTCTACCATCTGACCCATTGACACCAAGTTCTTTATAATAGAAGGCACATGTAATACATCTGAAAGACTCTTTGTCTTACCATCATGCAAGGACAAGGGAACTTTTCCAATGTGTGAAATTGGGTGGCATGAATCATCACCCGTCTGCACATAACCTGCATTTTGCAAATTCTACATCTCTCCAAACCATTCTACATGGCTGGTCATATGATTGGATGCACCTGAATCAACATACCAGACATCATCATGTGTTCCCTTTCCTGTAACAGCATTCAGCATATGCTGCATAACAAACAGATGTTCATTTTTGTCTTCATTTTGTCGTGAAGACAATGCATAGTTTCCTTGCTGCAACTTACCACTATGGATATCATCTTTCTTAGCATAACATTGGGCTGCAATATGACCTGTTTTGCCACAGTAGTGACATACAATACTAGAGTTGTTAGAACCTCTGTTCTACCATCCAACTCTTCCTCTAAAGCTCCCCTGCCTCTAAAGTTACCACGACCTCCAGAAACCTGCATATCGCCAAATTGCTGATTCAATCTGTTTTGCTGATTGTCACTACCACGTCCTGTACCACGGCCTCTTGAAGAGAATCTGCCACGTCCCCTTCCTGAACTGGAGTAGAAAGCTTGGACCTATTCACCACTTCTTTTAGATGTCTCACTCTGCATGTTGATCTCTTCAGTAATCATAAGGGAGACCAACTCTCGAAATCTGGAAATGGCTTTCTGACATATACGGAAGTTACAAAAGACTTTCAAGCCTTTTCATTATTAAGTCCACCCAAGGTAGACGACACCAAATCATCATCATCAGGCATTACATCAATCGCTCCCAATGCATCTGCAATGCTCCTTACCTTCAATGCATACTCATTGATAGACATCTTCCCTTTCTTCAATGTATTCAACTCTTGCTTGAGTTGAATCTTTCGTGCCTTTGTATCTTTTGCAGTTGGAGGATCACTCACCTCCAGCTCCTTTTCTTCACCTGAAACAAACTCGTAGAGGCCTTTTCTAATAAGGAAGTTCGTGACACGAAACTTCCATGAAGGGCAGTTGTTCTTGTCGAGCTTCTCAATGATGGAGCTTCCACTATTCTCTACCATTATCACAAAACTAATACCAAACAGCAAGTAAATCTTCTGCAACCCTCGAATGTAGTGCACAGCAATACACCAGACAGCCTTTTTCACTGACTGCTCAACAATACATGCAATTTGCAACCAGTTTGCAGATAAACCTTGTGTTTACTTGTTGGTAAATACCTTTGAACTTACAGATCTGAAATCTGTAACCTACACACCCACTTTCGGTCAATACAGTCGAATATACAATGCTCTTCGCGCACACCAAATCTCACTGCAATCTGAGATTTTTGCTCGACCCTACTTCCGGTGTCTCCACAGGCACTATCCAAGAGAAAGAGTGGAAGAATGGGAGAGTTTCTTACCCGTGGCTTGCTTGCTCGAACCTTGCTTCTTCTCCTTCACTTCAGCCTTCAAAATCAGCCTCTCTCAGTGGTGCGGCTCTGACACCATGTCAAGAATCGCGTGGTGGAGGAACTTGCTCAAGATGCTGCGCCGATCACACATAGAATGCACAAGGAGAAGCTCACTCAAGAGACAAGAAGAGAGATGGAGGCCAAAACGTTTTCTTGCTGGTTTCTTCTTCTTCTTCCACACACTTTACAATGTACACAAAGTATAGATAAGATACAGCATAAAGGAAAGTAGCCTACTAAGTCAAACAATGCATAACCGACTACACTAGTCGACTGGCGCTATAACTATGCCAGCTGTAAATAGGTATAACAACCTGAATATAATAAGTAATGAGTCAATGGCCATGTGAGAGTCATAATGACCACCGACGTGCTAAGTGTAGATGTGTGGACCCATCTAACCAGGCGGTCCATCATCAATGTCTGCATGTGTTGAGCTTGTCATCTCAACATGTGGCACCAACTTCCTTTCGAGTGTTGATTGCCATTCAGGGTACGGACTTAGCTGCAACTAGCCAAGAGAACTCTCTATCTGATAAGGTTCTCACTGAGGAGGAGTTACATGTTGCCAATAGACTCGGACAAGGTTCCATGCTACTCGATGTTGAAAAATATCTATTGGTATTGAGTAAGCTGCCACGAGTACTAGATGCGTGTGCCATGCTCCAGTACAATCCAGAGTTCTACAATTGGATTTTATCCTTGTAAAGTGATAGGGATTCGTAGATATGTATATAAATAAACAATGATTTTGGCGACCCTGTATAGACAATGTCACCCACACAAGCAATGATAGTCAAGCGCGGGGAGAAGAGTTGGGTTCAACAGGCTAAGCTCCTCAGGTCCTCCTCTCAGCGCACATTTAGAAGTTGTGTGACCATTATTGCCTCCAGGTGGAGGGCATGCAACCCTCATCACCACCATAGAAAGCTCTGACCAACATCCACAGTCTTAGACTCAATAGAAATGGCGGCCCTGCACTTGTCAAGAAGTGCATATGAGCAGCCTCCATATGGACTTAATTTGGCATTGGTGGGCTGTAGTGGTGGTTCGCCCAATTGGGTCCAATGATCGTTGGTTAAGACATTGAAGTCTACTCCCTCGTCGATCAAGGCATTGAAAGCGCATGTTCACTTGGCAGTGACCGTGATGTGTAGGTATGAAAGTTCTACGGCTTCCTCATCCTCATGATCCATTTCAGTGATCGTGGCTACTCGTACTTTGATAGGGGGTTCTAACATTGGTGGCTCATGTAGGGGATGCGTGGGAGGGTACTACTTCTTGACACGACTGCCATTGAAGAAGCATATGCCCTCACCATCTAGAGTCTTGAGCTCAACATTGCTAGTTCAACTGATTATACGAACTCTGAAAGGTCCCAGGCCTCTAAACTTCATTTTCTGCTTATGCCCTTTAACTAAGTACAGGAGTACTAAGTCTCCTTGTTCAAAATCACGCTGCTTGACGTACTTGTCAAACCAGCTCTTGCGTCATGCCTTTTCACATATGAGTGTGTAAGTGGCTAGAAGACGAGTTTTCAAGAGGTGTTCGAGCTCAACCAGGCGTTGCGTCCATGCCTCCTTTCCTTCCCATCGTTCCTTAAGTGCTATTCTCAGGCTAGGAATGAAGAACTCTACAGGGAGAATTTCTTTAGTGCCATAGGTCAACCTAAAGGGAGTCTGGCCGATAACCATTTTATAAGTTGTACGGTAAGCCCACAAGGCTGCCATCAGCTTGTTGTCCCAGTCGTTGCACAAAGCAAAGACTACTTAGGTCAAGATGTTTATAAGAATCTTATTCGTGGATTCCACCTAGCCGTTTGCTTGAGGGTAGTATGGAGAGGATTTTCGATGGATAATTAGAAAGGTGGATAGAAGATGCGCTATATATTCATTGATGAAGTGTGTACCCTGGTCTCACTGACTAGTTCGATGGGCAGCTGGATCGTGAAATCACCCGCTCCCACAAGAACTTGGCAGTCGTTCTAGCATCATTCTTTCGTGTCGCTCTCGCTTCTGCCCATTTTGTTAGATAGTCTATGGCTACAATGATGTATTTGGCTTGTGAATATTGTGCAGTTGGGCTAATGGGTCCTATGAAGTCAATTCTCCATTTTTCGAAGGGTTATCGTGCAATGATTGGGGTCAATTCCATTTGATCCTTTCAAATCAGTACCTTTGTCCACTGACACTCGTCACAATGCTTAACAAATCATTCTGCATCACGAAACAACGTTGGCCACCATAGTTGAGATTGCAGTACCTTGCGGGTAGTCGTGTCTCCGCGAAAGTGCCCACCAGTGATTCCACTGTGTGCTTTTGAAAGCACATCCTGCATCTCATGCTCGCACACGCATCTACATAGTAGTTGTTGAGATATCGAGCTCCACTCGTGATATGCCATGGTGACCGTTGTGCATTTATGTCACCGACTTGTCAGTTGCAGATGCAGTTGGTACACCACCCATGAATAATAGCTAGATGACAGCTATCCTTATCTACTCTAGTTCGTGGCTCAGTTAGTATGCCACCTTAGTTAGTTGAGTTTGGTTTGAGACCCATATATAGGGTTCTTCTATTTCTATGTACTAGAGTTATTTTTGTCTTACACAACTAAGAAGAGGAAAACTGTTTTCAGCCTCCACCCTTGTATGTATTCCCCCATTGTGCAAGCAAGAAAGCTACAAGTGAGACTCCTTCCTTCTCTCCCACAATCTTGACATGGTATCAGAGCCTTGTTTGTGGTAAGGAGCTCAAGAAAGCAAGCTAAGTTCGTGGTGTTCTGGTAAGAGGACCAGTGTTGCTTTCATTTTTCTGTTTTGGGATGAAGTCTCTGCAGAGGTAGCACAGTCGGAAAGTACAAGAGTGCATTGTCTCAGATTGAGACGCCCTTCGCGGTGTAGCAAGAGGGTAGTATATGCTGCGGGAAAGAGCTTTAGCCCTTGGTTGCTCTGTTTTTTTATTTGAGGCCATTTTGGGACCTGTTTTGGAGACGGAAGTTTTCTGCACGCACTCACGAAAAGGCCTTGTTTTATGCTGTGCGACCACTATTCTACAGGTTGGTGAAAAGTTACCACAGAAATTGCATCGTATGCTTGTGTGCAGAGACATTGGGAGTTACAGAATCATCCTTGGTTCGTGTTTATGCAAAATCGTCACTATAAAGTGACTGTGTGGTCAATACCACTTTCGCCAATTTTGCAGATTTACCCTTGTGAGGGTGAAGCTGTGTTTTTTGTAGTGACAGAATTTTTTGCAGTGTTCTGTAATGGCGTCTGATTCTCTTTCACAGATTGTAACTAAAAAACTTGACAAGAACAACTTCCAAGCATGGAAGTTTATAATGATGAATTTCCTTATGGAAAAAGGATGTAAAGATTGTGGGAGAGAAGGAAGGAGTCTCACTTGTAGCTTTCTTGCTTGCACAATGGGGGAATACACACAAGGGTGGAGGCTGAAAACACTTTTCCTCTTCTTAGTTGTGGAAGCCAAAAGAACTCTCTTACAAAGAAATAGAAGAACCCTCTATATGGGTCTCAAACCAAACTCAACTAACTAAGGTGGCATACTAACTGAGCCACGAACTAGAGTAGATAAGGATAGCTATCATGTAGCTATTATTCATGGGCGGTGTACCAACCGCGTCTGCAACAACTGACAAGTCGGTGACATAAATACACAACGGTCACCCTGGCGTATCACGAGTGGAGCTCGATATCTCAACACTCCCCCTCGAGCTCAATCCCAATTCCTGCACACCAAGCAGGTCTCTGAACTTGCGCAGCTTCTCTGCACCCAATGCCTTCGTGAATATGTCAGCTACCTGATCCTCTGTGCTGACATAAACTAGATCAATAAGACCTAGTAAAACTCTCTCCCGCACATAGTGATAATGCACCTCAATGTGCTTTGTTCTAGCATGATAGACTGGGTTATTTGCCAAGTGTATACTACTCATGTTGTCACAATAAATGACAACTAGCCCATATGTAGACTGATGCATATCATAAAGTAGCTTATGCAACCAAGCTACCTCACATGTAGCCATTGCTACACCCCTGTACTCAGCCTCTGTGCTCGACAAGGCAACTGTAGGTTGTTTCTTGCTGCTCCAAGTGACTGCAGCACTCCCAAAAGAGAACAGATATCCACTGGTAGATCATCTATCAGAAATACTACCAGCCCAATCAGCATTAGCGTATCCATGCAGCTGTATCTGAACCCTAGTCTCATAAAATAGTCCATACTGCAATGTGGACTTCACATACCTGAGTATGTGTCTAGCCGCATCCAAATGCGGTTTCCTTGGAGCCTGCATAAACTGACTTACCAATCCAACAGCATAGCTCAAATCTGGCCTGGTAATAGTCATATAAATCAAACTTCCTACTATGCGTCTGTACATAGTAGGGTCTTCCAGAAGCTCACCTGCATCTGTGCTCAGCTTCACATTCTGCTCCAAAGGAACTGAAATAGGCTTACAGCCTATCATCCCATATTTGGATAGCATGTCCAATCCATACTGCCTCTGCAAGAGTTGTATCCCACTTGGTGATCTAATCACCTCAATGCCCAAGAAATGACGCAGCTCTCCCAAATCCTTCATCTCAAACTTTTGCTTCAATAGCATTTTCACATGAAGGATATCTTCATCATTGTCACCTGTCATAATCAAATCATCAACATAAATGACAAGTAGCATAATACCTTTCTCTATTTTTCTCACATAAAGTGAGAAATCTGCCTTGGAAATCTGAAATCCAATAGTGACAAGATATTGTCCTATCTTGTCAGACCATGCTCTAGGTGCTTGCTTCAAGCCATACAAGGCTTTTTTCAACCTGTAAACAAACCCAGGATGAACAGCGTGCACATAACCTGCTGGCTGCTCCATATAGACCTCTTCTTACAAATCACCATGCAAGAAGGCATTCTTTACATCCATCTGATGTAAAGACCATCCCTTTGATGCAGCCATAGCAATGACTGCTCTTACGGTTGCCATCCTTGCAACCGGACTGAATATTTCTTCATAGTCAATGCCATATGTTTGTGCATACCCCTTGACTACTAATCTTGCCTTGTATCTGTTTACAGAACCATCTGCATTGTGCTTCACCTTATAAACCCACTTACAGCCAATTGCATTCTTATCTTTAGGCAAAGGTACCAATTCCCATGTAGCATTTGCTTCCAAGGCATCCATTTCTTCATCCATTGCTTTCTCCCATTTTTCTTTTCCCATGGCTTGCTGAAAAGAAGTGGGTTCTGGTTCCTGTATCACTTTGACCATATATGCATAGTGAATGGCTGTAAATCCATCATATTTCAGCCTATCCATAGGATACCTAGCCCTCGTAGACCTGGCAAAATAGGTTCACTCCTAGGTGCTCTCAAAACATCCCTGGTCTTCCTTACTCCAGGTGTAACAATAGAATGAATACCCAACTCATCATCAATGCTCTGTTCTGAGCCACTGGATTCACCATCCACATAAGAGTGACCTGCATTCACATCAAACATGGGTTGATCAACCCTCTCTTTTCCTTTTCGTGATACCTGCATACCACTATCTGCATTGCTTTGAGAAGATTCTCCTGATCTCAATCTACCTGTCCATGGCAAAGAATGTGAACCACTGCTAGAGGATGCTCCAGGTCCACTAATATTTTGTGACTGCTGCTGTGAATTCTGTGCATCATTACCATTTTGTGCATCTACATCATCAATCACATTTACTGGTTTATACCAGCTACTCATCTCATCAAAAACAACATCTCTGCTCACTGTAAACTTACAAGTAGAAGGGTTATAGCATCTATACCCTTTTTGCTGCAGAGAGTAACCAATAAAGATGCACTTCTCAGCTTTTAAATCCAACTTGGATCTCAACTCATCTGGCACATGTACATAGGCAATGCAACCAAAAATTTTCAAATGAGAAATATCTGGTTTTCTACCAGTATACCTCTCCTCTGGAGTCATCCCATGTATTGCTGCAGTGGGAGTCCTGTTCATTATGTAGACTGTTGTAGCAACTGCTTCAGCCCAATAAAAATTTGGCAAGTCTTTTTCGTTGAGCATGGCACGAGATACCTCTCCAATATGCCCATTTTTCCTTTCTGCAACTCCATTTTGTTGTGGGGTATGACTGCATGAATATTGCTGCTTTATGCCATGCTCCTGCAAGAACCTTGCAAACTCATTTGAGAGGTACTCTCCCCCTCCATCTGACCTTAGGCATTTTATTTGTAGGCCTGTTTCTTTTTCAACCATAGCTTTAAGAGTTTTGAAATGCCCAAAAACTTCACTTTTCTTTTTCATAAAATACACCCAAACTTTTCTACTATAGTCATCAATAAAACTGACAAAATAATGACAGCCTCCAAGAGATGCAGCTTTAGTAGTCCACACATCAGAGTGGATTAATTCCAATGGCTTCTTACTCTCTTCAACATGTCTAGGAAATGATTTCCTTCCCTGTTTTCCAAACTGACAGGCTTCACATACCTTATGCATTTCTGCAACCTTGAATTTGGGCAATCCTGCAACAATATTTTGGGCCTGCATTGATTTAAGTCGCTGTACATTAACATGAACAATGCGTTTATGCAAGATATCAATATCTGCAACTACACTAGTCCCATGTGCAAACATTGATGCACTCAATTCAGGCATGTCTGCATCCAATGTAAACATTCTGCCATTCTTCTTTCCTTTTGCTATCAAGTGACCTTTATTTTTCATATCCTCAACAAAGCATCCATGAGGATTAAATCTGACCTGCAAGCCCTGCTCAACCATTTGACCAACAGAAACCAGATTCTTGGTGATATTGGGAACATGAAATACATCGGACATGTATTTCTTTTTCCCATCCTGCATAGACAAAGGAATTTTTCCAATCTGCACAATAGGATGTGCAATATCATCACCAGTCTCCACAAATCCTGGTTTTTCCATTTTCCTTGCATCCTCCATCCATTCTGCATGACCTGTCATGTGGTTTGATGCACATGAGTCAACATACCATACATCGTTGCTTTCTTCTGCACTTTGTCACAGAATTGTTCATGTGCTGCACCATAAACAGATGCTCATTTCTGTCATCACCCTGTCTACTAGAAGATGCATAATTCCCTTGTTGCAATTTCCCATTCATGATGTCATTCTGCTTTTTATAGCAGTCTTTAGCCATATGACCCATTTTACCACAGTAGTAGCATTCAACATTACTGTTTGCGTTTTGGCCTCTTTGCCATCCACCACAACCTCTTTGGCTCCCCCTGCCTCTAGAGTTACCACGTCCTCCTCCATAGGACTGGTTTTCTTGAGTTTGCTACATATTCTGATTTCTACCACGGCCTCCAAATCGGCCTCCTCTACCTCTTCCAGCATTTGAGTAGAAGACAGCTTCTTTTGAAGTTCCTCCTGAAGAAGATGCACCACCATTTCTTTGCTTCTCAGAAATTAGAAGAGCAATCAGCTCCTCAAAATCAAGAAATCTTTCACGAACTGAAATGGATGTCCGAAACTGTGCATAATCCTTTCCTAGACTATTCAAGGTCACTGAGACTAAATCATCATCTTCCACTGGCGACCCAATGGAAGCAAGTGCATCTGCAATCTTCTTCACCTTCATGTGGTAGTCATTGATGCTCATACTTTCTCTTTGCACATTGTGCAACTCTTGCTTGAGCTGCATTTTCCTGGCTTGCGTATTTGTGCTATACATTTTTGAAAAAGTATCCCATGCCTCCTTTGGCGTACTTGCATCTTGAATATGCACAATCATAGAGTCTAAAATACTAATAGACAGCCAGTACATAACTTTCCTAGCTCTCTCATGCCATGCTTTGAATGCCTACATTTGCTGTTGATTGGGAACATCAGGAAGAACTGGTTCTTCTTCATTTCCTGCAACAAATTCCCAATATCCTTTTCCCATAAGGAAATTCGTCATTCTAAACTTCCATGCTTGGAAGTTGTTCTTGTCAAGCTTTTCAATGACAATCTGTGAGAGGGAATCTGACGCCATTATAGAACACTGCAAATAATTATGTCACTGTAAAGAACACAGCTTCAGCCTCACAAAGGCAAATCTGCAAAATTGACGAAAGTGGTATTTGACCACACAGTCACTTCCTAGTGACGATTTTGCATCAACAGGCAACAAGGATGATTCTGTAACTTCCAACGTCTCTGCACACAAGCATACGATACAATTTCTACAGTAACTTTTCACCGACCTGTAGAACAGTGGTTGCACAACATAAAACTGGGCCTTTTCTTGAGTGCGTGCAGAAAAATTCCGCCTCCAAAACAGGCCCCGAAATAGCCTCAAATCAAAAAAATAGGGTCGCCAGGGGTAAAGCCCTACCCCGCAGCATATATTGCCCTCATGCTTCACCGCGAAGGGCGTCTCAACCTGAGACAATGCACTCTTGCAATTTCCGGCTGTGCTACCTGCAGAGATGTGCTCCCAAAATAGAAAATGAAAGCAACACTGCTCCTCTTACCAGAACACCACGAGCTTGGCTTGCTTTCTTGAGCTCCTTACCACGAACAAGGCTCTGATACCATGTAAAGATTGTGGGAGAGAAGGAAGGAGTTTCACTTGTAGCTTTCTTGCTTGCACAATGGGGGAATACACACAAGGGTGGAGGCTGAAAACAGTTTTCCTCTTCTTAGTTGTGGAAGCCAAAAGAACTCTCTTACAAAGAAATAGAAGAACCCTATATATGGGTCTCAAACCAAACTCAACTAACTAAGGTGGCATACTAACTGAGCCACGAACTAGAGTAGATAAGGATAACTATCATGTAGCTATTATTCATGGGCGGTGTACCAACCGCGTCTGCAACAACTGATAAGTCGGTGACATAAATACACAACGGTCACCCTGGCATATCACGAGTGGAGCTCGATATCTCAACAAAGGATATTGGGAATTTGTTGCAGGAAATGAAGAAGAGACAGTTCCTCCTTATGTTCCCAATCAACAGCAAATGCAGGAATTTAAAGCATGGCATGAGAGAGCCAGGAAAGTTATGTACTAGCTGTCTATCAGTATTTCAGACTCTATGATTGTGCATATTCAGGATGCAAGTACACCAAAGGAGGCATGGGATACTTTGTCAAAAATGTATAGCACAAATACGCAAGCCAGAAAAATGCAGCTCAAGCAAGAGTTGCATAATGTGCAAAGAGAAAGTATGAGCATCAATGACTACCACATGAAGGTGAAGAAGATTGCAGATGCACTTGCTTCCATTGGGTCGCCAATGGAAGATGATGATTTAGTTTCTGTGACCTTGAATGGTCGAGGAAAGGATTATGCACAGTTTCGGACATCCATTTCAGTTCGTGAAAGATTTCCTGAATTTGAGGAGTTGATTGCTCTTCTAATTTTTGAGGAGCAGAGAAATGGTGGTGCATCTTCTTCAGGAGGAACTTCAAAAGAAACAAGTCTTCTACTCAAATGCTGGAAGAGCTAGAGGCAAAGGTAGAGGAGGCCGATCTGGAGGCCATGGTAGAAATCAAAATATGCAGCAGACTCAAGAAAACCAGTCCTATGGAGGAGGACGTGGTAATTCTAGAGGCAGGGGGAGCCAAAGAGGTCGTGGTGGATGGCAAAGAGGCCAAAATGCAAACAGCAATGTTGAATGCTACTACTGTGGTAAAATGGGTCGTATGGCTAAAGACTGCTATAAAAAGTAGAATGACATCATGAATGGGAAATTGCAACAAGGAAATTATGCATCTTCTAGTAGACAGGGTGATGATAGAAATGAGCATTTGTTTATGGTGCAGCACATGAACAATTCTGTGACAAGTGCAGAAGAAAGAAATGAAGTGTGGTATATTGACTCAGGTGCATCAAACCACATGACAGGTCATGCAGAATGGATGCAGGATGCAAGAAAAATGGAAAAACCAGGATTTGTGGAGACAGGTAATGATACTGCACATCCTATTGTGCAAATTGGAAAATTTCCTTTGTCTATGCAGGATGGGAAAAAGAAATACATATCAAATGTATTTCATGTCCCGAATATCACCAAAAATCTGGTTTATGTTGGTCAAATGGTTGAGCAGGGCTTGCAGATCAGATTTAATCCTCATGGATGCTTTGTTGAGGATATGAAAAATAAATGTCGTTTGATAGCAAAAGGAAAGAAGAAGGGCAGAATGTTTACATTGGATGCAGACATGCCTGAATTGAGTGCAGCAATGTTTGCACATGGGACCATGTAGTTGCAAATATTGATATCTGGCATAAACGCATTGGTCATGTTAATGTACAGCGACTTAAATCAATGCAGACCCAAAATATTATTGCATGATTGCCTAAATTCAAGGTTGCAGAAATGCATAAGGTATGTGAAGCCTGTCAGTTTGGAAAACAAGCAAGGAAACCATTTTCTAGACATGTTCAAGAGAGTAAGAAGCCATTGGAATTAATCCACTCTGATGTGTGGACTACTAAAGCTGCATCTCTTGGAGGCTGTCATTATTTTGTCACTTTTATTGATGACTTTAGCAGAAAAGTTTGGGTGTATTTTATGAAAAAGAAAAGTGAAGTTTTTGGGCATTTAAAAACTCTTAAAGCTATGGTTGAAAAAGAAACAGGTCTGCAAATAAAATGCCTAAGGTCAGATGGAGGGGGAGAGTACCTCTCAAATGAGTTTGCAAGGTTCTTGCAGGAGCATGGCATAAAGCAGCAATATTCATGCAGTCATACCCCACAACAAAATGGAATTGCAGAAAGGAAAAATAGGCATATTAGAGAGGTATCTCGTGCCATGCTCAATGAAAAAGACCTGCCAGATTTTTATTGGGCTGAGGCAGTTGCTACAGTAGTCTACATAATGAACAGGACTCCCACTGCAGCAATACATGGGATGACTCCAGAGGAGAGGTATATTGGTAGGAAACCAGATATTTCTCATTTGAAATTTTTTTGTTGCATTGCCTATGTTCATGTGCCAGATGAGTTGAGATCCAAGTTGGATTCAAAAGCTGAGAAGTGCATCTTTATTGGTTACTCTTTGCAGTAGAAAGGGTATAGATGCTATAACCCTTCTACTCATAAGTTTACAGTGAGCAGAGATCTTGTTTTTTATGAGATGAGTAGCTAGTATAAACCAGTAAATGTGATTGATAATGAAGATGCACAAAATGGTAATGCTACACAGAATTCACAGTAGCAGTCACAAGATATTAGTGGACCTGGAGCGTCCTCTAGCAGTGGTTCACATTCTTCGCCATGGACAGGCAGATTGAGATCAGGAGAATCTTCTCAAAGCAATGCAGATAGTGGTATGCAGGTATCATGAAAAGGAAAAGAGAAGGTAGATCAGCCCATATTTGATGTGAATGCAGGTCACTCTTATGTGGATGGTGAATCCAGTGGCTCAGAACAGAGCATTGATGATGAGTTGGGTATTCCTTCTATTGTTACACCTAGAGTAAGGAAGACTAGGGATGTTTTGAGAGCACCTGAAAGTGAGCCTACTTTGCATAGGTCTACCAGAGTAGGTATCCTATGGATAGGCTGAAATATGATGGATTTATAGCCATTCACTATGCATATATAGTCAAAGTGATACAGGGACCAGAACCCACTTCTTTTGAGCAAGTCATGGGAAAAGAAAAATGGGAGAAAGCAATGGATGAAGAAATGGATGCCTTGGAAGCAAATGCTACATGAGAGTTGGTACCTTTGCCTAAAGATAAGAATACAATTGGCTATAAGTGGGTTTATAAGGTTAAGCACAACGTAGATGGTTCTGTGAACAGATACAAGGCAAGATTAGTAGTCAAGGGCTATGCACAAACATATGGCATTGACTATGAAGAAACATTCAGTCCGGTTGCAAGGATGGCAACCGTAAGAGCAGTCATTGTTATGGCTGCATCAAAGGGATGGTCTTTACATCAGATGGATGTAAAGAATGCCTTCTTGCATGGTGATTTGCAAGAAGATGTCTATATGGAGCAGCCACCAAGTTATGTGCATGCTGTTCATCCTGAGTTTGTTTGCAGGTTGAAGAAAGCCTTGTATGGCTTAAAGCAAGCACCTAGAGCATGGTCTGACAAGATAGAACAATATCTTGTCACTATTGGCTTTCAGATTTTCAAGGCAGATTTCTCACTTTATGTGAGAAAAAACAGAGAAAGGTATTATGCTGCTTATCATTTATGTTGATGATTTGATTATCACAGGTGATAGTGATGAAGATATCCTTCATGTGAAAATGCTATTGAAGCAAAAGTTTGAGATGAAGGATTTGGGAGAGCTGCGTTATTTCTTGGGCATTGAGGTGATTAGATCACCAAGTGGGATATGGCTCTTGCAGAGGTAGTATGGATTGGACATGCTGTCCAAATATGGGATGACAGGCTGTAAGCCTATTTCAGTTCCTTTGGAGCAGAATGTGAAGTTGAGCGCAGATATAGGTGAGCTTCTCGAAGACCCTACTATGTACAGACGCACAATAGGAAGTTTGATTTATATGACTATTACCAGGCCAGATTTGAGTTATGTTGTTGGTTTGGTAAGTCAGTTTATGCAGGCTCCAAGGAAACCACATTTGGATGCGGCTAGACGCATACTTAGATATGTGAAGTCCACATTGCAGTATGGACTATTTTATGAGACTGGGGTTTAGATACAGTTGCATGGATACACTGATGCTGATTGGGCTGGTAGTATTTCTGATAGACGATCTACCAGTGGATATGTGTTCTCTTTTGGGAGTGCTACAGTCACTTGGAGCAGCAAGGAACAGCCTACAGTTGCCTTGTCGAGCACAAAGGCTGAGTACAAGGGTGCAGCAATGGCTGCATGTGAGGTAGCTTGGTTGCATAAGCTACTTTATGATATGCATCAGCCTACAGATGGGCTAGTTGTCATTTATTGTGACAACATGAGTAGTATATACTTGGCAAATAACCCAATCTATCATGCTAGAACAAAGCACATTGAGGTGCATTATCACTATGTGCAAGAGAGGGTTTTACTAGGTCTTATTGATCTAGTTTATGTCAGCACAGAGGATCAGGTAGCTGACATATTCACGAAGGCATTGGGCGCAGAGAAGCTGCGCAAGTTCAGAGACCTACTTGGTGTGTAGGAATTGCGATTGAGCTCGAGGGGGAGTGTTGAGATATCGAGCTCCACTCGTGATATGCCAGGGTGACCGTTGTGCATTTATGTCACCGACTTGTCAATTGCAGATGCGGTCGGTACACCGCCCATGAATAATAGCTAGATGACAGCTATCCTTATCTACTCTAGTTTGTGGCTCAGTTAGTATGCCACCTTAGTTAGTTGAGTTTGGTTTGAGACCCATATATAGGGTTCTTCTATTTCTATGTACTAGAGTTCTTTTTGGCTTACATAACTAAGAAGAGGAAAAGTGTTTTCAGCCTCCACCCTTGTGTGTATTCCCCCATTGTGCAAGCAAGAAAGCTACAAGTGAGACTCCTTCCTTCTCTCCCACAATCTTGACAGTAGTCCATCTTTCCCTAGTCGATATAGCTGGCCTGCTATCAACTGGTAGGGTTGGATCTTGAGGATGAGTCGCCTAAGTCTTGCCTTGTCTATCGGTCGCTCAAGCAGTGCATGCTCAAGCACTTGGACTATGTCATCTACCCAATATGGCATTAGATTTGCCTTAAACAAATCTCTCTCGCTAGAAAGGTTAAAGAGATGGGCGTCAATCAGCAATGCCTTCTTCAGCGGACTCTCCCGTGGGGATGCATGACATATGGTCAACCATGTAGTGTCGTTTTCCTTTCTGTACAACCACACGGAAAAGTCAAACTCCAAAAGCAGAAGGAGCCACCGAGCTATGCGTCCTCTTGTAGCACAAGGTTTATTTACTAGATATAGCAAGGCTTGATGGTCCCCAAAGAAGGTAAAGGGTGTAGCCAATAGATAATGCGAGAATTTCTTCATAGCAAACACCATGGCCAAGACCTCTCTCTCTGTCATCGAGTAATTCATTTCTGTTTCCATGAGTTGTATGCTAGCAAAGCTCACTGGGTAGTCTAGGTTTTGTTCGCCAAGTTGGACAACACTGCCCCCATAGCAATTTTCGAGGCATCAATATGTACGTGGAAAGTAATGGTCCAATCTGGGGCTCATAGAATCGGTGCTATGGTTAGAGCCTTCTTCAACTCTTCATATGCTCATTGGCATGCTTCAGTCCATTCAAAGACAATTAACAGCTTGTATAAAGGTCTGGCAATCAACACCTAATTCAACACAAACTGCTGATAGTATGCTCTGTGGCCTAAGAAGCATTGAACTCCCTTATAGTTGATTAGGGGCGAAAGATCAATAATAACGCGGATTTTCAAGAAGTCAGTGGCAATGCCATTCTTTGACATCACATGTCCTAGGATGCATCCATGCTTCACCCAAAACTGGCACTTTAAGGGGTTCAAGGAGAGACGATATAAGTGACACCATTCAAAGATTGCTCGGAGTTTTTCTAAGTGTTCTCTTCAGGTCGAGTGAATGCACATGTCATCCACGAAGACTTCCAACTCTTTGTGAAGCATGTCTTTAAATATGGCGCACATGAGGCATTGGAAGGTGGCAGGGGAATTAGTCAACACAAAGGGTATGAGTATGTAAGCAAAGACGCCCCACTCAATGGCGAAGGCAGTCTTATGCCTATTGGTAGGATGCACTTGCACCTAATTGTATCTCGAGAAGCCATCCAAAAAACTATAGGCTTTCTTGCCAGCCACTCTTTCAAGCATGTGCTCAGTGTACGGAAATGGATAGTTGTCCCTCTTAGTAATAGCGTTCACCTTCTTGTAATTGACGCACACTTTGATTTTTCCATTATTCTTCATGACAATGACTATGGGCAATACCCAATCTGTGTGCTCAATTTCGTAAATAAATCCTACTCTCATCAGCTTGTCAATCTCTTCCTTGACTGTGTGAGCGTGTTTTGGATTCATAGGGTACGATCACTGCGATGTAGCATCTGGCATCATGGGTATGTTATGAGTCACTTCACTCGGATCTACCCCCTTAAGCTCTTCTAAGGACCAAGCGAACACATCTATGTACTCTCGCAAGAGAGCGACAAGACTCGTCTCCTCTTCCTCAGTCAGGTCATCGGCAATGAAGGTTGGTCGAGGTGGCTCCCCTTCCTAGGCTAGGTTCACCTCCTTGACCTTGGCTGGTCCCTCAATTGGTTCACTCGTTTGCCTTTGACGTTTGGCACCCAATAGGATCACTACCCTATCCCCTTTCTTGAATTTCATAAATCTTTTAGGGAGGTCCTGCGGCTTTCTCTGTTCTTCCGTTCGTGTGTCCCTGGGTTGTTTTATCCTTTCCTCTTTCAACCGTTTGCGCCTCAAATGGACGGGTAGGTCCCCCTTGGTGCATTTGGTCTTGGCCGCCCTAGGTATCTCTAGGTCGCTATCTAAACTTACCTCTGACTCAGAGTCGGACTCCCTGCTGCGCTAGAAGAGGTGGTCTCCCCTGGTGGTCACCACTTAGAGGATGACTCTATTCAAAGCACTGGTGTCATACCGGGCTGGGCTAGGCCTACTTGATCAAAATCTATGGCCCTTATGTGTTCCAACCAGGCATGATCACAATCACTATGCATGACCCCTTGCCCGATCTTAAAGGCACTCTTTTTCTGCGGCTTGGAGTCTGCTCATATTTGTTCTATTTCTCATCCCTCAGTGTGGTGTTCTACGGTATCCATCTCACCCTCTCTTTCGTCTTTGAAGGATTGGCAATCTTCGTATTCGTCGTTGGAGTCCTCTTTGTTAGACTACTCATCATCTCCTAGGTCTTGGTATATCCCTTGTCTTTGATCGGGGATTAGGGCCCAGTTGTACATGAGGTTCAAGTCATGCACCCAGTCCACTGCCACTTGGATTCATCTAGGAGATCTTGGAGTGGTTTGAAGTCTGCTGCTGGGTTGCGAACTAGCTTGCCCATTAAATATTCCAGAGTCTCCTAGAGCTCTCTCTTTTTATTGGGCACTTGGAAGGTGACAGGTTTAAGTCTCCCCTAAAGGGTTCATGCCATCATGCAAACTGTTACAGAGGGTGCATCTTTAGACTTACCGATTGTCTTGATGGCTTGCTCATATGCCTTATGATCCGAGAATGGTAGGTCAATTGTAGCAAGAACATGCATCCAATCTCTCTCGTCTTCTGGGCATGGAATATACTTGGTAAAGGGTCCATAGGACTTCTTGAATTGAGTGTTCCCTCTAAGCATCGCGGAGATGGCATCCAAGTTGACTAGTGAGGTTTTCCAGGTGTCCATCTCTACCCTCACGGCGTCCATTCTATTGCCAAGGAAGATTAATCCATTACCCCAATCTTCGATGACTCTGGCATTGCGCATCCAGGGTCGGCCTAATAGGATATTGTAGTCCATACCCTTCATGACTATAAAGTCAACAGAGAAATGGACACCTACGATTTTGTTGAGTGTTGAAATGACTTGTTTTTTGGCTGATTTTTCATTGTTTTTGAGAGCTGAATGGTTGATTTTATGAGATGATTGATTGGTTTGGAAGTGGTTTGAGAGTGTTTTGGATTATATTGATTGTGTTTTGGAAATTCATGATGTTTATTAGTGGAGATGTGAGGTTCTGTGATGTTTTGATAGGTTCTGATTGGTTCTGTATAGCTTCTGTATAGCTTCTATTTTGTTCTGATTGTCTTCTCTAAGGAGGGATGGAGTATTGATTGATGAGGATTGAGATCTTGTGAAAGCTTATTGAATGGTTTGTGAGAGTTTGGAATGGTTTGAGTATGAGTTATGTGGTTTTGATGACCTTCTATAATCTGTAGGTCTTCTATAGAGCTTCTGTCTCTGTTCTGTTCTGTACTGTAGCTGTTCTGGTACTATACTGTGACTGTTCTGTATGCTTCTGTATGTGTTCTGTTGAATGAGAGTGTAGCTTGGGAAAGTTTTCTAGTCTCGGAAAGAGGTGAATACAAGTGCAAAAGAGTTGAAAGAAGTGAAAGAAGTAGCTGCTGAAGACTCAAGTGAAGACTGGAGTAAAGTGACAGTAGTGAGCTATGAAAAGACATTGTAGTGGCTCTGGTGACTCTTCATATCAGACATACCTCTTGGGAGGGGTATCCACGACCTAAGAAGGATTATTGAGAGTGATTTTGAGAGATTTTATTGAGGATATGATGTATTATTGATAGAGAGAGAGAGAAAGTCAGAGATAGCCAATTCTACTGAAACAGAGTGATTGTATGTGAGAGATTGGGAGAGAAGACTATGAAAATATTGAAGATGAATACTATGTGATATTTTTTCATTCAAAGATGGTGTATTCATTTGTTTTCTTTGACATATGGATGGATTTTGAGAAGATGTTGAAGAATATGGTTGATTCTATCAAATCCGTGGGAGATCTACATGATGCTGCATGAAGATTTGTTGTGCCTGGTGTTCTTTTCTTCATTGTGATCATATAAAACCTTATAAACAAGCTTGTTGGTGTTACAAGATAGATTTTCTTGCAAGAGAATTCCCTTTTTCTTGGTGTTCCTCTTGGGGCTCCATGTTTTTGGTGTGCAGCCGGGGAAGCTTGCCATCAACAAGCACCAGAAGAGGCTGAAAATGAAGGAATTGGCATTGCCAACAAGAGAAGAATTCAATGGATGTTTGTAAAGTTCCTTCTTCCACTGAAGAGTTGGAATTTCTCATAATCAAAGCCACTTTCCACAAGAAGTTCATCCCACAATGGCGGAAACACATCACCATCATGATGCATGCTCTATGTAGTGGACAGTTTCCTCTTCCTGTTGAAGCAGCAGAAACTTGCATCTTGGTGGCAAACTGTTTGGGAACAAACTGAAGAGTAGAAATAGAGAGAAAGACCATACATGGAAGATTTGGCATTCATTGAGAAGTTTCCAGACATCATCAAGTGGGAGATTATGAAGAAGCTTGAGGAGTCTTGGTCTGTGGAGGTTCACAAAGACAAGAAGGAAAAGAGTTGGAATTTGTTCGTAGTTGCTCAACAGCAAGATACGTGGGATGCTTGGTGCACTAATAATCTTCTGTTTGTTCAATTAGCAACCCACTAGAAGTTGGTAGACAGAGTATTCTTTACAACATACACTGTTGAAACCATCAGAAGCTGGCATTACTATGATGATGGCACCACCACAATGCTCTGACGTATGCATTTTGACACCTTCAGAACCGAATACCTTCCTCTGTGTAGTGGCATGAAAGCAGAATTCAGAGACGTTGAAAAGAAAGAAGTAGAAGAAATGTTGGCAAGACAGTCCTCCAGAGACTGAAGCCTTCTGTTAACCCTCTATGGAGCACTAACAACATAGTGGATCGAACCCCCTGATGAATGACGCAATAAAGAGGCAAGCGTTAGAACAAGTCCAGAGGTACGTGAGAAGAGAGAAAGCAAAAATCAGAGCCGAGAATGAGCTCGCAGCAGAAGCCGCCTTTGACGCCCTTGCGGAACTCTTTACAGAAGTCCCAATGGCACATCAAGCCCTTCCTCCTCCTACTGGAGGTCCACTTCCAAGTCAGATCTGTCTTGGAAATATTGATGATAGGCGAGTGAATGTAGTTCCATTGCCAGTTTTTAAGGGAGAGTACAATGAAGACCCCGATCTTCATGTAGCAGAGTTTATGGTAGCATGTGTGGCTAACAATACCAGAACCCCTGAGCATTGGCTAGCAATATTCCCCGCCACTTTCAAGGGCACGGCGTTTCAGTGGTATGAGAGACAAGCAGCAGGAACTTTTGGCACATGGGACGACCTGAAGTTGGCCTTCCTCACTAAATTCAAGCGTGAAGGTTTTGAAGAGCGGATGCGAGAGGAATTTATGAACCTAAGTCAGTCCTCTGGAGAAAGAGTAGAAGCTTATGTCTCACGAATGGAATCCATCCTGAAGAGATGGACTAACCATAATCTAGATGATGGCATTCAGAAGGGGGTGTTTCTCAGAGGATTACAACCAGAAGTCCGTAAGTTTGTGGAGCTGCAAAGACCAGCTACATTGCAAGCTGCAACAGAAGGTGAAGACTGTACGATGAAGTGGAAGCTAGATTGGCGATGAATCCAGGAAGAGGAGTCCTACCTCCTCTGATGCCAGGAATGATGTACCCACCAAATGCAGTTCCAGGGACAGTCCCCTACCCTTACCCATAGATGTCCTCAGTATCACAGTACAGTGCACCAAATCCACAGTGGCCACAATCAATGCCTCAAATGATGGTACAACGACAACAACAATGGTCCCAACCAATTTCCCCAATGCCAAATCAGCAGCAACAGTGAAACCCTACCAACTGGAGCCAACAGCCAACAGTTCAAACAGGAGCTCTGAATCAGAATCAGAGCAGAGACCCCTCTGCACCAGCCCAATCTGTTTATGCAGTGATTACAGAGACTCCTCAAAACCCTACTGTCAGTACCTTAGGAGGAGAAAGCTTGAAGGATTACTTATCCAACCCAGTTGCAAATATCAAAAAGGAGTTGATGGATGTGATTACAGAGCAGCTACATACGCTGAAAGTAAATACCGCTAGCATATCCAACGTTGCAGGAGCAGGAAGAGATGTGATGCCGTCAAATACTTGGTGTGGTAAGTGTCATCAAGCAGGTCATTTAGCCACTGAATGTACACGAAAACGAACCATCCCTGGAGCTTTCTGTTCCTACTGTTTGCGGAAGAACCATACAGAGGATATTTGCTCTCTGAAGGAGATGCATGATAGGAGAAGAAAGGAAGAAGATGCAAGATTCAACTTGCTGGAATCCAAAATGACAACATAGGATATTGGACCCAAGCCTAGAGAGTTTGGTCCTAATTTCGGACCCAGAAGATTTCCATCCCAAAATTATAGAGGAAGACAGTCTGGCGATGGTCAGAGATCAGAAGTGGAGTGTTACAAATGTGGGAAAAAAGGACACATTTCACCAAATTGTCCAAATCCTAGAAGGTCAGTGGATTACAAGCCCTTATGCAGTCGTTGCAAAGGAGAAGGCCACACTGCAAAAGACTGTTCAAGCCCAGCCCCAGTGAAAAACAGTGCTACTGATAATTCGACCAAGGCCCAAGAGCCAACCTCCAATTTAGTGGAATTGAAAGTTTCTTCCATCACACGTGCAAAGAAGAAGGAACCACCTATCCAGAAAGAAAACAATCCTTCTACCAGAATAGTGAAGTTCAATCTTCCACCAGAAGAACAGAACAGAACAGAGCCTGACAGTGTCATACAGAGCACTACAGTGCCACAAAGAGTTACAGAGACAGTTCCAGAGACAGGACCAGAGGTCCAGGAGATAGAAGAGGAGGAAGTGCCACAAGTGGCAGAAGAAGTTCCCATGATGCCTCTGTTGGAAGAAAGAGGGAAAATGAAAATGGGTGTTGCCCCATTCCCTAACCGATTAGAGAAGCCAGTGGATCCTATTAAGGAATATGATCTGGTCAGAGATCTAGATACCTTTGATCCAAACCTCACATTTCGACAATTATTGATCTTGTCTCCCAGTTGCTGAAAAAGGTTCAAAAGTATACTGACAAGAAGACGTGGCTTAAGGATTGCTCCCTCAATAGCAACAAAGTCCAACAAAGCTCCAGAACCTGTAAAAGAAGTGGACGTAGCTAACGCCTTCCTAGATCCGGGTACCCCAGAGACGGGCGTGTGGATAGAAAGTTGCTTCATTGCAAATGCACTGATTGATGGAGGTTCATCAATGAACATTATGACGGATGTAACAATGAAGGATCTAGGCCTGCAAGGTGTGCAACCCACCCAATGGCTCATCAGACTGGCGGATCAGAGCAGAATCAAGCCTTTGGGCATTCTCCCATATGTGAAGAATACAGTGGCTGGAAAAGATTATTGGCTAACCTATCTGGTGGTGAAGCCAAACTCTTATGGTACATCCTACCCTCTGTTACTAGGCAGACCATGGCTTTTTGAAGCCAGAGCAAGGATAGATTGGTTCAAAAAAACCTTGACCTTGGGTAGAGGACCCAATAAAGTGGTGTTGAAGCTATATGGTTCTCAAAAAGGACATGGATCCACCTCCTTGAAATTATCTTCTGACTCCCCTAATGAGGCTTCAGATGGAACATCAACAGACGAAGATGCTGTCAAATAGATCTTTCCCAAGAAAACAGTGGCACGTTCCTTAACAGTGGATACTGTAAGCCAACTCCCAAATATGCAAAGCCATTATCAATGGGAGAATACTTCCTGCCTGAACCAGGAACGATTTCCGAAATCACTTCTGATAGTGAGATAGAAGCATGGATGTACTACTCTCCCTGTTACATGGCCATAGCAGAGCCAGAGACAGAGACAGAAGATGAAACAGATAACATGTTCTTCTCTTATAGAGCTCTTATAGAGCCAGAGGCAGAGACAGAAGAGGATGGAGATGAGATTGAAGAAGAAGTTTATGAAAACAAGATAGACGAATCTCTCCCACCCGAAGAGGATACATATGAAGAAGAAGTTCCAGAAGCATCCCGAAATGGGTCACTGATTGTGAAACCAAACTCGAAATGGCCCTAATCCCATTTCAACATCTCCAGAGGCAACCTAAGTCTCCACCAAAAGAAGAAGTTGGTTCTAGTGGGACATCAAAAGAGGACATCACTCCCTTGAAGGAGTCGGATCTGTATCCAGAAGCAGTCCGTGGGACCTTCATCCGTGAAGTAGAAGGTGAAAGGCAGTTAACCTTTGTGGATGCAGAAGGCATTGAACGCCACTTGAAGGTGGGTAGCAGCCTCCTAGAAGAGGAGTTGTCAACCTTGTACAACTTGTTGAAAGAAAATTTGGATGTGTTTGCTTGGTCCTACAAGGACCTAAAGGGAATTGATCCCACAATATGTCAGCATCATATTGACTTGGAGCCTGATGCCAAACCAGTACGGCAACGACAGAGGCGAATGAACCCAAATTATTCCACATTGGTAAAAGCAAAGCTACTGAAGCTTCTGGAAGCCGAGTTCATCTATCCAGTGGCAAATAGTGAATGGGTTTCACCCATCGTGGTGGTACCCAAGAAGAATGGCAAGCTTTGAATATGTGTGGATTTTCGTAAGTTGAATTCCAAGACGAAGAAGGATCACTTCCCTATCCCTTTCACAGACGAACTGTTGGACACAGTGGCAGGACATGAGCTTTATTCCCTTCTGGATGGATTGAGTGGATACAACCAAGTCCAAATCGCAGAAGAAGACCAATCCAAAACAACCTTTACCACAGAATGGGGGACCTACGCTTACCGAGTGATGCCATTTGGGCTCTACAATGCCCCTGCTACTTTCCAGCGAGTCATGATGGCCGCATTCCAAAATCATCTACACGACTTTATTGAGGTATATTTGGATGACTTCTGTGTCTATAGTTTGATCCGTGAACACTGGGGACACTTGGAACAATGCTTTGACTGATGCCAGGAGTATGGGATTTTCCTTAACCCCGACAAATGCATCTTTGGGGTCTCTTCTGGAGTTCTATTGGGCCACATTGTCTTTGCACAAGGGATATCAACAGACCCTGCAAAGATCGAAAAGATTGCAGCTCTGACAGCACCCACCAACCTCAAACAGTTGAGGGGATTCCTAGGCCATGTGGGTTACTACAGGAGGTTCATAGCTCATTTTGCAACAAAGGCAACCTCCTTGCACAAGCTTCTGAGGAAAGATGCAAAGTTTACTTGGACAGAAGAATGTGACAAAGCCTTCAACACTCTGAAGCAGTGTCTGATTGAGGCACCCATTCTTCAACCTCCTGATTGGACGAAAGAGTTTCATGTGCATACTGATGCATCCATTGAAGGCTTAGGCGCAGTTCTCTGCCAGAAGGGTTCCTCGAAGTTGGATCAACCGATCTATTATGCAAGCCGAAAAGTCACTGATAGAGAACGGAACTACACAGTGACCGAGCTTGAGTGCTTGGCAATGGTGTTTGCCCTAGAGAAGTTCCGCCACTACCTCCTATCTACCCACTTTAAATTTTATGTGGATCATGAGGCCCTGCCCTTCCTAATTAATAAAGCAGATGTGAAAGGACGAATGATGAGATGGCTCCTTCTATTCTAGGAGTTCGACTTTGAGGTGATTACTAAGCCGGGTCGTTCCCATGTTCTAGCTGATCATCTGTCGCGTATCCCACAAACTGCAGACGAGGAGCAGGATGATCTAGACCTCCCTGATGCTTCCCTATTCCTGGTAGAAACTGTAACCCCTTGGTATGCAGACATTGCCAATCTGCTGGCAATCCAACAATATCCTCCTGGCATTTCTAGTCGAGAGAGGAAGAAGCTTATGTTAGAATCAGCCCCCCTACACCCTGCTAGGCGGCGCACTGTACAAGAAAGGCAAAGATGAAGTGCTCAGAAGATGTGTTGCAGGAGATGAGATTGGGATTATTTTGAAGGTTTGCCATGACGAGCCATGTGGAGGCCACTTTGCAGAAGAAGCTACAGCCACGAAAGCTCTGCTAGCAGGATACTGGTGGCCTACCATTCATAAGGATTCCTATGATTACTGTAAAAGATGTGATGCTTGTCAGAGAATGGGAAAACCCACCAAGACAAATGCCATGCCACTACAGCCTATTCTTCCTTTGAAGCCATTTGAGAAGTGGGGCATTGGCTTCGTAGGTCCAATCAATCCTCCTACCAGAAGGAAACAGAACCAATACATCCTCGTATGTACGGATTATGTTACAAAGTGGTGTGAAGCTAAATCCCTAAAACGGGACGATGGTAACAGCGTGGCCATGTTCATGTACAAGAATATCATCACCCGTTTTGGCAGTCCCTTAGAGCTGGTAAGTGACAGAGGCACTCATTTCATTAATAAAGTCATGGAAGAGTTGACAGAGTTGTATAAGATCCGCCATCGCAATTCCACTCCTTATTACCCAAAGCTAACAGCCAAGTCGAAGTCACCAATCGCATCCTCTACTCGATTCTGACAAGGACGATTGCCGCACATCGTCGTGATTGAGACGATCGACTTACACAGGCCCTCTGGGTGTACAGAACCTCCCATAAAGCAGCAACAGGACAGACCCCTTTCCAGCTGGTGTATGGTACAGAAGATGTTTTCCCTGTTGAACTGGAATTACCCTCTTTGAGAGTGGCTATGAAAGAGTGTTTGGGGGACGATGATTCACTACAACGCCATCTCCTGCACCTGGAATGTTTGGACGAAACTCGCAGGATGGCTCTACAGTGCATGGAAGCCACGCAAAAGGAGTTCAACGAAGGTAATTTGGTCCTAGCCTATGATTCCCGATTTGGCAAGTTTCTTGGCAAGCTCCAACAATGGTGGATGGGCCCATATAAGGTACTTGCTGTCAACCCTAATGGCTCTGTCCAAGTGCAGACCGTTGATGCCTCTGATGATCCCTTCCTGATCAATGGATATCGCCTGAAGAAGTACTTCCCTCCTTGGGGATCTTGACAATCACGGTCATCTGATCCTTTACCTCGTTGGCGTGGCACTGTACTTCTTATGATGATACTTCTGATAGCCGTTCTTCAACTACTCCTGATGAGGTGGACACAACCCTCTGTCCCCTCAACCCTACCTTCCAGCCTTGATCTCTAATCCTCTATTTTCCACCAGCAACAGCGGCGAGGTTGGTTCTGATACATGGTCTTTCTACCATTCCCTTGCTTAATTCGAAGAAAAAAAAATAGAAAAAAATATACATATCGGTCATGGGAGAAAAGGACTTAGGTCCCTGTCATGCCGACCTATTCTTCGAGAAAAGGTGGAAACACCCTCGGGAATAGGGGAAAACAAAGGAAAAGAAAAAGGAAAAAATAAAAATTGTTATGGGAGAAAAGTAAGCAATTCCATGTCATAGCAGGCCTCGTTCCAAGAAAAGGTGGCACACACCCTTGGGCGAGAAGCTGGCTGTGGAAAAGGTGGCAACACCTAGCAATCCAGAAAGTGGATTCATTAATTGATATTTCCAAGATCCAATTCCGAAGCTACCTCCCTTGGTATGCTGTGTCCTGGGTCTCTTTGCACAGCGTCTAACTGTCCTCTAGCACACGACATGTTCTATCCAACACAATGTTCGATTTGATGGCTACCTCCCTGGGTATGCCTCTTCAACAACTGATGACGCGATCTTCATCGACAAACAATCGAGTGATGTGACCTTTCATCCTAACTGAATGGGAAAGTGAGTATGGTTGCCCTCTGTAATTATCAAGAAGTGTGAGACAGAGGGTGGGGTGAGTGACCAGTCTTTTTCCCTTCAAATCAAATGAGAGGTGAGTAGTGTGAATGAAGTGTTGCACGCAGGGGATGGGCCTCTCAATGCACAAAGCACAATTTGTTTCTGTGCACTGCACTATAAGGCTCCCTGGCCTTCCTTCTCGCATTGTATGCCGGCACAGGGCGGGATGCACAGTTGCACCATCAAATGCACACACGGCATACAACCTTTGCACAAGTGACCGTGAGGATTACATCAATGGGTTTCAGGAAAAGGTTGCCCTCCTGTATCTATTAATAGAGCATGAGACAGAGGGTGGGCTAAGTGTGACTGGAGTTTCTTCAATCACTTACCGAGAGGTGAGATTGAGGGACGTTACGACACTTGGAGTCAGGTATGTTCCCGTTTCCCTATGCACCCACGAGATGGGTCTCTGCCGTCATCACAGGACACGTCACCCTATTCTGTACACTGCACTGTAAGGCTCCCTTGCCTTCCTCTTTGCACTTATGCCAGATGGGTTCGACGCACTAATGCACCATCAACTGTACACCCTGGCATACTCCTTCTACACCATTCCCCCTTGTCGATTTCTAAACGGGGTATGCGATATGGGTTTCAATCCTTATTCCTCGAGTGATATTAGGCATGGGGCGAGTGACAGTTCTTTCATTCCATTTGAGTGATTGTGAGTTGATTGCAATATCCCTCGATATTGAATTTTCTACGATCCCTTCAATCAACTACCTCCCTAGGAACTGCTGCGTGGTCCCTGCCATGACGGATGTGTGCTGTGAAGATGCCTTGGTACCTCCTCCTGCAACAGCCAACAATAACACAGGAAGTGCCATTGACAATCAACCGTAATCCTCAACAAAATGGGCCAAGTTCTTCTAACCCTACATCCTGTTTCTCAGTGACGTTCATGTTTTAAGTGTGGGGACGTTAGTGGATGGTCTGTGGCGTGATCCTAGGTCCATGTTGCTCGGTTAACCCTATCCGTTAAGGTCTTAAGTGTGGGGACGCGTCCATGCGCGTCTACATTGCCTACCCTTTTGCATATGCCTCAACCTGCTAATGCATCTATGCCATGACTTGCTGTTACCCTAATGGGGTCCCTTCCCACCTACTCGTTCATATTCCACCCACCCTTGGGGCTGTTCCCTTGCAGTTTTCCTTCATTTCCTGATTTTGCGGTCCTGCCATGTAAACGCACCCTACGTTCACCAAAGTCCAAATCCAACCTTATAGCCATGTTCCTCCTTTTGAACTGACCATTTTTTCTTTTTATCTACCCCTATTTCGGTGCACGGTTTTCGAGTTATTAATTTTTGAAGCATTTTACGTAAATTAGCCGGTTTTCTATGTGAACGCGCCTTTCTTGCTGCGGAACCGTGATCTGACATCATAGCCCTGACAAACACTTTTCCCCTGACATTTTTCCTTTTTACTCCGAGTCATTCCGATGCACGGTTTGTCCAATATTAATTTTTCAGATTTTTAAGACTTTTTCGTGCGTCTTTTTGATATTTTTCCATGTGAACATGCCCTGTTTGCATCGGAATCCCAATTTGATTTGATAGCCGTGTCCCCTGTGCCCTCCCCCACCTTTTTCCTTTTTTCTCCACCCTCTTTCGCCTTCTGGATTTTTACTTATTAATTTTTAAATGTGTTTTCGGGTGTATTTTTTGTGTTTTTTGCATGTGAACCCCTCCTACTTCCACCAGAACTGTGTTTTAACATGACAACCCTGTGCCATCCCTTCCTGCGGACATTTTTCCTTCTTATTGCATGTCATTCCGATGAACGGTTCGTCCAATATTAATTTCTAATCCCATTTTTGGGTTTATTTTTTGGGTTTTTCCCACGTGAACGCTTCTTATCTTAGTCAGAACTATGTTTTGATGTGATAGGATTGTCGGGCACGTCTTTTTGCACATTTTTTCTTTTTCATGCACCTCGTTCTGATGCAAGGATCTTCTGATATTAATTTTTAATTGTGTTTTTTAATCTGTTTTTGTGTTTTTTGCGCGTGACCGTCCTTTACCCCCCCAGAACCTCCGTTGCGTATCTTCCCTGTCTTCCCCCTGCCATCCTGTCCACTTTTTGTTTTTACGCCATTTCGTTTTGAAGATCGGATTGGGAGTTATTGATTTTTCTTTATTTTTATGTGTTTTCACGCGACTCATCCCGCACGTGAACGAGCCCGTTTTCGATTTTCCGCGTCTTAACGCGCCGCCGTCGCATCCGCGTGCCTCGTCCCAGCATCCGGGCGTCCTTTCAATCTCATCACGGCAAAACTTATTTTACCCCGCCCCGCGCACGCACGTGGGACAGGGGTACGCCTCCTTTTTGGGTCCTAACACTACCCCACCCTACCCTTACCCCTACCCCCCCTGGGCCCCTACCCTAGCCTCCCTAACCTCACCTTCCCACCCCCCCCCCCCCCCCCACTACCCCACCCCTTGGGCACCCCCCCTATGGCCTACCCTATCCCACCCCCACCTTTCCCTATCCCCCCTCCCCTCTCACGACCCCTTCCCCTCCAACCGCCTCCCTGCCTTCTCTCCCTCTCCCTTCTCCCTGTCGTGCCCCTCCCTTTCCACCTCCATCTTCTTTTTCTCCCCTTCTCTTCTTCTTCATCCCTGCTCCTCTCCTCCCTTCCTCCTCTCCCGCCTACCCTCCTTCTCTTCTTTCCTCTCCTCTCCTCCTTCTTCTCCCTCTCCTCCTCTTATCCTCCTTCTCTCCTCCCTCCCTGCTCCCCCCTCCCTGCTCCTGCTGCCCGCCGCGTGCCCTGGACGCCCCCTGCCGGACGACTACCCTATGGCCTGGCGCCCCCTGCCGGACGACTGCCCTATGGCTTGGCGCCCCCTCCATGCAACTCGCCATGCCCACCCCCACGTGGCCTCCTCTCCGTCGCCTCGTGGTCCACCTGGCCGTCGCCCCGTTTGCGCCAGTCCGCCGACTGCGACATCTGCCCGCCCCTGCCCTGGCTGCCGTGACGACCACCCTCGACAGCGCCGCCTGCGCCCGCTCCTCGACGCCCTCTGCTCGACGCTCTCTGCCCGCCAGGTCGCCGTGCAATGCCTCCCGGCAGGTCGCTCGTGCCTGTGCCGCCGCGCCTTCGCCACGTGGACGGCCGCCTCCTCGACAACGCCATTGCCCGTGCCACCCGCGCTCTGCCCGTGCCACGATCGTCGCGTCTCCTGCGCCTGCCACGGTTGCCTGCTCCCCCCCCCCCCCCCCCCCCGTCATTACCCTCCACTAACTCCCCTTTCCCACCATCCAACCACCCACTAACACCCACCCCCTTTCTAAACCCCCATTCCCCCCCCATTACACACATTCCCCCCACTAACACCCACCCCCCCTTCTAAACCCCCATCCCCCCCCCCCCCCCCATTACACACATTCCCCCCACTAACACACCCCCCTTCTAAACCCCCATTCCCCCCACATTACACACATTCCCCCCACTAACACCCACCCCCTTTCTAAACCCCCATTCCCCCCCCCCATTACACACATTCCCCCCACTAACACACCCCCCTTCTAAACCCCCATTCCCCCCCCATCACACACATTCCCCCCCACTAACACACCCTCCCACACAAGCCCCCAGTCCCACCACTCAGACACACACAACCCTACCCTCCCGAAGCACCCCCTTCACACTAAACCCCACCCTACCCCGCTGTAAGCCCCTGTTCCCCCACAGCAGCTTACCCCACCCCTTCCATAAACCCCCGTCCCACCCGCCGACACCCTCGCGGCATCGACACACGCGTCAGTGTGTACGCACTCGTGGGAGCTGGCGATTGTTCACAATTGATCGTGTGCGAGTGCGGGAGTTTGTTTGTTGGTTGCGGACACGCAGCTGCCACGCAGCCTATTTCTTAGTATTTTCCCAGATTTTTAATTCAAACACCCGAAACCTTTAAAACACAAAAAAAAACCATTGAAATTTTTTAAAAAAACAACATTAAACAACCTTTAAAATTCTAAAAAAATTCCATAAAAATCTAGAAAACTTCCTACTATTTCTGCAACCAATTGCCTATTTTTTTAACCTGTAAATTTCAAGAAAAAAATTCCAAACATTTTAAAATTACATACTCTTTTAAAAATACCCAAACAAATGAAAAAAAATCATTAAAAATGCTAAAAATTTCCCAATTAATTTTCAAAAAATTCCTAACACTTCCATTAACATTTTTACTTATTTTTTGGCATATTTTTCTAAGCTGTCACAATATTTTATTTCACACCTAAATTCCATAAAAATACACCACAAAAAAAAAACCTTTTTCATCCCAACACCAACTAAACATCTAGAAAAAAACTCCATATATTTTTGGATTGAGGAGAGCGCATTCTTTACATTTGCATACACCTACTACCAGGTATTTTCCCTTTTATTTGTTATTTTTTCAGTTATCCCAAAACCCACGGTTAATTCAAAAATAAAAAACAAACAACACAAAAAAAAACAAAAACAAAAAAAACCAACAAACCAACAAATAATAAACAAAACATGAACCCTAAACACCACCATGGCACGCGCATTCGCGCTAAACACACCATTTTTTTAAATAAAATGAACCAGCCGTCACAAGAGCACGCGCTGGCAAAAAAGCGCTCCACATCACCTTAATTTGTAATCAATGAACTTGCATTTAGAGACCCAGTCTGGGTATCGAAGTCTGGGATTCGAATTAAAGCACCACTTTAACCTAATAATTGGTAATTAAATTTTTAAGAAGTAACCGCCGTTTTCTTGCTAAGGTTTATCACTTAATAAAAATTCACCCATTTCTTAATAATTTATTAAAATAAACCTTTCATTAAATTAATTCCCCCTCACTGCACTTAATTTCCCTTTTTAATAAACCCGGTTTCGTAGGATGGGTATGCGCAGTCTTTTGGAGTTATTTCCATGGTTAAACACCCGTTTCTCAAAGTTGTGGTCTTGATATGTGTAGGCTGTGGTGATGTTTTGGTTTAGTGTCTTTGTTACGGTTAAGGGTACGGTGTGTAGTTTTTTTTTATTGCCTGATACGGGGATTTGGGTGTTTGTATGATGCATTGCATGAAGCTTTCGGTCGCATATGTCTAGAGGTCATGTCGAATTTTTTCTAGGCTGTGGTTTGCTTGGGGATAGTTGGTCGAGTCACGTTTTATCGTTTTGGTTGTTCTCTTATCCTTGGTTTTTTGTCTATTGCTTTGCAGCAGGCATTCTCCTTATTTGTCTGTGTTTGTGGTGTATGTGTAACCATCTGAATGGCGCCTTCTCACGCTCCTCCCCCTATCCAGTATGTCTCACTAGTCAGTAGGGATTAATCTTCCCTACTCACTTTTGAGCCTCTCACGAAGGCGGGACTCGCTGCTTTTGTGGCTACCTCCTTTCCATTGCTTCCAGAGCATCCATCGATGTGTGACGAGTTTCTGGCCTCCTACAGCAAGAAGTCGGGACTGGTCCAGGGTATTTCTATGACTTTGACACCTCGAGGCCTAGAGAAGGCTCTGTCTCTTCCCTCCATAGGTGAACCCTTTGTTACCACTCGCCAGCTTTTCTCTAATAAAGAGATTTTGAAGCTGTTACAAAAGCAGACAAGGGAAATGTTGGATGTTAAGAAGGTGATAAACTCTTCAGGAGTTTCCTTTTCCATGATCACTGATCCTGTGTGGAAGATGGTCTATCAGTTTCTCCAGGACAGGTTTATGCCTGCCAAAACACCATCCCAGTACTTGTCCAAAGAGCTTTTCACAGCTTCAAGGATGGTGTTGAAAGGAGTCGTTATTGATTGGAGCACTTACCTCCTCACTAAAATGGATCAACATTTCGCCAAAGTCACTAGGGGTAATGTTACCAATGTTACCTATGGATCGTATTTGTCTGCCTTCTTGACCTACTCAAGTTTACAGAAGAGTGTGCCTCCACCTCCTCCATCAGATCCAGTACCTCCTCCTCCACCTTCAGATGAGTCAGAACCCATTGATATAGAGGATGATGATTCTCCGCCTCCCCTAGTCATACAGCGCAAACGCTTGAAGCGGGTAGCGGATAAAGCTCCTTCAGTTCTTCCTTCAGTGTTCATTCCTGCTACCTCTGGCAGTGATCTCCCTGTTTATCTCACTTGTAATAACATGTTCCGAGCACATCGAGAAGGTTCGTTGGACATATCAGTTCCCTCACTGAACAGTCTAGTCTCGGGAGATGCAATTCCTTTCCTCTGTAAAGACATTCAAAGTTCCATTGAATTGTCAATGACAGCATGTGTTCAACAGCTGTACGCATCCTTTTATGAAGAACTGATGCAGTCTAAGAACCAGTTGCATAAGGCAACATCTGAGTTAGTCTCTGCTAAGGATACCCTAGCAGATTTGTTTAAGCAAATGGAACAACAAACCCAACTAGTTGCAACCCAAAGAGATGAGATATCTTCTTTGAAGATTCAATTAACAAAGGCTCAATCAGAGGTTACTAGCCTTTCAGAGGAGAAGGAGAGGATGTCCAGAGAAGCGCAGGAGTTCCAAACTCTTTTAGATGACAAACTTTCAGCCTTACAAACTGCTAATGACATAGTGGAATCACAAGCTTCCCAAATCAAGCAGTTGCAAGACCAACTGGCCAAGTCACGGTCTGTTCCTCCAAGCCCTAATGTTCCCTTGATTCCTTCTCTCTCACAGCAGGACTTGGCTGCTCTTCAGAGACAGGCTATCTTGTGTCCTCTCTTCCAAGATAAAGTGGAAAGATTGCAGTCCAAAATGGATTTGTTATGGTCTACATTTGAGCAGTTTCAGGAATATGTTCCACCAGACTATTCTTTCTTTATCCACTACCACTTACAAAAGTTGGCCTTCTACATGAAGCTTTCCATGATGGATTTACCTCTTCTAGAGGATGGATGGAGTGGGGCTTGGTCTACTGAGTTGCTGACAGAGGTGGTCAAGATGGTGTTTGAAGATTCTGTCACAACAGATACCATGTTGATGTCATACATGTATCTACGAGGAGACTTGTTGATTCCAGATGAGGTGGATATGGCTTGGTATGTGGGAGATGTGGTTCTATAAGCTGTTTTGTATGTCAACCATTTGGAGTTGCATATCGATGACATGTTCTAGAGTTACTCCTCCAAAGTGGTTAATTGTCCTGATAATTCGTGGCATACCATGATTGATTTTGTGGTCCTGAATCAAAGACAGAACACAGCCCCTACCTATGCCCAAAGCACTAATCAATTGAGGGTGGATCTTTTAGCTTATCTTTCAAAACATAATCTGTTTGATTCTACCTTTTTTTATGCCTATCATAGAAGATCTCTCTTAGGACCTTTTGTTCCTACCCTCTTATATTACCAACAAATGGCTCACCGATATCATATATATATTTCCCTTTGTCAATCTAATTTCACAACTATTTTACCCCTTCTTTTCCAACCTTCCTCTTTTCCTCAAATTTCCATTTTTACATACTGCTCCTTTATTGAGGATAGAGTATTTTCCCCTTCTCCACCATGTCCTTCTCCATCCATTCATGTACCTTCCACCTTTCCTATTTATCAGTTAACACCCTTCTTAAGTGATTCCATACAAATTTTTGCCACTCCTTCTTTAAATCATTCTTCCTTTTATGATTTTGCCTACCCCTCACTTCATCCACTTTTCCTTATTCCAATTCCCTCTCCTAACACTTCTATATCTCAACCACCTCAGTTGGTTAGTGACTATGACGGGTTTGATCATCAGATTTTCCAAAGATGGGGATGGAGCTCGAATGATTCCCTTACAGGACCTCAGATCAATTGGCCAATAATTCTAGGAGAATGGACAGCTGCCAGTCAAGCTTATCAGAACTATATTCATTTTGCTCAGCAGTATTCACAGTCTGCAGATCCTTCAGTGAGATTAACTGCTCACTTTGCTTGGTACTTGGCGTATATGCATAGGCATTCTCATAATGATTCAAAGCCTATTCCAAAGTTGTGCATGAATGTTAATGTGAGCATTGATTCCCAACAGTTGGATATATTGTATTTTCATGCCCTTTGTTTGCCTAGTAGATACATTGTCCTGTTGGAAAGGATGTGTTGTCTTCAGTTTTTTCAGAATCCTCCCAAAACATTTGTCGATGAATCCTTGTCTATGGATTGTTTCCGCAATCATCAATCTTTCAAGAGGGATCATCTTCATTGATACCCTTTTCGATGTATGGTGGATGCTTTTTAATGAAAATCTCTTTATGAAGGAGTCATTCAGATGGTTGTGTTGTGTGTAGTGTTTGTGTTTTGGGTTAATTTATGTAAAAAGAACGTGGTGGTTTCCTATTGGATTGGCTTTCGCGCGAGCTACATTTTGGAAAATTGTGGTGATGGGGTCATGGTTGGAGAGTTGAAGATGAAGAAGAAGAAGAAGAAGAAACCTCTTATATCCTTTACAAGTTTGTTGTGCTTTTCAGTTTGATAAGAAGTGCTAATGTATAAAGGGTTTTCCTTTCGTTGTATTTTTATATCAGATACAGGTTATAAGTTGGGGTCGTGGTTGGATGGATTGTTTTTTAGGAGATCTTGAAGATCAAAGTTGAGCTTTTAAATGAACTTGTATTCCCTTTTTCCTGGGTCGCGAGGACGCTTCCTTATTAAGTGTAGGGATATGTTGAGTGTTGAAATGACTTGTTTTTTGGCTGATTTTTTATTGTTTTTGAGAGCCGAATGGTTGATTTTATGAGATGATTGATTAGTTTGGAAGTGGTTTGAGAGTGTTTTGGATGATATTGATTGTGTTTTGGAAGTTCATGATGTTTATTAGTGGAGATGTGAGGTTCTGTGATGTTCTGATAGGTTCTAATTGGTTCTGTATACCTTCTGTATAGCTTCTATTTTGTTCTATTTTGTTCTGATTGTCTTCTGTAAGGAGGGATGGAGTATTGATTGATGAAGATTGAGATCTTGTGAAAGCTTATTGAATGGTTTGTGAGAGTTTAGAATGGTTTGAGTATGAGTTATGTGGTTTTGATGATCTTCTGTAACCTTCTGTAGGTCTTCTGTAGAGCTTATGTCTCTGTTCTGTTCTGTACTGTAGCTGTTCTGGTACTGTACTGTGATTGTTATGTATACTTCTGTATGTGTTCTGTTGGATGAGAGTGTAGTTTGGGAAAGTTTTCTAGCCTTGGAAAGAGGTGAATACAAGTGCAAAAGAGCTGAAAGAAGTGAAAGAAGTAGCTGCTAAAGACTCAAGTGAAGACTGGAGTAAAGTGACAATAGTGAGCTGTGAAAAGACACTGTAGTGGCTCTGGTGACTCTTCATATCAGACATACCTCTTGGGAGGGGTATCCACGACCTAAGAAGGATTATTGAGAGTGATTTTGAGAGATTGTAGTGAGGATATGATGTATTATTGATAGAGAGAGAGAGAGAGAGTCAGAGATAGCCAATTCTACTGAAATAGAGTGATTGTATGTGAGAGATTGAGAGAGAAGACTATGAAAATATTGAAGATGAATACTATGTGATATTTTTTCATTCAAAGATGGTGTATTCCTTTGCTTTCTTTGATATATGGATGGATTTTGAGAAGATGTTGAAGAATATGGTTGATTCTATCAAATCCATGGGAGATCTACATGATGCTGCATGAATATTTGTTGTGCCTGGTGTTCTTTTCTTCATTGTGATCATATAAAACCTAATAAACAAGCTTGTTGGTGTTACAAGATAGATTTTCTTGCAAGAGAATTCCCTTTTCCTTGGTGTTCCTCTTAGGGCTCCAGATTTTCATTGGCCAATTTTTTAGCACCCCGAGTGGTTTCACCCTCATACTATCTCAACATATGGGTTTTCCCAAGTCTGAAGCCCTACATGGCTAAGCACACTAGCCCCAGCTCCCATGTCTACAATCCCCTTTCTCGTTGTGTCACCTAGGGCTAGGACCGGTAAGATTGCATGCATCTCAGTGGCCTCCCAAAAGGCATTAACGTGCAAGGACTTTGGCGCACAGTGTAGCATCAGAGTTGGTATTTGTGTCTCTGCATCATGGTCGTGTAAATCAGCATCTTGCTCTCGTGATCCCTCAACCCACTATTTCAGGTCTTGCTAGAGGGTGGGATGTTGCTTAAGCAGGTCTCCCAGACTTATCGTCACAAGAGTTGTCACCAGCATGGTAAGGAGGTCGTTGGTTGCTCGTCTCTCTCCTAATCTAGCTTGTCATGGCCAATGGCCGTTGACTGATTTGTGGGCCTGCAGCATCAATATTTGGCCTAAGCGAGACTGCTTGTGGTGCTGCGGTCGCATCCCCCGACTTTGGTCGAGGGGGTGAGACTGGCGTGTTTATGCTAGAGAGATCATCGATCTCATCCTCTAGGATGGCCTCAGCGTCCTTTAGGTGCTCTTGGGCCTCTTTCACCCATTCCTTCACTTTCTCTATGGCCTCTAATTGACGCTTCGGATGCGGGTATTCCCCTACCTTAGCACTTCCCTTTTCGATTGTCTCAGGGGCTGAAGTTTCTGCCTCTGCATCAGTGACCTTCTTTCTAGCAGGGAGAGTAGTAGCACTCTCATTTTTTAGTGCAACCTTAGCTTCAAGCTTCTTCTTTCTCCGTCTACGGCTCTTCTTCCCTATCAATTCTACATCGAGGTTGCTAGGCCATGGCAGTGATATGTCGGCGTGCTTCGTCTGGGCACGAATCATGACCCGCAATGGGATAGGTTTGGCCTTCCCATCGAGATTCTTGACACCAAATAGCCCCAATGGGACAGATGGCTTGTTGGCTAAACTCGAAGATGGTTTTGACTTTAGGCAGTCGACGAAGAGATGAGTAATCCCGCACTCAACGCAGCTTAGGTCAGCTTTGTCTGTGTTCTGCTGCTCCCTCTCCGGGCAACATGATGAGATATGCCCTGGGTGACCACACGTCCAATAGGTGATTGGATCTTGCCTCTGCCCCCCTAGGCCTCTACCTCGTCCTCTTCCTAATGCCATCACCGGTACTAGTCGATAGTCCATAAGGGCTGCATTGCCTTCGTCGTTGTGGAAGACGTAACGGTATACGTAAGTCTCTTCCTCAGTTGGCTCTTCCACGTAGTGGATTGGAGCGTCACTCGGTGGATGGGTTACGTAGGGGCCAGGCAGTCTAGGTATGCCTGTAGGGTTTATGTCCACCCTAGGAACAACCGGTTTAATAGGCACAGGAAGAGTCAATAGGGCTCCCCTTCTGAAGAATGGCTATGGCCTATTCGCTAGGTAGGGTTAGCTGTATGGTTGCGAGTACGGAAGTCTTCTTGGTAATCTACAATGCGCGACGTCATGACCGAACCTACCGCAGTTAGTGCAAGGTCTTGACCTAGGGTCCTGACACTCGCTGGCAAGTGGTTTCCGCCATAGTACAGGCATTGGACGTATGGACGCATTGGTCGTCTCAATATGTCTTGCAGTTTGGCTATCTCCATCTTTACATCAGCTTGTCTCGGTGGCTTTTCCCTTATCTTGGGTAGTTGGGCCTGATCATTCGCTAGAGGATGAAGCTCTCTCTAAGCTCCATGAGTTGGTTTCCTCTGAGTTTGAGCTCCTGGAGCTTCTCTCTTTTAGTTGGTCGTCAACTCTGATGGCTTCCTCAAAAACCCTAGCTAGCACGTCTTGCTGTAAGCTTGAGTTGCCTGCCAAAGCCTTACATAGTTCTTCATTTTGAATTCCACTGATGAACACAGTTGACACTGCTCTTTCAGTTGGTCGTTTGCCTGTAGGGATTCTCTTAAAGAGACTCCTCGCATGGGTCACGTAATCAGAATATCCTCCTTCTCCTTCTGCTTGACATTCATCAGTCGCACTAGCAGATTGTTGGAGTATCCAGGCTCGACAAATATCTTGATGAAGAGATTCTTGATGCCATTGAAGTTGGCTCGCTCTACGGCATCTAAACTCGTGTACCAAGTCCTACCCTTGTCACCTAAGTAGAGCCCGAATTCTTAGGAGCGCTGAGTTAGGTCGGTAAGGTTGTTGGCTTTGCAGACTTGTTTGAATTGCTCCATGAAACTATATGGATCGTTGTGGGGCTGGTACTTGTCGAGCTACTTAGCAATGTTTGGGATTTTGGATTGGCTCTTGGAGCCTTGGTTTGTTCCTAATCCTGTTAGTAGTGATGTTGCTAGTGCTGCGGCACCTTGCTCTGTTGCTGTGTTGTCTAGTAGTCGCTTCATGAGAAGCTCGCTCAGCGTTAAGTCTCCTTCCAGGGCTCTCTCTTGATCAGTTTGGTTCCTACTAGCTAGGTTCAGTACCCGTTGTACCTCACGCAATTCTATGCTTTGCCTTTGGCTCCTAGCCTTTTGGTCTCTGTTGTACTCTACTATGCTTTGCAGTGCCTTATGGGCTAGCTTCCTCTCCTCTTCTAAGTCTGCGATGATGGCATCTGATTTTTGTGCCCGATTGGCTGGTCGATCAATTCTCTGGCCGTCTTGATAGGGTTTCGGGTTTTCCAGCCATGTTGTCTCGCTCATTCTTGGTCCTGTCAGGTTTTATGGCTCATCAACTTGTCTCTAGGACTCTACGTCTCACAATAGCCTATGCAAGCTACTAAGCGGCTGCGCCTTACGATTTTGCCTATTCCTTGCGCCAAAATCGAGTTCTGAGCATCAGGAGGACTCGACAGGTGGTGCGACTGAGCTCTAGCTAGGTCTGGTCAAATTTCTAAAAATTTTGGAAAGGTCCACACACTCGGCCCAACTTGTCCGAATTGCAGGGGCCAAATGCCCGATTCGATCCGTCCGAGAGCCAAGGGCCAAATGTAACTAGTTCAAATGTATAATTCAGCCAGTTCAAGTGTGGTTGTCCGAGGGCCGAGTCAAGTGGGTCAAGAGCCGAGTGGCTGAGTTTGGCCGAGCCAAATGTCAACTTGTCCGAGTGAGGTCGGACCGAGTGGGCAAAACCGAGGGCCGAATTTCAAAGTTGGTCCGAATGGTCGATTCAGACGGGGCCGAGCAGTAGGTGTCCGAGTTGAGTCAGGTGGTCCAAGTGGTAGTGGGCCAAGGGCTGATTCCGGTGGGTTGAGTAGGGTTTTGGGGCCAGGTCGGCCAAAAGACAAAGAGTCGAGGGCCGATTCTAGGACTTGGCCCAAAAGCGAACTGCTCGGACGGGTCGAGTTGCGCGCGACACAGCAATGCCGTTGCAATTTTAATCAACACTGACAATTTAGCTAATCATTTCACGCACAACCTTCTAGATCACAACTAGGGTGCAAGGTGAAGTGATTGATATACCTGAAGCGATCGATAGGCCCTTCGGGGATAAGATTGAATTGATTCTCCGTGGGCTCTCTCTCTCTCTCTCTCTCTCTCTCTCTCTCTCTCTCTCTCTCTCTCTCTCTCTCTCTCTCTCTCTCTCTCTCTCTCTCTCTCTATGGAAGGGTTGCAAATGAGCTCTCCCTTGGCCGCTTGGCTCTTTAACCCCTTCCCGGGTAAGGTTTGGACACTCCCAATCACCCACTTGCCGACATTAAGCATCCCAAGCAATTTTTTTGCCATTTTTTGTATGATTTGTGCCCTGTTTTGCAACGGTAAACCCTACCCTTTTCCGATTCGATTTCCTAGTCCTAACCTACACTAAATGCAACAAGAATCAAAAGCAAAAAATTGAAATGATTTCTCCATGTTTTCCAATCATCAAACAAAAAAAAATAACCCAAAATACTTACTTTCTTCAAAGATCAAAAAACCCAACTTTCTACCTACCTCAAGCTCCAGTTCAGGGATGAATCCCTTACTTCGATGCTCGATATGAGGCGTGTAAGTGCTCAAGCTTGAATCCATGGTCCTGGCAACGATACCAAAATGTGGGAAGCTTTCGCTCAACCGCCAAGACCCACGGACCGCTTATTGTTTCAAGCATTCCAAGCGAGCTCTAATGGCTATCTCTCACCTATCCGACGTGTTTTCGATCCTATGAGTGTAGTGAGCTTACCTTGATGCCGAAATGAGTTGCATCCTCTCTCACACACGCCGGTAGCTCCACAATCCTAGATGCTAGCTTAAGCATCCTCAAGCCTCCTCCATCTCCAAGCTCCATCCACCATAGCCGCGTGCATAAGAAAAGAGAAGAGAAGAGAAGAGGAGATGGTGAAGAGCTTCACCCTCTTGATCCCTCACTCCCACACACTCACTCCCTCACACTCTCATACTCCCTCTCTCAAGAGCACATGCAAGCGAGGAGGAGAGAAGAAGAGAAGAAGAAGAGAACTCTTGTTAGTCACACACCAAAGAATGAGCTCTCATTCACTTTTTGGATTTTATATACAAAACCCTAAATTCCCATGGGCACCCATCCCTTTTTTACATGACCGGCCATTGTGGCAAGGTCCTTTCTCTATTTCCCTCTTCTAGCCTTATACCTCTAGCCTACATCCGTCTAATATTTTATATTTGGCACAAGAGGGAGCTTGGTGCTCTTTTACAAGAGTTTTTAGAGCTTTTTGAGGCGCCTTTCATTTAAAATTGCGCTTTTTGCCCTAGCTTAGCTTTAGAGGACGCCTGCATGTCTTTGCTCTTTTATCCACTTTTTCCTTCCTTTTTCCACCATCTTTCTTTGCCATCTCGACTTGGGTTAATAATCTTCCCTTGTGTTTGTTTGAGGTTCCTCCATTCGTCTCTCACTTTGAATTTCTCCATCTTTGAAATGAAGTAGTTTTTTAGTTATTCCTGGAGTTCTTCCTATGAAAAGATGGTCTGGCCTTGCTCTTGCTCCATCACGTACCAATTGGCAGTGTCCTCCTGGTTGCCACTTCCACCTTCCTATCTTTGGTTATTCGGGCATACTTCAAGTACCTGTCCACCTTTGCGGTCCACTTCTTCAAGTCCAGCCCATATCTCTCTCCTTTGTACTTGGTGGGTTGGGGCATCTTCAATTTTCCAGTCAACTTCTGAGCTATCACTATCTTTCTCTTCCCTTTGGTTCTGCTTCTTATCCTTCTTCTTGTCCTCCTTCTTGTTTCCTATTTCTACTACCTTTTCCTTCTCTTTCCTTATATAGTGTGCCCTCCTAGACACCTCTTCTCTACCCATTCTATCCATCTCCTCTTGCATTTTGTGTCTTTTCTCCTCTTCTTATTGTTGTAACACCCATTCTCTATAGCCCTCCTCCACCTCTAGTTTCCTCTTTCTTTTCTTTTCCTTTTCCTTCATCTACATGTTCCTCCAAATTGACTCCATCATGCCTGACATGCCCTCCAACTGCCTTTCCAATCCGGCTACCTTCTCTTCTTGGGCTACTATCCATTCTTGCCCTCTACTCTTCTTTCTCTCCTCCATTTTCAAGAGGGTGCCATTCTCCCTCTCGTCCTCCATGTGGTTGGTAGTGTTGTCGGTGCGGGAAAGCTGCATCTCACCTGTGGTGGTGGTGGTGGTTGTGCCGCGGGAAAGCCGTGTCACTTCTTCAGACGTTGGGTGGTTTCAAGGCCGATGTGTTGGGGGTCTAAGCGACACGGGTTGACGCGACACAGGTCGATGCAGCATGGGGTGTCATGACACGGGACGTCACAACATGGGTCATTATGACTTCATTCTCTTCGAGGCACTGGATCTTCTCTTCTGCTTCCGTGAGCACTCCTTCACTCCAAGCAAGAGTTGCTCTAATACCAAGTGTGATGCACCTGCACTTGTTACACACTCAACGCGGCACAGAAAGGTAACACGATATATAAGCTCAAGGTATACTCTTGTATTATTCAATCAAAGAAGCACGACAACATAGACACATCCCAGGACTACACCCTCGTGATGTCGCACATAAGAGTGTTCACCACTGGGCATAGGGAATCACACATAGAGTGGAAACAAGGCAGGGCTTTGAGTCACTACTACTCCCTATATAGGTGTTTCTGGTGATAATGGCATGGTATAGCTACAAAGCCCTTACAGGGAGAGGGGGAGGGGGAGAGGGAGAGGGGGAAAGGAGCAAATGGGTGGGTGGTTGGAGGGGTTCTTAAATTTTTGAATTGTTTTTAAGGTTTTCTATTTTAAAATTAGAAAATGAAATTGGAGTGCCTCCCCAACCTCACCCCATCAATAAATAAATGGGCAAGTACGGGGCATGGAAAGAAAAAAAAAATTGTGAGAGATAATATGATAGGCAAGTAGGGAAGGCATCTCAAAAGACATAAATAAGAACCGACGCTATTCAAAATATCATAGATAGCATTTACATAGAAAAATGTATAGATGACGCATAGGGACATGTCCCCACACTTAAGACTTGATATGGGCTTGGTAATTAAGATAGAGGCCCTATGAACATGTAGACAATCATACCCACACATCCCCATACTTAAGATTATAGACACACCCATAGAGACATGTAGGGTAGGGTTAGAAACACTTGGCCTATTTGGAAATGTGTTGTTTTCAATCATTGCATTAGAGAAGACCTTAGGGGACACCACAACTCATCACAACATGTGTCGATCATGGAAGGGACCATGAGGTGATACCCAAGGAGGTAGCTTTGTGATTGAATACTACCATGTTGTTGTAGGAGAAGCACATACCACTCAATCTACCAATCACTTGGTTTGAAATGATAGAACACACAATCACCCCAAATGCTTACACCACTCAAGGAAGAATGAATAGAACCCTTTTCACACACTCTATTGAGAAGATGATAAGATTAAGGATTTAGAGGAAGGATGACAGTATGCACAAATGATGGTGCAATAGTGTAACCTAACCTTATTGGCATTGATGTAAGAAGGAAGATTAGGGAACCTTATAGTGTAGTGCATAATATACTGTGTCATGTCACATTGTGTGTGGAAAGGCCTATCTCATGTGTGCACAAGGGACCTTATAGTGCAGTGCACAGAATAGAGTATCATGTCGCATTGTGGGTGGAAACACATGTCTCATGTGTACACAAGGAAACAAGATCTTACATGCCTCCCTATGCTGTAATGTCCCTCAATACTCACCTCTCAATTGATTGAAGTAAAATTGATCGCACTCAGCCCCTCCATCATCTCTACTCTATTGATAGATACAAGAGGGCAACCCGATTCCTAATACCTAGTAATTGAGATATCACCATCACTTATGAAAATTTTGTAAAGCCTTGTGTGCAATGGATTATGCAATCATGCATCCTACCTTGTGTTGGCATACGATGTGAGAAATAGAAGGCTAGGGAGCCTTATAGTACTATTCATAGAACAACCGAGTGCTTTCTATATTTGAGAGGTCAAACTTGTGTGTGCAGTGCTCATATTCACACATCTCACCTCTTAGTTTATTTGGATGGGCAATTGGTCACTCACCCCACACTCTATTTCTCACTCTATTGATAGCTATACAGGGGAATACTTACTCACATCCCCATCTAATTAAGATAAAAGTTCACATCATTCTATTGTTGGTAACAATCTGCTTGTTGATGACAATAGAGATTGATTGCTAACTTGAAAGAGATGTACCCAGTAAGGTAGCAAATTAAGCAAGAACTTTTTGGTATGAACTACAAGATGATCATGCTACAGAAGAGGAAGTACATTAGAGATTCTAACATATAGAGGAGTTACAAAATGTAGTGCACTAAGGGAGGTGGCTTCAAAACTCATCCTAGAGGTATCAATTGATGATTTAGAGGGTCTGGACTATGGAGTGTCTCCACCTTTTCCATAGCTAGCTTCCCACCCCAAGGGTGTTGCCACCTTTTCTTGGAGCGAGATCTGCTATGACATGAATTTTTTCATTTTCTTCCATAACAAGTTTTGGTTTTTTAAATACCATTATTATATTTTCTTTTTCCCCACTCTTGAGGATGTTCTCAACTTTTCTCAAGAAGCAAGGTGGTATGACAAGGACACCCAAATCCTTTTCTCCCATATCTAAATCTTGTTTCAATTTTGATTTTTTTTTCTTTTTTTAATTCATGTCATCAACTTCATTTATCATATCCATGTGTACCATGTATGTAGGGATGAAGGGAAAGACAAGGAATAATGGCAAGTGCTAGAGATGAGGGGATAGATGAATGGTACCACTACAAGTAGAAGGGAAATAATAGCTATTGGTAGTAGGATTGACACTAGGAAGAAGCGATGCCCAAGGGAAAAAGGATCTGTTTGTAGTGATTTTCAAGATCCCAGGGAGGAAAATACTTTTTCCACTCAAAGCATTGTTGGTAATGGCATTGGCTATTTTTATCATAAAGATAGTTAAGCTCAGTCCCTTCCATAGCATAGATGCTATTTTGGTATTTAATTTGGATTCCATCATGTCATATCAAGGGTTTATCTTGGACAAGAGAAACTTCCACATTGATTGGCCTCACGGATTTAAGATAGCCATTCAAAGGCTATTTTAACCCTTGTCAAAACACAGTAACTTGATGATATGTGGATATTTGGGTGCATACTTCATAAGAGTTATGAATTTAAAGAATAGGCCTCTAGTGTCAAGTCTTCTTGCCTTAGATTAAAGAAATCTTTCATCTTGATTGTCTTCAAGAAAGATGGGAGATTTTTTCTTACATCACTTCCTTAACCTATTCCCATGCCTCACAACTTTTGGTTATCAACTTGTCACAACACCGTTACTTCCAGCAAAGATGGGCTTCACTCACTAGGCATTGACAAGCAATCATTGATTAGTTTGCAACGCTAGTACTTATTGCAAATAAATAAACTTTTAGGGTTTCAATCTAGACATCCGCATCATCAGTCTCAACCTTGATTCCTTCACTATTGAGTTCAAGCAATCTAAGTTGCTTTAAGAAGAATTTCTTCTCTTGAAGATCGATATCATTAGTTGTAGGTAGTACTTGGCGATCAAGGTCATAAATTTAGCTTCACACTACCTTTCTAACTCTTTAATGACAAAATTAAATATTGGCTAGCTCATCATTAGTTTTCTTTATATTATTATATGTAATTTACCCACACCAAGCCACGCTAGGGGAGGTGATATTTGGTAGTAGCTCAAATACCTTTCTTGAGTAGCATCATGCAACTGTATAGGATTGACTAACTTAGCTAGTTAAACAACTTTTGAGTCTATCTCAAAGGAGAATCTCAAGTTCTTGACCCATTACTATGACTTCTTGTTCTTTATCAAAATAATGTTGTTTTAGTGAATTAACAAGGGTCACTTTTGCAAAAAATTAGGACCAAGAGCGAAACGGCACTTGGTTCAAAGAGAGTAAGAGGCGAGAGGGTGTTGAATATCAATCCCTCTACCATAGCATATTCTCACTTCACCCCCTAAAATAGTGCTAGTTGGGTTCTAAAAATCAACCCTAGGCAATCATAATGATTCTACCCTTTCTATGAATTTCTTTAAGAAAGCAATAGATTGATTGTATCCACCCATCCTTAACATACTATTATTGGGATAGCTCTCCACCCACTTTTCATCCAATGGACCCATCAACTTTAGTTATTTAATTAGGTTCCTACCATGTTGTGAGGATATTTAAAAATAGCTTATTTAACTAGACTATTATAGGAGATTCATTAAATGGCCTCTAGGCACAATATAAAGATAATTGAAAACGATCTTTCCCATGTATAACTAGCCTTCTTAGAGACTAATATTCTATCATTGGATATTCCAACCACTTCTCGAGTTCTATTCTTATATATAGCGTCCATACATCATGCTCGTGAAGGATTTCTTCCCCACCTTAGGACTAGCATGAGTTTATCATTAACACAATTGGAGCCCCCTTGTCTCCATGCTGCTAGTAGGAGGGAACCTTAATCCAACAATTTCATTGTCCTAGGTGCCAATCCCACACTCTAGGCAATTATATCTTCAGCTCAAGTGATAAGTCAAGCTTGGCAAAAACTCAAGGGGAGTATGGTGCCAGAATATTCTTGTTGATGTGCATATGCAAAATCTATAGTAGTTCTTTTCCAACCAAATCCACCAACAACCATACTAAAGCACAAGCATTTTTACCAAACAAAAGCTCCATTTTAAGAAGTCTAGTCGCATAATCTCAACGCTTTCAAATGAATGCCACTGCATAATCCCTATCTTAGATAATGATGTATCCATGCAAGAACAAGGTGTTGTTCAAGAAAATAACCATATCGTACATGCTCTTTCATCTTAAGTGTTCCCTTCACCAAATGTTTAAATGCTACTCTTTTTAGCTATCATTTATTGTAACTTATGAGTAACACTTGTCGTCTCTAGCAAGTCGCAATATTTGTCAAGTATAAGCTTCGAAAGTACTCAATTTTGGAAGTACTAGTTCTTCATTCATTTTCTCGTGGTATTTTGCCCTATTTTTATGTCATTATAAAGAAGGCAACTCCCTCCTAAGTTCTCGGTAAATGCACTTACATTTACCTCCTAATCTTCTTGTTGTGCACTCTAATTTCTCAATAAGTATTGATTTTATTCTACAAGGAAGCAAGTTGTAATGCACATTAGCACACGGCTACCGCAACGGAAGCCCGATAGATCCCAAATGGGTCTATTTGTCATTTGTGCCATGTGAGCATGGGGTGGGGTGGTGGGGTTCATCGACATGGCTGAAAACGGCATTACGATTTTTACTTTGTCCCTTTCACATCATCATGAAATTTTTCACTGCAACGCTTGACTGTCGAAGACGTGAGAAGTTGGGCCCGCAATCATTGCAAGGATGGAATAATGGCGAGGGAATGTGCGCTGATGCACCACAATGATAACTGTGGACGCGATATACATGACTGACTACATCGAATCACAGCTTTCAACAGATGGACACATCATAGCTATTATCGAATCAGAGAGCGCCGCATTTTAGAAATTTATTTAATTAATTGTCTTTAAAAATAGATAATTTTCATCTTACCAATGAACTAGACTTTCTCCTCCTTCCCTCCATTTTGAAGAGCACATACAATCTCTCTCTCCGCTCAGGATAGATCCCTCTCTCTCTCTCTCTTTCTCTCTCTCTCTCTCTCTTCTCAAACCTGCTATCTCTTTCACATAATCTCCCCTCCCTCTCTCCTCTCCCCCACACGCATAGCCTCTCTCTCCCTCCCTCCTACCCCTCTCTCTCTCTCTCTCTCTCTCTCTCTCTCTCTCTCTACACACACACACACACACACAAAACACATGGGCAACCAAAGCAAGGCTGGTTGCATTAACTTGCAAAACCTGCCTCCTGGTTCATTCAATGGTGCGCAGCTCTTCAATGGGAAATGAGGCATGACCCCCAATCCAAGTACAATGTATTGTGCCTCGCTTACATCCCTTGGAGCAGGCTCGTCGATTTTTTGAATGGAGAGAATAGAAGATCGGATGGTCCAACGAATTTTTGGAAGCAATGGGCCAAGAAGCATGCAGCTGGAAGCCTCACGCAACCCAACATTGATAGCTACCTCTTACAAACTATGTAAGTTTTTTGGCACTACTATGTCAATCAAGAAGGTTATTACTGATGTCAGGAGGCATATTCCACGGTGGATTTTGTGAGGTTTTGTGGCGGATTCCATAAGATTATATTTATATGCTGGGGCTCGTACACAAGGTGGATTCCTTGTGCAACAAGTCAATGGAAATGCCTATCCTTTTTTGGGCATCTCGTTAATTTAATGTGCAAGTGGGTGATTCCATAGCGGGTGATTCTGCAAAATACATATTTAAATTAATGGACATTTATGAGTTTAGAGTGCGCACTCGTATTAAATTAAGGCTAGGACAGAGTTCTAGCCTATTTATTTATTTTGTAGCTGAAGACTACTAGGTATTCACTTTTTTCGATTTAATTTTATTATTTTCTAACAATTGTGAATCCTTCAATTGATGTGTAGAGAAGGCACTGGTGGCGCTGGGAAGCACTGGGCGATAGCATGTATTCAATTTATTTAGAAAAAATTATATGGGAGCGTGTCTTAAGCATGACGCCAATATTTATTTTGATGCACTTATTTATAAAAGCACTTGACATGTATTTATTATTTTGTATGCCCATGGGCACACAATTTAAATATTCATTATTGGACATTGTATTTGGACACACTGCGACTCTTGGGGAGCCCAACCGCTGTATTCTTTATTTGGACAAAAGCAAACACAAAAGCTAAAGCGTGCTAATTGTAAATTTGGGCTATTTTTGAGCTTGGAGATGAATAATATATTAAATACATGCTTTGTGGAGCGCTCACACAAGGCATGGGGGGGAGATTGTATCCAATTGGTCTTCTTGCTTCATGTCGTGCAAGTTTTCTCTCTTGGTTTTTGAGCAAAAAGTAGAGTTTTTTGTTGATGGGGACCTTTCGGCGCTCGCTACATATGCATATGGCATTCGATTTGCGCATCAATGGTATCAGAGCAAAGCTGAGATCAAGGGCTTCCAATCACTTGCCATCTTGCGTAAAGATGAAGCTCCTGGAATAAACAAGCTCTACAGTCAGTCTCGTGACAATCCGTCAATACCAGCGTATTCTTGGTGGTGAAGAACCCTCTGCTACGCAATCAGATCACAAGGGACCACTCTCAGGAAGCAAAGGACCACCGGGGAAGTCTCTTTGAAAGTCATCTTTCTTCTCAGAGACAGAAACTTAAGAATTTTATTAATAATAAGGCTTAACAAAATCTTAAGCTTTACTTTTTCAAATCTAAATTTTTATCATCGACAGGCGGGAGTATGAATTTGCTGCAGTCGACATCGACAAGTCCATGCCGCCGTCATGTCGCATTGATTCCAGGAAAGTCACGTTTCTTCTATTAAAGATTAAGCTTTTTTAAGCTTACTAAAGCTTAAAGCTTAAAGACTACTACTTTAAAATTTTCTTCTTAGCCAGCGTTTACACTGGTTAATCTCGAACCGGTTTTCGACCTCCCTACAAGCCCCTGTTTGCACCTGTGCTCTGACATAGCCAAATTTTAGCAAGCAGATTGCTATATGCAATCTATACGGACAAAGTATCCTCTTGGAAGAAAGCCAATATCAATTTCCACAGCCGTGAAAAAGAAATATCATAAAAAGCCATTTTAAAAAAAGCAAGCCTTGTAATCTCGATTTTGAGCTACGCTCGTCCCGCTAATAGGATTTTGACTGTGTGAGGTTGTTTGAAATTTTGCAAGATGACCAATCAAAATATGAAAGATTTTATGGCCAAAGGTAATTTACTGAGCCAACGAGGAGCAAAAGCTAGACCTAATTATGATGCAGCTTCAAGAGGAATGAAGAGCACGTCAAACTTTGCAAGCTCAATTGGCCAATCTGTAATGATCTACTATGGATCAAGATGGATCGCAATCTGAAGATATTATATGGCGTACGATCGTTGCGACACTTGAAGCACAATCTATTCGGAAAGAAAGCAAGATAAGTAAAAGAAATTTCAAATTTTGTACTTTCAATGGATCATGCGATGGAAAGATTGTACTTGCTTTTATCAATCAATTTTATGATTATTTCCATGAAGAGTAGTATGCTGAAAAAGACAAAATTAAGTGTATCACTAATCATTTAGTGGATAGAGCATCCTTATAGTGGACTGTTGTCCACAAAAGCATTGATTGTCCTACTACTTGGGAGACTTTCCAAAAGAAATTTTCGCAGAACTTTCTTCCACCCCAATTCCACAAAAAATAAATCAAACTGTGGGATCTTCTGCAACAAAGAGATCGCAAGCCTATTTCCCAATATACCGAGCATTTTTGGAATTCTTTATTGCAACTACAAATGCTCGAAGATGTACCTAAGGCGACCCATAAGCGCAAGTTTATGTCTGGGTTACTTGGTCACTTCTATGCAGAAGTGAACATGTTCAAGCCATCGACTCTCGAAGATACAATTTCCTTGGCCCATGATACTAAAGACAAAATTCGAGGACGAGAGAAGCCTCCACAATAATTCTCAAACAATGGTAACTTCTGTACAAAACAATTCATTCTAATTTTCGAAGATTCAATCAAAATTGTTTTCTTCCATCTTCATTCCGTAAATCTTAGACACGACCCCCTACTTTACCATAAACACAAATCCAAATCCTAAGCCATTTCTTCAGTCAAATCCCAACATTCCTAAACTTCCCGCTATTAGCAATAATGTGTCTAAAGCCAAATCCATAGTATGTTATAAATGCCATCAACTTGGACATCTAGCGGCGAATTATCAATCCAAAAAGCCAATTGTTCACATCAATTATTTGGAAGTGGCTGAAGATGAAGTGCATGAAGAAATGCTAGATTTTACGGAAGATGATGATATAATGGCACTACTTCAGATACTTTACCAAGTATATCAAATCCCCATTCTTTATTAACAATGAAATATCTTATGCATGGTAAAGAAAAGATTGTTTTACATGATGATGGGAGTACACACGACTTCATTTCTGCAAAATTGGTTAAAGATTTGAAATTACATATTGTTTTCACTCATTATCGCATCAAGGCTACATTCTTAGGCACTAGATATAATGGAACACAAGAAGTGCATGACTTAGAAATTAAAATTGGTGATTATGTTGAACATAAAAATTTCCTAGTTGTGCCTCTGCAATCTAGTGACATTATTTAGGAATGCCTTGGCATCATCAGTATAATCCCGATATAGATTATTCCACGCATTCAATGAAGTTTCATTCTCATGGAAAAAAAATCACATTGCATGGTATGCACACTTTTGATAATTTTTCATTGCTTAGTCATACACAGGCTAAATATGCATTAAGAAAAAGTAAAAAATCTTATTTAATCTGGGTGAATGAAATTGAAGTTAAGGAAAATAAGATGCATCCTAGACACGCACAATTTCTTTCACAATCTAAAGATTGTTTCTCTACTGACTTACCACCTGGTTTACCACCCATACGTCCTGAAGATCATAATATAGACTTAATTCTAGGTTTCCAACCACCGTATAAAGCACATTATCGACATAATCGAATTGAACAGAAAGAAATTCAAACTTAAGTTGATGAATTGTTAATCCGAGGACTCATTAGACCGAGTAGTTCTCCATTTGGTGCACCTGTGCTATTAGTTAAAAAGAAAAACAGCACTTATAGGACATGCATTGATTATCGTGCGCTAAATAAAATCACTGTAAAAAATAGATATCCAATCCCTAGGGTAGACAATCTTATGGACAAACTACAAGGGTCTGCAATATTTAGTAAAATAGATATTAAATCTGGATATCATCAAGTACGACTAGACACATCTGACATTTTCAAAACTGCATTTAGAACTCAATTTGGACATTATGAATTCCTTGTTATGCCTTTTGGATTAACTAATGCACCAGCTACATTCAGTCGTATGATGAATCGCATATTTTTGAAGCATCAGTATTGTGTCATTATTTTCTTTGATGACATATTGGTTTTCGGTAAGAATGAGAATGAGCATTATGAACATTTATCTTTGGTTTTCAAATTACTAAAAGAGAATCAATTCTATGCTAATCCTGAAAAGAGTGAATTTTTCCAAACACAAATTGAATACTTAAGACATATTGTTTCATTTGAAGGTATTAAAGTTGATCCTAAAAAGATAGAAGCAATTTTGAATTGGCCGATACCTAAAAATGTGCATGAATTACGTTATTTCTTAGATCTTGCTAGCTTTTACAAAAAAATTGTGAGAAATTTTTCATTGCTTGCATTACCTTTAACAAAATTATTAAAGAAATGTATTGTGTATCATGGTCTGAAAATCAGCAAAAGTCCTTTGATTTACTGAAACATGCTTTAACTCATGCTCCTGTATTGCAACTTCTTGAGTTTACTAGACCGTTTTTCCTAGTAGTCACTGATGCTAGTAGATCTGGAATAGGAGCTGTCCTTATGGAAGATTCTCATCCCATAGCTTACTCTAGCTGCAAGCTTAAACCCTCTGAACTTAAGTATTCTACCTACGTTAAAGAATTGCTAGCTGTAGTACAAGCTTTACGTCAATGGAAACATTATTTAATGGGATCTGAATTCATGATTAAAACTGACCAACAAAGTATTAAACATCTCCTTAGTCAGCCACAAATAAATGGGCTGCCTTTATTCAAAGTTTTCATCCACTTATCCAATATCAACCCGGAAAAGAAAATGTTGTTGCCGATGCCTTGAGTAGAAAACCAACTATTCATAATATCTCTATGATATCTTTTGATTCTCTTATCCTTATGAAAGATACCTATGACCAAGACCCCAACTTTCAAGCTTATTGGAATAAATTAATTGCCAATAAGTGGATTCCAATTGATTCATTGTCTTATGATGATGGATTTATGTTTTATGAGAAAAGGTTATGTGTAACTGTTCCATTTCGATCATTTGTGTTGCACGAAATTCATTGTCTCCCATATCAAGGCCATAGAGGTATTATTTCTATTTTACGTACTTTGATTGAAGATTTTTATTGGCCACAAATAGAATCCGATGTTTCTAACTTTGTATTTAAGTGTTTAATTTGTCAAAGAGTTAAGCGACACCATGGTAAGTAGTATGGTTTGTTAATGCATTTACTAATCCCTGAAAGACCATGGGAGCATATTTCAATGGATTTTATTACCGGTTTGTCTAACACTCAAGCTAATCACGATATGATTTGGACTATTGTAGACCAATTTAGCAAACATGCATATTTCATTCCATGCAAGAAAACATTAACTACATCTCAAGCTGCTCAATTATTTTTGAAAACTATTTTCACTAACCATGGTTTACCAAAAGTTACTATTTCTAATCGTGATTCTAGATTTTGCAATAATTTTTGGACTACTTTGTTTACTAACTTAGAAACAAATATCGATTTTTCATCTGTATTTCATCCCAAAACAAATGGATAAATAGAAGATACAAACATCACCATCCTAGATCTTTTATGCGCATAAACAATTTCAAAACCACAAACCTAGGATACACACTTACATTTACTTCACTTTGCATACAATAACACACCACATACCACAACACGAAAAGCACCTGACGAAGGAAATTCAGTATGGCAGCCTCTATACTATGCCAAACTCCCTTCTGCTACAAAGTGAATGAGGTAAGGGCACCACCTAGTCATGGAAGAGCGGACTAGAACGTTATGCAAGAGGGAGAAGAGAGAAAAACAAAGAGAGAGAGAGAGAGAGAGAGAGAGAGAGAGAGAGAGAGAACTACAAAAGATAGATGAATCAATAAAACTTAAGAGGGCACAAGAGATGGAGAACCCTCAAGACATAACCAATGTACACAATATGGACACTAATAGCATGGGCTTATTACACTGTAGAGCATGCATAAGCTATAGTAAGGGAATGGACTACATAAGCTCATGAGAGAGAATGGGTAAGGCTCAATAGGGCTGAAGAAGGCCTCTTAGCTCTCCCTTTTCTTGAAAATTACAAAGGAGAATGCCTCTTTATATAGGCCTTGAGGGTGTTTAGGGAGGAGGTTAAGATAGAACAAAAATTAACACCACCAAAGCTGCATTAAGGCGGTTCCACCAATGTGGAAGCTCCATCTAGATGTTTTGTTGACCAATTTGTACTCAATCAAGCTCCATCATAGGTGAGTTGTCTCCATTCTCCCCCCCATAGCTTGAGTCCAAGAGCTCTCCTATAAAAAAATATAGAGAATCTTCATAAAATAAGATCATATCTAGCAATAATGGAGAGAGAGTAGTGACAATTCATACATTACTACTACAATTAAGGATGGTTTGAGGGTGATTTAGGAGGGAAATTGTAATGGTTTATTAGCGTGAGAGAGAGGATAAAAGAGGGGAAAGGGTTGTGAGTCTAATGAATGATATTTTATGGAAGTGTTAAGTGTAGGGAAGAAAGTGTGGGTGTGTATAGAATTGGGAGGTGGTTTCCACCGCAGTTGGAAAAAGTTGGCATCCACCATTTTGGCCATATCTCCCGACTCGTAGCTCCAAAAAATTATTTAAAAATACCAACCAAAACTTCAGCTCATGTGCTACAGCTTTCATGTTGAAATTTTTTTTTGAATCGGAGTGGATGTATTTTTAAAAAATCTTAGAAAATCATGTGCCTGATTTTTCTTCCACTTCCAAGAAGAGTCCCATTTGGTTGAATTATCATAAGACTCCAAAGTCATAACATTATGATCCTCATATGCCCTTTGGATGGCTCCAAATCCATTTCATGTATTTTCTTTTCACATTATATATTTTCCCTTCACCTTCTTCCATTGATCTTTACTCTTCACCCCCCTTGGTAAACCGGTCCATGAAATATTTCCATCCAATGATTTCTTGGATTTTCCAAGAGGTTGTTCCCACTCTCTTCTTTATTTCAAAGCTCCAAATGTGTAAAAAATCAACAAAGTACTGGAAAAATACTTTTTTGTGATTTTCTCGGATCATATAGCCCCCCCAACCTGGCTAGAGGTATTTATGCCTCTAGACACTCTTTGGTATCTTGACCTGACCCCACCCTGATGTGATAGGGTTTTAAGCGCCATCCATTTACCCTAGTCTTGTGCACTTTTCCCTCAATGTCTTAAAGTTTGTGAAAGCCATTGTTGAATTTTTTTGTGACCCAAAACGGTCCCTCCCATCGTTAGAGAAACTTGCCATCCTTTCTTTTATCAAAGCGATTGTCATATCAAAGCACTAAAGATCCCTCCTTGATGTTTTTATCTGTTAGCTTCTTGTTGAACTTTTCTCTACACTTCTTCACGATCCAATTGTAGCCTCTCTAGGTCCAGTAATCTTTGATTTACCTTCTCCTTTTGAGAGCCTACTGTGCCACCTAATACCCGAAGGCTAGCTAATTTCACCTCAATAGGCAAAAGAGTCTCTTGTCCATAAACTAGATGAAAAGTTGTAAACCCTAACATGGTTTTGAAGGAGGTTTTGTAAGCCCATAGAACTCCACTAAGGTACTTGTCCCAATCCCGAGGCCTTGAATGTACCTGTTTGCTGATGATTTTACAAATCATTCCATTTACCTTTTCCACCAATCCATTGCATTGAGGGTAGTAAGGGGTAGAGTGTCGTCATTGAATATTTATCTTTTGCATGAGTTCACCCACCACATTAGCTCTAAACCCTGGTCCTCTATCTGATAGTATTTCAAGATGGGTACCAAACCTACAACAAATGTGGCCAAATATGAATTTACTCACTTCCTTAGCAGTGATTCTTCTAGTTGCCATAGCCTCGGCCCATCTAGTCATGTAATCTACCCCATGATAATATACTTTTTTCTTGATGGAGTGCATGGTAGAGGCCCTATGGCATCAATTTTCCACTTCTCAAAGGGTCCATAGACCTTGATTGGGGTTTGGGGTTCTGCTGTGAGCCATTGTGGTCTTGATTTCTGACATTCTTCACATGTTTGACACCAATATTTGACATCTCGGTGTAGACTGGGCCAAGTAAAGCCGGCTTGTAGAACCTTTCTACTTGTGATGTCGTGTGCAAAGTGGCCTCCACACACATCATCATGGAAAGCTTTTAATATTTCTTCAATTTTCCATTTTGAAGGCACTTTTCTAAGCACACCATCCTTACCAAGACAATACAAACTATCATTTACCATGCGATATCTTGTAGCCTTCCGAGCTAGCCACTGTCTTTCTCTCTTAGTCAGGTGTTTGGGAGCTTCTTCTTGCTCTAAGAGATGTAGAATATCTTCTAAGTCTTCCTTGCCTTGCCAAAGTGGGGGTTTGATAGCCACTGCTCCCACCATTGACTCATTCAGCTTTGATGATGCTAGATGGTCGGCATCTTTGTTCTGGTCTCTTGGCACATGATGTACTTGTGCCTCCCTAAATCTTCTCATAAGAGATTTGGCCTCTCTCATTTTACTAGAGAGGTTTGTATTTTTGCATGCCCATGTACCTTGCATTTGCCTTACCAATAGCATGGAGTCTCCAAAAGCATTCAACCTCTCGATTGAATTACTAAGACACCAACAAAGACCATGAATTAAAGCTTGATATTCTGCCTCATTGCTAGAGTGGACACCTTCCAAGATGATTCCTTCACCATAGATTTTCTCTCCTAAAGGAGAGAAAACAACGATACCTATGGCTGCCTTATCCTTAGTTCTCTTGTATGCACCATCAAAGTAGAGGCTATAAGCATCTACAAGAGTCTTTATGGATGGGGGTGGTGGAAGGTTCTTTCTTTCCACCCTGAGATTTTTCTCATAGCACCTGTTTGTCTAAATATCAACTAAGCATGCCCGAGTTGTTTTTTCAACCTGCACTATGTAATCAAACTCTTGAAGTCGGACCATCCACTTTGTTATTTTGTTAGAGATTTCCATATGTTGTAGTGCATAGGGAAACATATCCTCCACAGTGATGATCACAAACCTCTTTGGAAGCAAATATGGCCGAAATTTGGTTACTGCAAACATGAGGGCCAACACTAGTTATTCCATGGAGGTGTAAGCCTTCTCTAAGGCTTTCATGAAGTGGCTGGAAAAATACACTGGCCTCATGAAGGATATTTTTGGATCTTTTTGTAGGAGAGCAGCATCAATGGCCTCTTCTCCCATGCTAGGGTTTACAAATAATGTTTCTTCCCAACAAGGCTGGAGGATTATAGGAAGTAACCCCAACATTTTCTTTATCTTCTTAAAACGTCCTTCACTTTGTTCACTCAATTCAAGTGTTTCTTGGCATGTCAGTTTGCTGCAGGGGATATATGGCCTGAGAGAGTAAGTGTATAAATCTACCCAAATATCTTAGCTTTTGTAACAAGGAGACTAATTGTTTGATGGAGGTTGGGGAAGGTAGAGCTAGCAATGTTTCTACCTTTTTTGGATCTACCTCAATTCCTTCAATTGACACTACATGCCCTAGTAGTGTAACCTTGCTTTCCCCAATGTGGCATTTATCCTTATTTAGTTGTCCACCCAACCTAGCTAAGCGAGTGAATCCTTCATCAACCTTGCGTAAATGTATGTTCCTTGAGCTGTAAATACAAAAGTCATCTATGAAAACCCTTATGGACTTACCAAAGTAAGGTTGGAATACCATATTCATGAATCGTTGAAAGGTTGCTGGGACATTTGTGAGACCAAAGGGCATGACCCGAAAGGAAAAATAGCCCCATGGTGTGATGAAAGTGGTCTTCTTTTGATCCTCCTTTGCAATGAGACTCTGAAAGTAGCCAGAGTAGCCATCACACACCGTATACTGCTCATGTCTCGCTACTTCATTCAATATTTCATCCTGAAATGGGAGAGGGGAGTGGTTCTCTTTGTTGCAGCATTTAGTGGCTTGTAATCTATGCATACTCGCCACTTACCATTTTTCTTTGGCCTCACTACTACTGGGGAGACCCATTCTGAATCTTCCACTGGGTATATAAATCTTGCATTCAAGAGTCTCTTCACCTCCGTCAACAGTGCATCCTGTTGCACAACTCCCAGTCTTCTCAATCTTTCTACTACAGGTTTGCTTCCTTCTTTGAGTTGGATGTGATGCTTCACTACACTGACACCTGTAATGTGAGTATAATCAGAAATAAAAAATGATGCATGCTTCTTGAGAACATTCACATAACCCTCCCTTTCTTCATCCTTTATATCCTTGGATATCATCTTCTCTAGGCTAGCATCCCACACGTCTTCTCCTTGGATTCTTGGATTGTCTTCTGATGAGGTAGGTTCCTTTAAGGTGACGCCCATAACTTCAAGAGTGCTATCACTCTCTCCACTTGAACTCTCTTCCTCTTCTACCGATGAGGAACATCCACTTGAGCTCCACTCATCGACAGATGTTTCTAGTTCAAGGTTCTCTTGACGCCCACTCTTCAAGTTGTAAACCACCTTTTGATCGTGGCCACCCACCTTACGTGGCCTCAACTCCAGATCTCCTATTGCCCAATCTTGCCTAGCTCCGATGCCCATAAGCGAAGGTCTCCCTAGGATGAGTGGATATCCTTCTCTCTTTACTGGAATCACATAAACATCCATTGCTGCAGTGATTCCAAAAACAGAAACTCTCAAAGCTTTCACTAGACCCACACATGTGACCGCATCATTGTTGGTCATCTTTGCCCTAAAGGTTGAGGATTCCATTACTTTTAAGCCTAATTGATGCATAAGCTTTTTTGTCATGACACAAACCTCTACTCCACTATCGATGTATGTTTTTCGAATCTATTGACCTTTGATTTGAGCCTCCACTAAAGGCACTATATCTTTGAGGCCATATACCTTGATTGCACTAACCATTTTACCTTGCCTTGTCCTTGTGCTTACCATTTTTTACCATTGTTGTCGTAGCTTTGGAGAGGCATGAATTAGTTGTGGCCAAGTAATTTTTTGCCCTTGAGAGCTCACATCTATTACCAGATCATAAGGTTGTGTCTGAGAACCCAAAGGGAAGCCGGAGATATCAATTTTAGACCTAGCTCGAGTCTTTCTCTTCTTCCCTTCATCTGTAGGTGCCCGTGATGTAATTGCCTCATTGATTGCTTCCTTGCTTGCCTCAGTTTGGACACGTACCCGCTTGATAAGCATGGTCTCTACTACATCTACCTTCATCTTACCTCTCGCTATTTCTTCTTGGAGCCTTCTATCCCTGACCACCTCCTCTATTTTAATAACATTAACATTTGGTTGAACAGCAGGGGTTTCAGCTTGAACATAAGGTGGTTGTAAAATTGCAGGTCGTGATTGCTCTTGCTCTTGAGTCCTAGCACGAGGAGGGCTTACTTGTTGTTGAGGACCTCTTTCAAGGTGATCATATCTTCTAGGGTGAGGACAATTGTACATGCCATGTCCATTTTCTCCACAGTTGTAACACAACATCTCCCTTGCTTGTCGCCGCATTTGTGGTTGATTCCCACCATTCCCCTCGATAGGTCTTCTTGCACAAGATTCACTCTCAAACCCTCTAGTTGATTAGTAATATTATTTATTTGTTAAATCATGTCTTCTTGACCTCTAAAAAGGCCTGGTACATTAGATACATTTGGGGAAACTTGAGAGGCCTCCATAGTTGTGATGTTGTTTCCCAAAACTGCTTGCCTAGCTTGGGCTTGGTAGAGAACCTTTCGATTCTTTTCCCTAGTGATTCTCAAAGCATCTTCAAAAGTGTTTGGAAATTTCACCTTTACCTTCTCCCTGAGCAAGGGGTACAAACCTGAAATAAATCGATCCTTTTGAAGGCAGTTTGGAGCTCTCTCTCCAGGGTTTAGTGAGTCTGACACTGCCCCCAAAGCTTCAAAAACCCTTCCTCATAAGTTGCATAACCATAAGGATCACTTTGATGGAGGGCCAAAAGCCATTGCCATAACTCTTCAGCTGAGTTAGTTTGTTGAAATCTCTACAAGAAAGTTGCCTTCAATCCCTCCCATTCAGCTCTTTGGGACGGATTTAGAGTTTGGAACCACATTCTAGCTTCTTCCTTGCGCACCAAAGAAAAAGCCCTCAACTTTAATGCTTCATCATCCCTCCCAGAGACAAGGAAGGCCATCTCAAGGTTGTCCAAAAAATCCACTGCATTTTTTCCATTGCGCCCAAAGAAGCTTGGAAATGCCATGTTGCCTTAGTAGAGTACAAAGATGAACACGTTTAGACTTAAGTTGTATTTTATGAGGGAAAGGATGAATGGGTTCACAGATGTATTGATTTCAGCAAGATATGTAGGCCCCAATATGCTTCTAATAATGCCTTGGAATCTAAGCTTTGTGATGACTACAATATACACAGTTTGCATAGCAAGAGATTGGATTGGTCCATACAACTCACGATGATTCATGAGAAAATATTATAATAAAATAAAGACATGTATATTGAAGTATGCATTGTAGTCTAGCATTGGGAAGATTATAGGTTCTTGTGATACAAGAATCTCACTTAATCTTTCAGCCCCAAAGTACATGACAAGATGCTGCTAGAAGAAAATCTTCCTACTAATGCATACATTAACTCGAATGTTTTGTATAGAGTGGAAGGTGTAGAAATTCATACCATTATTATTATTCATCAGTGGAGACTACTTAAGGGAGTAAAGGGAATGCACTTTCTTGAATTATAAAGGATTTTTCCCAGAGTGTTTCTTTCTGGAGCCCACCAACTTTGCTATATAGAGAATTTGCTCACCAGTGATTGTTCTTGCCTTAGTGTGTCCATCCTCGGCGACATATATTGCATAAGGTGTGATGGTCACCTTTTCAACCACACCCAACCTTCGAGCTAGCAACAGTTGAAGGTAGTCTCCATACTTTGCACCTCTACAAAACTCCATACCGTTCATGCATAGTTGTCCACCTTTAATGTGGATTAGGCCAGAGAGAGAGAGGGATTTGATGATTTGGAGAGGAGGACCTCTCGAAAGGGCCTTCACTTTGTTTGCAAAACACTCACCACAATTATGAGAACCTAGCAATTGATGGCAACATGATTTTTTCCATTGTGAGAGAATGGAATTTCTAAGGTGAACACCTTTTACCCGCATACGTACCGTCATCCAATAGGCATACTTCCTTTCTTGGGCTTCCTTGGGAGACCATTTGGGAGTCATGGACTTCGACCAGCTTCAAAAAGAGTTAGTGAAGGCGTTGGAGAAGAGCCACTTGGAGCACTTGTTGTAGAGGATGCACCACCATGTGTTTTATCATCTCGCATAAGGAGGTAGAGAATTGTGGATGAGAATGTCCTCAGTGGGAGCACCAATTTATGACGAAGGAAATTTGGTATGGAAGCCTCTATACTATGCCAAACTCCCTTCTACCACAAAGTAAATGAGGTAAGGGCACCACCTAGTCATGGAAGAGCGGACTAGGACGCTATGCAAGAGGGAGAGAGGAGCTTGTGAGGGAAAAGAGATGAAAACTAGAGAGAGAGAGAGAGAGAGAGAAACACAGAGAGAGAGAGAGAGAGAGAACTACCAAAGATAGATTAATCAATAAAACTTAAGAGGGCACAAGAGATGGAGAACCCTCAAGACATAACCAATATACACAATATGGACATCAATAGCATGGGCTTATTACATTGTAGAGCATGCATAAGCTATAGTAAGGGAATGGACTACATAAGCTCATGAGAGAGAATGGGGAAGGCTCAATAGGGCTGAATAAGGCCTCTTGGCTCTCTCTTTTCTTGCAAATTACAAAGGAGAATGCCTCTTTATATAGGCCTTGAGGGTATTTAGGGAGGAGGTTAAGATAGAACAAAAATTAACACCACCAAAGCTGCATTAAGGCGGTTCCACCAATGTGGAAGCTCCATCTAGATGTTTTGTTGACCAATTTATACTTAATCAAGCTCCATCATAGGTGACTTGTCTCCATTCTCCCCCCCATAGCTTGAGTCCAAGAGCTCTCCTATAAAACAATATAGAGAATCTTCATAAAATAAGATCATATCTAGCAATAATGGAGAGAGAATAGTGAGAATTCATACATTACTACTACAATTAAGGATGGTTTGAGGGTGATTTATGAGGGAAATTCTAATGGTTTATTAGCGTGAGAGAGAGGATAAAAGAGAGAAAAGGGTTGGGAGTCTAATGAATGATGTTTTATGGAAGTATTAAGTGTGGGGAAGAAAGTGTGGATGTGTATAAAATTGGGAGGTGGTCTCCACCGCATTTGGAAAAAGTTGGCATCTACCATTTTGGCCATATCTCCCGACTTGTAGCTCCAAAAATTTATAAAAAAATACCAGCCAAAACTTTATCTCACGTGCTACAATTTTATGTTGAAAATTTTTTTGGATCGAAGTGTAAGTATTTTTTAAAAATCTTACAAAATTATGTGCCTGATTTTTCTTCCACTAATGCTTCCAAGAAGGGTCCCATTTGGTTAAATTATCATAAGGCTCCAAAGTCATGACATTATGAGCCTCACATGCTCTTTGGATGGCTGCAAATCTATTTCATGTCTTTTCTTTTCACATTATACATTTTTCCTTCACCTTCCTCCATTGATCTTTACTCTTCACCACCCCTTGGTAAACCGGTCCATGAAATATTTCCATCCAGTGATTTCTTGGATTTCCCAAGAGGTTGTTCCCACCCTCTTCTTTATTTCAAAGCTCCGAATGTGCAAAAAATCAACAAAGTGTTGGATAAATATTTTTTTGTGATTTTTTTGGATCAGCACCTTTTGAAATCATTTATGGATATAGATTGTCTACACCTCTTACTTCCTTGTCAAACAAAGTTAAAGCTGCTGATGATATTGCCCACATGCATGCTACTATTTTCGATGAAGTTCAAGATATGATTGCGAAATCCCAGCAATCATATACTAAACAACCAAACAAGAAAAGAAAAGCTATGAATTTTACAGTTGATGATTATGTCTGGTTACGAATTGAAAAGCGAAGACTACAAAGTGTTGAGAAACACCATGTTGTAAAGTTAGCTCCTAGATTTTATGAACCTTTCAAAATCATTCACAAAATCAATGATAATGCCTTTAAACTAGAACTACCCCAACACTGGAAAATCCACAACACTTTTCATATCAGCTTGTTATGACCTTTCAAAGGCCAATTACCTGTACACACTGTTTATGAAAATCCTCCTTTATTAGAAGAAGAAATTGAAATCCTTGAACCTGAGACTATTCTAGATACCAACTTTATGACCACTAGAACTGGCCATAGATATTTTAGATATTTAGTGAAATTCAAAAATCATCCTGTTGAAGAGGCCCAATGGATGCACGCTCGTGACCTAAGTGCTTTCCCCAAACTACTCGCTCCACATTGAGCTAATCGCAATTGAGGACAATTGCTATCCCACCCCGGGGATATGATGCCAGGAGGCATATTCCACAGTGGATTTCATGAGGTTTTGCAGTGGAATCCGTAAAATTATATTTATTTGTCGAGGCTTGTACACAAGGTGGATTCCTTGTGCAAAAAGTCAATGGGGAGGCCTATCATTTTCGAGCATCTCATTAATTTAATGTGCAAGTGGGTGATTCCATAGCGGGTGATTCCGCAAAATACATATTTAAATTAATAGAAGTTTATGAGTTAGAGTGCGAACTTGTATTAAATTAAGGTTAGGACAGAGTCCCAACCTATTTATTTATTTTGTAGCTGAAGACTGCTAGGTATTCACTTTTGTCGGTTTAATTTTATTATTTTCTAACAATTGTGAATGCTTTAATTGATGTGTAGAGCAGGCGGTGATAGCACTGGGAAGCACTGGGCAATACCATGTATTCAAGTTATTTAGAAGAAATTATCATTTTTGATGGGCGCGCGTCTTAGGCATGGCGCTAATATTTATTTTGATGCACTTATTTATTAAAGCGCTTGACATATATTCATTATTTTGTATGTGCATGGGCGCACGATTTAAATATTCATTATAGCTTTCAGCCAATTTGAGAGGATTTTATGTAAAAAGAGAGATTGACAAAATCGCGCGACGCGCGATCGTTGTTTTCAAGCAATGAACAACACTCCGAAGTGGGAGATGAAGAAGTGATCTAGCTAAATTTTGGTCAGGTGTCCTGGTATTTAACCCCCCTTTCAGAGCTAATGGAGGCATCAGATTGGTGATCTAAGCAGCATAGAGGAATGTATTATTTTGTACACGTTTTTGTCTATTAGAGTTATATTTTCTCATAATGTTGAAAGAAACTAACAAGCTTCATCTCTTTTAGTATTCTTCTATATTTTCTAATTCTTTTTGGGAGTATTCTTCTACATCTTCAATCTCTTCGAATCCCTTCTCTTCCGTCTACTCCTCTCCCTAAATCTACCTTTACCTTGTTGTCTCTTATCTTCAAGAACTTGGCTTGAAACCTTCAACCCTTATCTTATCTCTACCATCTCTGAAGTAAAAGCTCTTAAACCCCCATACATTCTTCTCTTGCCAAACCCCTGTGGTAACCTTCAACCCTACGCACTGCAACTCTGCCCATTAGGCTTCTTGCCAAACTTACATCCTTCCCACTATAGGAATGCATGGCTGTGATTAGAAATGCACTTACCAAGATATTATAATCAAATGAGAAGTCATAGAAAACTAACACATCACCTATCAGGTCCACTCCTTGTGACTTCAAACCTTGGCGTACTTTCTTCGATTTCCATTGGATCTCCCCTAGCGCGAGCTACGTGCAATTGTGGTGGCATATTATCATCAACCAGTTGCTTCTCTGTGCATTGCCCGCTAGCCATAGCCCTAGTGATGACCATATTGAAATTTGAAACAAGGGATTCCAAATTGATTGCTTCGGCCTTTGCAAAGCCGAAAAGTTTGTTGCCTTGTCTTGTGCACACAGTGAATTCCAAATCGATTGCTTCAGCCTTCGCATCGTTGGGGGCACATTGGTGGCCTAGGTGGCTGGTGTAGGGTTGTTGGAGTTGGTGGTAGGACTGTTCTTTGTTGGGGATTGCACTGATGGCCATCACAAGTGTTGGTTTGTTGGGGATTCAGCACATGACGATTCTTGGCGGGCTTGCAGGATGATAAAGGATAAGAATTCAGAGTTGGGTGTCGATGAAGAGCGAACAACACTGTCGTTGGAGTCTTCAATACCTGCAATGAAAACCTCTCATAGGTGGTCTCTCCCTAGGAGTAGTGCTGGACTTCTCTATCGTGCACAAGACAGAGTTCAATTAGTTTGGGAGACAAGTCGAACTCTAAGCAAGCTAAGAGTATTGTACTGCACTTGAGGACCCAAACTGTGTATATACTTCAATGTAGATATTATGTAAGTGCTCGTACATACTTGGATATTACGTAGTTAGAAGACCGCGGGCTAGTTTCTCGTAACAATGTGTGGATAAAGCAAAGTTGTCCATGTTGAGAAGAAGTACATGTGAAGGTGTATGAGACATCCTTTGCGTTGTGACTGCACGACGTAGCATAATTGAACACAGGGACATCGCACTTTCGGTAGCTGGAAGCTATTGAACTTGCTTGATGAGGACGGTGTACTTTTCATGGCCATTCGTGTGGTGCTTACCACAATTGATTGCAATGGTATTAAGGCATAGTGCAAGACGGAATCATGCGAATGGGCCAGGGTAACAACTCTAACCATAGGCGAGACAAGATCCCTAGGTATGTCCTGCCCTTGATGTGCCCTGAACAATTGTGGGTGATGCTAAAGGGCTAGGGGACTAGGGACGGAGCCAACTGACCAAGGTCACTGGACGTACCTAATTTGAGGACCCCTAGGTGATGTGCTGTGATCATGGGTGCTTCTTATTTTTTCATTCTTTTCTTTTCTTTTTTCTTTTTTCTTTTTTCTTTTTCTTGTTATTTTTTCTTTCTTTCTTTCTTTCTTTCTTCTTTTTTTTTTGGACTTGCCTGAGTACAACCATTGCAATATGTTGAGGCTATCAACCTTTCAATTGGTTGGGAAATGTCAAGCTTTGAAAGCTCAGGAAATGGATATTATAGTGATGAGTGTGTCCTAGCCTTGTTGTTAGAGAAGCGGTTGTTGAGATGGGGAGATACACTTGAGATATTGCAACCCTCTTTGGAACATGCGATATTGGTACAATTGGAGTAACAGCTACTGTGAGTGCCCAGTGTAGGGTGTAACCCAAAAAAAGGAAGTGGTTAAGCTCATGCTTTGGGCCATGCGACGTGGGCGCTCGCAAGGGTGATTTTCACTTTCGGCAGCGTGGCTTTGTCATGGCTCTTCATGGGGTTGGCGGTCTTGTGGTATCTTGGATATTGAACACTTTCGCACAAACACCTGCATCATCCTACATCCACTTGTCACTTCATGAGAGTACATGCATGGCACATGCCGCAACTATAATAAACCAGTGCAACACAATGAGACATCACTTATCTGAATTCCATGGTGTTGACTTAGATACTTATCACATGCGCTTGATTTTCTTTTTCTTTTGCTAAAGACGTGAAACATAGTAAATGCAGATATGAAAATTTTGTACAATTGGAAAGCATGTCAGCACGTAACCCTTTAGAGACAAAAAGTCATGGCCATGTAGCATTTGATAAGCCTTTTACATAACATAGGGCTACTCTATTTGTACGAGGCGGAGCGAGTCCGAGTGGTCGGGCGACTGAGGCTTTGCTGGTGAGGGGCTCCTGTGAGGCTGGGTGGGGAAGATGTCAGCTGGGACTCAGATGGTGTAGTCCCTGGCCGCAACTATTTCCAAAATGCTTTTAAACAATGCATCAAATTCCTGCTTGTCCCGAGCTACCCTCTCCTCTTTCGAGCACCTGGTGCCCAAGCATCTAGTGGGAGCCTGCACGGGTGGTGTTGCCACACCCCATGTGCTCCCTTGAGCCCTCGTCCTCTTGGCTTAGGAGGTTTCCAGCCTGCATCCTGGGCGGTGTCGTTTAGGGCCTCTTTTCGGCACATACCTCTTTAGAGTAGGCATGTAGCGTTCTGGTGGGGGCGCTAGTGCCTTATGCTCTTTCCGACGGCAAAGAGCTTCCTTGCATGTCAGCTACACTATGTGGTCCATGGCTGCTACCATAGGGGGACCTACAAAGTACGAACCAAGGATTAGGCCCTGAGGCAGGATAAAACTATTCGCATGGAAGGGATCATAGAGTGGGTTATCAAGCGCATATGATGAGGAGGGGAGAGATGAGGCATGCAGTGTTTGTTGTAGAGGGATGGCCCCCATGATGATGTTCGTTTTGCCTCCAGCCATTAGCAGATCTAGGCTTATGCTAAGTTGCGTGGACTGGTTGTCATGGAGTGAGGTAGGGCTCATCCTCGGAAGGATAGACCGGAAAGGGGAAAAGGTGTATAGAAAGGGACGGTACCCTGTCTACACCATCAGAGATATTGGTCATGGCTTCCTATGGCAGTAATGAGGGTTGCATGCCCTCCACCTAGAGGCGGGAATGGTCACACAAACTCTAAATGTGTAGTGAGAGGAGGACCTCAAGAGCTTAGCCTGTCAAACCCAACTCTTCTCCCTACGCTTGACTATCATTACTTCGTGAGAATAAAAACCAATTGTAGAACTCAGGATTGTACTGGAGTGTGGCACACGCATCCAATACTCGCAGCATCTTACTCAATACCGATAGATATTTTGCAACATCGAGTAGCATGGAACCTTGTCCGAGTCTACTTGCGACATGTAACTCCTCCTCAGTGAGAACCTTATCAGACAGAGAGTTCTCTTGGCTAGTTTCAGCTAAGTTCGTACCCCGAATGGCAATCAGCACTCGAAAGCAAGTTGGTGCCACATAGGTTGGGTCTCTTTGAGACCGCCATTTGGCCAATCGCTCCTCTGAGATTGTCATAATCTGGGCTCCTAGTTCAACCATTGCAATGCGGCTTTCAAACCAACATTTTTCAAATTGACTTCGACCCTCTGATTGTCACTTTAGCTACTCTATCTCTAAGAGATTCAGTTGGCGGAGCACATCATTTAATGTTACAGTTAAGCATATTTCGTCGACTTCCTCGTCAAAGGTGAGTCACATGCGTTCATGCAGGAGCCTGTCATAGTGCTCGTTAAGATGTTCTTGCTCTTCCCAGGATAGGGAAAATGGCAAGTGTTCTCCAAGCTGCTCCTTAGGGAATGCGCCCATGTCCGCAAGGACGTAGACACATACGAACACCTTAAGCTTAGTATCCAACTCAGTTAAGCATTCTGCGACACTTCTATATTCAACGAGGGCTTACTCGGTTGCTATCTCATGCAAGGTTCTAGGAGGTTGCCTAGGCTTTAGCGTAGCTGGGGACTCAGGCCTAAATGAGCAAGATTGGTCAATGCTAGGATTTCTTATGCTCTCAGGGTTTCCGTGTTTCTCCTGAGGCTTTGTTATTGCGTCATGGTTCTCCTTAGATGTGACTGGTATAAAATTGTCACCCTGTTGTGACAGCGTTGTATCCACTCTTGATTGGTCAATGCAAGTTCTATTATCAGTGGATTGAGTGTTGAAAGCAACCATTGATGGTAACGGCTGCTTTGATTTTTCAGAGCACACGGATGTGTATGAGGTTTCACCACTATTAGGAGAGACATCAATGGGTTCATTGGTGGATGGTCTCGATGCTTTATTCCTTAGTTCTTCGACACTCTTGGTTTCAATCTTCTTGGGGTCTTCAGCCACTTGCAACTGCCATTGTTATTTTCTTTATTTTCTCTTCTTTTTCTTAGGCAATCGAGGTGTATCCCTTGAAGACGTTGGACCTTGAACTAGGTCAGAGTCATTGATATGCTTGGCTGGGCCTCAGCATTCTCTTTCTCTAGTGTGTCCTCATGGGGCATAGCCGTGGCCTGCTGAATAGCCTCGCTAGGTTGTGAGGGTACAACTATCTCTCTTTTTGGAGAGTCTAGCTCTTCAGCCAATTCTCTTCTATTTAACTCCTCCAGCCTAGGCTTTATGCACTTTGGAAGTGTTGGATTTGTCAAGGATGCTGGTTAAAGCACCTCCTCCATAGGTGAACTGCTAAGGACATGCTCTGCTAGGGGCATTGTCACGGCCAGGGTTTGTGACTACGGTGATCCCTAATTGGAGGTAGTAGTAGCTATTTCAATGGACTAGCTATTGTTAGTAGATTGCAGTGTCAAGTCCCTAGGGCAATCGAAAGTGGTCGTGTCTTTTGTTGCCCTTTGAGCATTCACTTGTGTAGATCGAGCATGAGTTGAGCATGAGTTGATCTAGTCACATTAGGTTGCACAAGCATATCCTTGGGCCGAGAGCTATGGATGGTGTCATGTCCCACCTCTTGGACATTTGGAAGCTTAGATGGAGATAGAGATTGGGATTGAGCAGCTACACTTGATGACTGTTGTTGTGCTTCCTGTGTCCATTTAGGGAAAGAGGGTGTAGGAGACTTGGGACTCCTAAGTGGCTCTGGCATTGGCTGGAAGATTTGCTCATGACTATTAGATGATTTTACCATTTGCTTTGTTGAGCATTTAACCTTGCCATGAGCAATGTTGTGCCTATGATGCCTGTTATCCTCTTGGGGAATCAAAGGCTCCTTGGGCACTAGTGGCTTTTGTGTATCCTCAACGATTACATCTGATATCTACTTGTCAAGCATGCTAGGCTGAGGATCTACCCTCCAATTGGTCCCGTTTGGTTTCTTGATTTCAATCGTGAGGGGCTCGGTCACTCCACTGTTGTTGGCTCGAGACTTGGTTTTTCATTTAAATCTCCTCCTACACTTCTTTGCTCTTGATATGATCTGGCCTTCAGTCAGCAAAGGAGGTTTAGCAGGGGATTTTAGCGCCCAAATCCATCGGTTACCTGCGTAATATCCTTGAACACATAGCAATGCTTTGGATATCCATCGTGGCGTTGTGCTGACCCTCCATCAATACCTTCATTTATAAGGCTTGGGCTTCTTTTGGGGTCTTCTACAATATTTGTAAGTCCAAAGCCCATCCTTGGCATTGTCTCGTAATCTTCTTGTTTAGGTGTGGCCTCACTCACTCGTTCTCGTTGTTCGACCTGTGCTTGTATCAATTCTAACAAGTCCTTACTCTCGTTAGTAGGCTTGACTGTTATGTCATCACCTTCCTTGCCTTTCCCTTGAGGTTTGATGAGGTCACTCTTGCTAAAGATTGTGACTATCCTCACTCCCGGTAGTGTCAGGTGTATCCTCTGTGCTACATAGTCGGCCTTACACTTGGTCGCCCTTTTGAAGGGTCTTCCTAAGAGGGTTTCCTTACCATAATTAGCACTATTTAGAGGAACATGAAATAGGATAGGAAAGCTTTCAATTTTAATTGTCGCAAGGATTTTGCACTTCCTTATGAGTGCTTGTGGGTGTCCCCTATAAGGGCTAAGAGTTGCATTAGTCGGTGTGAGCTTTGGTTGGCCTAGTAGGGTCCATGCTTCATAGGTCAAGATATTAAAATCTGCTCCTTCATCAATCAGAGCATCGATGGTATGCTCTCTTTTCACGGTGAGTTTGACCCTAAGATAAGCAGGTGGTACTATGTCTTCATCTTTGGATCTTGGCTTGTAAATTTAAGCCTTCTGACAAATGCCCTTGAGTCCCCAATTGCATGACCAAATGTGGATTCTCCATTGGTGTCTTGGATCGTCAGTGCAGTGCTATTCAAGGAGCATCTATTGTCAGGATTGTCATATCTAGTCATTCTCACTATTGTAGCTTGATGTTGTTGCTTTCCGCTTTGACTAGATGCAGTCTGAATGCAACACGTATGTGTTTTCGCGGTGTGGCCTTTTTGCCCTTGTTGTCTAGATTGGCCCATTGAGGTTCTAAGGTCTCTGTTTGTCTCTGTTTGGGTATGGGCTTTTGGTTGTTTTTTTGCAAGTGAGAATCCATGCTCGTGTAGAGCCATTACTACACTAAGGTCTATTTTGGAGAACCTGTCATGGTGCGCGTTTTCTCTCCAACCTACTCGGGGGATCTGCGGGGGTCCGGGGGAGACAGTTCCCCCCCCCCCCCCCCCCGCGGCTCGCAGGGCCATTACGGTAAATGCCATACGTGATTTGAAAAACCGTTTATTGCAAAATGTTGAACTACTTGCTCCAAGTTTCAGCCTAGTGATTGATTTATGATATGGTTTCGGCTCTATATGGTCTCTCAATCAGTTTCACTATCTTCAGGTTAAAATTTGAAAAAATCTAAATTCAGCCCAACATGTCCAAATTGCAGGGGCCGAGTGCCCGATTCGGCCCGTTCGAGAGCCGAGTAGAAAGGGTCGAATGTAACTGGTCCGAATGTCAAATTCGGCCAATCCGAGTCTGGTTGTCTGAGGGCCAAGTGGCCAAGGGCCGAGTCGAGTGGGCCGAGTGGTAGTGGGCTGAGTCGAGGCCAAGGGCCAAATTTTCAAGCAGTCCAAGGGCCGATTTTGGGACTCGGCCCAAAATCGACGCCACTCAAACACGCCGAGCGCGGCGCATTTTTTCGCCAGACTTCACAAAATTCACTACGCCGAGCGTTGGAGGCCTTCCCACTAGTCGAGCAGCTCCAGATCCAACCTACTCATGTAGGGGAAGGTGTAGAATTACCTGGGCTGGGCAAATAACTCCCGGATGGACAAATCGAAGTGGATCCACTCAACGAAGCTTTCTTCCTCTCTCCTGCTCTCCTGAAAACCTGCCATGCACAATGTGGCCTTTCTTGCCACTCTTGGCCCCTTGTCACCTTGTCCATGCCTACACTCATCTTAATCTTGCTTCCCTTACTAACATTTAACCCAAAATTTCATTTCTTGCCCTTCTTTTCCCTATTTCAGCCTGTTATACAGCAACACAAAACCTTTTGTTTGCTCCAATGTTTTTCTCCTATCCTTTCCAAATGCAAGAAAAAACTATAAGGAAAATACCTATACTACTCCATCATGCTTTCCCAAGTCCAAAACAACAAAAATCTACTTGCTAAGGAGATAGAATACCTCTTCAAACTCCTTCGCTTTCTACATATCTACCTCAAGTACCGGTTCGGGGAAAACCCCACTTTAACACTCGATTCGAAGTGTGCAAGCACTCAAGGCTTGAATTCGTTAGTCCTGGCAACGGAACCAAAATGTGGGAGTTTTCGCTCAACTGCCAAGACCCACAGACTGCTTATTGTTTCAAGCGTTCCAAGCGAGCACTAATGGCTACCTCTCACATAGCCGATGCGCCATCCATATCTACAGGTGTAGTGAGCTTACCTCCATGCCGGTATGAGTTACCTCCTTTCCTGCACACTCCGATAGCTCCATGATCCGAGTGCAAGCTTCAAGCAAGCTCCATCCTCAAGCTCCACGCTCCAAGCTCCATAGCCACGAGCAAGACAAGACAAGAGAAGAGAAGAGAATAAGAGAGGAGAAGATGAAGAGCTTCTCCTCCTCAGTCCCTCACCCTCACACACTCACTCCCTCACACTCTCACACTCCCTCTCTCAAGCACAACCTCAAGCAAGCAAGAACAAGAACAAGAAGAAGAAGAGGAGAGCCACTTTTGGCCACACACAAGAATGAGCTTCTCATTCACTATTCAATTTTATATACAAAACCCTAAATCCCTTTTGGGCAATCATCCCCTTATCCCCTTTTTACATGGCTGGCCATGGCCTAGGGACTTTTTCCCATTGTCCTCCTATCTTCCTAGCTTCCTTCCTACCGCCCATCTACCTTTACAAATTGCACGGGGCGCTCCTTAAATTAAATCATGATGCGCTTGCACTCTTTTACAAAAGTATTGACTTGCGCTTTTCCTTGTGCGCCTTTGTCTTCCGTTTCACTTTGCCTTGGCCTTTGTCTTCTACTTTAGCTTTTCCAGATTTTCCACCTTGTTCATCTACCGGTTAACAGTTATGCCTTCAAGCTCTCCAAATTGCAAGAATAGAGACAGAGAAAGAGAATAAACACAAAAGAATGGGTGGGGAAACCCCCACCAAGCTCTCACATCCCCATACACTCTCTTCTCAAGTTATGGTGGAAGTAACAAGGTGGAGAAGAAAATAGAGAAGCAAGGGCTCACAAAGTTACATACATAAGAATGAGATATTCTATTTACTTAAACTTTAAATACATAGGTTTCATGTTTAAGCGACCTCAAGCCTTTTTCCTCTCTATCATGTGACCATATCTAGTTACATTGCCTTTGAGCACAATAGATTATTGCCTTGCATTGGATACACATACTCTTACAAAACTTAACTACTTGCCAAAAACACGTGAATGAAATGTCCCACCTAAAGAATCTTGGTACCTAAGAATATTTCTCAGAAAATGTAAAAATTTGCTCTCACTTTCTAGCACCTATCTAGTATTTGTTTTTGTCTTTTCATCTTCAATTGCTTCTTTCCTTTTTTATAACTAGTCTCCATTGATTCATGTTAATCTACCTTTAACCAACTTTTTATTTGCTTTGTAATTGTTATTTTCGACTAGTATCTATCCCCTTACAAGATAAGTGCAAGTTTTGTGGCATGTGCCATCAAAGGTGGCATGTTGGAGCAAGCATAAAAGACAAAAATACACAAGACGCATGTTGATTTAGAGCTAATGGGTAGATGAAGAAGGTACAAATAAGGAGAAAGTTTTTCATTGATTGTAGTTGGTGGGGAGTCTATTGAGTTGTGCTTGAAAGAAAAAGATACTTTCTCTAGGGGTTATGCTTAATGAACCATGTAGGGTGATGGGTAATAGATTATATATGGTTGAGATGGGTCTAATGTTAAGACAAACCACAGTCCCTAAGTGCTTCCTATAATTGAAGACATAGTTAGTATAAGCAATGAATGGGTGCAGTGAAATCCAAGGTAACAAGTCTATCGAGCGAGCCTTGATGTTCTAACCTTGGTGTGCCTTGAATTGTGATGCGGTATTAGGAAAAATTTGGACTCAAAAATGGGCCCTTAAAGTTTGAGAGGTGGACCTTTTGGATTGCACGATATAAAGGTTGGATGTTGACATCCATGGAGGGTGAAACTTATCTCTCCAAATCTTTGGGTTTTTTATTTAAAAAAGAGGTAGTTAGGGATTTTAAAAAGAAAAAGTGAGGATTTTTTAAAAAATGGATGGTGTGCACATTTTGAGTTTCTTCGACCTCATACTCTTCTCTCCTTTTTCGAAAAATTTTAAATTTTGTTTTTTTCCTCTTAGATATCAACTTGACTCAAAAATTGAGCAATGTATCACTTTTCCTCTCTTCTCCATTTTGGTAAATTTTCATATCCATTGAAGCTTTCTAGTGAGAGAAATAAAGGTTTTGATCATTCCACTTATCTCTACAATTTCTTCTCCATGAAACTCTAGAATTAGTGTAAAACACAAGAGTCCATCTCTCTTTGTGTTCTCTTTTATACACTACTTTTTTAGTAGGGTTTGATGTCGTTTCTAATTGTTGTTATTGTTTTGTTGCAAATATTATTTTAGGCAAGAGACTTGGGTCTCTCTCTCTCTCTCTCTCTCTCTCTCTCTCTCTCTCTCTCTCTCTCTCTCTCTCTCTCTCTCTCTCTCTCTCTCTCTCTCTCTCTCTCTCTCGTGTTGTATTTTCAATAGACCTTCATGTTGGTTCTAATTGTTGTTGTCTTCTTGCATAGTTCATTTGGACCGAAAAATATAGGTGTTGATGTGTGTGTGTATGTGTGTTGTTGGGGGTAAAGGCGCCTCCGCCGTGCCGGCCCGTGTATTACTACACTGACAGTACCCGCCATTCAATCTAGACTTTGGGTCAATGTAGATATCTATATGCATTTCAATATCGATGTTTGTGTCTGGTTACAAAAGTGTGAATATCGCTCAATGGCATAGTCAATTTGTATAGCATATTGGTGATTACTTGTCAGACTTAAAATGATTATTATTTAGGGTTTAACACATACTTTCTTACATCATATATTGCCTAGGTTATAATGCCTTAGAGAAGAATGAGCATTCTCTCAATAAAAGTACGTAATAGCAAAGATGAATAAGGGAATTGTATTGCTGATACATATCATTGCTCATCTTGGGCACATATGTATCCAAGCATGAAGGGAGCTTTCAAGGTAAAAGCATTTGCAATTGCATATGTATCAAAGCATTGGAATGGTAAAATTTTAGCTCTCAAATAAAGAAAGGTTGATTCTCACCTTGTAAAAAAGGCACTGATACAACGTGTATTCAAACAAAAACAATAACATATTGCACCCACCATGATAACTATTGAACAAAGTATTGAAAATAATAAGTCTTTGCAACACATTAAGAATGATCGATTTCATTTATATATCTAATTGTCTTGTATTTACATAAATATACCCTTCAAATTGCTCTGAGTGGCAAAATGTTGAAAATTTCACAAGTTCTTTAAAGTGTTACCACATCAAAATTGGTAAATTTCTTTTTAAGGGATATACAACCAAGCAGCTCATAGAGACCTTGTTTTTTTCTATGACTCCAAGTACATACTACCCAAGAGGGGTTGAAAAATATGGAACCCTTGAGTCTATACATGTTATAAATCTTAATAGCATTGAATGGACATTGTGTAGTAGCGACATTTTACACATGTAGCACAAAAGTTTCAGTAGACATATTGAACTCTATGAAGCCAAAAGCAACAATGGGTGTACACCTAACCTGGTTCATATCAATTGTAAATTTTGCACATATGTTCAAGGAATGTGAGGTTTTGAGACATACTAAAACCACATACATCATAAAAAGTGCATCTAAGGATTATGTAACAAGGATTCTAGATAAAACTTGGATATCAAAAACCACTCACAATCCTTAAGTACAAAATCTTAAATATATCTATAGAGTCTCCAACCTACAAAATTCTTAATGTAATGGAATTCCACAATTAGACATGTTGTAACTAAAATTCCTAGTTTGATCAAAATAATATCTACTTGATTTTTTGCAATGGAGGTAAACAAGGTCTGAGCCAAGGTTGAAGTAGTATCTTCCATGTGTATCTTTTGGTAACTATACATTCAATTTGCCTAGGGTATATGATGAATAATAAAGATATCTTAGATTTTGTTTCAAAATTGTGACATAAATTGTTCAAGGATCCAAGTTCCTTGATCTTAATTCCTTATGTCTTTGTTTCATCGTGCTTATATTGAAAACATGAATGCGGACTTAAATAAGTTGCATAAAAAAGTTAACTTTGTGCATTTAACCAAGGCATTGCATCCACTCCAAACTCTCTTGAAGTTGGGGAGAGAAATTTTATCCTCAAGCACATCAAATCGCTTGAGTTTGACATAAAAGAAAGATGTAAAAAAGGACGCAAAAGTCTGGATAAAGGCGACGGAAGACTACTTCCTAGCTACGAGGAATAGTCCTACAAACCAAGCCATGATCACCAAGCTTAAGTTGCTAGGCAAAGCTTGATTGTGGTGGAAATAGTGGTGCGGATATCAAGTTATATCCGAACTAGCTACTGCTTGGGAGCAAGTAAAGGAAGCAATGAGTGGAAGATACCTTTCATTGGCCTAATGCATCATCAAGATGAACAAGTTCTTTACCTTGCGCCAGTTAGAGGCCTAATATTCTCAATTCATGACACTTCAAAAATATGCATCGCCCATGGCCGAATTCTGTCATGGATTGAATCAGCCATTGGATACTCGTCTGGAGTCCCTACAGCCAACTGACTTGCAACTCAAAAAAGAGATTTCTATACTTATTCAAAAAAATCATTGTAAACTACAAGAATAGACATACTCTATCAATTATTGTGGGAGATGAGACATCTTCCCCCCCATCTCCAAGTGGATGCATGGATGTATGCATCCTATCTTGATTAAAAAATGTGTATTACATGCCTTTAAAAGAATTAAGGTTAGGGGAGGTGTTTCTCTCCCTCGGTGTGTAGTTGGACACATGTATATTATCTCAAAATTTAAAGTAGCTATATACATGTTTAAATAATTCTAAATGTAATTACAAAAACACACAATAAGTTTTTTTTTAATATACAAGCATATTATTTTGCAATGTAGCTATATTCCATTAGCCAAAAAATATATGACAATTTACAATTGTTGAACATTACAACTTGTGGAGTTGGATTTTAAGGTAGACTCCACAATTTCTAAAATATGTGGAGCCACACACTTTCCAGTGGGTAGTACTACCCTCAGTTGGCTTCAAATCTTCCTACCATCTAATTTGCAATAGAAGCTAGCAAGTGGATTCTCCATTAACATTGTGATTTTCTAGCACATTATACTTAAGGGCCAATCGTCTTCCATTTGTAACACTTGGGACTTGTGTCCCTCTCAAAGATTACAATAATATATGCATCTGTACTATCACGCATGTCTTGATCAAGGCATAACCATTCACCCTTTAGCATCCTCTATCTATGATACTTAAACACTAGAAATAAAGTTTTTCATGTGAACAAAACACCTATAATTGGAAATGAAAGTTAGCTGATCCATCCCAAAGTAAGAAAAAATTCAATTAAGAGAGTGACCCTGAAAGCCATGTCTCTTGTTGTGACTCGACACTCTTCTAAAACCGCCTCATGTTTTCTATACAATAGAGGTCTTGCACAATCTTGTGAACAAGTTGCAAGAAACTAGCCTTTGGAATGATTAGATCACAAGAGCATTGATACTTCATGATTTCTCTTAGGACCATTATACCCAACCTCACTTGTTTTTCTTATAGGGATGTTGAGAAGGACCTCTCTCAAGGCAGCTTGAGAAAGCTAGGTTAGGTTGGGAAGGGGAGTGGTCGATTGGCAAGCTATGAAGTATCATTGCCCAAGAATGGATCTAAGCTAATAGATGCTCCATTGAGCTAAACATGATATGGGGCTCTAAGAGAAAGATTCTTCACAACCACCTTAGTCCTAGTCATCTTTTCTACACACCAAGAGATCCAAAAACTCCATGAATAAGAGAGAGTGAAGCCCTGATATATAGTGCTTAAACTTTAAGACTCATTCACATGGATCCCATTTACTATCCTCTCGAACCCTTGTTTTTAGCCACTTGGTGTGGTTTCCTTTGACATTTGAGACATTATAACATGCTCTTTTAGTGACATGATGTTATTCAATCATATCTATAGACAATTCATCAATACTTTCATTTGCTTTTTTCTTTAAGAGTTGAGCTTCATCTGCTACTATGACATGTATCACTAAGATAGCAATTGGATTGTTGGATTGTTGCCATTCAACCTTCCACCATGATGATTGATTTTTCGTTGGTATACACCACGTGCTATGCAATGTGAATTTTCCATCCCTTGTGTGGACCAAGCCTCAATGCTTCTCTTTTCTACAAAGTATAAATCCACTTCGACTCTGTTGTTCCTACGCAAACTGGTTCATCTGGAGCTCGACAATAGCTACTTCCTAGAGACTTTGCTGTTAGCAAAGAAACCCTGACTTCAAGTCGGTCCTAAGTGGGAACGGCTGGATACTTCCACTCGCGGTAGACTTAGGAAGGCCTAGATCGCAAACCCTGTGACATTCCTTACGAGTGCCAGGTGGCACTTTCTAGACTCTCTTCCCGATGGGCTACTAAGATGTGTCCCACAAGTGGACGAGCAGACACGTTACAATTGGTATCAGAGAGAACCAACGAAATCTAAAGATTACAAGGGAACTTAATGGAGGAAAATAAAGGGAATAAGGGGATAAATAGGGGAAGGTGAGTAGAATAGAGCAGTGTTTTTTGTTGAAAACATTTCTTTACTCACTTATGGATGCTGGGTTGCAGAGTCACGAAGCTTCGAGTAAGTTCTTGGTGTTCCAGGTCATGTTCATGACTGCAATGCATGCTTCGAATTATCGTCAGAGGCTTGGCATGATGAATATTCTGGACCACATCTATAATCCTTCGCCCCTATATACGGAGCGGAGATGAATGGGAGACTCAAGAATATATTACATAGCAGCCCACCGACTCACGTACCTTCAGACCAACTTGAAGAGAATTTATACAATTCATACACTTTTAAAATCTTGACTTAGTACACACCATATAATTTGTGAAAGAACTTTTACCTTGTTATGGAGAAAATTGTGTGTGAATATATTTTCTTTGCTTATAAGATGTGATTGGAAAAATCATCCATTGTAACATTGAATATGGAGCAAGTGCTATCAAAGATCGGGATACACAACCATCAAGTGACAATTGTCAAGGATGAGAAGAGATCAAGAAAAGCTAATAACTTGCCAAAAAATCCTTGCTTTGGAGGACCAAAGGCTAGGAAGTTTCTTTTAGCACTTGTTAGTGAGGAAAAGAATGTCATAATTCATAGGCCACGACTACAATGGGTGGGAAAGGTTACATGATGTGGTTCCTAATCAAAATAATGAAGAAAAAACAAGGTTGGCAAAAGCCAAGCTTTGGATAAGTCTAAATAGATTGCTCCCTTACTTTGAAAGATGCTATTTGATAATAGAGATAAGCAAGAATTTATTGATGCTACACATAGCTTCTATGAAAACATGGTCCAATGAACGAATGTGACCACGGTCCAATGGGATGTGAAGATGGGCTTCCAAGTGGTATCTTCTTTATCACGTGTCAATGAAGTAATTGTCACCCTTTGCCAATTCTTCTTCTCATCCTTTTCTTCCATCCTCTCAATCTAGTAATATAAACATGGATATTTTACATTTTGCACCATTGGAGATTCCACACATGTATTTTAAAGTTTTCAAGTTCTTATAATATGCCATTCAACCAGCTATTCACCATACCCTTCAATTGAGAGCATCTTGCCATGTTCATGATGGATAATGTTTGGAATAGTTGTGTGTGTAAAGAATGACTCTAGCACCTCAAATGTTGTCTTAGGAACTTCAAATGTAGTAAACCATCACACATAGCACTCTGATTGAACGTTAAAGTTTCTTGGGTTGTTCTTATCAAACTTTGTAAAACTTGAGGGTTAACATCGATACGCTCTATCCTTTTGAGTAATGGGCATATACCAACTATATCTCAATATATAGCTCATTTTTACTTGTATCCATTTTGCTTATTACTTCTATTACAAATATATGAAATGATTACATGATTTAGTTGGATATATGTTGAGTGTATGAAGATACTTTACATCAACACATAGAGACACTTATGAGAACAAGGGGTTTGATATCTATGGAGTTAAACTAGAGAGGAACATATTGACATACATACATGTTAATAAAGATAGGAATATTGAGCCTATGGAGGTAAATTAAAGAGGCACAAACAGACATACTGAGATAAACACACAAAGGTTAATGAAAATGGTTTGTTTGGTGTCTAGGGAGATAGACTGGAGGGGATGAGCAGTGATGTTAATGGAAATAGGGAGTTAGATATCTTAGGGGGTAGATTGGATATGCATAGATAGACACGCAAAGATGTTAAGGGAAAGCGAGTATCTTTGTGTGTGTGTGAGAATGGATAGACATTGCAGGGCACAAAAACAGATAGATTGCATACATTGGTTATTGATTTAACTTATTGTAATCAAGAGAGGTTTAGTTCACTATGTAAGGAAGATTGCATAGGCATAGAGAAGAGGTCACAACAGAGCTATGAGAGAGTAGAAAAATGGAACAAAATAGCTCAAAGAAAAGGGATGTGCAAGAGCTTTCGAATTTTAGAAAATTCAATTTTACCTCCAAAAATTTTCTAAAAACATGAAAATTGACCTGCATGTTTGCTTTTTTACCAAAATTATAATATAAAAAGCCCCCAAAATATCTTAAAAGGAACTCTTAAATTTTTATTTTTCTCATTTTTAACTATAAAATGAATTACTTTGTATATCTACTAATTATTTTACATTGAAAACCAAGCACTACACCTCCCATAAACAAACTCTATTTTGAATATAAAATTTGGTCGAAAGAGGGTTTTTGAATGAGGAGAGAAAATGAATTTAAACAAATTCTTTGTGGACAATATAAAAAAGGTAAATTGAGCTTGCAAAAGTGAAGAGAGAAGAGGATTATTTTACTATTCATCTTACCACTTTTCCTTGTTTTGAGAGGAAGAGATAGAGAGAGGACTAAAAGGCCCATTTTTTAGTTTATTTTTTTCCTTATAGGAATGGAGTAGGGGGTTAGAGATAGAGTTAATTAGTCAAAGCCACCAATAATATTTAGCTTGAGAAACCCTATGTGCAATAAAGTGTGTGCAGCTACTTTGGAATGCAGCTTTTCCTCTTTTATTTATTTTTCAATTTGATCCTCAAGGATTGGGACATAATACTAATTGAAACAAGTCTCGCCCAACATATACTCTTTTTTTTACCAATTCCATTTGGATTGGGGATTGAGGAAGAAATGAATGAGAGTAGTGATTGAGGTGGATGTCATTCATCACCTCCAATAAATTCAAGTAATATGTTGATAAGAATGTTGCATGGAGTATGACTTGAGCCATGGTGTTGTGGTTGATTATAACATTCATATCAAAGAATAGTAGCAACAAGCTATCTTCATATAAGGTGTACTCTTAATAGTAGCAACAATCTATCTTCAAGTAAGGTGTGCTTTTAACACAATATGTAGTAATGAGAAGTCACAATAATCACCTATGGTGAAAATGACTATATCTAAGCAATTTGTGAAAGTTTTGATGAAAACACTAAATGATGCTACCAAGTCTGGAACAAGTGGCTACTCTTAGGATTCTTAGTGTTGACATTTGGTACCTTTGGAAATTTAAAATTCTATGCTTTGTTGGATCATATGAAGTCCCATGCAACCTTGGGCAAGGAAAGCATGTTGGATCAACCATCTTCTTTACCATGGCCTTATAAAGGATAGACCATGCATTATCATTGGTACCCATGATATTACACCACCATGCTAGTTACTTCACATATATATCCCTGGGATTCAAAGCATACTTAGCTCTCCAAGCCTCGATATCCTTGTAACACTAACAAAGACTTTGTTATCCGTTCGTTTGAACCATCTCCAAAGCTATAAATGTTCCATTAGCAATGAGTTGGTTGACAATGGTGATCGATAGTGTGCACTTGAGGTTTTAAGGGATGATGAAGTCAAACACCATGGAAATATTGGACTTGACTTGTGCATTTTTGGACTCCCCAATAGGGTGGTTGAAAATCTCATTCTCTTTAGTCATAGTCACATCAAAATGGATATGTCTAATACATGCTAAGTTTATGACTTGACCATTTTAATCAATTTACTAGCACACTCTAGATCACCTAGGAAATTGGATTTTTTTTTTTCAAAATGGGGTGGATTATCTACTAGTTCGTGTTTCAAGTTGCCATTGGGATTGCTCCACTAGTGTGGCTAACTCAGTCTCCCACCAAGGGTTTTCAAAGTTTGTTTATTAGGCTCTTCATATCTTCCTCCTCAATTGGTTTAGTGATTATTCTTATGGCATTCAAATGCATTTTCTACTAAATGAACATGAGATGGATTGTCATCCTTCTCTCTCCTTTCATAGGTCTCCTTCCATCAAGTTTGTGTTAGGTCAAAGGTGAGCTTACAAACAATAGCCATCATAGCATTCTTTCTTATCCTATGTGAATCCTCTAACTTCTACCAACAAATAGAAACATTATTTGACATGGAATTCTCATTGGCCCAGGAGAACTCATGACTTGTAAGATCCTCTATTTGCAACTATAATGATCAAGAATAATAAAAGAGAGCAAAAGAGAGCATCGTTCCCAAATTCATCATCGGCCTTGGTAATGTAAGCACTCGTAAATAGAATCTTAAGGCCCTTGAATTTGTACATACTTGTTGATCCTACATTCTCGTTTGTTTTTAAAAATATTATCAACGTCTAATTACAAATTTTTAGCATTGTATACAGTCTTACTAATATAACTTCAATAATGGTATAATAATTAAAACCATATTATATTGCCACACCTAATATGATTAAACTCCACCATTAAAAGCCCATAAAGTTATATTGATGGATTTTGCACTGGCTACAAGCATCAAATGCAACCTACATGAATTCATTAAGCATGCTAATGTCAAGACTAGTATTGCTAAGTGCATGATCAGTTAGTTGTCTGTCACCTTACTTCCAAAGTTTGTACATGTGCACCCAACAAAAAAGGCAGCTATGCTAAATTACTCTCAATCAAATAATTCTACAACTGGAGCCCCAAGGGAACACCAAGGAAAATGGGATTCTACTGCAAGAAAATCTAGCTTGTAACATCAACAAGGTTTTATCTTATTCTTTTGATAACCTCAACAAAGAAAACAACAATTCTTAACGTAGCATCATAGTAGATATCTCCCAGAATTTAATAGAATCAACCATAATCTTCAATATCTTCATAGAATCCATCAATAGAACAAAGAATATAAAAGAATACACCATTTTTTAATGGAAATCAATTACATAGTATTCATCTTCAATGTCTTCATAGTTTTCTCTCTCAATCTCACATATACAGTTACACTGTTTTGATAGAATTGGCTCTCTCTCTCTCTCTCTCTCTCTCTCTCTCTCTCTCTCTCTCTCTCTCTCTCTCTCTCTCTCTCTCTCTCTCAATAGTACATCATCTCCTCACTACAATACTCTAATAATGACTCTCAATAATCCTTCTTAGGTCGTGGATTCATCTCCCAAGAGGTATGTCTGATGTGAAGAGGCACCAGAGCCACTATAGTATCTCTTCATAGCTCACTACTGTCACTGTCACTCCTGTCTTCTCTTCAGTCTTCAGCAGAGCTACCTCTTCCATTTGTTTTAGCTCTTTTGAACTTAGATTCATCATTTCTAAAAGTTAAAAAACTTTTTCAAATTCACACATACATTCTACAGAACACTTATAGAAGATCTACAAAACAATACAGAACAGGAACAGAGCAAATATAGAAGGTTTACCGAGGGTTACAGAAGGTCATCAAAGAACATCAAATACTCATAACTTGTACTAAAACCATTCCAAACTATCAAAGACTATTCAATAAGCTTTTAAAATATTTTAATCTTCATCAATCATCAATCCATGCTTCATACAGAAGAAATCAGAACAAAACAGAAGTTATACAGAAGGTATCAGAACCAATCAAAACCTCAACAGGACCTATCAGAATATCTCAGAGCTTCATATCTCTACTAAAAATAATTATCAGCTTCCAAAACATAATGAATATCATCCAAAACACTCTCAAACACTTCCATTAACAACCATACATCACTCTAAATCCATCAAAAATCAATCATTCGGACCTCAAAAACAATAAAAATCAGTCAAAATTTGAGTCTTTTTCCACTCTCAACATATCCCCACACTTAGAAAGAAAGCGTCCTCGCGACCTAAGGAAAAGAAGAATATAAGTTCACTACAAAGTTCAATTTTATCTTCTTCAGTATCTTCAATAATCACTCCAAACCACGACCCCAACTTATCACATGTATCTCTAGAAAATAATACTTCTAAAATAAAACTTCATTATTCATTAACACATCTGATAATCAATTGAAAGTCATATCAAATTTGTAAAGGATATAAGAGTTTCTTCTTCTTCATCTCGAACTATCCATCTAGCATCACCATCACTGCAATTCTCCAAAAATATATCTCTCGAAAGCAAATTGAATAGGCAACCACCACGATCTCATCACATAAAATTAACCCACAACACAAACACTAAACACTAAACAACCATCTGAATGACACCTCCAAAAACAGATATATATATCATTAAGAATCATCCAAAATACATTGCAAAGGTCTCAATGAAGGTGATCCCTTTTAAAGGCTTGGTGATTACAAAAACGATCCATGGAGAATGACTCATCCACAAATGTCTTGGGAGGATTTTGAAAGAACTGAAGGCAGCACATCCTTTCTAGCAAAACAAGGTATCTACTAGGTAGACATAGGGCATGAAAATATAGGACATCCAACTATTGGGAATCAATGTTGACATTGACCTTCATACAAAGCTTTGGAATGGCCTTTTGATTGTTATGGAAATGCCTATGCATATATGCTAAATACCAAGCAAAATGAGCTGTCAATCTCACTGAAGGATCTAGAGATTGTGAATATTGGGGAGAAAAATGGAGGTAATTCTGGTATGCTTGACTAGCAGTTGTCCAGTCCCCTAGAATTAATGGCGAGTTAATATGTGGTCCTATGAGAGAATCACTCGAGCTCCATCCTCTTCTTCTCGGAATCTGCTAATCAAATCCTTCGTACCCACTAACCAACTGAGGGGGTTGAGAAATAGAAGTGGCAGGAGATGGAAGTGGAATAAGTAAAAGAGGATGAAGAGATGGGTAGAAAAAATCATAAAAGAAGGAATAAGCTAAAGGAGTGGCTGAAAATTTAAGTGAATCAGTTAGAAAATGTGTCAATTGATAAGCAGGAAAAGTAGAAGGTATATGAATAGATGGAGAAGGGCAACATGAAGAAAGGGAAAAGACTCGATCTTCAATGAATGAACAATAGGTAAAGATCGGAATTTAAGGAAAACCCTGAGGTTGGAAAAGGAGAGGTAAGATAGCTGCTGAGTTGGATTGATAGAGGGAAAGATAAGTATTATAGCGATGGGACATTTGCTGGTAGTACAATAGGCTAGGAATAGAGGGACCTAAAACATATCATCTATGATAGGCATCAAAGAATGATGAATCAAATGGATGGTTCTTGAAAAGATAAGCTAGGATATCCACCCTCAGTTGGTTAGTGCTCTGCACATAAGTAGAAGCTGTATTCTGACAATTCAGGACCACAAAATCAATCATTGATGAATGCCATGAAGTGTCAGGGCAAGTAGTCACTTTAGAAGAATAACACTGGAACATGTAATATATCCTCAACTCCAAATAGTTGATATATAAGACAGCTTGCAAAACCACATCCCCCACATACCAAGCCAGATCTACATCATCTAAAATTAACAGATCTCCTTATAGATACATGTAAGACAGCAACATGGTATCCGTTATCATAGAATCTTCAAAGACCATACGGACAACTTCTGTCAGCAAATCAAAAGACTAAGCCCCACTTCAACCATCCTCTGGAAGAGGAAGATCCATCATTAAAAGCTTTATATAGAATGCCAACTTCTGCAACTGATAGTGGACAAAGAAGGAATGGTCTGGAGGAACATACTCCTGAAAGTGCTCAAATGTAGACCATAACAAATCCATCTTGGACTGCAATCTTTCCACTTTATCTTGAAACAACGGACATAAGATGGCCTATCTCTAGAGAACTGCCAAGTCCTGTTGAGATATAGAAGGAATAATAGGAACATTGGGGATTGGAGGAATGGACCGTGACTGTATCAGTTGATCCTGCAACTGCTTAATCTAGGAAGCTTGGGATTCCAATGTATTATGAGCAGTCTGCAAAGCTAACAGTTTCGCATCTAAAAGAGTCTGAAACTCTTGAGCTTCTTTGGACATTTTCTCTTTCTCCTCCGAAACTCTAGTGACCTCTGACTGAGCTTCTACTAACTGAATCTTCAAAGAAGATATTTTTTCACTCTGGGTCTCAATCATTTGTGTCTGCTACTCCATCTGCTTAAACAGATCGGTAAGAGTATCTTTAGCAGAGGCTAACTCTGAGGTTGCCTTATGCAACTGGTCTTTGGATTGTATCAATTCTTCATAGAAAGAAGCATATAACTGTTGAACACAAGCTGTCACTAAGAGTTCAATAGAACTCTGGATGTCATTACAAAGGAATAGAATGGCATCTCCTAACACTAAACTGTTTAGTGAAGGGACTGATATTTTCAAAGAACGCTCTCGATGTGCCCTGAATAAATTGTTACATGTGAAGTAGACAGGGAGGTTACTGCCAAAAGTAGAAAGAAGTGTTATTAAAGGAATGACTGAGGGAGTTTTATCTGCCACACGCTTCAAGCGCTTCCACTGAATGACCAATGAGGAGGAAAATCAAGATCCTCTATATCAATAGGTTTTGAATCCTCTGAAGGTGGAGGGGGAGGAATTGGATCATATGGAGGAGATGGTAGCATACCCTTCTTCAGGCCTGAGTATGTCAAGAAAGCATATAAATAGAAACCATAAGTGACATTTGTGACATTCTCTTTGGTCACTTTAACAAAATGTCGATCCATCTTCGTAAGTAGGTAAGTACTCCAATCAATGGCCACCCCTTTTAACACCATCCTGGAAGTTGTGAAGAGCTCCTTTGACAAATAATGAGATGGTATTTTGGCAGGCATAAACCTGTCTTGGAGAAATTGACAGACTAACTTTCAAAGAGGATCAGTGATCATGGAGAAAGACACTCCTGAAGTGTTAATCACCTTCTTGACATCCAGAACCTCTTTGGTCTGCTTCTATAACAACTTGAGAATCTCAGCATTTGAGAATAATTGTCTGGCGGTAACAAAGGGTTCTCCTTTGTAGGGAAGAGACAAAGCCTTCCCTAACCCTCTAGGTGTTAATACCATGGAAGCACCATGAACTAGGCCCGATTTCTTACTATACGATGTAAGAAACTCATCACACCGGGATGGATCGTCTGGAATCAATGGGAGTGAAGCATCCACAAAAGTTGCAAGTCCTGCTTTTGCTATAAGCTCAAAAGCCAATAGGGAATAATAATCCCTACTGATCAACGGGACATACTGGATAGGAGGAGGAGCTTAAGGCGCCATTCAGATGGAAAACACACACACCACAAACACAGACAATCACACAGACAATCACAAAGAATGCCTGCAAAATAACCAAATAGTGATCAAAAAGAAATCGATCAAAAGAAGTACACACACAGACGTAACTAACCAATTGACCACCCCAAACAATCCACATCCTAGAAAATATTCAGCATGACCTCTACACATATGCAATCAAAAACTTCATGCGATGCAACAAGTAATCATCCAAGACCCCGTATCAGGCAAAAAAGAAAAAACTACAAACCTCACCCGTAATCGTATCACACAAGCAAACCATTATACCATAAAAACCTAATCAAGACCTAACCATAACTTTGACCAACAATTTCAACTAAAAGAACTATACGTGCACATCTCCCACAAAGCGTGTTTATTAAAAAGAGAAAAAAAGTGTAGTGAGAAAAAATGATTTTAATGAAGAGTTTATTTTAAGAAATTATTAACAATTAGTGAAATTTTATTAGGTTATAAACCTTAATAAGAAAACGACGGTTCCTTCTTAAAATTTAATTATAATTTATTATGGTGAAGCGATACTTAAACAAAACCCGGACTGCGATACTCAGACTGGGATCTCTAGATGCAAATTCATTAATTAGAAATTAATGGTGATGTGGAGCGTTTTTTGCCATCGCGTGCTTTTTTGTGGACGGCTGGTTCATTTTTTATTAAAAATTAAAGTACCTCTGAAATGCACGTAACGCATGTAAAGTGAATGGCTAGTTGATTTTAAGTTATTAGAAAAATATGTATTTAGCGCGAACGCACGTAAAAAAGTTGGTGAATAAAGTTTATTTTAACAATTAACTGTGGTTAAGGGATGACCAAAATGAATAAAGCTCAAAAAATAAATACCTAGTAGGGGTGTGTATGTAAGAGACTGAAGGCGTATGGAGTAGTCCCAAATGCAAGGAATCCAGTCAAAAAAGCAAAAACCACTGATTGAAAAAAATAAAACACCTTAGTTTTTTTTTAGTTTTTTTTTAAAAAATAATTTTGTGTATTTGTATTGTGTATATTGTTTGGTTTTGTTTGTTTTTTTCGTTCTTTTTTTCTTTTTTTATTATTAAAACGGGATATATAACACATAAATATGTTGTAAAGTGTAATTGTAAAATTTCAGCAATCCAACAAGTGTCAATAATGTGTTTGAATTTTTTCATGATTTTCAAGTGATATTTAAAATTTAAAATGAATTTTCATGAGATAAGGTATTAAAAGTAGGATTTTGGCTTCAAATAATACTTTGATCATTTATAAAAGTATTTTTAATTAAGAAATTATTGGCAAAAGAGGCAAGGAGATTTGTGAAACTTTTTTTAAAAAAATAAAAATACTTTTAAATTTTTACTAATTTTTAATAAATTTTGCTCATTTTACATGTATTTTTGAAATTTTAAATTTTTTACAATTTATTTTCTTGAATTTCCACTTTAAAAAATAGTGCAAATGATTTCAGCAATGTTGAAAATTTTTTAAGAATTTTTTTGTATTTTTATAGATTTTAAATAAATTTTTAAAGTTTTTTTGTGTTTTATATATGTTTATATGTTTTTCGAGTTTGAAAATTAAAAGTCGGTACCCGAGCTGCATGTGAACAACGGAGGATGAATGCGTGTGAACGGCTGACTGCAACACACTACCGCACGAACAAGTCGGAAGCGCATCCTCGCGCATGAACACTCGCTAAAAAATGCCCACAAACTCAGACACGCACAGCATGTGAACAGGGGAGGGAGAGGGAAGTTTTGCTACGGGTGAAGAGGGTGGTGGGTGGGAAGGGGGGCTAGGGGTTAAGTGGGGGTGGGGTTAGGGGAACTAGGGGTTAGTGGGGGGGGGGGGAGGGGGGGGAGGTAAATAGAGGGAAGGGGGGGTGAAAGTAGTAGTGGGGGAAATGGAGGGGGGGTAAAATATGGGGGGTAAAAAAAATTTAAGGGGGGATAAGAATGGGAGGTAGGGTTAAATGTGGGTTTGGGGAAGGGTTAAAGGTGGGGGAGGGGGGTACAGTTATAGAGGTGGGCAAATAGGAGGGTGGGGTGGGCCCAAAAAGGAGGTGGGCGAGTAGGAGGGTGGTGGGGCCCAAGAAAAAGGACGGAAAGAAGGGTGGTGAGGGCCCAAAGAAGGAGGTGGGCAAGAGGCACCGAGGGAGGGCCAAGAAGGGTGGAAGGAGGAGGTGGGAAGCGAGGAGGGTCAAGAAAGGAGGAGGTGGCCGAGGCGAAGGGCGGGAGCCGCAGCGGAGGGAGGATGGAAGGAGGCATTGGGGGGAGGGAGGCGAGGAGATGCACAGAGGCCGAGGGTGGAAGGAGGCGTTGGGGGAGGAAGGCGAGGAGATGCAAGGAGGAAGGGTGAAAGGAGGCGTTGGGGGGAGGGAGGCGAAGAGGCGCAACGAGGCTGAGGGAAAGGGAGACGTTGGGCAGTCGTGAAGAAGGGCCGCGTGAGGGAAAACGAATAGGAGGGAGGAACTAGACGCAGGCGCGAACACAGGTAAGACGGTTTTTTGTTTTTTTGTTATTTTTACTAATTAAATAATATATATTTTCCTTTTGATTTTTTTTATTTTTTAATTTCGTGTGTTTCTTTTTTTTAATATTTTTTATTTTTATTTTTAAATATTTTTTGTTTTTTATTTTTAAATGTTTGTTGTTTTTTTTTATGTTTGTTATTTTTTGTTTTTTAATAACCAAAAATTGTTATTATGGATAAAAAGTAGCGCACCCCCCTCTTGCATACAAGCGCGGGGTGGGGGTAAAAAAATTTACATCGACGAGATCAGACGGGGCGGGGACGGCAACACGCAAGGCACCGAGGCCACGGGGGTGTCCCGAGGCACGTAAAACCAAAAACAGGTGCGTTCATGCATGACACGAGAAATGCGGCCACACGGTAAAAAGGAAGAAAAATTAATAAAACTCAAACCACACGTCGGATCGAAAAATCGAAAAAATGAAAAATATTTCGGGAGACGATGAAAAATTGATTAAAAAATACGATGTTGGTTTTGGGGCAAAATCAGGGTGTTCACATGGGAAAAACACAAGAAACAAACCCGAAAACACATACATATATTAATACCAAAAAATCTGTGCGTCGGAACGAAGTGTAAAAAGAAAAAAAATATGTTGAATAATGTGTCCAACAACCTATCATGGCAAAACACAGTTCCGATCGAGATAGGACACGTTCACATGGGAAAGACCCAAAAAACGGACTCGAAAATGGACTCGAAAATTAATACGCGAAGAACCACTTGCCGGAACAAAGTGCGATAAACAGAAAAAATGTCCGAGGGAAAGGGATTCACAGGGTTGGTGCATGAAAACTCAGTTTGGAGGAAATTAGAAGGGGTTCACATAGAAAAAATACAAAAAACGCACACGAAAATATTCAAAAAATTTAATAACTAAAAATCCAGCAGTCGAAAGAGAGAAGGAAAAAGGAAAAAGTGAGAGAAAGGCTGGCCAATCACGGCTATTAAATGAAAAGGCATGTTCACATGAAAAAATAGGCACGAAAAGAGCTCGAAAATTCGCAAAAATTAAAACGGATAAACCATGCATCGGAATGTCATGGAGTAAAAAGAAAAAATATCAGGGAAAATAGGTGGGGCAAGGCTGGCACATCAGAGCAATGTTCCAAAGCAATAAAAGCTCGTTCACATGAGAAACCATCCAATTTACGAGAATTGCTTCAACAATTAATAACTTTAGAACCATTTGTTGAAACCGAGATAGATAACAAGGAAAAATTGACAATTCAAATGGACGAACAGGGCTGTAAGGTTGGATGTAGGTCTTAGTAAACGTAGGGCGCATTCTCATGGAAAAATCACAAAACAAAGGATAAAGGCAAACGGACAAGAAACCACCCCGGGGACAGGGTGAAATAGAACGGAAGAGTAGGGAAGAGACTCCATCAAGGTAAAATAAATTCATGGCATAGAGGCATGATCATAGCAGGGTATATGCATGGGGGTATACAACATAGACGCGCAGGGACACGTTCCCACATGTAAAACCTTAGCAAGAAGGATAAACTGAACATCAATGACCGAATACCACACATCAGACCAACCACAATGTCCCCACACTTAAGACATGACTGTCACTGAGAAACAGAAAGTATAGGGTTAGAAAAACTTAGCACATATTACCGAGGAGTAATGTCGACTATCGAGGTTACGTCTTGTATCGTTGTCGGCTGTGCAGGAGGTACCCAGGTGTCTTCATAGCTCGTGTCCTTCGTGGCAAAGACCACGCGGCAGCACCCAAGGAGGTAACTGGTTGAAAAAATCGCAAAAAATTCGTCGATGACGAGAGATATTGCACTCAACTCACAATCACTCAAATGGAATGAAAGAACTGTCACTCGTCCCATTACTAACATCACACGAGAAAATAATGATGGAACCCAAAGCTCACACCTGGTTTAGGAATCAAGGGAATGGTGCAGACAGAGTATGCCAGGGTACACAATTGATAGTGTGTCAGTGCGTCCAACCCCGTCTGGCATAGGTGCAAGGAGGAAGGCCATGGAGCCTTGCAGTGCAGTGTACAGAACAAAGGGACATGTCCTGTGCTGATGGTAGAGACCCATCCCGTGGATGCATAGGGAAACAGAAACATACCTCACTCTAATGGTCGTAACGTCCCTCAATCCTCACCTCTCGATAATTGATTGAAGAAACACCAGTCACACTCAACCTACCCTCTGTCTCACGCTCTGTTGAAATATACAGAGGACAGCCCATTCCTGAAACCCATTGATGTAATCCTCACTGTCACGTATGCAAAGGTTGTATGCCTTGTGCACAATTGATGGTGCAATTGTGTATCCCGCCCTATGCCAACATACAATGCAAGAAGGAATGCCATGAAGCCTTATGGTGCAGTGCACAGGAACAACTCGTGCATTGTGCATTGAGAGGCCCATCCCATGCGTGCAACACTCTGTTCTCACATCTCACCTCTCATTTGATTTGAAGGGAAAATTTGATCACTCACCCCACCCTCTATCTCACACTCTGATAGATACAGAGGGCAGCCCATACTCACGTCCCCATCCTATTAGGATGAAAACTCACATCACTCAAGGGGTTGGTGATGAAAATCACGTCGGCGATTGTTGTCATCGGGATCATTAAGACGAGGGGTACCTAGGGAGGTGGCCAACAAGTCTCGTACTTCAATGATTTGTAAGAAGGGTCGTCTGTTAAGAAGGGCAGACGGACTGATATTGCAAAAACAGTGCACCAAGGGAGGTGGCTTCAAATTGCTTGCTGGAAAGATTCTTCTAATGAGTCAGTTATCCTGAACTGCAGGGTATTACCACATTTTCCACAGTCAGTTTCTTGCCCAAGGATGTTTTCACTTTTTCTTGGAACAAGGCCTGTTATGACATGAAATTTCTTCATTTTCTCCCATAACAGCTTTGGTTGGTTTTTTTTTTCTTTCTTTCTTTTTTTTGTCGTGAAGAAAGAGAATGATAGAAATGCCATGTGTCAAGACCAACCTCGCCACCATTGTTGGACCAGACGAGAGGAGAACAAAGTCGGGTGGAGATATATCTACGAGGGGTTAGCAGAATGAGAACGCCTCATGAGGAAGATCATAAAGGCTATCAGAAGCACGACGAGAAGGATAGTGGACACCCAAAAGGGAGAGGGTAGATTGACTATGGTTGTCAAGATCCCCATGGAGAGAAGTACTTCTTCAGACGATAGCCATTGATCAAGAAGGGATCATGAGAGGCATCCACAGTCTGCACCTGAACATAGCCATTAGGATTGACAGCAATTACCTTGTAGGGGCCCATCCACTATTGTTAAAGCTTGCCAGGAAACTTGCCAAATCTCGAATCATAGGCCAGGACAAGATCACCTTCTTTGAACTCCTTGTGCTTGATGAAACTGTCATGATAGGCCTTGCGTCGCGCTTGAGTGGTTTCCATGCATTATAGGGCCATCCGTCATATCTCATCCAAGCATTCCAAGTGCAGGAGGTGGCGTTGCAATGACTCATCATCTCCCAAGCATTCTTTAATTTCCACTCGCAAATAAGGCAATTCCAGCTTAACAAGGAAGACGGCTTCTATACCATACACTAGCTGAAAAGGAATCTGTCCTTTAACTGCATTATGGGAGGTTTTATATGCCCGGAGGGCCTTTGTAAGTCGATCGTCCCAGTCGCGACGATGAGCGGTAATTATTCTTGTCATGATCGAGCAGAGGATGCGATTGGTGACTTCAACTTGGCCATTGGCTCTGGGATAGTAGGAAGTGGACTTGCGATGGCAGATCTTATACAATTCTGTCAGCTCCTCCCTGATTTTGTTAACGAAATGAGTACCTCTGTCACTTACCAGCTCGAGGGGACTGCCAAAACAGGTGATAATATTCTCGTACATGAACAGGGCTACACTATTACCATCGTTCCACTTCATAGCTTTAACTTTACACCACTTTGTGACATAATCCATACATACTAAGATGTATCTGTTCTGCTTTCGTCTGGTGGGTGGATCAATGGAACTCACAAAATCAATCCCCTACTTCTCGAGCGGCTTTAAGAAAAAAATTGATTGCAGTGGCATGGTACTTGTTTTGGTGGGTTTCCCCATTCGTTGACAAGCATCACATCTCTTGCAGTAGTCATATGTATCCTTGTGAAGGATTGGCCATCAATATCCTCCTAACAAAGCCTTCCTGGTTGTCGCTTCTCCTGCGAAGTGTCCACCACATGGTTCGTCATGGCATGCTTTCAATATTATGCTAATTTCATCCCCTACAACACATCTTTGCAGTACTTCATCTTTGCCTCTCTTGTACAATGCACCGCCTAGCAAGTGTAAGGGGTTGATTCTAACAGAAGATTCTTATTCTCACCGCTTGAGATGCCATGAGGATACTGTTGAGTTGCCAGGAGGTTAGCTATATTTGCATACCACAGAGTAACTATTTCAACTAGAAACAAGGAAGTATTAGGAAGGTCTGGATCATCCTGTTCCTCTTGTGTTTGAGGGATCCGTGATAGATTATCGACGAGGACATGGAAACGACCAAGCTTAGTAACCACTTCAAAATCGAACTCTTAGAATAGGAGCAACAATCTCATCAGTCGTCCTTTAACATCTACTTTGTTCATCAAGAATGATAGGGCTTCATGATCCACGTAGAACTTAAAATGTGTTGACAGTAAATAGTGTCGAAACTTCTCTAGTGCAAACACCATTTCCAAGCACTCAAGCTCTATCATTGTGTAGTTTCGTTCCCTATCAGTAACCTTCTGACTTGCATAATATATTGGTTGATCTAATTTATATGGGCCCTTTTGACATAAGACAACACCTAGCCCTTCAATCGATGCATCTGTGTGCACATAGAACTCCTTCGTCCAATCAGGAGGTTGTAAGATAAGTGCTTGGATAAGGCATTGTTTTAGGGTATTTAAGGCTTATTCACAGTCATCACTCCAAAGGAAATCCGCATCTTTCCTTAGGAGCTTGTGCAAAGAGGCTACCTTGGTTGCAAAATGTGCAATAAATCTTCGGTAGTAGCCCACATGGCCAAGAAATCCTTTCAATTGCTTGAGGTTTATTAGTGATGTTAAGTCGGCAATCTTTTCAATCTTCACCGGGTCTGTTGCAATCCCTTGTGCAGAGACAATATGGCCCAGAAAAACTCCTGATGAGACACCAAAGACACATTTATCGAGGTTGATAGAAATCCCATACTCTCGGCATCTGTCAAAACATTGCTCTAGGTATCCCCAGTGCTCACGGATCAAACTATAGACACAAAAGTCATCAAGATACACCTTAATGAAATCATGTAAATGATTTTGGAAGGCAGCCATCATTACGGTTGGAAGGTGGCAAGAGCATTACAGAGCCCAAATGGCATCACTCTATAGGCATAGGTCCCCCATTCTATGTTGAAGGTTGCTTTGGATTGGTCCTCTTCTGCAATTTGGACTGGTTATATCCGCTGAATCCATCTAAGAGGGAATACAGCTCATGACCTGCCACTATGTCTAACAGTTGGTCGATAAAAGGGATAGGGAAATGATCATTCTTCGTCTTCGAATTGAGCTTTCGAAAGTCGACACATATTCGAAGTTTTTCCGTTCTTGGATATAACCACAATAGGCGAAACCCATTCACTGTTAGCCAAGGGATAAATGAACTCTGCTTCAAGAAGTTTCAATAATTCAGCCTTCACCAGAGCAAAATAATTAAGATTCATACGCCTTTCTCTTTGCCTTACAGGTTTGGCATCAAGCTCTAGGTCAATGTGATATTGACATACTGTGGGATCAATCTCCTTTAGATCTTTATATGACCAAGCAAACACGTCTAAGTTCTCCTTTAGTAGATCTCGCAGGACCACTAGTTCTTCTTCTAAAAGATTGAGGGCCACTTTCAGGTGACGTTCAGTATCGTCAGTATCCAGGAATGTTACTTGTCTTTCATCTTCCACTTCACGGATAAATGTTCCACGAATTGCTTCTGGATAGAGGTCTGACTCTTTCAAGGGAGTAGTGTCATCATCTGATGTTCCACTAGAACAGTGTCCTCCTTCTAAACAGATGACTCATTTGTCTGTTGAGGTTGCTGGAAGGGTATCAGAGCTTTGTTTGCTTCTGTGTGAGTAGTGATTTTTTCTAGACTCAGAGATTCATCTTCAGAGGATGCGTCCAGGAATGTCACATAGCACGGACCTTCTAAAAGTCATGGCTCTGATAGCTCTAGCTTCTGTTGGCAGGGGACATCATCATCGTCTTTTCTCTGGACTGAATGGTCGATGACAGGAGCCACTGGTGAACTTAATTTTTATGCTTTTAATCCATTGCTTATACAAATTTTGCATGCTTTGTGGTCCATTGGCGAACCCAAATGGAACCATGGTCATTCCATCCAACGCCCTAAGATCTTCGGCCTCTGAGGTCTCTGTAGGGGCATCAACAAGATCATCCGCTATCAAAGAAAATTCTTCGTCTGCACTTTTATAACCTGCTTCATTTTTTTCCTCATCATCTTCCTTTGGAGACTCTGTCTCTACTTCTGTAGAGGCTCTGTAGGAGAAGAATAAATCTTCTACCTCTACATATGCTTCTGTCTCTATTATTGCTTTTGACTCTGCTTTTGCCTCTGTCTCTGGCTCTGTGGCTATCTCTGTTACTACTTCTGTGACTGTCTTTGGCTCTGTCTCTGCTCTATATCTGTTCTGTCTCTGTTTTGTCTATGTGACTGTCATGTAACAGAAAGAACAATACATCCATGCTTTTATTTCACTATCAAAGATAATTTTAGAGGTCAATTATAGTTGAGACAGGAGGTATTCTCCCATGGACAAAGACTTTGCTTCCCTTGGCAGTTGGCTTACAGTGCCCACTATTAAGGATTGTACCTCTGTTTTCTTAGAAAAGATCTATTTAAAAGCCTCTTCATCTCTTGATATACCATCTGTTACCTCGTTGGAGGAGTCAGTTATAACTTCGATGGATGTGGATCCATTACCTTTTTGCGATCCATACAATTTCAATACCACTTTGTTAGGTCCTCTACCTAGGTTTAGGGTTTCTTTGAACCAGTCCGCCATTCTGGCTCTCGCTTTAAAAAGCCAAGGTCTTCCCAACAGTAGAGGGCATGAGGTCCTATAAGAATTTGGTTTAACCACCAAATATGTCAGCCAATAGTCTCTTCCTGCAAGGGTTGTTTTTACGTATGGGAGGATACCCAACGGTTTAATTCTGCTTTGGTCTGCTAATCTGATAAGCTACTGTGTAGATTGAATTCCTTGCAACCCTAAGTCCTTCATTGTCATATCCGTCATTATGTTTACTGATGAGCCTCCATCAATCAATACATCTGAAATAAATCATCCTTCTATCCATACACTAATCTCTGGGGTTCCAGGATCTAGGAAGGCGTTAGTCACATCTACTTCCTTTATAGGTTTCAGGGCCTTATTGGTCTTGGTCACTGTTGAAGGAACAATCCTTAGTCCACGTCTTCTTGTCAATATGCTTTTGAATTTCTTTCAGCAGCTGGGACACAGCATCAGCAACTGTCAAAATGTTAAATTTTGTTTAAAAGTATCTAGGTCTTTGACCAAGTCATAATCTTTGATAGAATCCACAGGCTTCTCCAGCCTGCTGGGAAATGGGACTACACCAATTTTCATCTTTCCTTTTTCTTCTAGCAATGGCAGCATCGACACTTCCTCTGTTTCTGGAAGTGCTTCTGCATCATCTATCTCCTGGATCTCTGGCCCTATTTCTGGGACTGTCTCTGTAACTCTCTGTAGCACTGCAGTGCTCTGTACTGCACTGTTCTGTCCTATACTGCTTTGTCCCTCTATTGGTAGGTTGAACTTCACAGTCTTGACAGGGGATTTATTTTCATTCTGAACAACTGGTTCCTTCTTCTTGGTGCGCGTGACAGCAGTAACTTTCAACTCTACCAAATTGGAGGTAGGCTCTTGTATCTTTGGTTGGCTATCAGTAGCATTGGCCTTCACAGGGGCTGGACTTGGATAGTCCTTTATAGTGTGGCCTTCACCTTTGCATCAGCTGCATAAGGACTTGTGATCCACAGATCATCTATGATTATGACAATTCGGGGAGATATTACCCTTTTTTCCACACCTGTAACATTTCACTTCTGATCTCTGACCACCGCCAGACTGTCGTCCTCTATAACTTAGAGGGAAACCTCCTTGGACCAAAATTAGGACCAAATTCCCTAGGCTTTGGTCCAATATCTTGTGTTGTCATTTTGAACTCTAACAAGTTGAATCGTGAATTTTCATCCTTCTATCTTCATTCGTGCATCTCTTTCAGAGAGCAAATATCCTTTGTATGGTTCTTCGGCAAATAGTAGGAACAAAAGGCACCAGGAATGGTTGGTTTTCGAGTACATTCAATGGCTAAGTGTCCCGCTTGATGACACTTTCCGCACCATGTATTAGAGCACATCACATCTCTTCTGACTCCCGTAGAGGTAGATATATTGGCACTATTCACCTTCAATGTCTGTAGCTGCTCTGTAATCACATCCATAAGTTCTTTCTTGATACTTGCAACTGAATTGGATAAGTATTCCTTCATATTTTCACCTCTTGAAGTACTTGTAGTAGGATTTTTAAAAGCTTCTGTAATTACTACATACACTGGTTGGGTCAATTCAGAAGGTCCTCTGTTCTGGTTCTGCTTCAAAGCTCCTGCTGAGACTTGGGATTGTTGATTCCAGTTGGTAGGATTCCACTGTTGTTGAGTCGCCATTGGAGGAGCTGTTTGAGGCCACTATTGTTGTGGTTGAACCATCATTTAAGGCACTGTCGTCTATGGTGACCACAGTGAATTAGGTACATTATACTGCGACATTGTTTGCATCTGGGGATAGGGATAAGGAACTGTCCCTAGGACTGCATTTGGTGGGTATACCATTCCTGGTATAGGAGGAGGTAAGACTCCTCTTCTAGAGTCATTGACAACCTTGCTTCAACTTTGTCATACAATCTTGCACCTTCCACTGCACCTTACAGATTGAATGGTCTTCTCAATTCCACGAACTTGCGAACTTCTGGTTGTAGGCCTCTGAGAAACACTCCTTTTTGGATACCTTCGTCCGGTTAGTCCATCTCTTCAAGATGGATTCCATTCGTGAGACATAAGCTTCTACTCTTTCTCCAGAGTACTAACTTAGATTCATGAACTCCTCTCGCATCCGCTCTTCAAAACCTTCACGCTTGAATTTAGTGATGAGGAATGCCAACTTTAGGTCGTCCCATGTGCCAAAAGTTCCTGCTGCTTATCTCTCATACCACTGAAACGCCGCGTCCTTGAAAGTGGCGGGGAATATTGCTAACCAATGCTCAGAGGTTCTGGCATTGCTAGCCATACATGCTACCATGAATTCTGCTATATGAAGATCAAGGTTTTCATTGTACTCTCCCTTAAAAACTGGCAATGGGACTACATTTGCTGGCCTGTCATCAGTATTTTCAGGATGAATCTGACTAGGAAGGGGACCTTGAGTTTCCATGGGAACTTCTGTAAAGAGTGCTTTTAGGATGTCAAATGAAGCTTCTGCTGCTGCAAGCTCGTTCTCAGCTTTGATTTTTGCTTTCTCTCTTCTCACGTACCTCTGGACTCATTCTAACGCTTGCCTCTTGATTGTGTCATTCATCAGGGGGTTGGCTTCAACTAGTTGGTCTGTACTCAACAAGATAGTATCAGAAAGGGCTTCAGTCTTTGGGAAATTCTCTGGCCAACATCTCTTCTACTTCCTTCGTTTCAACATCTCTAAATTCGGCCTTCAAACCACTACAGAGGGAAAGATATTCCGTTCTAAAAGTATCAAAACTCATTCTTCTTAGGATTGTTGTTGTGCCATCATAATAATGCCAACTTCTGAGGGTTTCAACAGTGTATGTTGTGAAAAACACACTGTCTACCAACTTCCAGTGGATTGCTAATTGGACAAACAGAAGATTGTCAGTGCACCAAGCATCCCACGTATATTGCTATTAAGCATCCACGAACAAATTCCAACTCTTTTCCTTATTGTTTTCGTGAACCTCCACAGACCATGACTCCTAGAGCTTCTTCATGATCTCTCACTTGATGATGTCTGAAAACTTCTCAATGAATGTCAAAACTTCCATGGATGGTCATTCTCTCTGTTTCAGCTCTTCAGTTTATTTCCAAACAATTTTCCACCAAGATGCAAGTTTCTGTTGCTTCAACAAGAAGATAAAACAGTCCACCGCATAGAGTATGCATCATGATGGTAATTTATTTCTGCCATTGTGGGATGAACTTCTTGTGGAAATTGGCTTTGATAATGAGAATCTCCAACTCTTGAGTGAAAGAAGGAACTTTGCAAACATCCATTGAATTTTTCTCTTCTTGGCAATGTCATTTCCTTCATTTTCAGCCTCTTCTGATTCTTGTTGATAGCAAGCTTCCCTAGCTGCGCACCAAAAACATGGAGCCCCAAGAGGAACACCAAGGAAAACAGCAATTCTTCACGCAGCATCATAGTAGATATCTCCCACGAATTTGATAGAATCAACTATAATCTTCAACATCTTCATAGAATCCATCAATAGAACAAAGAATATAAAAGAATACACCATTTTTGAATGAAAATCAATCACATAGTATTCATCTTCAATGTCTTCATAGTTTTCTCTCTCAATCTCTCATATACAGTTACATTGTTTTGATAGAATTGGCTCTCTCTCTCTCTCTCTCTCTCTCTCTCTCTCTCTCTCTCTCTCTCTCTCTCTCTCTCTCTCTCTCTCAATAGTACATCATCTCCTCACTATAATACTCTAATAACGACTCTCAATAATCATTCTTAGATCGTGGATGTACCTCTCAAGAGGTATGTCTGATGTAAAGAGGCACCAGAGCCACTACAGTCTCTTTATAGCTCATTACTGTCAGTGTCACTCAAGTCTTCTCTTCGATCTTCGACAAATGCCTCTTCCATTTGTTTTAGCTCTTTTGGACTTAGATTTATCCTTTCCAAAAGTTAAAAAACTTTTTCAAAGTCACATACATTCTAGAGAATACTTACAAAAGATCTACAAAACAGTACAGAACAGAAACAGAGCTGATACAAAAGGTTTACAGAGGGTTACAGAAGGTCATCAGAGAACATCAAATCCTCATAACTTATACTAAAACCATTCCAAACTATCAAAAACTATTCAATAAGCTTTCAAAAGATTTCAATCTTCATCAATCATCAATCCATGCTTTATACATAAAAAAATCAAAACAAAACAGAAGCTATACAGAATGTATCATAACCAATCAAAACCTCAACAGAACCTATCAGAACATCTCAAAGTTTCATATCTCTACTAAAAATCATCATGAGCTTTCAAAACATAATCAATATCATCCAAAACACTCTCAAACACTTTCATTAACAACCATATATCACTCTAAATCCATCAAAAATCAATCATTCAGACCTCAAAAACAATAAAAATCAGTTAAAATTTCAGTCTTTTTCCACTCTCAACAACACACCTCTCTCTCTCTCTCTCTCTCTCTCTCTCTCTCTCTCTCTCTCTCTCTCTCTCATCCCAAAAACTTCCAACAACTACTACTAAGATTTGTAAGGGTATTCAAAAATACAATGTTTTTTATAGATTGAGACAAGAAATATTCCATTGAAGTCATCTCCTAGTCTTTTTTTTTTCAAGAAGATATTAAATTTAAAAGCTGTCGAGAGGGATATATTTGGATTTTGGACTTACGCATCCACATCCACACCCACATGTCAAACAACATGGCTATTAGATAGAAAATAAGGGGAGTCATAGGCTCAACAAGAATGCTAAAATGGCTATTATTTGCAAGCTCACCTCTAACCTAGCACAAACATTATGGCAAGAGACTTGTCAAAGTAATAAGAAAGGTGACAAACCCCTAATGTTCATTTAGTAGGAGATGCATTTGAATACCCTAAGTATAGCCACGAAACCGAAAAACCTATGGAATAAACTCCAAAAACCTAAGGATATTGAGTCACCCACACTAGTGGAGTAATCCCAAGAGCACCTTGAAACACCAACTTGTAGAGAACCCACACCATTATAAAAACAAAAACCACCCCAAGAAAGTCAATATATATACTAGTTTATTAACTTCAACTCCAACTCTAGATTTTGCCAAAGTTAGAGTTGCTTATAAAGCCAATAGAGTATACCAATGGGCATTGTAGTTCTATTAGGACTACTGCTACTAGGGCAAGTGGATATCATTGATGAGGTGTTCCTACATGTCTTCTATCATTGCAAGTCATCATTGCTACTAGCATTCCTCTCAATCATATGCCTTGCCCAAAGATCATAATTTGGTCCTACAAAATGTCCTTGACCTCCACAGTAATGGCATACTCATGTAGTTTGCGGCTATGTCTAAAAATTCCCCATGCCCGTCTCTCTAGCATTCTTCTAGGTCCCCTAAAAGGTCTCTAAGACATTGTGTCAGTAATTACTTGATTGTAGCAGCTGGCTGCATAACACTTGGCCTGGGCTGCATTAACCAACCTATTAAGCAAGTTTTTAAACTTTTGAGTATACTTTTCAACCAATGTATTTTTCTATTTAACATTCTTAATCTTTCTCAAGATTTCTCCAAGATTTTTATCCTTCCTAAATCTGCCTAAAAATGTCGTCTTTAATTCATCATGTGTATTAAATGCTTCCATGCCATAGCTACTGAACCAATCCATGGCTTTTCCCTTCAAAGTTGATGCAAACTACTTCTTAAGTTGATCTCCATACATCTGATTGAAACTACTTGTTGTCCACCATGTCTCAAAATGAGCCACATTACAATCTTAATGGCTTGCAAGTTAACAATCAAGAATAACGAGAGAGAGAGAGAGAGAGAGAGAGAGAGAGAGAGAGAGAGAGGTGCAATACCCATTTTTCCCTCTTTGTGTTCTCCTCATATGCTATGTAAGAGCCTTGTAGATTGAAGTAGTCATTTGATGAACATTGCATCATTTCCAAATTCACCATTAACATTGGTAGGGTAAGCAGAACATGATCTTAACACCCTTGGATTTCTATATAATTGTCAAGCTTGCCTTCTAGTGTACTTTTTAAAAAATATTATCAACATCTATTTATATATTTCTAGCATTGAAGGTGGCCTCACGAATAGAATTTCAATAGCTTTATTATCATTAAAACTCTATTGCTAATTCCTATCGACACACCAATTATGATCAAAATCCACCATTAAAAGCTTATAAAGTTGTATTGATGTATTTTAAATTCGCAAGCATCAAATGTGACTTGCACGAATTCATTAAGCACACTAATCTCAAAAATAGTAATACAAAGCATGATCATTTGGTTCTCTACCCCCTTTCCTCAAAGTTAGTAGACATGCAAACAACGAAAAATGAAGGTATGCTAAATATTTCTTGATCAAGTAGTTCTATAGCATATTCTCTCTCTCTCTCTCTCTCTCTCTCTCTCTCTCTCTCTCTCTCTCTCTCTTCTTGATGTCACTCAAGAAAGTGCTCTTTCTTATTTATTTCATTTTTTAAGCAAGAGCAACACTTGGCATTTAGAAGCTCACTAAGCTCTCTATGTGAGAGAGGGACAAAATTAGTATGCAAAGCACCAACTTGGAGCTCCACTTTGCATAGACCATGTGCAATGTGCCTAGTGAGAAGGTAGTGAAAATGACATGACAATGCCAACATTATCAAGAAACCATATCAATTGGTCAAACAAAGCAAATTGAATCTCTCCCTTGGAGGGGGTTGGTCCATTTCTTACACCAACAATGGACAAGCTCTTTATTAAAGGTTCTTCAATCTTTCATAAGCTAGCTACCATACTTACACATGTGCATGTGATATTTGTCTATAGATGGAGCTTTTAAAATCTCTCTCTCTCTCTCTCTCTCTCTCTTTTCCACGTCTCAATTTTTAGCATTCTCATTAGATGCAATTATTATAAGCTTCTTCCTTACCAAAGTGCCACCATATATGATTCCTCTTCCATGTTTATGTACCTATTGTTCATTATCTTATTATTCTTGTTATCCCATGTGGCTTGAAGAACAAAAAGCCTAATGGATTGGGCCAACTTCTATCATGTATGTAACATAGGTTGGCTACATACCAAATGATTAATACCCACTTTTAAAGTTTTTTATAGTGCATGGATAAGTTTCCATTAATAGTAAATACTTACAACATGCAGAGGATATGCATCAAGGCATTAGGCCAAAGCAACTAGTTTTTAACAAAAAAGTCAAAAGACCCAATGGGTGCCCTTGATACGCTTCAAAAATACTATGATCTGATCTTTCAAGGTAGGTATGTTCTTAGCAAGGGTAGTCCTCTTTCCTAATCCGAAGATGGCAATGTTCTCACAATCAAAATACTTATTTAGGGGCTGGGTATTTACAATTATTTACACATAGAGGACATTATCTATTTTTTACCTACTAAACAAGTGAACTCCCTGCCCAAGTTTGGACAAGTCTCTACTACCCAATTTGTAAAGTAACAAACAAGCATGCATGTTTTGCATGTGGAACCAATTTAAAAAAATTATATTTATTATCTTACTCTTGCAAACTATATCCTTTTGGTGTGTAAAGGTATTGAGCCCATGTCTACACCCAATTTCAAAAATTGCATGCCCTCTGTCACAAGGGTTGGGCATCCATTCCTTGGTGTGTAACTAGCCTTAGTATCTAAGTATGGGCAATCTAAATTAAAGTGCATACGTCTCTCTTCATTGTTGCAATACAAACATCAATATGCAAATCTGAGTCGCACGACATCTCTTATAGGAAAGCAAGTAAAAATTGCGCCATGCTAAAACTATTCCTGGGAAAGAAGCAAGCAGAAAGAGGCTAGTGAGGTCATAGAAGCCGTTATGGGGCCCGTGAGGTCCTTCAGCCATCCATTAAGTTGTGGGTATCGACGCAAGAAGCCCTGTTCTCTGAATATGTTGCATCACTACCCGTCCAATAAGATTGAGACGCAAGTGAGACGTGAAGAATACCTGCAAATCCAAATCCTCCTCCCGCATTCTCCTTCTGATGCTCTGAGAGAGAGAGAGAGAGTCCTTACTCTCCATGCATAGAAATCAAGGCAAAGAGAGGAAAGACGATTTGTATACCACGGCATTATATCACAATATCCTATTTCTATCAGAAACCATCCCCATACGATGATCTCTAGCAAGGGGATGCTTTCTTGCCAAGTCTTGGGCCCCTACATTTTCAGAAGCGCTTTTAACTGCCAACTGTCATGCAGACTAGAGGCAATTGCAAAGTATAATCTGCTACATGTACGCAAATACAGTGCTAATGCGTCTAACCGTTTATGAGAAGCTTTATGCCTGTCAATCAATGCATTGATGCTGTAGATCTGTCGACCAGGAGAGCTGTAGCACTTGTAGGATCGACCATCATGTTACCCCCGTCATCATCATCATCATCATCATCATAGAAGCTCTAAGTACAACGGCCCTGGCATCCATGTCCTATAATGAGGTGGTGTGTTCTATAATGTTGGGAGGGGTAAGATGAACAAGATTGATCGGTTGTGAGTAGCGATTGTGGCGAACGCCACAGGAACAAGGAACTTCACTATCACAAAGGTTCAATCACTACTTCTATGGGCTCTCCTAGAGATATCACAACAGCATCGGGAGTTGTTTGAGTAGCACAAGCGACTATGAATCAATTTTAGCACACACACAGTGGAAAGCATTGGCACTAATCATCTGCTACCTTAGCCAAATGTTACAATTCTTCTATTTTGAATAAGTTCGAGGACACAACCAAGAGAGTCTTGGAGCTAGTCATCAATATCTCGGTCAGATGTTACAATACCTAGAACTATTCTGAGTAAGTTCGAGGATACAACCAAGAAATTGAATATCAGTTAATACGGGACTTACCCGAACAAATCTCCCAAAAAACGGTATACAATTTCGTGATGAATACGGACTACCGCCGCCCGGACATAGATTAATACTCCAGCAGGAGGTTTAGGCGCGATGAAGTTATAACAATGATAGAGCCTAACCAAAGATTAAAGGAATGTACAACCAGGTTTTGCCGCACGGTTGCAGAGAAGCTCGTCGTGGTCGTCCTCCACGAGGCCTGCCAGAAGAAAACGGCCTGCAGCACGGCGGAAGGGGAAGGGGAAGGGGAAGAGGAAGGAAGGGTGACTATAGTCGTTCTTCTCATCTTTGCTGCAGCGATGGAACGTGAGCTGACAGCATACGTGAGTGAGGGCAAATGCAGTTCAGACGATGGAAGGTCCGGATCCAAGCATACACCAAAGAGGTAAAGGAGCAGGAGGGGAAGGGGCAGAAAGAGCAGGTGTGGATCCGGCCACTGCAGGTGGTGAGGCGGCCATAGCCATCCAGCATGAGGTTGATGATGATGGCGATGGTGAATGTGTTGAGGCATGGTGAGGATGATGCTGTGATATCATCATGCGTTGAGGCGTGGCGGAGCTAGGAGGATAGAGAAGAGGAGAGGGGAGGAGATGTTTGGTCGATGGGGGGGATGGCAGCGTAGGCGGAGGGGGAGGAGGATCTTGGCAGGAGGGGTGCGTCTTCTTGTGCGCGACCAGGTTGCACTTGAAGGCAAACTTGATGCCGCACTTGCACTGGAGGGGCTCGCCGCACAGCTTCTCGTGGTCTCGCAGATCCACCTCGATGTAGAAGCGCTTGCTGCACTTGCTGCAGGCGTGCGCCTTCTCCCCCTCTGAGTGCTTCCGCCCAAAATGCCGCCGCAGCTCGTACAGCCCCACGAAGCTGCGCTTGCACACCGGGCACCGCGAGGGTATCTTCTTGTTCTGCCCGGCCTTGCAACTCGGCGGCACGGTCGCCAGAGAATGGAACTCGCCTGCTTTCATGCTATGGCTGCTGCTGCTGCTGCAATGCGTCTTCCGATGCATCTTGAGAGTCTGCGGGTTCTTGAACGTCTTGTTGCACCCGCTGTACGCGCACTTGAAGGGGCGCCTGTTGCGGATCAGATCTACAGGCACGATGGCGGCATGGCGCTCTGCTTGATGGGAGGTGGGAGGGGGAGGGGAAGAGGGAGAGGGAGAGGGAGAGGGAAAGCTCCCCTGCTGCTTTTGCTGCTGCTGCTTCTGCTTCTGCTTCTGCAGATGATGCAACTTCTGCACTGACGAGGTTGCAGAAGGCGGCGGAGGATGAGAAGCTTCATCGAAAGACAGCATGGTCCCCTGCTGGCGCAGTAGGCCCAGGGCCGTGCAGAGACCCTGGGCCTCGCCATCACCGCGCTTCCGCTCATCCACCTCAGACACCAGAGGCGAAATGATGGACTTGAGAGTGCTTACCAAGTTGGGATGCATGGTCGGTGCGCTGAGTTGCGGCTGCAGGATGGAGAGATCTTGCACCAGAATGGCGGTGGTGGCAGCTTCCCCTGATCCATCCTCTGTTCCCGCCTGCAGGAGCTGCGCCACCGGGGTGCCTAGCAGCTCCAATGGCAGGACGTCGTCTTCCCGGGCAATGCTGCTCACCAGGGGCAGATTTGGCTCGCCCGCGGCTGCCTCGAACATGCTCACACTGCTGCTGTTGTTGTGGCATGACGACGATGCCGACGACGAAGAGGCGCTCTGGCTCTGTGGGACGCTGTCCAAGGGCGGCGCCGACAACAGCGTCCCGCCGGGGCCTCCTAGTCCGAAAGAGATCAGCAGCGACGAGGTAGCCATGGCCGAGGTGAAGAACAGACCATGGTCCAAAGGATTCGCCTCACGGTCACAGAGAGCGAGAGAGAGAGAGAGAGCGAGCGAGAGAGAGAGAAACTATTCGTGTGTGTGTTTTTTCCTACGCCTACCGAGGAGTTCACCTAGGCAACGAGAAATGAATGATGAAGACAGGGAGAGAAATAAGACGCATAGAACAGGACCCAGGTAGGTAGAACCGTAGAACAGATTTCAACCTCCTCCTTTCTTTTTTATTATCATTGTCATTATTATTATTATTATTATTTATGCTATTCGTTGTATGTGCCCGAGGCGCCTGCGGCCCGCCCGGAAGCCGCACGCCGTTTGCCTCGCGGGCTGAATCCTGGGCTGGCCCATTTCATCAATTGCCGGCCGTTTCCATCGATGAGAGAGAGACAGAGGCGATTCGGGGTCCAGGTGCCCTTCGTCGCCGTCCGCAGCTGCCGCCTGGGTTTGAAACACTAAAGCAAGAAATGAGACGGGGCGGATACGTGTCGATTTTCCATTTGCTGCAAAAAAAGCCACACTTTAAATGCACGGACGAAGGTGGACGGGCGGAATACTCCCGAGTCCCGGCCCACGCCAATCCTGGCTCCCACCGGGCCCCCACCATTACACTAGACGACAAAAAAGCACAAAGCATTTACTCTTCAAAAGGTTCTGTGAGACACAAACCAACACTTTACCAAGTTTTTTTTTAAATGCGAAACCTGAAGGTGTATATATATATATTATATATAGATATATATTCATGCGGCCCTGCGGGTGTAGTATTTTCGTCACCTCCGAAAGGAAATACAAACATCATATCAACCCCTTAAAACAGCTTTTAGCAAGGCTTAAGGGCCTTATCCTTTTTGGCCAATCTTACAAGCAAGAAACAAGGGCGGTTACACATCGCCCGCTCATCACAAAATTTTTGAAAACTGGGCACATAGGGTTTACACACCACAACACCCGCTCTCTTTCAAAAAGTCTCATGTGGGGTAGTGGTTAAGCCAATAGCCTCACCACTAGTGGGAGTTTAAACCTCACTTAATGCAATCACCTTTTATTGAGAACTAGGCACATAGAGTTCACACACCAAAACACCCACCTGCTTTCAAAAAGTCTCATGTGGGGTAGTGGTTAAGCCAATGGCCTCTCTCACTAGTGGGAATTTAAACCTCAGTTAATGCAATCACTTTGTATTGAGAATCCTCTTTGTCTTTACATGACCTAGACGCAGAGGTTAGGGATGTTGCCCGCCTAGATTTGTATGCAACCCATCAAAATCAGAATCAGGCCAATTACACACTGAGGCTATGGACGGGCAGGAGGTGCAAGTTGTCCATTACTTTGTTTACACACTAAACTACGCCCATGAATTTCACCAAAAGGAGGTTAGCCCATTGGTAATTAATGAGAAGTGTGAGGGGATTGGTGGGGGTTCAGTTCCTGTCAATCCTGTAGGCCACTTTTTGGAGAAAGGTGTTGTCGCCTTGTACATTGGGCACGCCCAAATTTCGGGACGAGGGAGATCCCCTGCCCATAAGTGTCCGCCATCCGCAAAAATCGGGCCCAATGGCCTTTTGACACATAGGGCAGCAAACACCTCTTTTTCCACCCTGCGTCCGCCGTCCATAGCCTGATGTGTATCCGGCCTCAATCAAATTTGGACATGTGGTATCATGCCCCTTCCCCTTTTTTAGGGTGGGCAAGCATTTGTGCTTGGTGTGTAACCAGCCTAAGCATTCCAAAAATGATGTTGCATAGGCTGCTTTACTCTAGAGAATACCTCTTACAGCCATTCTACTTATTTCCTATTCATCCCAAACTAGGTAGCAATCTATCCATGCGGTGAAAAGATAATGGAAGCATGGTCCCACACCTCATACCAATAGCAAAGGCTCAATCCTAAAGCTCAACTTCCCATTTTGGCAAGTAGGAACAAAATCCCCATCGTATGTATATGAGCACAATGAGATGTTGCTTGCTAAAGAGGCATCCTCCCTTCCTCTTTGTTGCACCTCCCCAATGGAAAGGTGTTATATTGGACTTTCCAAGCTAACACCAACTATTTGGCAGCCTTAGAGTGGTGCAATGTAACACAAGGGGTAGTAAAAAGCACATCAAACCATTTCACACCCAACCAAACCTTGCTAGCAATCAAGGCACTAGATAGACATCCAATGATCATGGTAGCGCAAGGTTGACTATCTTGGATCCTTTTAAGGAGAGTGATAGTAAGTCTCTACATCTTCTCCTTGAGACACTCCAAACTGAGTCCTCCCTCCCTAATCACAGAGGTGACCTACCCCCAAGGGATAGCTAGCCATCCCCCTTAACCTCTCCAAATGACCATAGCACACTCTTGAACAAGCCTTCAATCATGTCTCAATTAGCTTTGGCAAAGGAAAACATGGAGGCTACAAAGACCATGATGGGAGAAAGGACATTCTTAAAAAGCATCAATTTGCTAGTGAAGTCCACTGTAAAAGGAAGTCGCATTAATATTTGCTCGAATCTTCTTGAAAAACCGCTCAAAATAGCTTTTGAGAGAGATGCCAACACCCCCAAGTCACCTTATTATTTGTCCTTTAAGGACCTTCCTAATGCCAAATTGAGTAAGCCACTAAGGGCTAACCCAGCAAGACAAAAATAAGAATTCAAACTTCTCATTGCTAACCTTAGAGCCTAAGAGGAATGAGAATTCCTCATAGATTCCAAGCAATGTACTCATCACTGATAGGGGATTGGCTCTTACCAAGTTAGAATTGTCATCTACAAAGAGTTGTGTGCAGAGGTATTGATCGTCTGAAAGGACCAAGGGGTGAATATTGGTGCTTCTAACAATGTAGTCTACGAGGCAGAGCAAGGATGAGTAACCAAAGCAAACAACAATGACACAACAAGACATCCCTACCTAATACTTCATTAGAGATTAAAGTTATTGGTAGCATATCCATTGATTGACATTGTTGCAAAAGCATTAGATAACTTAGCATAGATCATGCGATAGAATTGTTCACCAAACCTACTTTCTCAAGGACTATTAGCACAAACTCTCGACGAACTCTATCATATGCCTTCTCTAAATCTAGATTCAAAAGTAGATAATCATCTTTGAGTGAAAGTGCATGATCAATCCCAAGAATGATGTTCAGAATGGCATCCCAGGATATGTCTCTCATGAAATGAACCATACCATCGCACATGTATATGTTGACCAAAAACATGCTTGATCCTAATAGCCATGACTTTATCCGTAACCTGGTAAAGTACATTTTGGATAGTGAGTAGGCACCAATGTCCCAGCTTCCTCCTCTTAGTTGATTTGGGAATTAATGTAATAATCCCTTCATTGGCCATTTTAGACATAACCCCTGTGGTTCTAAATGGGTTCAAAAGATTGCAGAGATCATTAGCACACGCATCCCATTCTGCAAGATAGAACTCCACAAGGAAGCTGTCAAGCCTCGAGGCTCATCCCATCTTCATAGACTTCATGGCATGCAAGAGGCACAATGAATTTCCCCAAATCTGAGGTACCATTTTCTTTCTAAGCACATGGAATCCAACCACAATCTGGTCATCATAACCTTTAGGATGATTTGCTAAGGCAGCATCAATAAGGGTCCTCCCTTGTTCCGATTTAACACCAATTTTCTCCATGATAAGGCTTTTATATGCAAGGCTAAGAATGTATGGGAGTCTTGCAATGCCTTGCATTGTCTCTCCAAGCAAGAGTTGGGATCGTCACATGCAAGTGATCACGAAGTTTTGCAATAAACATGGCAAACACCAAGCTAGGTATAGAAGGTGGCAATCAGTACAGTTTAGAAGCAAGATTATTGCATCCTAATGTCTTGACCTAGGGACACTATCTTGCTTCAACTTTCGCAAGGAGTCAAAGGGTTTATTACGAGCTACAAGCAACATAGAATTGATGGGGCTCAAAGTCCAACTTAGAGCCAATGCCCTTCTATTGCAAGAAGCTCCAATAGTTGCCTACTTGGGTGCCCTTAAATGCAAGTAGAAGAAGGAGACGCTCACCATGATCCAGGATGACGATGGTGCAAAGTATTTTGATGATTTGGCTATTTTTTAAGTCTTCAAAAAGCACCTCTCCTCTATTCTTAGCAAGCCCTTTTCTATTAATTAGAGCTCTAGGTTGGAGGGTCTCCTCTGTTGAGAAATAGACAAGAGAAATAGACAAATGATGTATGCTCCAAGAAGAGATGTCTTGAATCCCATATGCATAGTGAGGAGAGTGGAACAACCCAACTTCTATAAAGCATTGTACTTTCAAGATGAGTAATGCAATATTATGGTACTTTTTTCATTTCAGTTAAGTGTCTGAGTCATTGTCCAACCGCACAAGACTATGTTTATGAGTCCAAGTCTCAATCTTGGAACCTAATTCACTTTGTGACATTCTATCTTCAACTCTATGTCTTCATGAGCTCGCTCTTCACCTTCCAAACTCCATAGTTCCTGCCGTACTCTAGATCCGACATTGTCACATGGTATCAGAGGTCAGCTAAGCATAGCCCTCAATCTAGCTCCCTATCTGCTCTCTCAAGCTTTCTCTAGCTCATGACTCCATTTTCTACTTCATCTTCATCTTGACCTCGTGTCTGCCATAGCCAGAACAGTACCTACCCTACTTTGAGTAGCTAGATCTCTCTCTACAGGCCATATCTTCCAGTGCTTCCTTTTGGAAAAGTGTTTCTTGACTCCCAAGACTTCTCTGTGGCACATCAAACACCAACAATGTTTTCCCAGTATTACGTTTTTTGTTAGTCATCCCTCACTGCCCAATCTGCACCTGCGAATGTTCGTACAACCTGTGCCACGCATACATACCACGATGTTGATGATGATCATGGGGCATTTGAAGACCCCAAGTGGACAATCTTAGGTTGAAAGGGCTCCCCAAAATTCTCTCTCCATCTCTCACAATTTGTGAAACCCTAACTGTCATCTATGTGGGCAACCATAGCTAAAGCTTCAAACCTTGACATTTTCAATGTTTCTTCTCACTAAAGCTATCAACAGTGATTTTAATCACTGATCTATGCTCTCTAAAGTTCACTCCAGATCTGGAAGTGGCCAAGAAAGCTCAGAAGTCATCCACAAAGTTCATGAGAGAAAGTAGATTAAGCACCAACTAGTATCCATTAATACTCAACTAGTGTCAAAATGACACTGATCTTCTTGTGTCTCTTGACATGTTGAACTACAACTCTTTTGCTGGTTATTTGAAGCTTATCAACATGGCAGAGCTTGAGCAAATAGCAAAGTTCAATGGAGAAGGCTTCCATGCCTAGAAGGAAAAGACCATGTACCACCTCATGAGGAAAGACCTCTGGGATCTCTTTGAAGATGATGAAGGTTATGCAAATGGCGGGAAAGAAGATTCAAAAAGTGGGATCCTTGCAGTAACTCCACTAAAAAACAAAGAATGGAAGAAGATGAATAACAAGGCACTAGGCATTATTTCTTGGGGACTAAGTGATGATGTGCTACATCATAGCTTTGGCATCAGAGTTGCTAGAACTACTTGGGAGGAACTTGATAGGATCTTTGGTACACAAGCAAAGAATTCAAAGGTAAAATTACTCATGCAGTTTTATAAAGTGGATATAAAATATAGTACTTCCATGACCATACACGTTAACAAGTTCAAGAGCCTAAGAACCCAGCTTGCAACTCTTAAGAAGAATATTGATAAAGATGTAGCAATAGTCGTACTGCTTGTTGCAAGTGTAAATAAGGACCCATATGAGAATCTTGTGTCCACCCTAAGTAATGTTCCAAGTCTCTCACTTAAAGATATTGAGCACTCACTACTTGATGGAGAAAGAAAACTTAAAAGTAAGGATGTAAAGGAACACACCACCAACAATAGTCTCTTATACACCAAGGGCACTTATCAAGCAAAAGGCCGTGGTCGAGGACTCAACATCAACAACAACAAGGATTGGATTATATGTCATTACTATGGCAAGACCAGCCATACAACCAATGAATGTTTCCACAAGAAAAGAGCATAGTAGATGCAAAATGATCACCACCAGAACCAGTTCATGAATGAAGAAGAAGATGCTTCCCTACCATCAACAACTCTGACAGATTGTTCTAAATAAATTTTCATTGTATCTTTCATATGTTTTTTTCCATAGCGGATCTCTATTTTTCCCTTAGTGGATTTGCTTTGTAAAATCCCTTACTAAACATGTAAAGTTTCAAGCTTTAACTTGACTAGGCCGCCTATGAGCTAGTCTCCTGGGCCATGTCACCATATGTAGGGGGCAAAAGCCAGCAAGTGTAGGGACACATCATTTGAGGGGGGAATGTTGAGAAACAGACAAATGATGTATGCTCCAAGAAGAGATTTCCTGAATCTCATAAGCACAGTGAGGAGAGTGGAACAACACAGCTTCTATAAATCATTGTACTTTCAAGATAAGTAATGTAATATGATGGTACTTTTGTCCTTTCAATTAAGTGCCTGAGCCATTGTCCAACCACACAAGACTATGTCTATGAGTCCAAGTCTCAATCTTGGAACCTAATTCACTTGTGTGACATTCTATCTTCAACTCCATGTCTTCATGAGTTCTCTCTTTACCTTCCAACCTCTATGTCTTCATGAGTTCTCTCTTTACCTTCCAACCTCCATAGCTCCTGCCATGCTCTTGATCCAACATTGTCACATCCTCCATAGTAGATGGACCCCTTCATGGGCAACAATGTGGCTTTCATATTATCTAGGCCCTTTACAAATGAAAAAACACTTTACCACTATGCTCTTTTTGTTAAACATCACCACTTTTAGGGGTGGATCATGCCAAGGCCAATGGTGCTCGTAGCAGTGTAAACGAAGATTTTACAGCAGCAAGGTCGCACCCCAGTGCTGGTGCGCAGATCGGTCGCAGATAGCTCACGTGGTGAATCCCGGAAGGTCCCCAAGAACAAAGTACTCTACTTTTTAGCACAAAAACCCATGTAAAAGCAAGCACGACATGAAGCAAGAGACAAATTGGGTTCAATCTCCCCCATGCCTTGTGTGAGCACTTCACAAAGCATGTATTTAATGTATATTTCCAATCTTCATGCTAAAAAATAGCCCAATTACAAAAATATGACAAGCTTTTAGCTTTTGAGTTTGCTTTCTACCAAAAATAAGAAAATAAAGCTAATGGACGGTGCCCATAGAGTCTGGCACGCCCAATCTCAATGTCCAAATAGAAATAACATATCCAGGCGTATAAGCGCATACAAAATAATAATAAATAATCAATGTCTCTATAGACATAACAAAATATAGGCGTGGCGCCTATCAAAATATAGTCCAAAGGTCGAAAACCCGCTAGACTCCAATGCTTTCCTCCGCCACTGCTGCTATCTCTACACATCAACTGAAGCATTCACAATCGTTAGTAAAATAACACAATTAAACCAACAAAAGTGAATACCTAGCAGTCTTCAGCTACATAAATAAATCAACTGGTTAGAAATAAATCCTAACCTTAATTTATTATGAGTGCGCACTCTAAACTCATAAACGTTTATTAATTTAATATGCATTTTGCGGAATCACCCGCTATGGAATCACCCATGTACACACTAAATTAATGAAACACCCGAAAAGGACAGGCGTCCCCATCAACTTCTCGCACAAAGAATCCTCTTTGCGTATGAGCCCCGGTCATCTAAGTTTACGGAATCCACCGTAAAACCTCACGGAATCCACCGTGGAATATGCCTCTTGGCATCATACCCCCGGGGTGGGATAGCAATTGACCTCAATTGCTATTAGCTCAATGTGGAGCTAACAGAGTGGGGAAAGCATTTAGGTCTCTAGCGTGCATCCATTGTGCTTCCTCTACAGGATGGTTCTTAAATTTCACTAGATATCTAGAATACCTTCGGCCAGTTCTAGTGGTCATGTAGTCAGTGTCTATAATGGCTTCTGGTTCAAGTATTTCAGTCTCTTCTTCTAGTAAAGGTGGGTTTTCATAGACAGGGTGGATAGGTAATTGTCCTCTAAATGGTCTCAATAAACTAATATGAAATGTATTATGAATTTTCCAATGGGATGGCAGTTCTAACTTGAATGCATTGTCATTAATCTTATGAATGATTCTAAATGGTCCGTAGAATCTAGGAGCTAATTTGACAACTGGATGTCTATCTACACTTTGCAGTCTACGCTTTTCTATTCTAAGCCAAACATAATCATCAACTTTGAAATTCATGGCTTGTCTTTTCTTGTTGGCTTGTTTGGTATATGATTGTTGGGCTTTAGCAATCATATCCTTTACTTCATCAAAAATAGTGTTATGCATAACAGCAATATCATCGACACTTTGTATTTTATTAGAAAAAGAGGCAACAGGTGTAGATAATCTATATCCATAAATAACTTCAAAAGGTGCTTTCTTTGTAGATGTGTGCAGTGTATTGTTATATGCAAACTGTAATAAATGTAAATGAGTATCCCATATCTGAGGTTTAGAGATAGTGTATGCACGTAAAAGATCTAGAATGGTGCTATTTGTGGCTTCTGTTTGTCCATTTGTTTCTGGATGAAATGCAGATGAGAAATCAATCTTTGTGCCTAGATTTGCAAACAGTGTAATCCAAAAATTATTACAAAATCTAGAATCTCTATCTGAAATAATCACTTTCGGCAATCCATGGTTAGTAAAAATAATTTTCAAAAATAAGTGTGCTGCTTGTGATGCTGTTAAAGTTTTCTTACATGCAATGAAATATGCTTGCTTACTAAATCTATCTACAATTGTCCAAATCATGTCATGGTTAGATTTAGTATTTGGTAACAGTAATGAAATCCATAGATATATGTTCCCAAGGTTTAGATGGAATAGATAAAGGCATTAATAATCCATACTGTTTACCATGATGTCTCTTTATTCTTTGACAAATCAGACATTCATAGACAAAATTAGATACATCTGCATCCATATGCGGCCAATAAAAATCTTCAGTTAACATGCGTAATGTAGAAATGATACCTCTATGACCTTGATATGGGGGACAATGAATTTCATTCAAAACAAAAGATCGGAATGGAATAGTAACACACAGTCTCTTTTCAAAGAACATGAATCCATCATTATATGACAATGAATCAACAGGAATGAAATTATTTTGAACTAATTTTTGCCAATCAAAATGAAAAGTAATATCCTGGTGATATGTGTCTTTCATAGCAATTAAAGAATCAAAAGATATGATAGAAATGTTATGAATTGCAGGTCTTCTACTTAATGCATCGGCAACTACATTTTCTTTTCCAGGTTGGTATTGAATGATAGGATGGAAACTTTGAATGAATGAAGCCCATTTGATATGACGGTCAGAAATTTGGGGTTGGCTAAGTAGATGTCTAATGCTTTGCTGGTCAGTCTTTATCATGAATTCTGAACCCATTAAATAATGCTTCCATTGTTTTAATGCTTGTACAACTGCTAAGAGTTCCTTGTCATAAGTGGAATATTTGAGCTCAGATGGTTTCAGCTTAGAACTAGAATATGCTATTGGATGGTTGTCTTGCATTAGCACGGCTCCTATTCCTGATCCGCTAGCATCAGTCACAACTAGAAAGAATGGTCTGTTAAAGTCAGGCAATTGTAGAACAGGGGCATTGGTCAATGCACGTTTGAGTAAATCAAAGGATTTCTGCTGATTTTCAGTCCATTGGTAAACAATGCCTTTCTTAAGAAGTTTGGTCAGTGGTAAAGCAAGTAATGAGAAATTACGTACAAACTTCCTATAGAAACTAGCAAGACCAAGGAATGAGCGTAATTCATGTACATTTTTAGGAACATGCCAATGCAATATTGCATCAATTTTCTTAGGATCAACTTTTATTCCTTCTTTTGATACAATATGACCTAGATATTCTATTTCTGTCTTAAAGAATTCACTCTTGTCAGGATTTGCAAACAATTGATTTTCTTTCAGTATTTGAAAAACTAATGATAAATGCTCATAATGCTCTTTTTCACTTTGACTAAACACTAAAATATCATCAAAGAAAACAATCACACAATATTGATATTTTAGAAAAATACGGTTCATCATTCTACTGAAAGTAGCAGGTGCATTAGTTAATCCGAATGGCATAACTAAAAATTCGTAATGGCCAAACTGTGTCCTGAATGCAGTCTTAAATATGTCGGATCTATCTAGCCTCACCTGATGATATCCAGATTTAAGGTCAATTTTACTAAATATAGAAGATCCTTGCAGTTTGTCCATAAGGTCATCAACTCTAGGTATAGGATACATATTCTTTACAGTGATCTTGTTTAATGCTCGGTAGTCAATACACATCCGATAAGTATTATTCTTTTTCTTGACTAGGAGCACAGGTGCACCGAATGGAGAACTGCTAGGTCGAATTAAGCCTCTATTTAGTAATTCTTCTACTTGACTCTGGATTTCTTTTTGCTCTATTTGATTGTGCCTATATGGGGCTTTGCAAGGTGGTTGTGTGCCAGGTATTAGGTCAATCTTATGGTCTTCTGGACGTGATGGAGGTAAACCTGGTGGTAGGTCTTCTGCAAAACAGTCCTTAAAATATGCAAGAAATTCCTTATGCTGAGGGTGCATATGAGTTTCTTTTGCGTGCAATTCATTCACCCAAATGAGATATGATTTAGTGTTCTTGCGTAGTGCACGTTTTGCTTGAGTATGCGAAAGCAGTGGAAACATATGAGATGCATGCATACCAAATAATGTAATAGATTTTCCTTGAAAATTTATATTCATTGTGTGTGTGGAATAATCTATATTGGGATTATGTTGGTGTCTCCATGGCATTCCTAGAATAATGTCGCTAGACTGTAATGGGACAACTAAGAAATTTCTTCTTTCAATATATGGACCAATTTGAATTTCTAAATCTTGAACTTCTTGTGTGCCATCGTACCTAGTACCTAAAAATGCAGCTTTTATGCGATAGTGCGTAGGTACTGTATGCAATTTCAATTCCTTTACCAATTTTGCTGAAATAAAGTCATGCATACTACCGTCATCATGCAATATAGTTCTTTCTTTTCCATGCACCATACATTTCATAGTCAACAATGAATGTGAGGTAGGCATACATGGTAAAGTGTCGGAAGTAGTAGTAGGATCATCTTCTTCTTCAGTGAAATCCGGCATATCCTCATGCTCGTCTTCGTCCATAGCTCCAAGGTAGTTGATATGTGCTGATGGCTTCTTTGAATGACAATTTGCTGCGAGATGCCCTGGCTGGTGACACTTGTAGCATACGATGGGCTTGGCTTTGGTCACATTATTTGCAATGGCTGGGAGTCTGGGTATATTTGGATTTGCTTGTGGAATAGGCTTAGGATTTGGATTGACAGTGGATGGTAATGCAGGTGGTTTAGGCCAATTCTTGCGGAAAGACGGTGATGAGAAACGACTTGGATTAAATCTTCTGAAATTGGAATTGAATTGTTTAGATCCATAATTACCGTTTGCTTGGAATGGCTGTGGTCGTCGATCTCTTCCGCGTAACTTATCTTCAGTGTCGTGAGCTAAGGAGATGGCGTCTTCAAGGGTAGCAGGCTTGAACATATTCACCTCAGCGTAGTAATGTCCAAGAAGTCCAGACATGTACTTCTGCTTATGTGTCGTCTCTGGTACGTCTTCAAGCATGCGTAGCTGTAGGAGTGCATTCCAAAAACGCTATGTATACTGTGGAATAGGCTCACGTTCGCGTTGTTGAAGTAAATCCCATTGCTTGATAGCCTTCTCATGAAATTGCGGTGGAAGGAAATTTTGCATGAACTTCTTCTTGAAATCTTCCCATGTAGCAGGACATTCTATACTCTTGCGGACTACAGTCCACCAAAGTGATGCTCTGTCTATCAGATGATTAGTAACACACTTGATTTTATCTTTCTCAGGATAAGTTTCCTCATGGAAATAGTCATCAAACTGGCTAATGAATGATAAAACAGTCTTTCCTTCTCTTATGCCATTGAAAGTGCGAAACTTGAAACTTCGTTTACTTATCTTGGATTCCTTGCGAATGGTTTGTGCTTCAAGAGTGGCGTCGATGGTACGGCGAATCAGATCTTCAGCTTGAGGTTCTTCTTTATCAGTGGACGCTCCTTGTAGCTTTGTCAATTGCGCTTGCAAGGCTTGCCTAGCTCTTCGCTCTTCTTCCAATTGCAGCATGATAAGATCCAGCTTTTGTTCCATGGTAGGCTCGAGTAGATCGTCTTCAGCCATAGGATCATCCATATGTGGGGTAGTCATCCTGTAAAACTCAACAAACCTTTCTCACTCAAAATCAGTTAGCGGGATGAGCATAGCTCAAATTTGGGGTTACAAGGCTATGTATTTTTGGGTATTTTCTTCTTCAATTTTCAGTAATTCTGCAATATTTCTGTCTCCGTTTGCTGAAAGTACTTCAACGAACTTGTAGATAGGTAGAACAGCTTGCTGCGAACAACTTTCCAGTTCAGAGTTTTTGCATACGAACAAGTCTTCTATGAGTTTTAAGCACTAGTCAGTTCTGATTTAGTCTGACTTGCAGAGTTGCAGACTTAACAGACTTGCAGGGTTGTTGACTTGCTGGACTTAGGCCGACTTGCAGAACTTGCAGAACTTGATTCCAAGTGACTTACTGAACTTGACTTCTGGAGCGCAGGACCCGGAGTTTACAGACTTCTCTGCCCTGTGTGACTTGGTAAAAATTGAGTGACTTAAGCTTTGACTTAAGATTATGAGAGCTTTAAGAGGGCTTAATGGTGGAAGAGGCCGCCGTTTTTTCGTGAAGGGGGGGAGGGGCGTTTTTTTTCTCCACGCGTGATTTTCGGAGGGTCCTCTTGCAAATCGATTTGAATTTTGGAAGCTTAATAAGCTTCTTAAGCTTTCTCTAAGCTTTATTGAAAGAAATATTGATAAAAATAATGGAGCTTATCTCTGTAACTCCACGACTTGATGAAGGAGGTGTTTGAGTGGTCCTCCGCCTGCAGAGCCTGGTCCTTCGCGATCTGACAGTGGAAATAGGGGTTCTTGATCGCCAGAAGTCTGCCTGTATCGACGGTTCGCGACGAGATTGACTGTAGAGGCCGTTTGTTCCTGGAGCTGCGCCTTCGCCCGAGATTGGTAGCGATTGGAAGCCCTTGATCTCTGCTCCACTCTGATACCACTGGTGCGCAGATCGGTCGCAGATAGCTCACGTGGTGAATCCCGGAAGGTCCCCAAGAACAAAGTACTCTACTTTTTAGCACAAAAACCCATGTAAAAGCAAGCACGACATGAAGCAAGAGACAAATTGGGTTCAATCTCCCCCATGCCTTGTGTGAGTGCTTCACAAAGCATGTATTTAATGTATATTTCCAATCTTCATGCTCAAAAATAGCCCAATTACAAAAATATGACAAGCTTTTAGCTTTTGAGTTTACTTTCTACCAAAAATAAGAAAATAAAGCTAATGGACGGTGCCCATAGAGTCTGGCACGCCCAATCTCAATGTCCAAATAGAAATAACATATCCAGGCGCATAAGGGCATACAAAATAATAATAAATAATCAATGTCTCTATAGACATAACAAAATATAGGCGTGGCGCCTATCAAAATATAGTCCAAAGGTCGAAAACCCGCTAGACTCCAATGCTTTCCTCCGCCACTGCTGCTATCTCTACACATCAACTGAAGCATTCACAATCGTTAGTAAAATAGCACAATTAAACCAACAAAAGTGAATACCTAGCAGTCTTCAGCTACATAAATAAATCAACTGGTTAGAAATAAATCCTAACCTTAATTTATTACGAGTGTGCACTCTAAACTCATAAACGTTTATTAATTTAATATGCATTTTGCGGAATCACCCGCTATGGAATCACCCATGCACACACTAAATTAATGAAACGCCCGAAAAGGACAGGCGTCCCCATCAACTTCTCGCACAAAGAATCCTCTTTGCGTATGAGCCCCGGTCATCTAAGTTTACGGAATCCATCGTAAAACCTCACGGAATCCACCGTGGAATATGCCTCCTGGCATCAAGTGCTTGCAATATGACAAGTGAATTGGAGCAAAAAGATAATTAATAAATTGTTAGACCTTCCCTTCCAATCAGTAGGCGTTTATATTAAGCTATATGTGGACCAATAGCTACCTCCACAAAAGCCCTTAACCTCCCAAGCATTGCAGTAAAGCTATTTAGGCAAGGGTTTGTGCAGTTTCCTGAGGGATAGGAGACCCCACTACCACTTCTCTCACCTAGTGTGACAATAGGTTTGTGGAGGGAGAGGGGTTAGCTTCCCCACACTAGAGCCTAGAATTACCCAGTCCTTAAGGCATATGCCATTACAATAATGTGCTAACAAGGTGGTTCTCCTTTGAAAAGTACCCTTAACTAACTCGAGTTAAATGGCCCAATTTTAGACTCGATGAATGAACATGTGATTTACTTTAGCTTACCTTCGTTTTTTTGTCAAACTTTCTCCTCCAATCTTTAAAGCAAAATCTTGAGAGAACCCTTGTGTGATTTACTTTAGCTTACCTTCGTTTTTTTGTCAAACTTTCTCCTCCAATCTTTAAAGCAAAATCTTGAGAGAACCCTTGTGTGCTAAAAGCTTCCTAGAAATAAAAGGGTGAACCTCCAAGGCACATTAGTGCACACTCCTTACAAATATATTAGCATGCAGTTGTCTATGCAAAGGCTCCTTGCTCACTACCAAAAGAGTTTGTATCCATGGTGAGCAAGTGGCCACCAACGTATAAACATCCTAAGGGGGATGTGGGGTCAATGGGGGGTGAGTCATCTCCACTCAAACCCATGCATACAACATAGGACCTAAGAGTGGGCCTTGCTTCACCCTACATTGATATTGCAAGACCCATGGCCAAAGGACTTACATACCATGATACTTGTTCCTCATCCTAAAGGGCTTCCATCATATCCTTCACTCCAAAGAGCAAATATATGAGAATTTTAGGCATGTTGGTTTCTACATCAACCTAATGTCGCTCATTCAAGGCATCTTTTTTTGCAAACAAGGGACATAGTTCAAAACATACGTGCCACAGACAATTGTACACTAGAACCAATTTATTGGCACTAGGTGGGGATAACTTGCTAAATAAATCACAATTAAGTTAATATGTATTGATTCATAAGTTAAAGACTTGTATGACCTTACTTTTCACAAAATTGTCACTAAATTAGGGTATGGCACGTCATTTTTAGAGGTCTGTCACATTTAATTAGCCCCTTAACTTCAAGAACAAACAAGTTGTCATTGTCACAATCAAGTGTCCACTTATCACCAAAAAACATTGTTGAGAATAGACACAAAACCCTTCTAACTCAAAAATTTATACAAACTTTCCAAGTACTTAAAGGTATTTTGAAAATGTAGTTAAAATGCCCTCAATTAAAACCTTTGAAAGTACTCTTTTACATTGTTCAATCTATTTGACAAGTTACATGTCAATTTCTAATGAAGAGTCACAAACAATGTATCAAATGGTGTCTAGGGAATGGACAACAATGAAACCCACAAACTCAAGGCAATGATCCAAGTAAGCAACAACGAAGATGGAAAGTGGATCCATGATTAGACCCTTGCCATACATGGATCAATTTCCATCCCAAGCCTCTAGAACTCATGTAGTTGGTAAAAAATGTACACTTGTCAATTTGATGCTAGGTATTAGTACTTGCTTATGCATAATGACCAGAAATACAAATGCTTTTTATCCTTCCCACCTTGATCTTTTAGTTGATTCTAAAGTCTCAACATGGACATATTCATTATTTTCATGCATGAGATAGGTTTATGTGTATAACTATCTACAAACAACTTGTTTCATGCATTCACTTATTCCAACTTATTTGAAATTCATCCTATGTGATTTTCATTGCTCACAAATAAAATTTTCTACATTATCATGAATATATTTTCACAACTATTCAAGTGAAAGCAACATGACCTATCCATCAAATTTAGCATTGGCCATTTTTCTACTTGAATGTATCTGCAATGGCAATGTTAAGGGATTTTTCTCTACTAGTCCTTAGTTTAATTTCTCAAAGTGACTCTTAACAATTGAGGTTCCCATTTGCAAGGAAAATGTTATAGTTTTGCACTTAGTGGTAGTCTTAACAAACAAATAACTAGGCCTTCAAAAACATTAATTTTTAATAGTCCTTAGAGAATTAAAGTTTTAGGCCTCCAAAGGGTCAAAGAGTTGTAAGCCATCTACACATAAGCATGTGGGGTCAATAGGGGTGAGTCATCCCCTCAACTAGAACACGTGAAAGTACTTTATGAAAGGTGTTCAATTTATTTGACACTACATGTCACTTAGTGAACACATTCACAAATAACATGTAAAAGGATGTCTAGAGAATGCAAAAGAACAAAGCCCACAAATTCAAGGCAATGATCAAGTACACAAGATCTTAGGTGGAAGGTGGATCTATGGTTGGGACCCTTTGCTATACCTCGATCAATTTTCAATCCCAAGACTCCATATCTCATGTAGTTGGAAAAAATGTACAATGCACATTTGTCAATCTAATGCTAGATGCTAAGACTTGCTTATGCCCAGGCTATCATACAAATATTTTGCATCCTCCCCACTTGGATTCTAGTCGATTCTAAAGTCTTGACATGGACATGTACATTGTTTTTTATCATGCACGAAGTAGGTTAACACATCCCGCTATCTACAACCAACTTGTTCAATGCATTCAACTTATAAAAGCTTTCATCATACGTGATTTTCATTGCTCACTAACTAAGTTTTCTAGTACCATGAATATTTTTTTGCAATTATTCTTATAAAAGCAACATGGCCTTGCCCATCAAATTTGACCTTAGTTGTTTCTCTACTTGAATGTAGTTGCAATACCAATGCTAATATATGTGGGACTTCACTATATTCGCACCTAATGTCAATTTCTCAAAGCGACTCTTAACAATTAAGGTTTGCATTTGCAATGAAAATGCTATAGTTGGCACTTAATGGTTGGTCTCGCAAATGAATAGCTAGGCTTTCATAAAGAGTGAACTTCAAGATTTGATGGAGAGTTGAAGTGTGTTAGAGGCCTCCAAATGGGTCTCAAGTTGTAAGACATCTATAAAGGGGTATCAAACACTAAATATATGCAAAAGAAACATATTAAATTTTAGAAAAGCCAATCCTAGTAGAGCCATTCCATTCCCACATTAAACAAATCTGATCACTAGAGCTGCATTTCAACATTTTACCATATTGAAATCCTTGTAGATGCATGTTATGAGGTTCATCCATATCCATGCTTGATTCTGTTATATCCCATCAAAAATGTCATGGACATATCCATTACAACCCCTCTTTCTCTAACAAAGGGGCAATGAGGAAGGTTGCAACCTTCACCTTTCTAAAGTATTGATGCACTAAAAGTCTTACAAGGGGTCTAAGGCTTAGAACCTCCAAATATGCTTTGCTTGAAGTAGTAAAGACACTACAAGGGATAAAGCTTTGTACTCAATACTTTAGGCAACTATGAGACCATGCTCCATTGATCTTCATTAAACAATCCAAGTCTATTATTCACACTTGCATGCAACATGTTTTGAACTTGTCTTGCCCTCTTAACTGATGTTGCATGGTGTTGCACTAAGAAGTAGCACTAAGCTCTTGGATTCTAGTGAATGAGTCGCCTTTTCTTTGAATTTTTTGAAACTTGTAACCAATCTAAAAAAAAAAGTTAGAAATGTTAAAATATGATTAGTAAGCTAATTGTGTATTAAGTCAATTATTGCACACCAAATGAAGAACACCCACTTTGCAAGTTGTTAACCAATCAAACTCTTCATTTGAGGGTTGTACATCCACTCTCCTTTCTAAATTGGTGAGGACTTGACACTTTGCTTACATGCTAAATTGGTGAACTCCCCACCAACTTAGGAAGTCTCCCCTAGCTACTTAACAATGTGATGGATAAGGATGCGCTTTTGCATGTGCAACCAATTAAACCAATTATACATGTATTACTTTTAACTATTTTTCAAAGTTTATCCTTTTGGTGTGTAAAGGTATTGCACCCCTGTCCACTTTCAAATAGTGCATACCCACACTATGGGTAGGGGTTGGGCATGTGCCACTCAGCATGTAACCACCCTAAAGCAATGTAATGCCTTTAAAGAACTATTTATGTTTTACTTGTGTAATAAGTCCTATATTTAAAAATTGCATTAAGTTCTTGTGGTGTTATAAAATTTTATAAGTTAAAGCAAAGCAATGTCCAAGTGCGTGCATGAGTCAATTGTGCTTAAAGAGCACTTGAATCTGCGCATTATTTATGTCAACTCATCAAAGTAGCCACCCTCATCCAACCAACTAAAAAGTGAATAATACAATAAGATGTGTCATTTTGCCCTTGAAAAGCTATTAAGAAGTTATGGAACAAGATTCACTCTCAAAAGATATAAAGGACAAATGGCTATCACATGCAAAAAAGCAATGCACCAATAATGGGCTTGATTCTTTAACTACCATAAAGAACCATGTGAGTTTGTAGTCCTTAATTCCTTTTTAAAGAGGAAACTCACCAAAAACTTTGGCATGCAAGAAAGACATTGGATTATCAATTTACACCAATGAGCTTTCGATTTGTTGTACATTAATGTGTTTTCACCTATTTATTTCCAATTGAACTTTATCCTTTTATTCAAAGTTTGATTGTCCATTATATAATACTCCATTTCTTATTTTCTTTTCAAAAGTCTTGAGATGTGATTTAATAATTTCATTGTAAAACCAATACAAGAATGCCCTAAACCTCATTTGAAAAAGTGTATGTGACCTAATTCAAACAATCAATCTATGCACAAAAATGTGAAATGTCACTTAAGTGAGTGGCTACATATATTGAGGTCGAGCTCAAAATTTGTTGCCAAGTTATATGTTGATGGCTAGGATTCAAAGGGTTCCCTTTAGAGATGACCTTAAGTTCTTTGACAAGCTTAAGTGGACATGATGAAAGTATGTGTTATTCATCCCATGAGAACACTTACCAAAATGGTTGTTTAGAGGTGAAATATACGTATGGATGCACACAATAATATAAAAATAAATCTTCATTGTTGTATAAGGAAGTAATAAGAGGCAAAGAAGCTTGAAATTTTTTGGATGAGATCTTAGATTAGGTATAATGGTTTGCAATGGAAGCATTCTTTAATTCTCTTATCTTCTTCCTCTTCTTAACTTCTAAAGCATGTATCTTACATGAAGTAACATTGTTCATCATCTATGTGCACACAACAAATATTACTACAGAGGTGCAATTGCCAAATATGTTATGAAATACTTCAAGCTCATGATCTTTGTGATAATTGAGAGATACTCATGCATAAATAGGAGGCAATATTGAGCCAATAAGCACAAAGTTGTAAGTAAAAACTCTAGGAAATTAGAGGATTTTCACAAAATATTTATGTTGTAGAAAGAAAGATTGTGACATATGCAAGAGTTGTGAGGGGCAAGAGAGAGACAATGGAAACAACACTTTCACATCACTTTTGTTAAATGATAACTTTGTTCCTTGTATTTCCACGGTGCATGTCTTGTGAGGATATTACAAAAAACCAATGCATTCCCAAAGTATGTCCTCTTAATTGATCACTTTTAGTCACAATGTCTCACATCAAATGGTCATTCTAGTGCAATGAGTGGATAGTCAAGATGCCACTCCCAAAGTATGTCCTCTTAATTGATCACTTTTAGTCACAATGTCTCACATCAAATCGTCATTCTAGTGCAATGAGTGGATAGTCAAGATGCCACTCTCTCCTCATCCTTTTAAACTTAAAGACAGGCTTCCTCTAGTTGCAATGCCTCTTCTCACCTTGGTCCTTGATCGCAAGCTAACTAACACTCTTGTGCAACAAGCTAAAGACGAGGAGCTAGAGAGCACCATGATAGAAAAAGGACTAGTACCCCACTTCAAAGCTCATCAAAATGATAACTGAAGGAAGGAAAATATTTAGAGCATAGTGAATAAGAGTAGACTTAGAGACCATATATGAACATTTGCATTTGGTGAATTATCTCAAATATATACTATGTATAGCTAAGGAATTTTTACACTTTCCCACACATCATCTATGTGCACAAGCCTTTTCTATGAGGATATGTGAGTATAAAAGCAAGGAAAAAGATCAATTTAAGTCTAAACACACTATTTTGAGTGCCACCTTTTCCAATCTCTAATAAACAAAATATAATCCACAAGAGAAAAAGATTGTCTACATCTCTATCATGAAGTTGTAACACACATACTACTCCATATATGTTACCTTGTACCTTGTGAACTTGAACTATACCTAGGGGGTTCACCATGGACAACTTATAAAATCACATAAGTGCAAGGGAGGGGGGCTTTTCCCAAAAGTACATAAGTGTATACATTAGGGGTAGGCCCCTATTAACTTCCTCTTATAATTGTAAAGTAAGGGAGGGGGGTAAGGGGGGCAAGGGGGGGGGGGGGTTTCAATATTGTGGGGGGAGTGGGAGTGGTGGGAAAAGGAGGGGGAGGGAGTTCATTATATTCCATAGCAACAAACATTCCATAGTACTAATTTTTTAATTATATCCCCCTAGCCACATACATTCCATTGTACTTGCAAGGTTGATTGAGAGTGAAGTGACTAAGGTATTTTAGTCTAGCATGCACTTTGAAGTAGATCTTGAAATATATGAGAGCATAATCCAAAATATCAATATGATGAATATGATATTTTGTATCTCTTGACTAGCCTTCTATGCATATGAAAATTTTGTGTTTTGGGACCAACTATGAAATGCATACAATGCATTTAGTAAATGTAATTGATCAAAGACAAGACTCATGTCTTGTGAAATATTAGCCTAAAGTAAGAGAACATGGTTGACCAAGGCATACTATGAACAAGATTACCTTTGAAACCTCTAAAGTAGGATAAAATCCAATTTCTTTCAGCTTGTGATTCAACAAATACTTGATAAAACCCTCTACCAACAAATCTATAATAGACTAAATTATAGTATGCTTGATAATGCTGACAAACCACTTTGAGAACTCCTGATTAGAAAGCACTCTATCCTTGAAGAAGAAATATAGAATGATATAGGAAAAATCGAAATAATGCCTATCAAATAGCTTCGGTACGGAGTTCCATCTCAACCTTACAGATCTTGTTGTTTTTAGTAAGAATAATTTTATCTTTAGCATCATTAGCTCATTGGCCAATTGTAGGCAACCAAAAATGGTACTTTGCAACATATAGATGCAAAACTTGGAAACAAGCAAAGAGATGGTGCTACTCCATTTCGTAGTAAAACTTCAAAAGGTTTTGCTTTGTAATTTCAACACCTCCTTCTTAACACCAAATTGCTGGAGTTGAGTTGGTTGGCATTTTGCTGGTGTCAGTTTTAGGAAATCATAGTTGCTTGGCATTAGATTTACAAAATGACACATGATGGTCAAACTCTATAGGTATAATCTCTAGTTGTGGCCTCATTATGCTTTGGGTTGAGACTTAGAAGTTGTCATAGTTTCAAGAGCATTGACAAAGAGCTTCAGTCAAGGATGTGACTTTTTTGCACATGCACCGAGGGAAGTGGGGGAACAATCAATGTAGGTCACCTGTGGCAACACCTCTAGTCAACAATGACTACCATGTAAAATGATGGAAAGTAAGATGATACTATTGGGCATAATGAGATGTTGGCCATTGCATTTGATCTTATTAATAGTTGGTGCTCCCAATTCACGGTTCAACACCACCTTTCTTCCTTTTAAAGAACATGCCATTTTTATTCTTTGCCTATAGGATAAGAGATACATATATATGCAAAGCTAAAAGACATCGGTCAATAATTATTAGAGGAGGATATTTCTCATGTTTGGATTTTGTGTAACAAGCCATGCCAGATGATTGAAAGGAAGATGTCCTATGTGGGCACAATGAGATGTTGGCCACTAATTTGTATTTTTTTCCAAAAAATTAACAAGATTGAGTGCATCTAGACATGGTCATGTTTGAAAGTGATTTTGCTAGTGGATCGATGAACAAACTTTGGTTGAAGGCAAGTATGTGGATGTTAGTGGACTTGAGCTAGACTTCACTGTCTGGAATGCCCTATGTAAGCATTATCCCTTAGGGCCTATGCTTATACAATGGTGCCATGACAAGGTGTTGTAGGTCCCAAAAATTTACCCACCATTAAGTTTGATTAAGTTATCCACTTAACCTTGGAATGTGTGGATATCCTATTTTTCGAGAAAAATGATTTTAATTTAGAAAATTAAAGAAAAAGGGTGCTCCTTATCTCTCTCTCTCTCTCTCTCATATAGAAAAAAAAGGCAATACTCTTGCTAGTAATAGTGCACCTTTATGCTATTTTTATGTGGTGTTTATGCAGTTTGATAGTATAAGTCGATTGCCTGGATGAGCATCACTATTATCCGTTATCTCTAATTCTCATGCATAGGGCTGGCTTCCCTCTCTAATGCTGCTTCAAGAACAATAACAACAACATCATCGACATAACCCACAATCACATAAGAAAGTTGCCACTAAGAGGTATAGCTCGCCGAGTCTCAAGGGGACAAATCTCGACTGATTTAGAAGAGCATGCATTAATGATTTTGGGGTTTAAGGGTATATCTCAATTGCACTTATTGTGATTTCCAAAAGTGGTTTTTGAGCAAGCAGTCATTGGCAAAAATGAGCCTAGAACAAATTACTAGCTAAGTATGAGATTTTGTGCTTCTAATGACAACTCTTCAATAATTTGAAAGAAATATGGCAAGGGGTGAGTATTCTAGCTCCATTGTTGTGATTTATTTTTTTGCTTAGTTATACTCAAGTTGATTTTGCTTGTTAGTTTACATTACTACTACCCTTTAGTTTCATTGAAGGCCAATTTCATGAATCTATGTCTATTTTTAGGAAGTTCTATGCAGAAAGCCACTAGTTAAAAACATCGAGCATGGTAAGCTACACATTGGCATAACACCATAGGCATGTTGCCTCATGTTTGCATTCAATGCGAGCTCCGATCTCCCACCTCATAAAAGAAATTGGAACATTGCAGCAAGGATAGGCTAGAAGGGCACTTTCTGTCTTTCCATGTTCATAGTTAGTGTAGGCTTCAATCTCCCACTTTGCACAAAAAATCAAAACACTATGTAGCCAGAATTGAGCATAACAAGAAGCAAGAGGCTTTGCATAGGCTGCAAGATCTTAAAAAGCAAGGGCTTGTGGCCTCCTCGAATGAGTCCTAAAATGATGAAGAAGACTCCAATGACAATGATGACAATGGCATGCTCCCCACATAGATTGAGGTTCGGTTCTTTGAAGAACTAGCCAAAATCAAGAATAGGGACCCTTCCACCTACTCACAAGAAACCAAGTTCTTTGACAACATCAAAGCAGGACGATCACAAGAGAATAAGCATTAGAAGAAGTCCAAGGCTATTTATCTCAAGCATACCCTTATGCATCAGCTTATTGAAAATGACCCTAATTTCATCAATGGTAAGAGTAAGGAGGGGATTATCACTTATATTGAAGAGCAACAAGATTTGAAGGATTATTTTTTGCAAAGTGCGACTAGGGCTTGATTTATCAACTTGAGCTTGGGAGCAAAAAATGGCAAACAAGAGATGGTTGTCTAAAGCTAAGTTAAGGCTTTTTCAACTAGAGATGTAGCAATCTTCATCTTGCCTAAGGTGCTTTTCCTTCTGTAGAGGCGAGCTCAACTGCCAAGACCCACAGACCGCTTATTGTTCAAGCATTTCAAGCAAGCACTAATGGCTACCTCTCATATAGCCAATGCCCCATACCTCTCTACGAGTGTAGTGAGCTCACCTTGATGCCTGATTGAGTTGCTTCCTCTCTCAAGCACTATGATAGCTCCATGATTCTTGATGCACGCTCAAGCATCCTCAAACCTCCACCTCCAAACTCCATCCTCCATAGCCATGTGTGAGATGAGAGAAGAGAAGAGAAGAAGAAGAGAGGAGATGGAGGAGCGCTTCACCTCCAAGATCCCTCACCCTCACACACTCCCTCCCTCACTCACTCACACTCCCTCCCTCAAGCACTCACAAGCAAGCAAGAGAAGAGAAGAAGAGAAGAAGAAGAGTCCACTTTGCCACACACCAAAGAATGAGCTCTCATTCACTTTTTGAACTTTATATACAAAACCGTCTTTCCCTTGGGCAATCATCCCCTTTTTACATGGCCAGTCATAGGCCCTTTTTTCCATTGTTCTCTTATCTTCCTAACTTCTTTCCTACTACCCATCTACCTTTACAATTTGCACGAGTGAGAGCCTGTCACTCTTAAAATAAATCATGATGCACCTTGCGCTCTTTTACAAAAGTATTGACTTGCAATTTTTCTTGACGCACCTTCGTCTTCCATTCCACTTTTGCCTTGGCCTTGCCTTTTTCTTTAGATTTTCTCGATTTTACACTTTTCCTCCTTGTTCATTTAAGGGTTAACATTACCCCCCTCCTAGTTGAGTGCCAGCCCCATGGCACTTGCTGGGTGGGGAGTCAAAGGGTGTTGTGGGGGTAGCCAGGTGGCTTTTTGAGTTTGTATACAAGCTATGTTGGGAGGTGTGTTGGAGGGATTTATGGAACTGGAAGGCCCTTGCGTTGGATATGATCCCGGTGTTAAGAGAGGCTGATGGGTGAGTCCATCTTTGAAATTGAATATTGTGTTGGATGGATCCGTCGCTTGACCTTCTGCGGTTTCCTTCTCTTCCGTTGTTCCAAATGAGCTTGTTCATTCACTTTTCGACTAGGGCTATCATGTCCACCCCTTGGTGGGTCATGCCTGCATGGTGGCATGTCACGTAAGATGGGGAGTGCATTACATGGATGATGGGGTCTGTCAGGCCGGTGGTTGAGGTGTCGGTTTGTACTTGGAAAGAGAAGAAGGTGCACTACCTAGGGGTGTGTCTGCCTTACCATGGAGCGCATGGTGCCAGTGCTAGTAGGACTGGGAGATGGTTCCAACCAACCTTGGGCAAAAGCCCTCGATCTGTCCCGCACTTGAGGACCCAGTTTGTGCATAAGGGAGGTGTGGTGTAGGGGACTTAGGGTGATAGGTCAAACCATTGGCAAGAATTACCTTGCTAGGTATGTCTTGCCCTTGATGTGTCCTAAGTATGTGTCGTGGGGGACGAAGCTAGGTATGAAAACCCTAGGTGCAGTGATTATGGAGCGTAAGGTGCTTCTTTGGGGGGTTTAGTATTTTCTTTTTTTTTTTAAATGTAGATGATTATATCTAGCATTTGGATGCAAGGGGTGCTCTCAAGCTCTACCCTAATCTTCCTCAGACGAGTCACGAGGTGGTCTTAGGGATTTAGTCAAAAAGGCGCAGCTCTGCAGGTATTCCTTGATGTTAGTCGTTGCATTAAGAGGTGTGGTTGAAAAGAAATGATGATTGCACCTTATAAAGTGGCTATCGCTCATGTCTTCAATGATTCTCATGCAAAACGAGGGAAGCAAGGTTGCTCTCATCATGAGCCTAGCCATAGCACAGCTATCTATTCCTAGGTTAATGTCAAAAAAGAGTGGCGGGAAAGGTGGGCTTCTTCGGCTCTGCTAGCTTTTTTAAAAGAAAAAACCTAATGGTCCTAAGGTAATTACAAGTAGTTATGAAGGTTTTGTCCGGGCAGGAAGAGAAATCCTCGAGGAAGCGATTGATGGAAGGTGCAAGTCCCCTGCTTTGAAGGTCATGCATTCCTCAGGAGTTGCGGCATTGACATTGTAGATCTTCGAAAAGTCGTACCTGCCATGCACCCCCCTATCATGATCCACTCCGTGTCTACGAAGGTAGGGCATGTAGATAAGATCATTCTGTTCTTCCTGTAGTGTGCCATAGAAGGCCATCCATGCATCAAAATTGGTATCCCAAATCCTCCTCTACCACTTTGACTGTGCCTCATAACCTTAGACGGTTTTGGAAATCTAATAGACCTTGTCTTGCTAATAGTTCATGGGATCCCGCCTCTATTGTGTGATTATAATGCTCAGCTCCTCGGCCCATCGGTTCGCTAGAGTATTGCCCAAATGAACGATCCTTTCCACTATCTCTAGGAGTAAGACTCGATTGAAAGCTCGTGGGTAGAGAAAGGAGAACTCGAAGGGTCGGGATTGGATCTCCTGCTATTGCCAAATAGTTAGCTCATGTGGCCAATTGATGGGTGTAGAGGCGATCAACCGCCGAGACCCACCGACTGCTTATTGTTTCAAGCATTCCAAGCCGAGCACTAATGGCTACCTGTCACATAGCTGATGCGCTATCCATCTCTACGAGTGTAGTGAGCTTACCTCCATGCCCGATCGAGTTGCCTCCTCTCCCGAGCACTCCGGTAGCTCCACGATCCAAGTGCAAGCTTCAACCAAGATCCATCCTCAAGCTCTACGCTCCAAGCTCTATTTCCGCGAGCAAGAGAAGAGAAGAGAAGATAAGAGAAGAGAAGAAGAGAGGAGAAGATGGAGAGCTTCTCCACCACGGTCCCTCACATTCTCACACTCCCTCTCTCAAGCATAAGCTCAAGTAAGCAAGAACAATAAGAAGAATACGAATAAGAATAAGAATAAGAATAAGAAGAAGAAAGCTACTTTTGACCACACACAAGAATGAGCTTCTCATTCACTTTTCAACTTTATATACAAAACCCTAAATCCCTTTTGGGCGGTCATCCCCTTATTCCCTTTTTTAAATGGCCGATCGTGGCCCTTTTTCCCATTGCCCTCCTATCTTCCTAGCTTCATTCCTATCGCCCATCTACCTTTGCAATTTGCATGAGTGAGAGCCCGGTGCTCTTAAAATAAATCATGGTGCGCCTTGCACTCTTTTACAAAAGTATTGACTTGCGCTTTTCCTTGTGCACCTTTCTCCTTGAGTTAGGACTTTTGTATACTTATTGTGTTTCCATATTTTTATTGGCACGCCTTCGTCTTTCGTTTCAATTTTTCCTTGGCCTTGTCTTCTGCTTTAGATTTTCTAGATTTTCCACCTTGTTCATGTGAGGATTAGCATTACCCCCTTCTACATGAGTGCCAGTCCCATGGCACTCATCATCGTAAGTAGCAGGCTTTGGCATGTACCGAAGACATGGGTGGAAGGGACATCTGTGGTTTGCCGAGAAGGAGTTTTGGTGGTGGTGAGGATGAAGGTCGTTGGGGGCACTTTGTTGGCCAGATTGGTTTGTGATAGGGTTGTCGAAGTCGGTGATAGGGATGGTTTTGGTTGGGAGGTGCACTCATGGGTTGGCACAGGTGTTGATGTTCTAGGGATTCTGTTAGGCGACGATTCTTTGGTTGGCTTGTAGGATGATAAAGGATAAGAATTTAAAGTTGAGTGTTGATGAAGAGCTGACGATACTATCGTTGGAGTCTTCAATACCTGCAATTGAAAAACCTCTCATATGTGGTCTTTCTCCGGGGATAGTGCTAGTCTTCTTATCGTGCACAAGACATAGTTTGATTAGTTTGGGAGACAAGTTGAACTCTGAGCAAGCTGAGAGTGTTATCCTGCACTTGAGGACCCAAACTATGTATAGATTGGGGTGCATATATTATGTGAGTACACATGCATACTTAGATATTACATAGTTAGAAGACTGTTGGTTAGGTTCCTCGTAGTAGTGTGTGGATGAAGCGAGGGTTCAATGGGGTGGAAAAAAAATTTGATGTTGAGGAGAAGTACACTCAAAGGCTTCTCGAGACATTATTTGTGCTTTTGTTGACACAATGTAGGATAATTGAGCTCATTGACGCCAAGATTAGATTTGATCGGGTAGTGGGGGCCTTCAATGATGATGGTGGTTGATCACCATTGTTGAGTATACCTAAAAAAGAAAAAGGAAGTGCACTACCTAGGGGTGCATCTATCTCAATGTACAGTGCTGCATGGTGTTCGTGCTAGTAAAACCGGGAGTTGGGTTGAACCTCAGGGAAGCCTGTGGTGTTGCCCCACACTTGAGGACCCAGTTTGTGTATAGGGGAGGTGCTGTGGGTGTCACTTAGGGAGATAGATCTAACCGTAGGTGAGCACACACTCCCCAGGTGTGTCCTACCCTCGATGTGCCCTAAGTGGGAAGTGGGGGGATAGGAAGGGCTTGTTTCCTTTCTCTTTGAGTGGGTCTTTGTTTGTTTACTCTTTTCTTTTTCTTTTTTTGTTTTGTTTTGGAGATGCATTGGAAAGGGGCACACTAGACATCATACTAATGCTCTATAGTAGTTACATTCTAAGGGGGCTGAAGAGATTTACCAAGGAATGCACGGCTTGGCATGGAGCCCTTTTCTCTTCTGACTATACTTGTTGTGGCCATGGAGGGGCTAGGTTCATGCACTTATTCTTTCTTTCATTGATTTGATTTAGAGTCACGCCCTTCTTCGTGGACCACCTCCAGTAGCTCCTATTGAGGCAGCTGCATTTGTTGTTTTAACTCTCCAAACCGCTAGCAATGAGAGTTCATGTGAGGTTCATCTAGTTGAGATTAGGGGAGCACATTGCTCCTCTGCCATTGTTAGACTTAGGTGTTATGGCATGAGTCCATGTTGCAACGATGTGCTAGCTTGTAGGCTAAATCTTTGATTCCATATTCATTAGAGTAATCTCCTTCTCCCTTTTTGCCTTAGTAGTTCTTTCTCCTCTTCTGGCGTTTGCTTGTGCTCTTTTTCTAGTTTCTTCGATTCCTCTTCCACCCTTTGCAGCTCTCTGTTTTCTTTGGAGGTGGACTAAGTTCTTCTTATGGGGATTTTGAGAGTGTGATCTTTCCTTTCCGCTTGACTTGACAATTTTTTAGCCTTGGTGCTCACGGATTGTCCTCTTGCTCTCTTACTGTTGAGATGGTTGGTCATTCTCCTTTTTATTAGTAACTCTCTCCATGTTTTCCTACACTGTTCCTTGTGGACTTTGTCTCCCTCTTGTTCTTGGATTGGTGATACCTCACCCCCAACACATCCCTCCTTGGGTGTTTCTGAGTTCTGCTACTGGCTAAACCCAGGGCCTTCTCCACCATCACAGGGCTCCACTCCACCTCTACTTGACGAGCTTCTTTTCCTCTTCTTACCATCACCATGCCATAGTTTCTTTCGGTATCAAAGCTCCTCAAAAATTTTGTGCACTTATTGTAATTGATAGCATGCTCGATCTTCTCTACATACTTATGTAGAGATTGCACTAGTCCAAGAGTTGTTTTACGACTGGCTCCTCCATGATGGCATCTTTTAGGTTTAGGATAAGCTGAATGTAAACTAGCTAAAACCCCTCATTTCCACCATTAAGCTGTACTTTTCTTACTCTTCCATCGTGAATGGGAGCTTGCCACCTTAATCTTTCCCCAGATGTAGAGTCTGTTGGCCAAGAAAGAGAGAGTAGCCGATGACAATGCTTTGGTCCATGCTCAAATGCAATGTGTGCTTTCTACAAGGGTGATTTTCTCTTCCCATAGGGATTCTATCATGGCTCTTTGTTCTTGGTATTTTTGTCTCTATCTCCAGAATGGTTCTTTGTGGGGCTGGTGGTCTTGTGGTGACTTGGACATTGAACACTTTCATAAAGAGACCTATGTCATCCTGCATTCACTTGGCAACTCGTGAGAGTGCATGCAAGTCATATGCTTCAATTATAATGGACATGTGTAGCTCAAAGAGATATCACTTATCTGAATCCCATGGTGTTGACTTCGATGCATATCACCTGCGCTTGATTATCATTGCTTGTGTGTGTTGGCTTTTTTTTTTGGGTACTATTTTTACACAATCACAAAACTCATTGTTTATTTATGTACACGTTTATGAATCCATGTCACTTCGTGAGGATAAAAACCAATTGTAGAACTTAGGATTGTATTGGAGTGTGGCACACGCATCTAGTACTCATGGCAACCTACTCAATAACAACAAATATTTTGCAACATCGAGTACCATGGTACCTTGTTTGAGTCTACTAGTAACATGTAGCTCCTCCTCAGTGAGAATTTTATCAATCAAAGAGTTCCCTTGGCTAGCTCCGGCTAAGTCCATACCTTGAATGGCAGTTAGTACTTGAAAGAAAGTTGGCGCCACATAGATTGGGTCTCTTTGAGACTACCATTTGACCAATTGCTCCTCTGAGACTGCCATAATCTGGGCTCCAAGTTCGGCCATTGTAGTGCAGTTTTCAAATCAACGTTTTTCAAATTGACTTCGACCCTCTGATTGTCACTTAAGCTGCTCTATCTCTAAGAGATTTGATTGGCAAAGTGCATCGTTGAATGTCACAGTTAAGCGTAGTTCATCGGCCTCCTCATTAGAGATGAGTTGCATGCATTCGTGTAGGAGCTTGTCATAGTGCTCGCTAAGATATTCTTGCTCTTCCTAGGATAGTGGATATGGCAAGTATTCCTCAAGCTGCTCACTAGGGAATGTGCCCATGTCTGCAAGGACGTAGACACGTGCGAATAATTTGAGTTTATCATCCAACTCAGTCAAGCACTCTATGACACTTCTATGTTCTATGAAGGCTTGCTCGGTTGCTATCTCGTGCAAGGTTCTAGGAATTTCCCTAGGCTTTAGCATAGTTGGGAGCTTAGGCCTAGATGAGAAAGATTGGTCTATGCTAGGGTTACTTATGTCCTCAAGATTTTCATGTTTCTCTTGAGGCTTTGCTATTATTGTACCCTGGTTCTCCCCAGATGTGAATGGTATAGTTTCGTCAACCTATGGTGACAGTGTTGTATCCACTCTTGATTGGTCAATGCAAGTTCTGTTGTTGTTGGTGGATTGAGTGTTGCAAGAAACCATTGATGGTGATGGTTGCTTTGACTTATCAAAACACATGGATGTATTTGAGGTTTCACCACTGTTAGGAGAGATAGCCATGGGCTTATTCATGGGTGGACTCGATGCTTCATTCCTCAGTTCTTCAGCATCCTTGGTCTCAATCTTCTTGGTGTCTACCGATACTTACAACTGTCGTTGTTTTTGTTGTTTTCTCCTCTTTTTCTTGGGCAATGGAGGTGTATCCTTTGAAGACTTGAGACCCTAAACTAGGTCAACTGTTGATTGGGCCTCAGCGTTCTCTTTCTCTACCGTGTCCTCATGGGACATAGTTGCGGCCCGCTAAACAGCCTCACTAGATTGTGAGGGTACAACTACCTCTCTTTGTGGAGAGTCTAGATCTTTAGCCAATTCTCTTTCATTTAGCCCCTCATCCAATTGCATTGGCAGTTGCTCCTAGTTGACCATTTGCTCTAGACTCTTATCCTTACCCATTGGAACATGCCTCCATTGCTTCTTATTAGAGTGAATGTTGTGTTTAGAGTTGTTTTTCTCTTGCTCAGGCGGTTTGGATGACTCTAGTGTAGAACCAAGAGATAGTTTAGGATTCTTGTCATGTAAGCTTGGACGAAACCAACTGAAGAAGTTAGGATTGTACTGATGGGAAACATAGAGATCTAGGATTGCAGGGTCTTGAGTGAGAAAAAAGACATATGTGCTAACATCAAGCACCATGCTCCTTACTCCTAGCCTACTAGCCACGTGTAGATCTTCTTCTAGAAGTAGTTTATTGTACAAGGGATGTTTTTGGATAGTGGCAGAAAGCTGGACCTCATGGACCATTGCCAACACTCTTAATGAGGTCAGGGCAATGTATGTAGGATCATGTATTGATGTTCAAAGGGCTTTTCTTTGCTCAACAAGTGTCATTAGTTGGTGGCCAATTTTGGTTACCAAAATTTGGTTGGAGTACCATTTTTGCACAAAGTTACCTTGTCCTTTCCCTTTTTGTTTGATTGCTTTGAGCTTTTCTTGTTTGTCTCACATTGAGCAGTATAGAGTCAGGGTATCAAGCGCAATTCTCTAGTTATGGCCTTTGGGATATCCTTTATGACTTCTTCAACAATAGCTACATAGTGGGAGCAAACATGTTGTTTCTCATCCCAATTCAGGGGTTCGGCTATGAGCTTTGTGTGCTCTAGTGTTGGCCTTCCAATGTCCACATGGACATGCACACGTGTGATGGCTATTAGCTTTAAATCAAGCTTTATCATGCACTTCATCTTTGGTTCATTGGTCAGATTTGCCATCTCCTTGGCCAAATCTTCGAGAGATTTCTCCTCAAGCCTAGGCTTTAAGTGCTTCAGAAGTGTTGGAGGTGTCAAGGAAGTTGGCTGTGACACCTCTTCCACATGTGAATTGCTAAGGACACGTTTTGTGAGGGGTGTCGTCACAGCTAAAGGGTGTGACTGCTGTGATTCCTGATTGGAAGTAGTAGCAATTAGTTCAGTGGACTGGCTATTGCGGGTAGACTGCAATGTCAAGTCCTTAAGTAGATCAAAAGTGGTTGTGTCTTCTGTTGCCCTTTGTGCATTCACTTGTGTAGATCGGAGCTGGTCCCGGTGGATTGCACAGGCATATCCTTAGGCTGAGAATTAGGGATAGTGTCATATCCTACATCTTGGACATTTGGAAGATCAGATGGAGTTTGAGATAGGGATTGAGCTATTGCACTTGATGACTGTTGTTTTGCTTCTTGTGTTCATTTAGGAAAAGAGGGCATAGGAGATTTGGGACTCCTAGGTGGACTTGGCACTGGCTGGAAGATTTGCTTGTGGCTGTTAGATGATTTTGCCATTTGCTTTGTTGAGCAATCTGCCTTACCATGAGCAACATTGCGCCTGTGGTGCTCGTTATCCTCTTGGGAAATCAAAGGCTCCTTGGGCACTAATGGTCTTTGTGCACGCTCAACAGTTACATCTAACATCTGCTTGTTAAGCATGCTAGGCTAAGGATCTACCTTTCGAATAGTCATGTTTGGTTTCTTGATTTCAATCGTGAGGGGCTCAGTCACTCCAATGTTGTTGACTCGAGGATTGGATTCTTGTTTAGATTTCCTCTTACGCTTCTTTGCTTTTGATGTAATCTGGCCTTTAGTGTTGATAGAGGTGGTTTTGCAGGGGCTTTTGGTATCCAAATCCATTGGTTACCTGCATAGTACCCTTGAGCATGTAGCAACACTTTGGATATCCATATTGCGGTGTAGTGCTAGCTCTCCATCGATACCTTTGTCTATAAGGCTTGGGCTTATTTTGTGGCCTTCTGCAATATTTATAAGTCCAAATCCTATCCTTGGCATTGTCTCCTAACCTTCTTGTTTTAAGCATGGCCTCACTCACTAGTTCTCTCTGTTCAACATGCACTTCTATCAACTCTTTCAACAAGTCCTTGCTCTTATTACTAGGCTTGCCTGGTATGTTAGAACGTTCCTTGTCTTTCCCTCGAGGTTTAATGAGGTCACCCTCGCTAAAGGTTGTGATTACCCTCATATCCGGTAGTATCAAGTGTATCCTCTATGCTACATAATCGGCCTCACACTTTTGTTGCCCTTTTGAAGGGTCTTCCTAGGAGGGTTTCCTTTCCACAATTAGCATTATTTGGAGGAACATGGAAAAGGATAGGCAAGCTTTTAGTTTCAATAGTTACAAGGATTTTGCACTTCCCTATAAGTGCTTGTGAGTGTCCCCCATAAGGATTAAGGATTGCATTAGTTGGTGTGAGCTTTGGTTAGCCTAGTAGGGTCCATGCCTCATAGGTCAAGATATTAAAATCAACTCCTTCATTGATGAGAGCATCGACATTATGCTCTTTTTTGCAATGAGTTTGACCCTAAGATAAGTAGGTGGTACTATGTCTTTATCTTCTGAGTCTTGGCTTATAAATTCAAGCCTTATGATACATGCCTTTGAGTCCTCAACTGCACAACCAAATGTAGATTCTCCATTGATGTCTTGGGTCGTCTATGCAGTGCCGTTCAAGGTGCATCTATTGTCAGGAATGTCATGTCTAGTCATCCTCGCAATTGTAGCTTGATGTTGTTGCATTCCACTTTGACTAGATGTAGTCCGGTGTGGCCTTTTTACCCTTGTTGGCTAGATTGATCCATTGAGGTTCTAGAGTCTTTGGTTGTCCTCGTTCAGGTATGGGCTTTTGGTTGTTGTTTTGCAAGTGAAAATCTATGCTTGTGTAGAGCCATTACATCACTAGGATCTAATTTGGAGGACCTATCATCACGGCATGCATTTTCTCTCTAGGCTACTTGGGGGAGGTGCGGCCGTTACGCTAAATACCATGCGTGATTTAAATGACTGTTCATAGGCAAGTTTTAAACTACTTGCTCTAGTTTTTAGGCCAGTGATAAGTCTATCATGTGCTTTCAGCTCTATATGGTCTCTGGATCGGTTTCAGGGCTTAGATGTGTCAAACTTGTATTCTATTCACTTGTTCGATTTTAATAGTTTTTTGTCCAATTCTCAAAGGTTTGATTCTCAAGAGTAAATTATCAGAATTGGACGTTCGATTTTGGGTTGTTTCGATTCCAATTTTGGTTGGTTCAATTCAGGTGGTCTGATTATGGGTTGGTCCGATTTTTGTGCGTTCGATTTTGGGAATCGGACGTCTGATTATGGGGTGTCCGATTCAAAGTGTCTAGTTCTTGTGCATTCGATTTGATAGGTGTCCGATTTTGGTGCATCCAATTCTGGGATGTGCAATTTTGTATCCGATTATGGGATGTCCGATTTTCGAAATCGGACAGATGGGTTGGTCTAATTTCAAAAATTGGACTGTCCGATTCTGAGAATTGGGGTGAGTCCGATTTTGGGAATCAAACTTTGGTAATAGTTTTCGATTCCTACAGACGAGTTCCCAAGGATGACGAAAATCACTCAATTCTAACAATTTTGGTTATGAGGGGTTGCGCAAACTTCCAGAATGTAAGAATAGACTATAATGAAGGATTGTATATACTTGGAATAGCAAATAAACTCCAAAATAAAAATTGGCAAGTAAATCAAACCCTCTTGCCCTACTATGACAGCAAAAACCCTAATGCCTGTTTTCCTTATTTTTTCTTTGTTTTTTCCTACCCTAATGTGTCCAAATCACAAAGCAAACATCTACACTACTCCAAATTACCTTTCCAAATCCAAAAAACCAAAAGCTTACTTGCTAAGGAGATCGAATACCTCTTCAAAATCCCTCGCTTCCTACCTATCTACCTCAAGCACTGGTTCGGGGAAAACCCTCCTTCTATTCTCGAATCGAAGCGCGCAAGTACTCAAGGCTTGAATCCGTTAGTCCCGGCAACACGCAACCAAAATGTAGAGGCAATCAACCGCCGAGAGCCACGGATCGCTTATAGTTTCAAGCATTTCAAGCTGAGCACTAATGGCTACCTCTCACATAGCCGATGCACTATCCATCTCTACGAGTGTAGTGAGCTTACCTCCATGCCCGATTGAGTTGCCTCCTCTCTCGAGCACTTTGGTAGCTCCACGATCCAAGTACAAGCTTCAACCAAGCTCCATCCTCAAGCTCCACGCTTTTATGAATTTGATTTTGAAATCAAAATTTGCCCTGGAAGGACAATGTGGTGGCTAATGCTCTTAGTGGGAAAACCTTCCATAAAAGTGGAGGGTGCCTTGCAACCTTAATTTCCATGCCTAGCAAGCCATTTTGAAGGAAGTACTTGTTGAAATCCCTAATGATCCTAACTACCTTGAGATAAAGTGGACAATGCAAGTAGGAGAAGAAAAGATTGCCACAAAGAAGGCAAGATTTTATATTATCAACACTTTGCTGGTATTCTTTCATTTCTCATGCATTCATTAGCAAATACACATATACCTTTTTTGCACATCTCCCACAATGATTCATAAAGCTCCACTTGGATAAACTTCCCTTTTTTCATCTTTTTAACTACATAATGTAGCTCATCTTTAGAAAAGGGTCTAGCTAGCATGCATGCAATTTCTTGCTTAACCACTCCATCCATTGAATCCAAGAAAACTTTTAGCTATATATGAGGTTCCACTTCCTCTAGAGTGGAGGAGTGCCTATTATTCTTGATAGGTACCTAAATAAGACTCCAGTGATTGACACCTCATTCATAAACTTATTGCCATCTACGTCTTCTATCATCATTATGTTCTCTCTTTTATGCTTGTGTTGGAGTGATTTGAAGAATGTAGGTATAAGGGCATCCTTTCCATGAAGCATTTTTCCCTTAATTGAGTCTTGATATATTTAATTTTTTTAATTTTCTCCATTTTAAGAAAATCATCAACTCCTTGTAGTAAGAGACACCAACGTATTATCATTAGGTCAATCATAACAATAGTAGCCATATGAGATCCTTAATATTCAACAATTGCATTAATATTTGTTCTATGCTGGAGAGTGTCTTTGTGAAATGGTACTTTAGTTATTTGGCACTCGTCACAATTTATGACAAAATGGGCCACATCCTTGAATAGAGTTGGCCACCATATGTGGAAGTGAAAAACATTCCTAGCCATTGCATTTGTATGAAAGCAAGCATCTATAATTCTTCATTGGGCTTCTTGTAGTATATCCTCATTTGCATGCTATAGATGCATCTACAAAGAAGACTATGCTATATAGGTCTATACAATTTATTAGCATACATTTGATAGGGTTGGGTCTTAATCACTAGATAGGTGAGCCATGCCTTTTCAATTGGTAAGTCTTGGAGTCTATTTCCCAAGATATGTACAATTTCATATGCTCTATGGGTTGTTAGGTTTACCTTGAATAATTGGGCCTCCTGTTGTATTCTACACAAATGAGCATCAAGGAGACTATCATCAATCCCAGTCACTTTCCCTCCATTTGCTATGTGTGACATGTGGTTGGCAATGAAATGTTGATTTCCATTTCACACAACCACAAAGAAGTAAAATTCCAATAAGAGTAGAAACCATCCAATGATTCAGCCTATAGCACATGGTTTATTCATTAAGTTAGAAGCATTCGATGGTTTTTAAAAAAAGGTGAATGAGGTGGCCAATAGACAATGGCAAAACTTCTTAACATTATACACCATTGCTAATCCTTCTCTTTTCATCATTGAATAATTAATTTCTACCTTAGTGACCTATCTATTGGCAAAACTCACAACAAAGTCCATGTTGTGCTCCACCAAGTTGGCATAGTATAGCTCTTATAGCTATCTTTGACATGTTAATGTGTATATGGATGTTTACTTTTTCCAATTCAGGGCTTGTAAGATAGAAGCGGTAATCAAAGCCTTTGTAAGTGCTTCGTAAGAAGCTTTGTTGGTCCATTTCAACATAAGAAAAGGCTTATAAAAGTAATATCACTATATTATAGTATAATTAAGTACAAACCATTGGAAATATCCAATATGTCCTAGGAAATATAGAATTCATTTTTAATTGTGGTGGGGGTAATGGGAGATCCACTATCACTTTAACCTTAATAGTGTTGCATTGCTATTCTTGGATATCAGATAGTGCAAAATGATATTGAGCTTAACCCAGAATTGGGATTTTAATGGGTTCAAGGAGAGTTTATATTTCCAATACGCCTCTCAAGTGCTCCTCCTAGTTGGAATGGACATAGAGGTCATTAGCAAAAATTTGAGCCATTTCCTCAACCCGTATTTGAAAGTGGTGCACATAAAACATTGGAAAGTGGACGATGCATTTGTCAAGCCAAATGACATGACAATGTAGGCAAACACTCACCATTTAGTGGCAAAGGTAGTTTTTGGCCTATCGTTTAGGTGGACTTGTAGCTCGTTATAATAGGAAAATCCATCTAGGAAGCTATAAGCTTTCTTGTCTATGATCACATGATAACTATGTAGTAGCGGATACTTGTCTTTGAGACATATCTTATCACATGTTGCTATATAATTTTTTATTGATATCCATATTTTTTCTATCTATAAACTTTTAGGTCATCAAAACTCAAATTTTATGCCAAAATTTTCAATATTAGATAATCTTTATGATATTGGAGACTCAAAAGTGACCCTATTTTTTATTTGATTTATCCAAGGATCTATATTTTTAGCCTAAAGGTGAAAATTGTTCTTTTAAAAAACCATTGTCTATCAAAGGTTTCAAATATAAATAAGCATGGCATGCATAAAATAGATTCATGGATGGTACATAATATATACCAATAGACTCCTAGGCATGGCATCATATCAATTCAAGGTTTTTGGACTTTGAAAGAGAGACAAGGAATCTTTGATTTGGTCTTACTATGGATGGTGTGAATCCATTTGGATTGCACTCAACCTCTTATAGTGTATAGCTAGTAGTCCTTGTTAACTACAATATTTGACCATTGCTTTCTACCAATAAATGACATCTGATTCTTAGCTTACTCTTACATAGATGCTATAAGTGCAAGAATATGGATGTCTATCTCTATCCATTGGTTGATGAGCGTAAGATGTTGTGAGAGAGGATTACAATAAAAGATACGAGCAAGCATTCTAGGAGGCAATCTACTAATATAAGGGTCATTCTTATATGGATCATCCATGACTTTTTAGGATTAAGCAAGTGTTCATGTAAATGAGTCTCCATTTCTTTCTCTAATATCAATTTTATGATCATGTTGATCACACATAGTGGTTGTTGTAGGGCTAGTCACTTCAAATTACCATGTATGTCCCATGTTGAACTCTTGAAGGTATTAGACAATGAAGAGATATTTCATTAAGGGCATGCAATGGTTCTTAGATTTTTATGAGTTACCGTATTGAACTCATATATAAATCAATCATCTTTTGGATTGCATGTACAATTTCAAGAATGTTGGTGGCTTATTATGGGACCATTTCACGTGAAAGAGAGACACTCTAGGGCCATGGACTTGAAAGAGATAGATAAAATGGAGACAAATTAGCCACAAAAATGAGCTTAGATGGTTGTGTACAACTACCTCGTGTACAATGATAATAGACTAATTGGAGATGTGGTAGTTGGAAATGGGACATATAAGAGGATGGATGGAACCATGGAGGAGAAGGTAAATTTTTTTAATATATTGGTTGTAGCATAGATCCATGGAGAAGTGGCTTCATAGGTATGAGATTGACAGAATTGAATGAGAGGTAGCACAGTTATAGTTTTGACATAGTATGCATCAATTACCTATTTGATATCCTCAAGTATTGGAGTTGCAATTCATTCTATGAGGTTATTAGATGAGGCATTAAAAAAAGCTTCACATGAAGGTGAGGTAGTCAAGGAGAGGAGTGGTAATTCTCTAAGGCAACTTGCAAAGTGTGACTTCACTTGTCAGGACCTAAAATGGGCCTGACACTGGCTATAGGCATCAGCCATGCCTCTATAACACTCACAAGACACCCCACATGGCCTTGCGGCCAAGAGCGTCCAAGGGCACGCTACCCTAACTTCTAATGCAGATATAGCGTTTGTAGTAGAACGTAGTCCAACGATTTTCCTTCCCTACTCCTCAGAGGGAGATCCCACACATCTTGGTATAGTACACCAACGTAATACAAACATAGGAGGCAACCCCTCAGCTAAATGTCGTGGCCCCACTGCAGCTCTCTTACACCGAGAGGATTGGCCCCTCGATGTGCTACTCTAATACAAAGAACATACGAACAATCTCCACTCTTATATATTTTGAATGATCCAAGAGATTTGATATTTCCTTACCAAGCTTGCCCCAATAAACCGTTCATCTGCCCTATAACTCAAATTTCCTTACACACTCCACATAAGTCAACATTTGGCAAACAATTGCAATGCATCCAAGTTTGATACCATGTTATTCTCAATGCAAGTGTGAATGACCATTGTGCTCAAGCATTTTATCATTCGAAACCAACTAGGTGAAGTGCAAAAACAACCTTTCGATGATTTTCCAACCGATTATGTGTGCAGCATTGATAGAGATTAGCATCGAATTTCTTCGTGCTACTAGTCTCCTTAATTCAAACAATAATCCGTCTATATATTGTGCACAGACAAAAAATCAAAATTTGAATCATTTTCAGCAACTAACCACTTTCACAAACCCTTCCCCCTTCCTACCGATTAAGTTTTGCATTCATTGGATAGACATAGGTTTCATTTTTATGCAAATTTTCATATAAAAATCAATAAAAACATATTATAACATCAAAACAAGGTTTAATTGAGGCTTAATCCTCATGTTCCATCCTTGTTATATGCTCACAGATATAAAATGTATATTTTCCTAAATTTTTATGTGAAAAAACTAATTTTTAATTATTTTTATTGTTTTTTCATTTATTTCTTCATAAAAATGTGATATTTCAGAATTATGAGTTCCTAATCAAGGACACTTAGCATCATTTTCATATTAATATCTATCCCATATGATCCCATAACACTCAACAAAAACCCCAAATTCCATTATTTTTATCAAAACTACAACTTGCAAGTTTTGTGTGTTTTGTAAGAAATTATTATATCATTATATTTTTTGGTTTCCTTTCATATTTCAGAGAGAATGTAACATGGAAAATCAAGAACAAACAAAATCAAGCACTTTCTTCAATCATTTTCCATAAAACAAAAGAACCGCTCACTTATGCATAGAAACCATGATTTCGAGGCTCGTATCTCATACATGGGAGGCTGCTCACACTTCTTCTAACCCACTCTCTTAACCCGATCTACGTCCTCCATCGCTCCAACATCATCATTCGGTCTGGATTCTTCATCACAACCCTCCCCCTTCTCTCTTGAATTGATGCATATGAACAACCACAAAGAGGAGAGAGGAGAGAGGAGAGAGAAATACTAGAAAATCTAATTTCTTATTTCTCCATAAAAATCAACAAGGTTATAGTCATCTCCTTCCTTTCTCTGCCCTAATCAAAAGAATCTCTCTCTCTCTCTCTCTCTCTCTCTCTCTCTCTCTCTCTCTCTCTCTCTCTCTCTAGAATTGTGTGGAAGCGGCATTGGGCAGATCTGGAAGGGGCACAAAAAAATTTGCACCCCCCCTCTGTTCATCAAGTGCTTCATTAGTTTTGAGGCTTTTATCAAGCCTAAGGTTAAAACTTTTAAAATAACTCGTAATTACTATTTTAAATTTTACTTTTTTACTACTAATAATTTTTATTTAGTTATTACTTAATCTCTATCAAAACTAACAAATTATTATTTAGTTAATTAACTAGGTTGACAAATGCAGCTTAGCAAAGGAGTAAGAAGTTGTATGTGTGATTCTTGCATGTTTGTTATGTAGCAGTTTTATTTATGGTGTTTGGACATGCATCGTGTTTCGAAGTGAAGTACATTTGTAAATAAGTTTTAGAGTTGTTTACATACGTGAGGAATGTCGGAAGGAGGATTTGTATACTTATATAGCTCAAGTCAATGATCATGAGTTTGTACATTTACTCTTTTTTTTGCTATGTTAAATGAGGTTTCTTCTCTTCAAAAAATAATGCTTTTTACATCTTGTTGGGTATCTATATAGGTTGTTGTACCCTACCATGGTTGCATTTTTCTTACAGATAATGGCCTATCAAAATTCCTAGCCTTGTCTATGCTATCAACTATTGCTTCTATGTTAACCTCGAAGTTATCCTCAAATGGTTGGAATTTTCTTAATGGGATTTGTTCAATATTCTTGGATTCTTTTCTTGATGCTCTTTATCTATCCTACATACCCCTTGTTGTTTTTCTTATATTTTATGCTATAGATGAAATACTTGCTTTTGTATCTCTGTGTTGGCAGTTCTAAACTAGCTCGTGGGTTTTGGTTGCACATGGTGCCACATGATATGGAAGTGCTTGAGCTAGTGGCAGGACTTGCAGTGGTTGAGGGTGCATGTTTGGTGCTAGCAGAAGTTTGGTTTCTTCTTGGTTTGCTTCTATCTACATTTTTGTGAGAAAAGTTGATAATGTTATTTTTATTTTTTTAAATGTTTGAGAAGAAGTTGTGTTTGAGAACTTGCATGTTATGTAGATAATGTTGCTGAATAGATCAGAGTTGGAACCATGTTTCTGGGTATAGTCCTCTTTGCTTAGTAGCTATGTGACCTTCTCGATCATTATTGCAAGATTGTCATGACCATGATAGTGTGTCCCTGCCTTCTTTTTTCGTAACTTCTACCAACTGGTTGAGCGAGATGCTAAATCCATAGTATAACAGCTCAATTGGGTATGTTTTGATGCCATTTGTTCTTATGTCCAGAAGCGCTTGGGTTGTGCTTATTCATAGTGGATTGTGAACCGAGTCTTTGTACTCAAGTTTGAGTCTATCAAGCATGTCTTTGAGGAATCTTGCATGTTAAGTGCATATGAGTTATTGTTATTTCAAGTAAAAATGAAGATTGTGAAGTTTGTAGGAGGTTGTATACCAGTTGCAAGCTTGTCATCTGATGTAAGATGCCATTTTTTGTCAAGAATTTGAGTGCATGTGGCCATCAATTTTTGGAGGTCATTTTATATTGCAAAGCCGTTGATGTATGTTGATGGCTTTTGCCCAACAACTTTTGCCATGGTTTGTCATTACATATCTATGATTTTGTGTGTTTACAATATAGTTATTAATTTGGCATTGGGTGTTCCTGTGGTTTTGAATGTATAGCTAGAACATCTGCATGCATAGGTCAATGTGGCCAGGTAAAGTAATATATATTTTTTAATGCATACTAGGTTTCATTTGGATTGTGGGTACCTCATCCAAAGTCATCTTTACCTTGATGGGTAATGTGTATCTGTAAAGGAGGAAATGAGTAAAGCACATTAGTATGTTAACAAATCCATTAGTAGGAGAAGAAAATTTGAAAAACACATTAGTATATTAATAAAAAATGCTTGAAAGAATGTTTAGAAGATTGCTTTATTACTTGTTACAAGAAGTGTATGAGATTGTTATGTGATGAAATGTGTTGCGTTTAATCTTTGTTTGTTTTTTGTTGAGTTGTGTTCTTTCTCTACTTGAGTCATGTTGTCAAGAAAAGTGTCGGTGAGAAGGCAGATGGATTTGGAAGGCCAACGATACACAAATTTCTTCTTTCGGTTATGTGGGAGAGCATTACGTAGACTAGTCTAGGCACCAACATGCTTCTAATGTGTAGAAGTGCTTTTTGGTTAATTGTGGCTCATTGCAATTTGTGACCAGGGATCACATATGCAAGTGTTAAAGAGAACGAGGATTTATGGTACCACTTGCCATCTAGTGCCTTGCATTGGTGCTCGCTACATCGTAGGGTGAGCTGTTGGTTCATTGATCGGATTGTGATCTGTATTCCTGATATCATTTTGTCATTTGTTGTGTTGATATGGTTGATCTTACACATCACACAATTTGATGCACCTATGGTGAGGTCAACGTTTTTAGTTATCATTGCAGTCGTCCCAATTGCTATCTCATCTATCTCGTGGAAGTTCTTGTCATGCAGCCATGTCTGCAATGCTAGCTCGTCACTTGCATTCGTATGGACTTTGATGGTCTAGATTTGTTCAACTGTGTAGTATTTGTATAGAATCTGCTTATTGTAATTGCAAATATCTTCCTTGTGTGTGCATATGTTTGTTTTTTTTCGGTTAGTAAAATCTAGGACGTCCTTCTCGCCGATCATGCATTGTTGTAAGCATTTATGTGCCTCTTGCTTTGCTGGACAATGATGCTTGATCACTTGTAGAAACTATAGGAATGGCAAGTCGTATGCATGACAAACTAAGGTTTGTAGATTGTGGTGCTTTCCATGTGCCCAGTATGATGATTTGATGGTTGTTGCAGATGGGTGGTAATTTTCCAAGATCGACAAATAATATCACGAGCTTCTTGCTGAATGGAATTGAGTAGTGAGCCTTGGCATATGCTCACTATTTGGTTCACTATTATATCAAATGTTGTCCTTAATGTGGACATCTCATTGGTGATGATTGTTTCAGCTTCTCTTATTGCAATGTAGTGTTCATTCATCTCTTGCAACTGTACTGGATATTGCTATGCACGTACTGGTATCTTGAACTGGTAGTCAATTGTGGTAGATGGGCTGCATAGTCTAGTTGCAACTATTCCTATGCTTGCTGTCAACGGTCTTGGCAACAATGAGGCTATAACTGTAGTAACATATGAGGAAGCTCTTTCCAGTACATGGTGTGCCGCTTATGATGTGTAAGCTATATCTCTCATAGATGAGGTGGTTGTAGATAGCTTGTTGTTCTGCTATTAGAGTATTGTTAAGAATATTTTAAAACTCTTTTGTGAGCTGTAACATCTTTATCCTTATTGATGCAATGCTGCTTTTGTAGTTAGAAGTTGTTGGAGGTACTGTGAATGTAGATGGGTTGTCTTTGATGAAAGGGATCTTTTGAATGATCATGTTTGTCAGTTGGTGGGTTTGGTCGTCCGAGGTGAGCAAATTTTTGTGTGTGGTTTGTGATGAACATTTTGAGGTCTTCCTTATTGGACATGAGTCCACGGAGTTGGCACTCGATGTAGTATGGCTGTGCCAAGTTCTTGATGCTTATTAGTTCGGTCTCTGATCTAAAGGTTGTTCATTGTAGTAATGTGTTAAAGAAGAAGTCTTCAATTTGGTGGCCTAAGTGAAAATCGTTGAATCATACTCGTCTTGTATGTTACTCCACGATATTTCCATAAGTGTCGCAGAGAGTGCATTTGTGATCAAATGCATTGGAGGTTTTGGTGATGTTGTAGTTTTTGTGGTAGTGATAGAATGTTACATGCTCTAAGCTCGATGGTCGGGCATAGTAAAGGTCTACAGGGTGCATGATATTATTCCATGTCCTTGTGAGCTTCTGATGTCGTATTTGTGTAGGGGAGCTATCAATGTACTTGACAGACTTTCTTTGTGTGACTATTAGGATTTGCATGCAATTTAATGCCACTTCAATGGGGGTGACAATGGCTTGTACAATATTGCAAGTGAAAAATCATTTTTGCTTGTTTGAGTCCAAGTCTTGTAGCCCCAGTCTTTTCGCATCTTCTATCTGGATGTTTAACTTTCCAATCGGCTCTGCCTTCATTGCATATTGAGTAGGTAGTAAGAGATGGAAGAATTTGTTACTCATTGAGTATTCATGTGAGCTCCCCAAAGGAGCAGTAGCATTGGGTGATATGGCACAACATTTCGATGCTCATCTCCAGGACGGTAGTAGATGTATCATTGAGTTTGAGGGTCTACTGTTGGTTCTGGATCGTCACGTGAGGCGTACAGAAATCTGTACTTGCATTTTCCATGGCTGTTATTTTTGCCTATGTAGTAGGCATAATGGCACCTATGAAATTACTTTGCCATGATGAGGGCTCTTAGTTTTCTTGTTGAACTACATCGTTCATCATTGGTTGAAATGTATGCACATGTCTCATTTGTTTTATTTGCAACATCTGTCTCATGTAACCATAGTATCACATGTGCATGTAAGGAGCCCCTACGTTGGGTCTCATATCTAATGACATGGTGTTGGACATGCCCTACACAAGCAGCTTTGCCAAGGATGTATTGGTTGAAAAAAAGGTGGAACCTAGTGTGGAAGAGGATGGCGCAATTGATGGAGCAGTATTTCCATGAGAATTCGAGATTGAATTGCTTTGCAATGTATCCCACCTTGTACTAGTGACCTCCTCTACAGTGAATGTAAGGAAGAAATGAGGCATGCCCCATACGTCAACCATTGTGATAAGGCCATTCAAGTTACACCGATGCCAAGATGGGGATCCTGGTATTGAAGCTAGAACACTGTAGTGGAGGATGTGCCTAACTACCTCGTCATTAGAGCTATGCTTATTTGTGCACTTATAGTCATTGATGTCCCTTTATAGGCAAGTTGTGCTCATACTATTTGCAACTAGGACAACCTATTTTAGCTAGTATAGAATCAGGATATAAGGCTTATGTAAGGTGTACATAGAGAACAAGGTTGATGTGTGCATCTTGATATATTTACTAAGATAGATGTTGCCATCATAGTTGCCATGGCCAAGTGGGAATAGGAATGGAAACACTGCATTTTCCAAGGTGATATTTAGGCAAGGTGAACTTCTTGTAGGCAATCTGTTCATCCGAAACGTTGTTGTTCTTTTTATGAGACAGTTATTATTTTGTAATAAGATGCATGGGAACTCGTGTTGATTAGCTCTGTGGAATGCCTATCGTTGACTTGGCTGGACTATATTTTCGAGCAAAGTGTAACCTATTTCATTATCATGTTCTAATTGGAGCACTAGATCGAATGGACAACTTTCATGATGGAGCTCTAGAATCCTTTCAATGGATTGCTTTGCTGAGGATGCAAAACCCTTTTCTTGGATGTGGATGTTCTACTATAGCCATGTACTTTTGGATTAGTGGATTATGTAGCATGTTGAAAGCAAACACACCTACAATATCAAATGTAGTCATGTCAATTCTAGTAGATGGCTGCAAAGACGATCCATGATTCCAAGAGACTAGAGGGCTATTGGGAATAAATTGAAGGTCGAGGGTTCCATTGGCAATTACTGTTGTAGTTTTGGAGACCGAGATGGATGCATCAATGATGCTCAAAAGTTGAAGATGTAACTTTGCATTGAGAATTTCTTTTGTGTAGTCTAGTAACAATGAGACCATGTATTTGTTTCTATCTTTATTCATAAAACATGGTCAGCATTTCATTATCATGATATTGGCTCCATGTTGATGGCATGCAAGGATGAGAACAGTGCTTGACAAAGTCATTGGTTTGTTTTTTTGCGATATGATAGCATGATGTTGCATTGTTACTATACCACAAGATACACACATTGTTAATGTACCAATGATGCTTTCACATTTTGTTGTCCACAAGAGGATTATAATTTTTCTATGTCATACCAAGTAACACCTTGCAATTTTAATGATGTTTTACTACAAGTCATAGTTTTTCTTTCTCTAGAAGTCCGGAAGGATGTCTTGTGAATTTGTTTCTACGTACCGTCCATTGATGCTAATTGAGAACAATACATTTTGGTCATTCAACTATAGTACACTTGTTCATGAAATCAACATACTATACTAGTTTTTTTGCTTAATAGTATTTCTAATAAAATAAATCAACAACAATACTTTGAAAAATAAATCAAATAAAAAAACATGCTATATAGCATGCTAAAGAGTGGGCACATGTCTCTTCGTATTTGAATAATTATGGGGGAAGGTGCCATTCCCTTGTCCATTCAAAATATCCCATTTGTTCAAAAAATATGGTTTCATTTTTTAGAGTACATGATCGTTACGCTTTCGTTTTCACATTCATTCAAAAGATTGTTTTCTTTTCCTTTCGTGTCACTAGTAATTAACCTTCAACTAGTAAAAATACTATTGATTCTAACTAATTAACTACTACTAATATTACTAATAAGCGTAATTAAGATAAGTCTAACTATTAATACTACATCTAATAATTAACTTTTAACTACCACAAACACTACTAATACTACATAAGTCTAACAAATTAACATGTACAATCTCTCTCTCTCTCTCTCTCTCTCTCTCTCTCTCTCATCATACTTACTAAAATATTTATTTTCTTTGCCTTTAGTAGTGCCTGAGCCCCTCGCTAGCTATTAATACTACATCTAATCATTAACTTTTAACTAATACAAATACTACTAATACTACATAAGTCTAGCAAATTAACTCGTACAATCTCTCTCTCTTTATCTTTGTCTCTCGGGTCTTGCCATGCTTACTTTTTTCTTTTTTTTCCTCTAGCAGTGCTTGAGCCCTTCACTAGCTCCGAAGTCGTAAATCAGCTTTACCTTGTTATGGCTCAACTCGTATTTTACAAGCCCTATACTTGAACTCAACTTGCCCAAGCCATCAACTCGCCGGTTTGCCTTTGCCTACCCAAGTTTTCATTTCGTACAACTTTGTCTGGTGATGATGCTAAACCTAGTGGTGGCTTTGATGTAGTGATGATCAAGTCTAGCTATGGTGGGTGCATCATGGCATGTCAACTATCAAAGGCAACACTAAGGGTATGCTTTGCTATGACTCAGCTAGGCTAGGTTATTAACCTTCCCAAGCACTAATTGTGATTCCTTATGAACAATTAATCCCTTGCGATTCCTTAGGGTTGCTATTCCATCATCACTAACATATTATAGCTTATGAAGTAACTATTGCATATGAAATTGTGTCATTGTGTATCATGATTAAGACAAACTAATTGCCAAAACTTGGCACTTACTTTGACTAACATGATAGTAACATGAATGTGTTTGATGATTGACACAAACTAATTCACGAACCTTAGCACTTACTTTGACTAACATGATTGAGACAAATTAACTCATGAATCACAATCCACAAAGATCAATGAGACAACATTCTGGATGCATTGATTAAAAGGTTGGAGATTTGAATCTCTATTGACGAATGATCCGCATGAGCTATGAAGAATACAAATTGAGTAGGCTGATGAGATGCATGAAACAAAACCATGATTAATGTATTTACTAAATATAATAATCTAATCTAATCGTTGAAACTAATGGTATAAAATGAGATGACTCATTAAAACTAATGGTTTAAAATAAGATGACAAAATCTAGTGTAATTGATTAAACGAGTCATTTTAACTGACACAAAACTAATTATATGAAGGAAGGATGAAGACTGACAAATCATGTTGACGACTAATTTTAATAAACTAATCATTAAAAATAATCTTTAAGACTAATCATTAATGAAAAAAGCATGAACATGAAGGAAAAATAGTTCAAACTAATCTTTAAAAGAAGGAAGATCAAAGATTCGAATCTAACCTCTTGAAATGCAAGCGTGAGGAATGAGGAACTGACGTACGTGTCTCCACGCTAATATTTAAAAGAAGGAATGTTGAAGATTCAAATCTAACCATTGAACTACATTGTATATGTGATGAATAATCAACTGACATATGCGCCTCCACACATTTGTATATATGAGCTAACTCTCTCCTCACATAAGAGACAAATTTTGTAATCAAGGGAATGGTCCATAATACTTAACTATCCTCCCTTTATATAGGCTTAATCCTTACCAATGCTCAGATCTTTTCATTAAGCTTTTAAGGCATTTAAAGGTTTTTATTAAGCTCTTAAGGCTTTTCTGAAAAGTCTAAAAGCTTTTAAATGTTCTTTTGTTTTGTTTTGGCTTTCCTAAAAGGTCTGAATGGTGGTCACTATGGTGAAAAATGGAATATTTTGAGATTAGTCAGAGGCACAAGAAGATAGGTGAGCGTACAATGCAAAGGGCTAGTTAGTGAGGTAAAAGGAAGGATAAGAAGAAGGAGTCATGGATGCCTTCCTCGACTTGCATCCTCCTTCAACCTCCACCTTCCTTCCCAATTTCTTGCAACATGCATCCTCCTTCGGTCCTGCACCTTTCTTCCCCATTTCCTAATCCAAATTTTGATAGGAGGATGCCTTTACACTCGGGCACATGCTAACATGCACTAATTGATATAGCTTTTCATCAATGTAATCCTACCATGTGTTGCAAGCAATCAAGATTGTTTTGTTGCAGGCCACTTTTTGATGTCTCGTCCTATCTCTATGAATCAAGATACTATCTTGCCCTCTATTTTTGCACGCCACTTTTTGTTGTGAATGAATCTTTTGAATTTCTCTGAATTACTGATGGCACTTTATTTTGATGTCAGTGTATAGGTGGCACCTTTTATTACTTTGTTTTGATGTTTTTATTAAAATTAACAAGAAAAATGATAATTAAATTTTTTTATATAGCTACATTTATAACTAATAGTATAGAATTAGTGTTTAATATTAATGAATTGGAATAGTATTTATGTAATTAATTATTTTGAAAGTATTAAAAGAGCACTACTAGTGTGAATTTAAAATAGAAAATTTATTACTACTTATAAATAATATTAATATTAATTACTAATATGTAATATTAAATGTTATTAGTTAATAATATTAATACTAAAACTAATTTTTGATCATATTAACTAGTATTACTATTCATGATTATTTAGTTGTCAACTAATGAATTAATCAAATAGTATCAATATAATTAATTATTGATTTAAATATTATTAATTATTATTTTGATTTTAATATTAATAGTGTAAATTAGAATTACTTATTATTATGATTACTATTGAATACTAACTTTTGTTAGTATGAATTTTATTAGTAAAAGTAATAGTATTACATAGTATTATTAAATAGTATTAATAAATATTCATATTATTATTAATTATTAATATTATCATATTACTTATTTTAATTAGTAATAATTTTGATATTATTAATATTAGTGTTAAGTAATCTTATCAACTAGTCTTTAGGGTTAATTAATTATTTTTAACTTATATTATTAGTGTAAATAAATTAATACTATTATTTATATTATGTACTTTTATTAATAATAATTTCAGTATTAACAATAATAGTATGAAATTGTCTTATTAAGTAGTATTTATGGTTTATTAATTAGTATGAATGTCAAAAATATTTTGATATTATGCTTAATAAATATATTGATATATTGAGATTACTTATTACTTAGTACTAAGGGCCATGGCCTAGCATTTAGAATTTGGGCTCCAATTTGAGGGTAGTTAATGTGATGTGCTAGACATGAACATGATGATATGAGCCCCAATGTGCTTGGTTCTAACTTGGGCTAGGGCAACGAAACTTTTAAATAAATTATGGTGAGCTAAAATAATAGGCCACACACACACACACACACACACACAAAAGAGCTCTAAAGGACATGTGTCCAGATTATAAAGAGGGTAGCCAGTGATCGAAGAGATGTAGACAATGCTAGGGAATTGACGTGGTAGGCGAGAGAGGGGGAGAGATGTAGAGAGAATGTGATGCAAATATATTTAGATTTTGTATAGAGAGGAGGGGAGAGAGTGTATAACATGTGTTGCATCAAATTCTTATTTCTTTACTCATAAGTTCTCTCTCTCCCCCTTTTTTCTTGTCTTTCTCCTTTTTCCATTTTCTTATCTTTATATCCTATCCATTGTTATCTTCAATCTAGACTATGAACTCATTGGGCCTTTGTGCTTGGAATATTCATCATTGCATAGGCCTGCTTGTCTCTTGTGTGTTTTGGCACAAGAAACTTATCAAACATATATCTAAGGAGCTTTCCAATGTGCATATATTTGTCTATCAATGTTACCATGTGAGCAAGAATAACACAAATGTAGCTCGCTTGTAGAAATTCTATTAAGAAGTTCTCTACTGACTCTTGAAAGCAAGCCAATACACTTGTTTGCTACCAAGCATTGAGTTGGTATTTGTTGCGAATATGTATGATTAGCCTAAAAAATGGAGTTTTGTTTATGCATGTGGATGGCCTTCTATGAATTTGTTATTTTTCTTAGGCCATTTAGTTCTAGTTCCTAATTTATCCTCCTAATGATAAACTTTTGGGCCTTGAAATATCCATTGTTAATTATGTTGAGAAGTAAGCATGGGAACTCTTCTTATACTGGAGAGGATAAGGGTAGCTAGGTGTAAATGGACTGGAGGATAGGGGAACAAAGGGAAACCCTAACCCTAACTCCTCTAGAGGCTATATAAACAACCTAAAGTACACGCTCAATGATGAGGAGAGTGTACTAGTTGTACCTTGAACAACTGACTAACCAAGATCTTATTCTTGTACTTAAGCTCTCTCTCTCCCTCTTGTGCACACTCTCTCATGCTTCCAACTCTAATCTTCAACATGGTATCATAGCCATCTCTGATCCCTCAGCTTCCCTAAGCCTTTCTACACACCTAAGTGCACAAGAAGAAATCTTATCTTCTTATTTGTCCTCATTTCCACCATAGCCAGCTTGACCCACCTCTATTGGAGGACCTGGGGAGAGCAAAGGAGAGCATTTCAACTCCTAACTTCTTCTAGCTATATTCTCCTCAACTCAGGATGACTTGGCATTGCACATCAGAGGCCGACATAAGGCGTCGTCGTGGAGGGCAGCATTGTACAAATCGTGAAATCTCGCGCAGATTTGCAGGTGGCCTAATACGAGTTGAAGCACAACCTATAGAAGGTGCAATCATGGGGGGCACCATAGGGTTTTCAAAGCCCCCCAGTGGGCCATCTCCTTCTAAGAGGGTTTGAAGAAATTCCACCTGGGCTATGGCTATGAGCCAAACCTGAACTGTGGGTTTCTAGCGGCCATGGCTAGGGAGCTTCAAGCTCACTCACTTTCAACTTTTCTCAACCTAGGCATTATCAACAATGATTTTAATCACTGAAAAACACTTGTCAAGATTTGTTCCTACCCTATGGAGCTTAAATGCAGAGTACTTCTCAATCCATGGGCAATATTAAGCTTGTAAAGATCAACCTACATTATGAGTACTAAAATGGATGTTGGTATGAGTGCTTCTTAGCACTATTGATGCATTCAACTGATGCTCCATACTATTTGCTACCAGTAAATCAGAGATATGACCGGCCATTATCAAGAGTGATTTTAATCACTAAAAAACACTTGTCAAGATTTGTTCGTGCCCTATGGAGCTTAAATGCAGAGTCCTTCTCAATCCATGGGCAATATTAAGCTTGCAAAGATCAACCTACATTATGAGTACTAGAATGGATGTTGGTAAGAGTGCTTCTTAACACTATTGATGCATTCAACTGATGCTCCATACTGTTTGCTACTAGTAAATCAGAGATATGAGTGTTATTGTACTCTCCTCTAATTCATCCCATAGCATAGAGTTGATTGATAGGTCATGCTCCACCAAGAACTCCTCTAATAGGCCACATTATCAGAAGGAGCCTAAAGTCCAGTCAAAGCTCACCTCATTGAAACCTAGGAAAACAATAAAGCTTAAATCAAGGGTTGTTCAAATAACAAGACCTCCTAAATCCTATCTTGAGATATTGCATTTCTATAATTTCCAACCTTTTTAAACTCTACAACTTTAAAAGTTGGTTATAATTAGTAAGGCTATCAGTTCTGCCATTTGGTTGTACTTGGACACCTGTAAAGGACTACACATTGCCATTGCTTAAGGCAATAGGTAAGACCTTCCTATAATGGGCATAGCCTATGCAGATGTAAGGCCTCAAATTCGCAAGTTCAATGGAAAAGATTTCCATCCGTGGCAAGTTCTGGTAATATATAAAAATGGAACAAGGCTACTGGCCCTTCATAAAAGGGACCAAAGTGATTAACCTGTTCAATCCCCTTGATGTAGCAGATGAAATAGCTCAAGCCATCATCATGCTTCATTTAGATGAATCTTCAATTCATCATATTGACCAACTCTCCACTGTCAAGGAGAAGTGGGATGAACTTAAAAGGCTCTACGGTGCTACAGGGAAAAACTCCAAGATCTTTCTAAAGATTGAGTTTTTTAGCTTGGAGTATAAACAGGGAGAAGATCTCAACAAGTTTATTTCACATATGAAGGGGCTTATAGCACAGTTGGGGCCTCTGTTCAAGCACCCATTCATGATATAGATGCCATTGCCATCCTTCTGAAGTCTGTGAAGAAGGCCTTTCCAACCCTTGTGACTACCCTAACTAATATCCCAAATCCAACCTTGGCAAGTACCATCCAGTCATGCCTGGATGAAGAGAAGAGAAACCATACTGAAGGGACTTCAGCATTTACTTCCTGTGAGCAAGTGTTAGTCCATACAACTTCTACTAAGTGCTCCTTCTGTGACAAAAAAGGGCATATTGTAAGCAATTGCTGGAAGAAATATCCTGAAAAGATGAAGTGCAATAAATGCAAAAAGACTAGGTATATCACCAATAAGTGTCCCAGTGTTCCAAAAGTACCTAAGGAATCGGAGGCCAACTTTGCCTCCCAATCCACAAATGACCGACTCTTTTGAGTCTTGTAACACTCTCTACCTATAACCTTCTTTTAGAGCCTGATTTATAAAGGCATCTCATTGTGGATTAAGGGGGAGCATCCTATCATGCTTTATCCAATGCCACCTGGCATTGAGGGGGTGTGTTGAGAAGTAAGCATGGGAACTCTCCTTATATTGGAGAGGATAAGGGTAGCTAGGTGCAAATGGACTGGAGGACATGGGAACAAAGGGAAAACCTAACCCTAAATCCTCCAGAGGCTATATAAATAGCCTAAAGTACACACTCAATGATGAGGAGAGTGTACTAGTTGTACCTTGAACAACTAACTAAGCAAGATCTTATTCTTGTACTTGAGCTCTCTCTCTCCCTCTTGTGCACACTCTCTCATGCTTCCAACTCTGATCTTCAACAAAGCATAGGCACCTTGGATGGACTATTTGATTTTACCCTTGCATGGGCAAAATAGGCATGTTGTTTACCTTCCCAAAGTTTCCGTCTTAAGGCTTTTTTGACTTCTTACCCTAATAAGTGAGAGCATTGTACTTGGAATAATTAATGCTTGTGCTTCCTAGGTAGGTATCATGTAGGCCTTTATTTTATCTTGTTCTATGTCTTCTCCTAGCCTTGCAACCTATTGAGGACTTTCCTCCTCTTGGGTAGGTATGCTTTGGCCTCTATTGTGTCCAATTGTGTGTCTTCTCCTAGACACCCTCTTGAGGATCTATCTCTTGAGTAGGTATTCTTTGCTTCAAATGAGATTGCAATTTTAGTCTTCATATCTAAATTGTACTCCACATTTGAGAGTTCAATATTGGAATTGTTGCACTTGTGCTTGAGCATTCAATTTACACAATAAAATAATCTTATCTTCTGTAGGCAAACTACATTTGTAACTTGCATCGTTATGCATGTAAGCAAGTGGCTACTCTTGCAAAACCTAGGACACCTCAATCTTTAAGATCCATGTGATCCAATTGAACCATGCTCATATCAATAGGTTGTTGGTTGTCTTCTTTATGTCTACCACACTAAGCTAGATGTATAGTCAGTAGTATCACATGTGAGTAGGTTTATGCATTTCCCAAGTTCAAACCATTGGTAAGGTTTGATATATAAAACACATGATTATACTCTATTCCATCCATATGGTCCCTCATCGCATTCTTTTTGTTATTGTAACCAAGTAGGTTGTTAAAAAGAGTGTCCATTAGCACGTTTTTCTTTCATCTTGGTAGTTTATGTAATATCATCGTTGAGAAGACCTTGTCTTATCTTCACCCCCTAAGGGATTCAAAGAATACAAAATGGCAATGATGTACAAACACACTAAGAAATACATAGGTTTTTTTCCCAACAAAGGCATGCCACCTCCATATTGAGCTTGATCATGAGTGTGAGTGATTATGTAAGAAAAACAAACCATGTCTCGTGTCTTCTACATCTAAAGAATTGTGTAGGTCACAAGGAAAGAGAAATATAGATCTATGGACTAATGGAAAACTATATCCAAAAGATCCTTTACATAACTCCTCACCTCCATTCAAGGATAGCGAATCCTTTAGTAAGCTTTGTTGAAGATGGTCATGATGGCATCTTAGCATATGCATAACATTTGGATGCCATTAGCAATGTGCATAAGTTAGAAAGAGATTTGTTAGAGAAGAAGAATGCCTCTTTGAGACTAATATTAGAGCAATGTAAGCACAAACTACTACAAAGCAAGGAGACTATTTTAGAGCTAAAGAAAACAAAGAGATCAATTAATGCTTAAAGATATGGTAATGGGGTTTTACAAAAATAGTGTAGGAAACTTCAAAGTATTCAAAATATGAAGTTACAAAGTAGCAACATTAAGAAAAGGATACCCATAGTGAAGCAAGCTCACTCTTTGTTACTTCTTTCTCCATCTCATAAAGTACTTGCAAAGTGTTCTATGATAACTAAACATTTTGATTCTAAATATAGAGATGTCCTACAACCCGATGAAGAAAAGGATTCAAGGATGGAGCAACAATTGCACACATTAAAATGCTTCTGAATAAGGAAGATATTAAAGAGATCTTCAAGGATCCAAAGTATCAAAAGCTTACAAAACAAGAGATTGAGATATTCTCGAAAGGGAACCAACTTAACTCAAATACATAGCTATTTACAAATCTCCTCAATCAAAGATGAAAAAATCTAGGTTGCACATATCCATATTTCCAAACCCAACATCATTCACAAGAATGTGAAAGAAAGTGAATGATCAAGTTCTACAGGTCCCATAGTCTCCATTTCATATCGAAGATATGAACTATGGAGCAATAGGGGATTCAATGGTTTATAACAAATACAATAATATGTTTTGCAAATTGGAGGCCTTGTAGTCATACTTTGTTCAATTATTTGAGGTGATCGTAAATGAATGTGATGGTATCCTAAAATTTGTACTCAAGCTCTATGTGAGTGTCGAATTGTGAAGGATACAAAGCTAGAACGAGTCAACATCACCCTAACGAACACGGCACTTGACCCAACAATTTCAATAAAAATCCAAAATGGTTTAATGCCCAATCTAAGAATGATATATTCTCACAAGGTCCTTTGAGGTTATCAATATATTTATATATGAAGTTTACTTATGCTAATAATGTTTTCATGCCACATGCTTATGATATGTATGTATTTCAAGTTATGTCTAAGAATTTTTCATAATACAAATATACCCCAAATCATTAGTGAGTAAAGGAATGGGAGAACCTTAGACATGGACGGGTTTGAAAAATTCAAAGTAGAGTTACATCTAGCAAGTGGTCTAAATATCCTAAAGTGCATGTACAATGTCTCAAAAAGGGGAAAATTTTGAAGTATCCATACATATATTACATGTGTGCTACAAAGGAGCTTGATAAAAAGAATTGGCACAAGACACTTGATAGAAACCTCAAAGTTCCAAATTTTAGAGCAATTTTAGGTATTCCCTTGTCTAGAGTCCATATTTGCACAATGCATGGTTTGTATAGAATCATTGGGAAATTACTTTTCTTGTATATATGCTTTGCTGCTTAGACAATGCAACCTAGGTCTGCACATGTTAAGGTAATTGCAACCCTTGAGAAGGCATTGTCAAACATTGGTTTGCATAGTGGAAACATGAAGATTGAAAAGAATGAGAAAATGTCAAAGGATGGTCAAGACATGACAAAGAAACTTTTCATTGCAGGCATAAAAGCACGAAGATTTTTATGCGCACCATCCTTAGATAATCATTATTGAGTAATATAATTCACTCAAAGAATTTAACTCAACAAGTGGAACTGCGTCCATAATGTAGTTGTGGACCACACAAACATTGGTGGAGTACGATCATGCAAGGTAATTGTTTGAAAGTCCTTAGATTTAATCTTTAAGTTTTGTGACATCCAGGTATGAAACTCACACCATTATCAAGCCTTTGAAACAACATTCGATGAGTTTAAAAAGTCAATGGTTAGTGCATGGATAGATCAATACATTACTTACTATATGGTACATTGTCTTTATAATATTTGATAAAGTATAATCAATTAATTAAAAGGACTGTACTAATCTATCATCATTTCTTATCCTTTGACAACACATTATATATAATCACACCCCTTGGTTTGCCAAGAAATATGATAGTCTATTAATGTGGTTAACTCAAGGTATGAAGAAAACCCATTATCAAGCTTGCACTAGCTATTTTAGCCATTCATGACACATTGGAGGATTAGAGAAAGTTAACAATTTATAAGCATTACACCAATGGACCTATAGAAAGCTTATTCATAGAGCTAATTGAAAAGAAGCACTATGAACATCTAAAGTTTATAAAGTAATGAAAAATGTATAAAACAAAATAAGAAAGTATTCGTGGAAGAATTCTAATGTAGTAATGAAGCATACTATGTGGTGATAAACTAGACATGCACAAGAAGGAAATGCTTGGATATCCATAAACAACACTTCTTCATAAGCCCATATACAATGAAATAAATAATTGAGGAGTTTTGGAGAAATCTTGACATAAAAGGGACACTTATCAATTTTTGTAATGATCTTTATATAATAAAATATATCTCTTTTTTTAAAAACATTCTTTCTTAGTAAAGTAATAACAGAATGCTCAAAGCTCACTTTTCTACTCATGGCCTCTTTGAAGACAGCCCAACTTCATCATGCAATTGTTGCTCTAGTTCTTTAAAAGATTATTTTGGAGGATACTTGCTCACATTGTGTACTTTGGAATAAAACAATGCTCAAAGTTCACTTTTCTACTCATGGCCTCTTTGAAGATAGCCCAATTTCATCATGCAATTGTTGCTCTAGTTCTTTAAAAGATTGTTTTGGAGGATACTCACTCACATTATGTAGGTTTGGAATCCCCTACAACAAGAATCAAGGGTGATGCCAAGCCAATATCCACACAACATGAGAGGGGGACCTCTGAGACGGTCACCGCTACCATTGGGTTGTGGTAGCATGCTCACCCAAGTGTGAAAAAAACAACTTAGAACAAGGATTGCACCTTAAGAGAGAAGGAGGACCTTCAATTGCAAGAGAGAGTGTGCACGTGGGTACGCACCATTACCCAAAGGGGACACACACACGCACGCACCACACGCGCGCGCGCGCGCGCGCACACACACACACACACACAATGTGAGAAAGAGTAGAATGATATAGAGAGAGAAAGCATAAAAAAGGGGGGTAGATCTACCGCTTGCTTGGGCCCTTATAGCCTCGAGTATTGAACACATGGCAAGTACATACACAATCATGTATATACATGAGAAAATACCTCAATGCTAGATATATAGCAAGAACATGTGTCATTAATCCTTGCATGTGTGCATGCACATTTGTGCTGATGTGACATCAAGTGACGTCAGCACATGCAATCCCCTTCTATAGCTCATATTTGAAAGCCGAATTTTCATTTCACACATTACATGCCTCTCAGAGATTCATAGCCTTCTCACCTTGGATATTTTCAATGCTCTTCTATAGTCAATTTCTCCCACCCACACGAAGCTCACATGACGTGATAACACTTGTGCAAGCTCAAAGAGCACCCTCTCCTCACATTGTGTCAATTTAGATCTTGTACAATGCAAGGATGGGCCAACACAAAATCTAGAAGCCTGGTCCTTGCATTGTGCTAGTCGAAGCCTTGCACAACGTGAGAGGGGCCATTTGACAATTTGGACCTCCATCCCCTCATGTTATTCGGGTCCAAATTCACCCCCTAGGATCCCCACAACCTAAGGGGGGATTCCAATCTCAAGGCTCCCGTGTTGTTTTCCAAAATGCAACTCCATTATAAAGTAGCTAAATAGATTTATAGCACCATAAGCATACCATTGCCAAGTTCCCATTTACTAGAGTTATGAAAGACATGCGAAAGAAGCAATCTAAGCTTCTATTGGCATTCCTCAGCACTAAATAAGATTTTATGGTCGAATGAAGCTACATAAGATTTTATGGTCGAATTCTTCCAAGACCCATACATTTTGGTAGCTCATATGCACAAGGTCATAATTATGCCAAGGTACTTCACATCCCTTAGGCTTCTCATTTTCAAATACAATAAATTGCTAAGCCTAGATGGCATCACTAATAACAAAAAAATGAAGGAAATTTTAGAGATCCCTCCCCTCAAAAAGAGCAAGAAAGTGAAAGGTGACTAATGTCTCAGATGGACCCTCACATTTTCACAAAACAAGGGTAAATGCTCAAAGAGGGTAACCCAAGAAGAAAGGGAGAAACGTGAGATAGAGGCCGAGAATATTAATGAAATGCATGTTAGCATGCAAGAGCATAACAATGAGCCCCTTGAGATGCTTGGCCCATGCTTTGATGTTGTGATATCTCTAAGAAGGCCACACTCGCAATAGTATCAATGAGTACCCTTTACTTTAGTGAGAAGGATATTTTAGTCCTAGTTGCTAACCTTCATAAGGAGGTCAATGATCATGTAATGAATGCCATATTAAGGTATATTGTTAAATCATAATATTTCAAAAAATTTACATGATTTTGTTGTAAGCAAATAGCTTTCAACTTATTGTTTATTTTCTTTTGTCACTTTTTTTTTATAAATCTTCATTTTAGCCATTAAGATAAGGTTCATCATAGATGTTTTCTTTCCAATTCAATACGCAGGTACCATGATAATGTGAAGCAATTATTTTGTTAAGTCCATGAGATGGAGATGGAGAGGTGGAGGGGGAGAAAGAGATAGAGACACTAACATCATTTTCCTTTATCAAAATAAATTTGTTGAAAAACTCATCAAGGGCTTTGAGGCTGTCATTTGAGACCACAAAATGCCAAAGAGTATATGAATAATCAATTACAAAGTACCAAAGCATGGTGACATGGCCCACTAGGGAAATTTAAGGTCAAAAAATAACCTTGCAAGGGAGTTTGATCAAAATATTCCCTCAAAAATGAAAACATGTTTATTTTTTTACAAATGAACTCGTTAGAGATTGCAAATGAAAACTCAGCTGGCACAAACTTCAGCCTCATGCTATCCCCCTAGTACCCCAATTAAAAGAGATCAACAGAGCCACCAATGATTGGAGCAATAAGCACCATCTATTTGAGATTTGAGCGATTCATCGTGCAAGAACCCACTCTAGAAAAGTATAGGAGATTTAAAAATACAGCTCAGATACAGACCTTATCTGTCAAAGACAAAAGGCCACTTATCCCAAATTTATCATTCAAGTGAGTATTTGCAGACAAAAGATATATCAATCTATGTCAGAAAGCAAGGAAGACAAATAACATTCAACTTCTAACCTTGAGAAGAAATCTTTGTAGTCCAAAGGTCATAGTCTAGCAATTTAAACTTTTATGTGAAGATTATAAAGATGCCAAAAGATGTATTCAAATCACAAATTACCTTGTTGTATACAAAACATAGCTTTGTAATCAAATTGAAATCATTGGCAATAGATTTCAAATTATTTTGTATTAATTTTTGTCATTTTTATAACTATTGTATTGGTATTTCTATTGGATAAGTTATGGCAAGAGAAAAACTTGTTTTGTGAGAATGTCTCTACATAAAGTATTTCTCTATTTTATCTAAGGCACATGCACATAAGGTTCACCATGATTAATATTGTTAAGAAATCAAAAAACATGTATCTCAAATAATGTAACACAATTTTGGAATACATATTCTATTTACCTTATAACCATTGCACTCAAATGAATACACAATAGAGATATTTAGGTCATCGCTTGCTAGATCCATTCACACTTGATGCAAAGAGACGTTTGCATTCACACTGTTGAGCATCATTAAAAGCTCATCCTCTAACCAAACCTCTAACATTATCATAGAATTATCAATGTCATCCTGTAAGTCTTAATCAATTGCTACACTCTTTCCATCCATATAATGCCATCTCATGTAATAAAAAGTCAGAATAAAATTTTGTGATGCAATTACATATTTACAAAGAACAGATTTGCATTGCATTTTGGACATAATCCCACACACTTATTTTGTATCACATCTTTGACCTACTTTTGTATCCTAGCTTTGACCTGGGAAGTCCATGCATTTCTCCAATTTGCATATGAATCTTGATGATATTTTCCAAACTTCCTCATCATAAAATGAGTCCACAAAAACATGTAATGGCATGAAGATTATGATCTTCACATATCAACTCGCTATATTAGGTCAAAAATATCTTTAAATTTATGTATAAATATTTAATCTAAAAATTTCATCTATTTCCATTTTTGAAATTGGTCACTTTACACTATCTAGAGCTAGGAGTGGAAGAGGGCTGAGATATCCAAATGTTGTTATGCTTGATAGTGCATTATATAATTGTTCATATTTAAATAATCCATTCTCAGAGCCAATGACATGTTTAAGGTCATTTTTTACTAATGCTTGCCAATAGAGTCATGACATGCATGAGAGATTCCAACTATACTTTTGATAAGTTGCCAATCTTTGAGGTTTGATGGATATATATCTACAAACATAGACAAACTTCGGTAAATTCTTGAAACATAAAATCTAGTTTAAAACCTATTGAAATATATAAAACTTAGAGTTTAATGTATGGCATGGCATGACCATGGGCTAGTTCTATAAGCGTAGTTTTTAGTGTATATATGCATGTTGTATAAGTACCTCCTTGATTTTATTTTCCTAGTCTTTCAAGCCTGAAATCCTTAATTTGCCCCTTGTAAGTGTCAATGAGTTCATTTCCACATCTTTTCCTCTCCTTTGTCTGTAACATAACCTAAGAACCAAGAAATATGCCTATAGAAATTCACCTATTATTGTCAAGATTAAATTTGTTGTATATTTTGATTGTTTTGATAGAAGTGGAAGAACACCAAGGACATGAAGCTTCCATTAAAATAGAAGAAATAGAAGAAGATGTTGAGTGAAGACAAAATAGCAAATCCTACCAAAATGAAGAGATGAAATGCACTTTGTTGAACTATTTGAGATTTTTGAGAAAAAGGAGAGGGATACTTCATTGAGGGAAAACACTTGGTTCTATTATTTAAATTTTTTGAGAAAACGACTAGGAAACTGCAAATGTTATGTGGGATTGTCAAGAAATGTCTCCATATAATGTATTTAGCAGTACCAATACCTATTGTTTTTGTGCCTCCATGAATTTGTGCTCCAAAAATACCTAAGAATATTTATTTTTAAAATATCTAAATATCTAAAAATGTCTCCATATAATGTATTTAGCAGTACTAGTACCTCTTGTTTTTTGTGCTCCAAAAATACCTTTAAAAATTTTTAAATTTTTTTTAAATGAGATAAAATATTTTTAAAATTAAAAAATCTCATTTCTACCATAACGGTTGCTCTCCCAGTATTGGTTGAGACTCTCTCTCTCTCTCTCTCTCTCTCTCTCTCTCTCTCTCTCTCTCTCTCTCTCTCTCTCTCTCTCTCTCTCTCTCTCTCTCTCTCTCTCTCTCTCTCTCTCTCTCTCTCTCTCTCTCTCTCTCTCTCTCTCTCTCTCTCTCTCTCTCAAACTAAAATGCCTAAACTTGAGTCCAAATCTCCCTAATGCAAACTGCATTGGGACATAGTTTCTCTTTAGAATCCCCTCCTAATATTTAGCAATTAAGTCCAACAAGTCTCTGTAGAGCCTTGTTCTTTTATTTGCTACTTATGAAGACTAGCTAGTGTGAACCATGATATTTTTTAATTAAAGGATGGTCCAAACTTCATTGGAGTTATCCGCATACCTAAGAATTCGTTTAACTACCATCTTGTTAACCAAATATATAAGGTTAGGATGCCTAATCCTACTTGGCCTATCCTAGGAGTAAATTATGATAAGCAACTTTGGGAATCTTAACTTGTTAGAGTCTCCTTCCTAAAGGAAATTCCTACAACTCAACTCTAGCTAACTAAGACCAAATTAAGGAGGCCTCCAACATGCCAAGTAAATACGAGAGGAAATGAATACATGATTAATAACCAATAGTGGTTGCATAGTTGCAAAGCCTTGTTGAAGGCCATTCAAACTATCCATGTCTAATATTGAGTAACTCCCAAGCCCGTTGATATACCAAAAGTCTAAAAATATTGCCTTCCTAAATAGTCTAATATTACTTTAGTTTATCAATGACCCATTTCCATGTCTAATATTGAGTAACTCCCAAGCCCATTGATATACCAAAAGTCTAAAAATATTGCTAAATAGTCCGATAGTCACTCTCCATAAGCCGTGCTAGGGGATCTTTATTGAGAGTTTTGATGCCAATTTGTCCATGCTTTGCTTTTGAACCTAGAGTCAAATAGAAGACCTATAAACAATCCTATAAAATAGCAAGATATTTTCCATCATTCCTAATTGTGGAATATATATCATTTGCAAACGAATGCAAGGACTTAGCACAATTAAAGTCTAGGAGGGCAATGCCACTTGTATTTCATTTGAGGGGGGAGGGAGGAATAAGCTCACCTTAATGGACATTTTGACCATGGCATTTCTAAAAGGGGTGAAACAAATTCGATGAATCTCCTAGCTAAACCCATATCATTGAGAGATTGGACACAAATCTCAATCAAGTTAATTGTATGCTCTATCAACATTAATCTTAAAGGAAATATAGGCTTCATTGGTCTTTAGGTGTTGTTTGAGCCCTCCAATAGAGCAATTATGGCATCAAGAATACCCATGCCCTTGACAAATCCTTTTTGTTCTAAACTAATCCAAGAATTCGATTGACACATAAATATTTTAGCCAAACATTTAGTAAAGATGTTAATCTTTTGACCAAACATTCAACAAAGATGAAAATCTTTTAGCCAAACATTTAGCAAAGAATTTGTTGACTAATGTGAGTCACATAATAAACCTAGAATTGGAGAGATTCTCTTTTAATTTTTGTTCGTGAACAAAGATTAACCAAACCTTCATCAATAAAAATAAGGAGAGCACCATAAGAGAAACTTCCAAATCATCCATAAGGGAGAATTAGAGACTTTTTTAATAGCACTAGGAGATCATTTGAGGATTTAGATCATAGATTGAATATTGCTCAATACAATCAAAGTCTCCTAAGATACATGGAAGCAAACGCACCCATATTCACTCAAACACGTGCATTGATCATGACCTCCGATGTGCTTCAAGGGCTAATAGTTTATACATCAAAACATGATGGTTTGAATGATTTCTCAAATCAAATGCATCTTCTAGATGTCACATCTAAAGTTGCTACACCTATATATATATATATATATATATATATATATATATATATATATATATATATATATATATATATATATATATATATATATATATATTTGGAGGCCACTTACAAATAACCAAATCACATGATCATGCATTTGAAAACATTAAGTTTGCCACATTTTTCAACCACTAAAGTGGTTAAAAAGCTTCACATATAAGTGGCCCATATTGTGCAGTACAAATGTTGCATGGTCAGCATGTACTATTTTTTTGCATATTAGTGCATGTCATGCACTTTGGTAAGGCTTAGTTTTACAAACATCACATTACATAGTTTACATCTTAATGCACAATATATATCTTAATGCATTTGTCACTCACATTTGTCAATTGTCTATAATGTTGGTGGTTTAAGGTCCACAATAGCTCATTTTCTATCCAGTTCTATACAAGTTTTCTACAAATGTAGACCATTATCTTGAAGGGCCACCTCTATTTGCTAGATTCAATTATTGCGCTTAATTGCAAACCCACATTTAGATTGAGCAAAGCACATCATCCTACTAATTTGAGAGGGAATTCTCTAACAATATAAAATGTCCATAGAGGAGGCACCATAGTTCGATCTTGAAAGGACCCTTACTCAAAATTCATCCTAAGTTCTAGGCTTATTGCACAATCTCTTCAAGTGACCACTCTCCAAATGTAAGTTGCCTCCAAGTTACATTTTTCACATGCAATCTAGCACCTCAATGTGGCATAGAAATTTTCACATTTTTGTGTTTTTATGTTTTTATGTCTTTTCCAAAATATACTCAGCCTATAAAAGTCGGATGAAAAACAACACTCATTGCTAGCGAATTGCTTTGGTCACTCCTACCTTCTTTGCATTATATTAACAAGCCTTTACAATAGGGCTAGCTAGAAGAGTCCATGATCATTGACAATGCTTTTAGCTCCTTGACTTGATTTCCTCTCCATCACTAAAAAAGTCAAAACACCCTTGAGGCTACCATCTAACTAGAAGCTAGAGCAATGTAGACTAGGATGACAGGACTACATCATCCCATAACTCAGATGTAGATATATATTCTATCAAAAACTAAAGCCATGTTCAGTTGTCTATTTGGTTAAAATATTAGTGTTTTTATTGTTGTAGATCAACATGTTCAAATGGAATGGACACCAATACAAGGGCAGCTTGAGCAATTAACAGTCTTGTTTAGGTAGGTTACTATTACATCATAGCAAAGTACTGTTGAGTTCAGATTACAAACCATACTTAAATCGACCTATCCTGGGCATTCAAAGCTTCACTTGGGAGTATTGTCCTATACAAGAACTGTTTCTTGAATGTTTAAAACTACATTGTATCAGAAGCTCCAGCTCAGTTCTCGTGTAGTATCAATCCATACATGTGCACGAGAATGAAGGGTATGATGATGACATTAGACATCAAACTACACTCTTTTCAAACACAAAATTACAGATCTACAGCTGAGGACGGTGGTGGCTTCCTTTTCTTCCCAAGCACAGCCGCTCTCTCCAGCCTCGTTCCTTCAACACGCCATTTCTTGAAGGCAGACATCGAATCGCGTCCAGCTTGGAACACTGGAATGCAAAGTGAACAAAATAAGCATACTTGTGATCACATGAAACCAACAACCAACTTGTATCTTAAGTCCAGGCTCAAAAAAGATACTATCTACAGTGACCCAAAAAAGATACTTGTGATGACATGAAACCAAGGCATCATCTCCAAAGAACTTCTAAAGAGGCTCTGAGTGGAAAGCTTACACAAACTTTCTTCTCTCGACAGAATCTGCAGAACTTTGGATGTAGTGGAAACTGCAGCACTATGGGACTTGCAGAGAATATCTTTATATCGACCGCGGAGGGTGAACAACAAGAACGACCCAAGAGTGGCATCATTTATCCTTTTTCATGCAAGAGCACAAAAGCCACTTCTCGGTACAAGTTGATAAAATAGATCGCATTACAAGTCATTTGCTTTTGGTCAACTTGCTATACAGTAGGCATACATTAGAACAGCAAGAGCTTTTAAATGGGATGTTTGTTATGTCATACTCACATGGGAGCAAGCTTGCAACCGACCTTGTAGAAATAAGGACACCTACTCCAAATGTCCACACAGGCAGGGTCTGCTTGTACCTCCTTCCTTAACCTGTTTAAGCACACTTAAGTCAGTCCCTACAATTTTCAAGCGCCCTTTGCATTATATTGTAGGCATATACTATTGTGATCTGTTCAGGCCAAAGTTAAGATATTTCAACATGAAAAAAAACATAGAGCACAAACAGCGTTTTTCTGAAGATGCTACAGGCACGCACTGACATATAATGGCAGCTAAGTTTAAGATTCAACAGACGTATAGGTCTTATACTTGAGATCATGGAACTATTTGTTGGAATCATGAGAATGTGGTGGACAGGAAGAAAAACTAAAAGAGTGAAAGTGATAGTTCTTCTCCTAGTGTCTTGGATCATCTTCCTTCTTCCATGATTCTTTTGTTCAATATTTTCTGATAGGATTTTTCTAAGCATAGAACATCACAGCTTTTAAAAAGTCCACAGTTTCATTATGTACTTCACAATTTAAGTCAAGTTCAGTTAGAAAAAGTCTTTACCTTTGATTTAAAAAACCTGGAACATTGATTAAGACAGCCTGCCTATGAAAGAGATCTTGAGCAAGCCAAAGTGGCAGATCAACCTTAGAGGCCTGCTCAACCTGCATCACAAAAAACATCAGCATCGTGTAGGGAAGGATTCTATCTCACAACAGAATACCTATTGTTTAAATAAGAAATTCGTTCTTCAAAAGCAGAAAACAACATACTAATTAAAAATAATAAGCACCAGAGAGAGAAGAGAGAGAGAACTAACAAAACTCATCGCATCGGCAGGAGAAATAAAACAAAAAGACAGCAGTCACCTTGCGTACACAACAAAAAGCCATCATGGCTGTATACCTCACCCAGTTAGCGTAGCCTGGAACTGAGGGACTAGCTTGCAGCCCTGCCTTCCCCAAAGAAGGATCCAGGTTTCCACACAGGCATCATGTGATCCTGCTAACCTTGTCAGAAAGCTACACCAATCAGAGAATTATACTGTGCAATCTGAGTTGCCTTGAATGCATTATGCGATCCCACTAACCTTGTCAAATGTAAATGATGTGAACTCAAAAGTCTTTAAATAGTTTCAGCCAGTCTCGAGCAGAGATTTTGCCCACCTTTGACCTATCTACATAAAGCTGTCCTGTATGTATTGTAAAGTGTTGGTATCAATGATCCCCAGTACCTGACCTGCACCTGAGACACTCCTACCCTAGATCATGACTCTACTGTTTTCTGTAGAAAGAAGAGGTGTTTGTCCACAACCATATTGAGTATACCTCTAAGCAATCTCATAGGTAATCTTTTGGGGATTACTCATACCTACAGCTTTTTGGTGAATGGCCCAAGTGGGTCAGCCAAGCTACCAATGCATACCACCTATCTGCCACCAACCAAAAGGAGTCATCCTCTAGAAACATCCCCCTCATCTGTCAAAGTAGTCTTGAAGACCCCTCCAATGACCTGACACTGGATTGGGCAACATGCATCTAGACACAGGGGCACCCTTCCTCACCTCCTGCTTGGCCTATAAAGCCAAAATCACAGGTAAATTGGGACACCATAGCAAAGAGATAATAGCAATTGGGCACACTAGGTAGCCTTCCTAGAGATGAGGTTTTTCCCACTGCTTGCACTCGTGAAATAAATCAGCAAATAAACAAAAGACTCACTGAGCAAAAAAGCTAAAATAATCTTTCACAGTAGACGATGCATGATAGGCCCCAAATGTTGGTTCCCCTTTTAGTATTTCTTTATTATAATTCAAAGCTTGCACAAATCACAAGTGACTTGCTGTCACAAACCAACACTCTCTTGATGCCAATAATTCCCATGTGCCTTACACTTGAATCAGTCTTGACTTATCTCCAACATAGTGTTCTCACTTGCTCTCACCAACCTTGACCAAATGCGTAACAAATCTATCCATTTACCATCTCAAGTGTAATGCATTTCAATACATGTTGTCCTCAATCCAATTGGCTCTCAAAAGTGGCATCGAAGGTGCAAGTTTGGCCCCATGTTGCTGCCCGCTGCAAATAATGTGTAATACATGCAAATCTAAATTCTAAACTGATCCAATCTGCTTTATGAAGCTTCTACCTTGTTCATGCAAGAGTCCTAATGCTTTGCTCTAACCTTTACACACCCATTTCACTATCAAACTGAGTAAATTCATACCTACACTTCAGATCTACATTACTGCCATAGCAAACCAGCATTTAATTCATGCCCGAAAACAAAGGGTAATTGCTCTGATTCCTACAATATGCATTCTATTAGATATTGCCTTACATTTCCCAAATTATTCCGTGCATTTTCCGCAATACAATGGCTACATTTCAGCAATTCCACACAACACAATTGATCTAGAGGTACACAATGACCTTGTCACCTTCAATGTTGGCCTCCAATCAACTGTGGAGTATTCAAAAAAGCACATGAACACTTACAATCTGTCAAACCCTTAAAATGACACCTAAGTATTTGAGCCCAATCTTACAAAGCATTTCCTTTGAAAACCATCCTACATAGTCTCCATGAAATCCCACATTGTTCCTCTCACAAACAAAGGGATTTCTCACGATGAGATTGTAAAAAAATCACATTCTTTGCAAGAAAGTTGTCCCAAAAGTGCATTAGGCTTGAGAGCTCAAAGAAGAAGAGAATCTCAACCCCTACCACTATAATAACTTTTTTTTAAATTAGGTCAAAAATAGCAACACACCTCATTATAAATGGCGTTACAAAACTACCCAATGGATTCCCCATGCCAAGAAGAGAGGATTGACTATTATCCTGACTCGTGCGCCATCAACTCACGTTCCATGGCTGAAAACTGCAATTTCTATAGCAAAGAAAAGAAAAATGGATATCTCCAAACTTGGGCTTCTTAAATTAGAGAGAAAACAACCTCAAATAGCCAAGATCAGTTTTCTAAATCAATAACCAATTACTCCTTAATCCAATCCCATTTTTCATTAAGAGCTAATAAGTGACTTGATCATTAATCATAAGTGAGCTACTCACTAGACCAACTAGGCCTTGCTTTAAGCACCCACAGAGAAAAGCTCAAGTAGATGCAACTGTAGCACGCTTTTCTTACTCATGCGAAATTCCCTTCAATGCGGCACGATCACCTTTCTTCAAGGAGATGATTTCCAAAATTGCGCAATTTGGCTCATCTTATCAACCTCCCACCTATGATGCTTTACATGAGAAATTTTTGCAAGAGGAAGTGACCAACATAAAGGCCACCACCACACCAATCAAACCACTCCTTGGAAGGTGTCATTGCTGCATGTTGTGACAAGGCTCTCTACATAAAATCCACAAAGTGCGGTGCTCGGCAAAAGACAACTCCTATCTTATGTGAGATATGGGTAGAAGCAGTTGAATATGTGTGACCGAAAAATGTAATTCAATTTATCTCAGATGGGGAGGCAACAAATAGGACTACAGGTGCTCTGTTGGAGTAACAATATCCCCATATTACATGGAGTTCATGTATGGCCCATTGTCTTAATAATTTATTCAAGGACTTTGGAGCACTAGCATGGATCAAGAGCACTATGAAGATAATGAAGATGAAGAAATTCTGAATAAGACAGATATTTGATGTTTTCTATCTTCTTAGTACTTTTACTTGTACAATTTGTATTTTCCATTTTGTCCTTCAAATTTGAATGCAACCTTTGGATCTTTGATATTTATAAGTTTGATCTTGCCTCCATTATTAATTCAAAATGGTATTCTGATTCTTAGATTTCTATCTTTCAAGCTTCAACTTAAAATATTATAAATAAAGCTTTCTAGTATACACATCTTAAAATATTCTTAAAAAGGATATTATACAATATGTACCCTTGTATTGAAAGGTGAGAAGAATCGAAGCTTGCACAAGAGAGCTATGGCGAGAGAGCAAGAGCAAGGGAGAGAGAGACTCACAATGTGGAAACTCTAACAGTCAATGTGTGACCGATCTTCCCTTTATTCATCTGTCACTAAAAGAATAAAAAATAAAGTGACGGTGACAAATGCCCGCCACCTGCACTGTGCAGGCGCAAGTAATATCAGTGTAGTAATACACACGCGGCTAGGTGGAGGCACCTTTACCTCCAACAACCTCCCACTTAAAGACGAATCTGCCGCAGTGAGGAGTGAAAAAGAAAAAGAAAAGACCGTACAACATGTACACATGTACACATGTATAACAAGATGAGGAAATACGTCATCTCATCGCACGCCCATCAATCTCCTGAGAAAGGCAATGCGCTCCGTAGAGAGGCTTTTGATGAGCACATCTGCAGGATTCTGATCAGTTGAGATCTTGACAAGGTCAGCAAACTTGTCCTGAACGACCCCACGTATGAAGTGATACCTCACCTCAATGTGTTTCGTCTTCGTATGGAAGATCGGATTCTTGGCTAACTTAATAGCACTCATAGAATCCAAATGCAGTGTAGGAATAGATTTAATAACAAGGTCATGAATCAAACGGCCTAACCATATGGCCTCCTTGCAAGCCTCAGTGGCTGCAACATACTCGACCTCAGTGGTGAAAAGAGCCATACACTTCTGCACCCTGGATATCCAAGAGACAGCACCTCCAACATAGGTGAACACATAATGAGAAATGGACTTCCTACTATCTGCATGTCTTGCATAATCAAAGTCAATGTACCCCACGACTCATATCCTGGCTACCATAGCATATACACACATCTGCAATGCCCTTCAAATACCTCATGATACCCTTCACGGCATTCCAACGCTTCTTGCCAGGTGTAGCCATATAGCATGCCACAACACTAACTGCAAAGGCAATATCTAGACGAGTGGCTATCATGGCATACATAAGACTTGCTGCGGATGCATAGAGAATCTTGGCCATCTCGGCCCTCTGCTCATCTATCTACAGACAATCGACCTGTGATACCTTTACATAAGAAGGCAATCAACCTATACACTAGGTGCTCCCTGCCAGGATCTGCAAAGCCCTTAGGCTACTCCATGTAAATCTCATCATGCAAATCCCCATGTAAAAATGTCGTCTTGATATCCATCTAATGCAAGTCCAAGTCAAGTTGCGTAACTAAAGCCAAAACTAAGCAAAGAGTGATCATCTTAACCACAAGAGAAAAGACTTCATCAAAGTCAACTCCATGCTCCTGTTTAAAACCTTGGCAACAAGTCTTGTCTTATAAGCCAACCTGGGGTGTCCAAGGGCACTCTTCAACTTGTACATCCATTTGTATGGCAGAGTCTTCTTGCCACTAAGCAAGGAAACCAAACCCCAAGTCTCATTATTATGTAAGGAGCCTATCTCAGACTGCATAGCCCTCTCCCAAGTGTGACTGTCATCCCTGCATATAGCCTCTTCATAAGTGAAAGGCTCTCCTGCATCTGTAACCAAGACATAATGCATTGAGGGCTGAAATCTGTCAAGGGGAGCATCTATCTCTAGTAGATCGCCGCACTGCAGGCTCTACTGCCTGCCTAACATTCTATCCAACACCCTGGCCATGAGTACCTGTTCTTGCTGCTGCAGGCTGTCCAACTGGTTGTACGGGAGCTCATGGCTCCTCCTGAAATATAACCCTACGTATCTTCACTATCTTCTCAAGCTGCCTATGCATCTTGTCTTCATGGAAGACTACATCATGGCTGTGGATGACTTTCTACGCCTGCGGATCCCATAGACGGTAACCCATCTCTCTTACATCTCCATAGCCAAGGAATATGCATTTAACACTCTTAGGATCCAACTTGTTACACTTGTCCTTAAGCACATGGCAAAATGCCTCACATCCAAAGACACGTAAATGCGCATAAGAGGGAGGCTTTCCTATCCATACCTCCTTTGCAACTTGGAAATCAATAGCACTACATGGCCATCCATTAATGATATCCACGGCAATTGTAACTACCTCAACCCAAAAGTGTTGGGGTAGGCCTGCATGGCTAAGCATACTGCGAACCCTCTCCTGGATGGTCCTATTCATCCGCTCAACTCTACCATTTTGGGAAGTGGTGTAGAGAGCGGTCAACTGACGCTTAATATCCCTCTCATCACATAACTGCTTAAAAGCACGTGAGACATACTCACCTCCATTATCTGTCCTTAGGCATTTCAACCTATGCCCAAACTAGTTTTCTGCCAAAGCAAGCCATCTGTAAAAAACTACCAATACATCAGCTTCTACTTTATGGGATAAGCCCATACTTTATGTGAAAAACCATCTATGAAAGTAACAAAATACTTCGCACCACCCATAGATTGACAGGGCATAAGCCCACAAACATCAAAATGAACCAAAGCTAAGGACTCACTCATATGCAGCATACTAGACTTCTTATGCGTAGACCTAGTCTACCTGCCATAAAGACAATGATCACAAGAATCAAATGAGAATAGTCAAAGGGCGGTAAGTACTACAAACCAGAAAGCATATTCATTCCCTTAATAGACATGTGCCCCAAACGGACGTCAACATCCTAGCCTCTCGCAACAGTCTACATCATCAAGCGTCAATGATTTCATCACTCGTCTATCATAGGGATTCTTGGGACCTGCATTTATACAGCTTGGCTCCTCCTCCATCACCTGGCATCAATGATCTATCACTGGGACTGCGAGGACCTGCGTTTTTGCAGCCTAGCTTCTCCTCCATCACCTAGTGTCACTTGTCTGTCATAGAGGCTATTGAGACTTGCGTTTTTGCAAACTCATCCTCCATCTAGCGTCATCATTATCCACCTGGCATCAACATCTAGGCTACTCTCCCTACATTTGACAGCTCTGACATTCTAGGATTTGTATTTTGTTGCCTAAGTCACTCTCAACATCAAAGGACTACAGATTGCTCCCTTGACAGCTGATGATCATCTTCCACATCTCCAACAGCATCAAAGGACTGTGATCCGCTCCCTCGATAGTTGTTCTTCACCTTCCAATGATTACTTCAATAGCCCACTACCCGAAGGACTGCATTTTGCCCCCTTTACTGTGCAGATCCCCACAGGTACTACCGCCTAATTCACATAAAACAGTGCAATTATCTTTTGAGCTTCAACTCCATTGTTTCAGCTTTTCTTCTAATAAAATAATTCATTGCATCATCACAGTGTTCTTGTGTTTTTTAGTTTCTCTTCTCTCTCAATGTTTGCCGTATACACTTTGTGTTACTTCCCACAAACCCTACTATCTCTCTACACTATCGCTTATTTTGACATGGTATCAAAGCATACCTATTATTTTTTATAGGCATCATCAATACCGATGAGCTTTACTCATATGTCTTCCACGCTGCTTGAGCATGAGGCATCCTTGAGTTTACAAGGGAGGTTTCCATCTCGACATGGCGGCCATGATGATGCATTACCAGCTTCAAAGAGGGGTGATAAGAAGAAGTCAAAAAAAGGCCTAGTGTTATCACTATGGTTAGAAGGGACACCTACGTAAGGATTGCAAAACAAGGAGCAAGTAGCATCAAGGAAAAAGGAGAAGAAGTAGCTGGATATGGACTCTTCTGACAAGCCGTCTTCCTCATCCTCCTCTGGCTTTGATTCAGATCTTCCCACCAAGTCTCCAAAGGGTCGCCTTCTTCAACAAAGGGGACAAGCATGGCTGCCCCTCCTACTACTTTCTAGTGTTGGTAATGTGGTCATCCCTCACAACTCTCCAATGACAAGGAGGGAGACTAAGAGGTGTTAGAGATTTATTCATCCCTTGAACACGCATTGGTAGGTTACTATTATATAGTTAGCACTCTCGAGCACACTTACACATTTCCTATTTATCAAGTCGAACAACTCCATGCAATCTACAAGTCATTCCCAACTTTGGCAAACAATCGGCAATCTAAGAAGGCTATGCAAGTTGCCATGAGGCAGCCCCACATTAGTGTGCAACATTTTAGGCATTATTTTATTCAGCAATTGCTATTGTGTAATAGTCAACCAGTTTTTTCTCGCTGTCCTGATTTTTTTGTGTTATTTTTCTTGCCTATTTATAGGCAGCCTGCCCCTATCATTCTTCCCTTGTCTCTTCAAGTGGTGAAAGAGATCAGCTTGCAGAGATACATTTGAAAGCCCATGTATGCATCTGCCTTCTTCATTTCAGCATTTGTCTATTGGAGATTTCTGCATTCTACTATATCATTTCTCTCTCCTTTTTTCTCCTCTGCATTTTCTTTCAGTTTGATCATACGCTTCCAAATTTGCTGCACTCCGACATGGTATCATAGCAATGTTGAAGGGCTGATTGATTGTTAGACTTGAACATGAGATTTCAGCACAACAAAAGTTTATGTTTTCAATGTTAGAAGGTTGAGACGAATAGGTGCAGTGCAAGAAAGAAGCAGAGTTGCTGTTTTTTGCAGGTTTTTGTTGTCCCCATGAAGGAGAAAACGCTGTCTCTTCAGCCCTTTGAAGAAAATTTTGAGTTTTGATCACCTCTCGCAGTTGAAACTGGCTTGGGATGAGTGGAGGAAGCACTGGCAAGCACCATTTGCGGAGTCAAAGGAGACTGCCCTTGTTTTTGTGCAAGTTATTCAAGAGACAATGTCTTTCGAGATTCACGTGGCGTTTCGGGCTATTATGGACTGTAAGGTTCCCGTGTTACTAACTCTTCCTTTCGCTCAAAAGCTCAATGGGGAGAATTATCACATTTCGCGGGTAATGATGCTTGCCATCTTGGAATCGTATGATTTGGTGGAGCTCGTAACCGAGGCTATAGACCATCCTACAACTTGTGATGCCTCTAAGCTTTTTGTTAATGAGAAAGCTCAATTGGTCAAGGTACAAGTACATTGGGATAATCTAAATGCCTGCATCCACTCTTTCCTCTTTCTCTCTTGCACTCCAACCATTATAGCTCATATCAATGTTGCTCTAGAGATATGGCTAGAATTAGACCGGTTGTGCAATCAGATGACCATTATGAAGCGGGTGTCTCTAGAGGTACAAATGCAAATATTGAACCCATCCAAGTCTACTCCCACGTGGGAGCATGTCAATAAGCTTCAACAATTGCAGATGTAGGTCCAAAACACAAGAAAGGTGATTACCTCAAAGAACATGGCAATAACTCTTCTTTCACATTTACCACCCCGATTTAGTGCTTTCTATTCCACCTTGATTGCTTTCGGATGGACAAATACCCTTAAGTGGGAGGAGTTGGTTCCGATGGTCATGGACCAACTAGAACTGTTGGGAATAAAGGCCCTCGTGCCTTTTAATGTGCTCGGGTGTGAACACGCCATTCCTTAGCACTTGTGCTTACACATATATATCTATCTAAAAACCTAAAGAGATACACTCGTCATTGTACCCACTAATCGTGCATACTCTCTACTCTACTCTCTGTCTCGCTGCGCGTAGTGAACACTGACTGCCTCGATCTTCGTACCTCCCAATCACTACAAATTGGTACCAGAGCGAGCAAGAGCAATCGACGGTCAACAGGTGCAGGGGAGTTGCAGGCAAGCCCGTGAGCAAAGGAAACAGTCGAATGGTGCAAAAGCGTGACGGGCAACAGCAGTCAACTGGTGCAGAAGCGCGACGGGCAACAGCAGGCGTGACAGGACTAGTTGACAGACGACTAGCAGGCGAGCAGGCTACGCTGACGGGCGGCCACGCGACAGGACAGCAAGCGTAACGGACATCGGGCTTCACGGAAACTGACAAGACACAGGACTGGAGGTGAGCTGAACGACGCTGACGACGGACGCGAGGCGGCATGGTCGAGCGGGTCAATAGACCCCGTCACAATTTTCTTTTAAAATCAATTTTTTCTTGAAACTCCCTTTGCCCCCGCTTTCTGTTACCAAGTGTTCACACCTACAAGCAAAGACTGCAAATCTGTGTCTTAAAAATTGGGGGTTTTCCCAAATTTGTGCCTGACACACATTGCAATGTTCTCTAAATCAAAAAATTTGCAGACACATTGAATGCGCAGGCCTCAAAATTTTTTTGGGGATTCTCAAATGCAAGTGAGATTTTTTTCTTGGATGAGTGAACTTCACTGAAATCTGTGCAATCTTGGCCCGAAAATTTGGGGCTTTTTCCGGATTTGGAGATTGTGATGCACGACAAGACAATTTATCTCAAAAATTGCAAGAATTTTATGGCATCTTGCCTCCAACATTTGGGGCTTTTCATGTACATGCACAAATTGGGCTGAAATTTACCCAATTTCTCGACATTGATGCACATTGGACCCCGTGCAATTTGGGGCTTTTGCAATTTGGGTAAAATTTGTGCACCATTTGGTCATTTTATGTACATGTAGGTTCAATTCCATGCAATTTGGACATCAATTCCATGTTTGTACCTTGGTCACTTGTGTGACAGTTTGGGCTTGCATTTGCTGAATTTTTTTGTCACATTTGGGCTGAAAATCATGGCTGGCAACAATGACAGCAATAATCTCATGCGCATAAAGAGGCTTGAAGGAGCACATAACTTTGCAGTTTGGCAAAAATAGTGTTACAATATCCTGTTGCAAAAGAAGCAGACAAAGCCAGTTAAAACCAAAGGAGCAAAGCTCGCAAACATGGAACGGAAAGATTGGGATGAGTTAAATGAGCTTGCACGCTCAACCATCGAGCTATCGATTTCTAATACCTTGTTGTTTAACATTGAAGGTTTGGATTCTGCATATGCTATATGGACTCGACTCGAAGAACTGTATGCACAGAAGAGTGCTGCAAGCAAAGTGTATTGGTTGAAAAAGCTTATGGATTTGCGTATGAAAGAGGGTACAGCAATGTCTACTCACCTGAGTGAGTTTAACTCCATTTTCAACCAGCTGGTTGCCTTGAAGTTCTTGATTGATTAAGAATTTAAGGCTGCGTTCTTGCTTTGCACTCTTCTAGAGAGTTGGGATATATTCAAGACTACTGTGAGCAATTCCAATGCGATTCTTTTGTATGCTAATATAGAGAGTGCTCTACTCATGGAAGAAATGAATCGGCAAAACAATGCATCCAGTAAGTCTTCTAGTGCTTTGCATACTAGGGGTAGATCACAGCAGAAAAGCAAATCCGATAGCAAGGGACGCAGTAAATCACGTGGCAAAGGTGTTGAATGCCATCATTGTGATAAGAAGGGTCACTTTAAACGTGATTGCTACAAATAGAAGAAAGAAAGAGGAAAGGGCAAGAAGACAAATGATAGCAAGGAAGAGAAGAAAGAGGTCAACCCAAGAAGAGCAGTGTCAAAATTGAAGAGGTGAATGTAGTCACTCATGACAGTGACAGTGGGAATTACGTCCTTTTGGTCTCTTCACACTTTGGTGCACATGCTTTACTTGCAAATACAGATGATGACATGCATACCTAGATTCTTGATTCAAGCGCTTCCTTTCATGTCACCCCTCATCGTGAGTGGTTCTCTACCTATATATGGGGTCAATATGGTGTTGTCCATCTTGGAAACAACTATGCATGTGACATTGCAAGTATTGGCAGTGTGCAGTTGTAGTTTCAACATGGCTCTATCTTCACACTTCAGCATGTATACCATGTACCTCAGCTCAAAAAGAGCTTAATTAGCACAGGGCAACTAGATTATGATGGTTTTTATTACACCTTTGGTGATGAAAAATGGAAGATCTATAAGGGATCTAGAGTGATTGCCAAAGGTTATAAAAGTGATGCTTTGTATCCTCTCCATGTATCTAGTGTGAGTGATCATGTTGTTGCCGTAACCGAGCAACCAAGTGTTTCTTTGTGGCATGGCCAGTTGGGACACATGAGTCAAATAGAAATGAAAATGCTTTCTCGTTTGGGTTACTTGCCTTGTCTTCGTTATGCTAATTTTGAGCATTGTGATCATTGAATTTATGGTAAACATACATAGAAGTCTTATAAAAAGTCTCTTTCGCTGAAATCTTCTCCTCAAGAGTTAGTACATTCAGGTGTATGTCAAATGCCAGGATTATCTTTAGGGAAAAAGAAATATATTGTCACCTTTGTTAATGATGCTACACGAAAGGTATAGGTTTATCCTATTCGTAGCAAGGATGAAATGCTTGACAAGTTTAAAAAATTATTGGCATTGGTTGAAAATCAAATTGATAAGACACTCAATTGTCTTCGCTCTGATAATGGTGGGGAATATGTGTCCAAGGCCTTTTAGGCATTTTGTGACAACAAAGGGATAAAGAGGAAGCTCACTGCCCCTCATAATCCACCCCAAAATGGAGTTGCAGAGTACATGAATCGGACCATACAGGATAAGGTCCGTACGACGATGTCTCATGCTGCATTGCCCCATGGTTTTTGGGTAGAGGCTGTTATGACAGCCGTACACTTGATTAATCGATCACCAAATAGGTCTTTGGGGAGGGGAAAGTTCCCCAAGAAGCATAGTAGGCAAACCACCTTCATATGCTCACCTGAAAGTGTTTGGCTGCAAGGCTATTGTGCACATTCGTAAAAAAAAAGCACAGCAAACTTGAGCCAAAGTCCTGTGAATGCATTTTCCTAAGATATGGTGACAAGGGTGAAATGGGGTATAGATTATGGGATCCCGAGAAAAGGAAAGTAGTACGCAGCAATGATGTTATCTTCCAAGAAGATCGCATGCATAAACAACCCGAAAAGACTGAGGAGGTCCGTAGGGTTGAATTCTGGGAAGAAATACCTTTTGGACAGCAAAATGTACCCGCTATACAGCAACAAATACGTGCTGTAAATGAACCTGTAAATGCAGAAAATAATATTGGAAATGATCGACCAACTATTGCCCATGATAATGAGCCACTACATGTGCAAGAACAACCAAGACAGCAAGCTATTAATGCTGATTTGCAGGCTGAAATGTCAGGACAACATACTGAAAATGGAAATTTGTAGAAACAGCCAGCAAACAATGATCATTGGGTTAGGAGATTGTCTAGGGCTACTAGACAACCTGATAGATTTGTTCCTGGTGCAAACAATGTGGTTAATTATGTCATGTTGACAGACTATGGTGAATCACCTTGCTTCAAGGAAGCAATGGACGAATAGGACAATAAGAAATTATATAAAGCCATGTTGTCAGAAATGGAATCTCTTGAGAAAAATGACACTTGGGACTTGGTGCAATTGCCCGAAGGGCCAAAAACACTTCCGTGCAAATGGGTTTACAAGATGAAGATCACTTCTGGTACCTCACCAAAGTACAAAGCAAGATTGGTTACAAAGGGATACAAGCAGGAAGAGGGAATTGACTTTGATGAGATTTTATCTCCTATAGTCAAGATGACTACATTGAGAACCATTTTGGGCTTGGTTGTAGCTGAAGATATGGAGGTCATACAGATGGATGTAAAGACTGCGTTCTTATATGGTGATCTGCATGAAGACATATATATACAGCAGCCTAAAGGGTTTGTTGAAAAAGAAAAAGAAAATATGGTATGTAAACTCAAAAGGAGTTTGTATGGGCTAGCTGAAACAACCACCAAGAGAATGGTATCATAAATTTGATACATTTATGCAATCTCAAGGTTTCCATAGAAATCGAGTGGATCACCGCTTATACACTAAGAAGGCAACGGATGGCAACCTGATTATCTTGGTTCTGTATGTTGATGACATGCTGATTGCTGGCAAGGATACTCATGCCTTGGACTCACTAAAGCAAAGTCTTCATGGCAGCTTTGACATGAAGGATCTTGGTAATGCAAATCACATTCTCGGTATGCGAATACTCAGAGATAGGTCCAAAGGATTGCTCTATCTATCTCAACAGAAGTCTTTCTCCAAGGTTTTGCAACATTTCAATATGGAGGGCAAAAAAACAATTGGGATTCCATTGCCTCCATATGTGAAACTCAATGCAGAGGACAGCCCTACATCTGATGATGAGAAGGCTGAAATGGCCAAGATACCATATGCTTCAGTTGTTGGCAGTTTGATGTATGCTATTGTTGCTACACGTCCTGACATTGCCTTTGCAGTGGGAGTGGTTAGCAGAAACATAACAAACCTTGGAAAAAAGCATTGGAAAGCAGTGAAAGGTATGAGAGACCTCAAAGGCACAAAGGAGTTGTGCATCTACTTTGGAAAGCAAAAGGCATCTATTGTTGGCTTTATGGATGCAGACTATGCTGGTCATGCAGATTGCAAAAAGTCCACTTCTAGGTATGTGTTTACCTTCACAGGAGAAGCAGTCTCTTGGATCTCCAGCCTACAAAAGTATGTTGCATTGTCCACTACAAAGACAGAGTATGTGGCTGCCACTCAGGCATGCAAGGAGGCTTTATGGCTTTCATGTCTAGTGGGAGAGCTTGGCATTACAAAGATACCTGTTCTCCATTGTGACAGTCAGAGTGCTATCATGCTAGCACGGAATTCCGTCTTTCATGCGAAGACCAAGCACATACAAGTGAAGTACCACTTCATTAGAGATGTACTTGACAGCAAGAGCATTGAGCTTGTCAAAGTGCATACAGATGATAATCCTGCAGACCTTCTCACAAAGGGTCTTCCAGCAAAGCGGTTTGCTCATTGCCGACACATGATGGGAGTTGGACAGATATATTTATTTCAGCTTTGTACCTACCTAGACTTAGCTAATTCTTTTCTCCTCTTAAGGTACATTGTCTTGAGGTGGGAGGTTGTTGGGAATAAAGGCCCTCGTGCCTTTTAATGTGCTCAACGAACACACCCTTTCTTAGCACTTGTACTTACACATATATATCTATCTAAAAACCTAAAGAGGTACACTCATCAATGTACCCACTAATTGTGCACACTCTCTACTCTGCTCTCTCTCTCTCTGTCTCGTTGTGCATAACGAACAATGACGGCCTCGATCTTCGTGCCTCCCGATCACTACAAGAACAACTCAAAGATCAGAACGCTCTCAAGTAGGAGCTATTGACAAGACAATCTTCCCAACAAAAGCGAAAGAACAAGAAGAACAAGAACAAGAACAAGAGGACCAAGCAAGATAAAGTCGAGTCTACTTGTCATATTTGTGGCAAGACAAGTCCTTGGAAGAAGGATTGCCCCGACAAGGATAAGGACACCAAGAGGAAGAAAACTAGAAAAAAATCAAGAGTGATGGTTGCTCCTTCATCTGCCACCTTCCTCCATTTGAAGGTGATTGAGGATGCTCCTCGAATAGCCACTAGCGCAACAATATTGGCCCCCACTCTCGTGAGTGGATTGTGGATATGGAGTTTCTTGTCACATGACTTATTCAAATGGTATTGCTTGTATGCATCCGATGCATGGGCAAATTCTCATAAGTGACAACTCTTCAGTTCCTATTGAAGGCAAAGGTGATATACAGCTAATTTCGAATGGGCAAGCTGTAACCCACACATAAGAAGTTCTCTATGTGCCAGGTTTTGGATACGATCTTCTTTAAGTGAGCAAGATTTGTGCCCTTGGTCTTATAGTTGAGTTTGACGAGGACTTGTTCCAATTCTTGATGGAGATTCTTGACAGGTTCTTTGTGCAAATAATGAGGAGAATGGAGTCTACAAGATGGGACTTCATCAACCTTTGCTTCTCTTCTTCTCTCTTCTCAAACTCAAACCAAGTTATCACATGCTCGGTTTGCCCACCTCAACTACAAGTACCTTTGAAAGGCAACTCGCGATCAAGTTGTGCATGGATTGCCAGAGATTGGGGTGAGCCACCCGCCATGTGTATCTTGCATTCATGGCAAGCAACAATGAGATGCAATTCCCAACAAGGCTTTGCATAGGGCTAAGCAACCCCTGGAGCTTGTTTCGAAGAACTTCTATGGACCACTACAAACCAAGTCCCTTAAGGGAAGTTTATACTTGATGCTAATTGTTAATCTTGGGCATATTTCTTGGAGCTAAAGTTTGAATCTTTCTCGCACCTTAAGGAATGGTTAATCTTCGAGGAGAACAAGTTTGGCAAGAAACTCAAGGCCCTAGGTTCCGACAAAGGAGGGACGTTTGTCTCCAACGAGTTAGCCAAGTTTTGTGCAGCTTGTAACATTCACCAAGAGTTTGCCACCAACACAAAAACACCTCAAGAAAATGTAATATTGGAGCTGAAGAATCACAATGTGATCAACATGGCACAGACTATGACAAACATCTCAATGTCTACGGGCCGAAGCAATGGTAGCTACTGCTATCCACATCCCTAATCCAACCCTACATCAACCATGGTTGGTATGATGGTATGACACCTTTTGAGGCTTACTTTGGTCAAAAGCCAAATGTGCCTTATCTCAAGCTGTTCAAGTGTAATGCTTATGTTCACATTCCGAAGAAACAAAGGGAAAAGTTTAAGCCAACTTCCAAACGACACATATTCATGGGTTATAGCTTGCAATCCCAAGGATACAAGCTTTATAATCTTGCTTCAAAAGAGGTACATACAAGTCGAGATGTTCAATTTGTAGAGTTTCCAATCGCAGAGGGGGTTGTTGAGTATTCCATACTTGGAGATCCAAGTGGCATTGGGGAACCTGATCCAATGCCTTTAGAGATTATGCCTCTTAATGCTCCTCCATCATTGGAGGAGGAGATTGCTTCACCACCAGATTCACCTGTTGAGCTAGCCCCAATGGACATTCTAGAGACTTCAGCAAAGGCAAAGCAGTGAGGGAAGTATCGGTCTCCTCATTGAACACGTGATATACTCTATGATGCAAGGGTTGAGAGAGATCCTAACGAGTGGCAATTGTCATAGAGCGGCCCACAGTGATCTCAAAGAAATCAAGCACACTCCAAGCTTATTTATGCTAACTATTGTTTCATGTCTCATGCCATGCAAGATAGGGAATGCACCTCCATGAAGGAGGCTCTACAATCACGACATTGGAAAAAAGCTATGGAGCAAGAGTTGAATACGCTTAAATAGAATGGCACTTGGGCTTTTGTGCCTCGACCTGTTCACAGGAAGGTTCTTGGAGTCAAATGGGTCTTTAAGACCAAGTATCATAGTGAAGGCACTCTGGATAAGCACAAGGCACCGCTCATTGCAAGGGGATTCGCACAATGGCCAAGGGTGGATTTCCATCACACCTTTGCACCTATAGCTCAGATGGCTATCATTAGGGCCATTCTATTGAGAAACCGCTTCTTCAATTCAAACACTTTAGTTATGGTTTCACACTAATAGCCCCAAAAACGATGTCCACATTTTGATCACTTTTTCAATGGGCACCCACTCAGTGGTGCGCCAGCCTAGACAACTTTTGTCTATAAATAGGTTGTCACTTCATTCATTCTTCACCCCTCTTTCCTCGTCACTCCAACACTCTTCCCTCTCCACTCCACTGCTACCCATACCCCTACTAGAGGACATCGCAGTTCATGGCCACCCTTCCTCTTTTCCTTCAGGTGCCCTATTCTTATCACCTTTCAGGCTATGTTTGGAGACTCCATCCTATTGGCATTATCATCTAACAACCAATGACATTATCTCCCGCCTGGCATCCATCACATTGCCTACGTTGGGATTCTCCACCTAGCATCACTCATCAAGCTACTGGCATCATCTCCATTGTTGTCCACATTTGCGTTTTCAGTCTAGATCCTTCTACTCCACCTGGCATCAACTTTCTCTGCCTAGCATCAGCTCCTTCAACCCCAAGTATGTGTGCTTTGTAGCCTGGGAGATCCTCCACATCTAGTATCATCATATTCCACCTGGTGTCAACATCTAGGCTGCTCTCCCCACATTTGACAGCTCCGACACACTCTAGGATTTTCATTTGCTGCCCATGCCATCTCCCCAGCATTTGAGGGCTGCGTTTTGGTCCCTCCACAGCTTGTGATCATCTTTCTCATCTCTGCTAACATTAGAGGATTGTGGTTTGCTCACTCAACAACTATCCTTCACCTTCCAATGATTACTTCAATAGCCCACTGCCCTAGGACTGCATTTTACTCCCTTCACTATGCGAATTCCCCACACATGCAGCCACTTGAGTCAAACAAGACAGTGCACTCATCTTCCAAGCTTCGGCTCTGCTATATCAGCTTTTCTTCTCATAGCATGATTCAATTCATCATCGTGTTCTTGTGTTTCTGAATGTTTCTTAGTGTTTGCCATACACACTGTGTTTCTCCTTGCAAACCCTACTATCTCTCTAGTCTCTTAGTCATTTTTTTGACATTGTGTCAAAGCTAGAGACACCCAGTGAGCCACAAAGGTCCTTTGCATCCAAGAAGGTAAAGACAAGTTGCAATACCCTTCTCTTCCTCTCCCACCCACCCTCCCCTTTCCAAGTTGACACTCCAATGCTATGACTTCTCCACAGGTAGATGGACAAACCACCAGATGCTCCTCTTCCGGTATCATTGAACATCCCACCAATGCTTGCCGACATGGACCTTTGCTCCCTATACCACTAGAGTATATTCGTCTACCCCCAGGCACTCGTGCCACCTCTCCCTTCTAGGCCACAGACTTTATTCCGCATAGGCTTTCAAATATTTATGCTCATGGCCATAAGACACATCCGATGCACACTGAAACCTTTCAAGCACAAGGAGGATAGCCAAGCACCACAACCTATGTTGAAGGGTGGCCCAAAAATTAGGCTTTTGGGGGGCCACTAAAACTCTCTTGAATCACGTACCAATTTATGTTTTTATTTAATTACGTGTTTGTTTTGGGGTTGTTTAAAAATGCTAATAAGCTGTAAAGCGTGTTTAAGCTCAACACAGATTGCTAAGGGGAGGGTATCCAACAATCATTGAGCGGACTGCAGAACCATGGTTTGTCTAGGTGGCATTCTTGAAACCTTAGAAGAAGTAGACAAGCTACCCACCATTCAACCTCATTCTTTTGTGCAGGTTTCTCACTCTACCATGCAGATTTCAGCCATTAGCCACTTGCCATCTACTCTCTAACCATCACCGACTCCAACCCATCACTATAGGTGGCATGTTTTCAACCATCTCCCTATTGTTTGGAGGTCTCCATTAGCTACATCATCATAGCACCTAATCAGCTTGTGTTTTCAACATTTGGCGCCAAGCAACAAGCCACTACCATCTCTCCCACCTGGTGACTACTGCAATACTTGTGTTTTTACTATCTAGTAGGCCGTCTACATCAGCAAACACCTCTCTTGTTGTCGCCTTACAGTTCTTTGCCTTGGGTGATCAGTTTTTAGCTTTTCTCTAGTGGTACACTATCGCACTTACTAGATTTAAGCCTTCGACTACTGTGTTCTAGTGACCAACCTATTATTCTTCATTATTCAGCACTCTCTCATCTTTGATTGGTGGTTAATGCACTTCGGATCCATCTCTGATGAATGTCACTCTCCGACACTACATTGCTTTGCCCTTGGGCATTCTGTACACTCTTACATCCATTTACAGCATTCATTCACTTCACAATTTCTTCTCTTTGTATTTGTCTCTGTGTTCGAGTTTCAAGTTTTTGTGTTTTGCATTTTGCGTTTAGGGTTTGAGTTTTGCTTGTCTGTGTCTAAGTCTTAATGTTTCAATCTTGATCATACATGTTGTGTTTCCTCAATGCAAACCCTAGCATATATTCACAATCCACTTCTTCAAGAGACAATGGCTATTTGACTTGTTCCATTACTTAGGCTCTACAATCCACTCCATTGAGAGACATCGATTGTTGCCCACCCTTGGCTCAACATGAGCCTCACCTTTCCCCACCCTTGAATACTCAATTTCGAGAGGCCACCTCTAGGAGTTCGTCGACATATTCAATACCCCAGATACATTCTTCAACACGACCAACGACACTTATTTTGTCATCAGATGATCCAAAGTCTGTGATCCATGAGTTTTTAGATTCTCTCTCTATCGCAAAGAGGGATTCAAAGGGGATGCACTCTCCTTGCCCTCAAAGGGGGCTCCTACTTCTTCGACTTCAAAGGAGGCCTCACCACCCTCTGAGGGAGGACCCCCTTACTCTTTGGGGGATGGCTATATTCGAGCAATCATTTCTCCTATTGATACCAACATTCTTCACATACTACCTAGATTAGGGCCCTAGAGGGTCAGCCGCAACTTGGTAATGAAGCCTTCACATTCCTTCCAACATGGAGTTATGGAGCTATTGGCTTCTCTCTTGAGGTGGAGTCATGTTCTACAATTCATCCCATATACTGTTCCTTACTATGGGTTACCTTTCAAGTGGAAATCTTGGATCTCCGAGATCCTCTACATCTTCATCTCTCTCTTTGCTCCTCTTTCATCCCTTTTTTGGGCCTAGCAGGGTGTATTAAGAAACCATTTCTTTAGTTCACATACTTTAATCAAGGTTTCACACTAACAACCCCAAGAAGGGTTGGTGTCCACATTCTCGTCGCTTCTTTAGTGGGCGCTATTAGCAGATAGGTCATCTCATGGCTAAGTCTATGCATGTGATTCAATGGGCTAGGGCACCAAGATATTATCCCAATTATTTAGGCATTTTTCTTGACATTTTATGATGATCATTTTGGCATTTATTGCTGGATCTAGGCATTTTTCTTGGCATTTTATGATGGTCATTTTAGCATTTATAGCTGGCCAACCAGCATTAAATGTTGGTCAACCTAACATGATTTATGACATTAATTTTGCCTATTTATTCAAGCTTCTTCTCCGCATTCATCATTATGATCATTCATCACCTGATTGGTTTTGGTGGAGGGAGAGAAGCAAGTGCCAATGCCTTCACAACTAGTGACTCACATTGGGTCTATACTATCTCATATCTTGGTATATGGATTCCATTTCTCGAGTATCACTTTGCTTCTAAGTTCCTTATGCAATGTTCTTTTCTTTTGCAATGTTTCTCTTTCTCTTTCTGTGACATTAAAAGTGATATTTAATGTAACGTTAAGGTCACAAATATTTAATGTGACATTAAGGTAAATCTAGGGGAACACGCACGAGGATGACCGTCCCGGCTCTTGGGCGCCCGAACGGGGTTAAGGGGAGCCTAGAGAGTAAGAGAGTCCAAGAATAGTAGGACTCACCAAAAGTGAACGGTTGGCAGAGAAAACGGGGAGAGAGGGGCATACACTTATCTAGGCGAGGTTGGGAGGAGAAACCGATCACTCGTGCTCACAGAGGAGAACTATTCTTCTTCTGGCTTCATTGTTTTCTTTGGGGTCTTCTGACATTGGTATCAGAGCTTACAGGTTTAGCCGTGTGGATTCTTGGGGATCTTCAACGAAAGGGCAATGACGGATTTTCAGGTCCCGCTATCCATTCAGTCAACAGTCGACGGGTCTCGCCGTGAAGTCGCTGATTAAGTCAGTCGACGGACCCGTAAAGCCGCTGGTCAAACGTCAGGTGACACGTCACATAAAACTTGACGTGACGTGTATCTTTGTCACGTAACTTATCGAGAGGGCAGCCACTTTTTCACAGAACGTCGTAGGCTGAATCGTGGGCCACCGAATCTTGGTCACGCCTATCCGTGAACACATCAACGAAACACACATTCTTCTCCTTTTCACGGGCTGAAGCTGAAGTCATTTTTATGATGCGTGTTTGATCAGTCGACTGCGTGTTCGGAATTCTTCTTTTCAGCCTCGACTGTATTTATATCACAAGTACAAGCTCAGCAGAGAGCAAATTCAAGAAAGGGGCATTGATGGCCTGCGTGATTATTAAAGAAGGGGGCTGAATACTAGTCGTTTCTACAAAGAAGCTCCATTTCCTACGTGACTGACTTTGTTCGGGCGATAAAATTTGTTCCTTACTCTTCGAGTTTATTTCCAAACTAGCAACAACTGCCTGCCATTAAAATCAGGGAAGTACTTTACTTTGCATGCAAATTTCTTATCTTTGCTTTCCAATTCCAGTGTATTAATGGCAGAAAAAAGGAAAGAAAGAGTAATGGAAAGTTCTAGTTCTGGGGACCAACCTATGGTAGATCCCCATGAATCAAAAATACAAGAAGAACAGTGGGAAGAATTTTTTGCTACACGAGAGCAATTCGATGATCTTACTGCTCGTGTGCAAGCTCAGGGGGTTCAAATGGAATTTTTAACCCAAACACTCACTGAAACAAAATCTCAATTAACTTTATTGTTAGAAAGAGATAAAAATAAGATAGAAACCTCGGATGTCCCATCTTCATCGAAAGATTTAGATGTGACTATGCGAGATCCTAAGGAACCCCAACCCTACCATAAATTGAGGGATAATCCAGTTCTAAAGGATATGAAACCACCTCAATTTCACGGGGAGGAAAAAGATAGGAATAAAGACACAATCTTTAATTTCCTCCAAAAATGGGAAGATTTACATAAACTTAAAAATACCCCACCACATCTCCAAGCATTGGAGGCTAGTTTAACTTTGGGGCCCAAAGCATATAAGTGGTGGCGAACTTTAAAGGAGGCAAATAAAATACCTGAAACTTGGGCTCAATTTGAATCCGTCTTTTTAAAAGAATTCCTTCCTGAAAATGAAATGGAAAGAAATTGGGAAGATTGGGATTATGTCAGACAAAAAGGAAGACCCCTGCTGACATATCTAGAGGAATATCGTGAGATAATCCTCAAATTGGAAGGAATAGATGAATTCCAAAAAACAAGAGGATTCATTAGGGGACTAGATAAAGCTTGTAAAAAGGAAGTAAAAAGGAGTTCACCTAAGATGCTGGAAGAGACAATTAAATTTGCATTAATTCATGAAGATAGTATGTGTCCAGGTACACTCACTAGTCTCACTGATACGGAGCCCAAGTCTAAGGAATTGGAAACCTCAAAATTTGTGGGCAAATTTAAAAGGAAAATGCCATTCTTTAAGGGTAAAAAACAACCTTTTGAAAAGAAACCATATGTGAGACCAAAGTTAAGTCCTGATGACTTTGATAAGGCCAAAAAAGAAAAGTTGTGTTTCAATTGCCTATCCCCTAACCATGCTGCTTGGAATTTCCCTCAAAAGAAAAAGGGGAAAGATAAAGGAAAGGATAAGGATAAGGACAAGGAAAAAGAAAAACAAATCCATGTAGTGCAGACCTTAGAATTAAAGGGGCATGAAAAGTACAAATCTTTAGAGGTCTTGCACATGTATGTACAACATAAGTGTTGTATGTCAACTTCTATGTGGCAGAATTACTTAGAGTACATGGATTGATAGCTGGAAAGAGGGTTAGAGTCATGATTGATGACTCTGCCACACATAATTTTATAAATTATGCACTTGTCAAAAAATTGAAACTTCCCCAACAAAAGAGTGGGCATCAATATGTTGTTCCTATGATGCAAGGCCAAGATAATAAAATATGGGATACAATGGTATCCAATTTGAAAATTGAGATTCAAGGATATAAAGATAAACTTGATTTCCAAATTATGAACATGGAAAGAGCTAATATTGCTCTAGGAAGGGAGTGGCTATGGGGATTGGAACCATCCTTAAAACGTAGTTATCACCATAATACACTGAAACTTGAAAGGGATGGTAAAACTTTTGTCATTCAAGGTGAACATGAAGTATCTGATAATCCTTTGCTGTGTTCTACTGAAGTTCAGAAGCTGATAAAGAAAGAAGTTCGTGAGGTATATATGTCATGGTCTCTTCCTGTACAGAACACTTTTACTTTCTGTAACATAAAGCAACAATTTTCTTATGTTTGTGAGTTGAATGTTAATAATGAATTAAGTAGTTTGTTAGATGATTTTAAAGATGTGTTTCCTTCTGATTTACCAAGTGGTCTTCCACCAGATAGGGGTGATATAAATCACCCAATTGATATAAATAAGGGTACACACCCTATTTCAAAACCACCGTATAGGTTAAGTGAAACACAGCATCAAGAAGTTAAAAGACAAATTAAGGATTACCTGAATAAAGGATTTATTCAACCCAGTAATTCACCTTGGGCTTCACCAATTTTATTGGTAAAGAAAAAAGATGGTTCTATGCGACTTTGTGTTGACTATAGAGTACTTAATAAAATAACCGTGAAGAATAAATTTTCTATGCCCAGAATGGAAGATCTTTTTGATCAATTACAAGGGGCAAAATTCTTCACAAAGATAGATTTAAGATCAGGCTATCACCAAGTAAGAATTAAGGCACAAGATGTTTCCAAGTCAGCATTTCGTACTAGATACGAGCATTATGATTTTTTGGTGATGCCTTTTGGCCTCACTAATGCACCAACTACCTTTATGAAGCTAATGAATAGTGTTTTACGGCCCTATCTAGAACATTTTATAGTAGTCTTCTTGGATGATATCTTGATCTTTAGTAAATCAAGAGAAGAACATTTGGAACACTTACAATTAGTATTCCAACTGTTAAAAACACATTCTCTTTATGCGAAGAAAATTAAATGTGAATTCTTTGCACAAGAGGTCAAATACTTGGGGCATATTATCTCGAAAGAGGGAATCAACATGGATCCAGAAAAAGTAAGGGCAATTATTGAATGGCCACCTCCAAGGAACCTGGAAGAGCTGCAGATCTTCCTAGGTTTATCTGGATTTTATCGTAGATTCATTCGAGATTATGCCAAAATAGCTGTTCCAATGACAGACCAACTTAAAGGGAAAGGAAAAAGTTTTAATTGGGGAACAGACCAAAATGAAAGTTTTCAAAACCTTAAGGTAGCTATTGCTACAGCTCCAGTACTATTAATAGTGGATCCCAATAAACCATTTGTGGTTGAAGCTGATGCCAGTGATAAGGCAATAGGCGCGGTCTTATTACAAGAAGGTCGGCCAGTTGCTTTTGAAAGCAAGAAATTAGACCGTGCAAAACAGAATTATTCTGTTTATGAGAGGGAGCTGTATGCAATTGTACATGCAATGAAGAAATGGAGGCACTATCTGTACGGTGCCAAACTTTTGATTTTATCGGATCATGAAAGCATTAAGTTGCTTAATGATCAACCGGATTTACACGGGCGTAAAGCCAGATGAGCCGAACTCCTCCAAGAGTTCGACTATGAGATAAGATATAGAAAAGGAAAGTATAATATGGTAGCTGATACACTCAGCAGAATGCCCATCATTAATGAATTGAGTTTTACTCAGTTTACTTCCAACTTGCTTGAATCTTTAAAAGGGAAATGTCAGGTTGATCCGGCATATTCCAATATATGGGAAGCAATAAAAAATGGGGATCCAAATGAAAGTGCTTCTACTGAGAAAGGAATATCTGAGGATGTTCAAGAAGGAAATGGAGCATCAAGGGTTGCTCAAACTCGATTCAAGTGGAAGAATTTTACCATTGATAATGGTTATTTACTCTACAAAGGTAGGGTATGTGTCCCGAAAGATACAAAAATAAGGCGCCAGATACTCTTTGAGTGTCATGATACCCCTAGTGCGGGACATCCAGGAGTTAATAAGACTTATAGTCTTATTAAAAGGCAGTTCTATTGGCCTGGAATGAATAAGGACGTCCTTGACTATGTGGTCAAATGTAATAAATGCCAGGTTAATAAAGCTGAAAGATTGAAAATGGGAGGACTTCTCCATCCACTAGAGATTCCTTCGGGAAAATGGGAGAGTATCTCCATGGACTTTATTGTTGCTTTACCTAGAACACAGAGGGGGCACGACTCTGTGTGGGTGATTGTGGATAGGTTAACCAAAATGGCTAGGTTTATTCCAACTTCAACTGATGTTAAAACACCAGAATTGGCTAGATTGTTTGTAGAGAACATATACCGATTGTATGGCTTTCCGGTAAATATAGTTTCTGATCGGGATAGAAAATTTGATAGCCATTTTTGACGTGCGGTATTTAGGAAATTGGATACTAAACTTAGCATGAGTACAGCGGATCATCCGCAAACAAATGGGCAAACTGAAAGGGTTAACCAAATCCTTGAAGATATGCTTAGGGCATATGTAAGTAAAAGGCAAACTAATTGGGAAGAGTATTTACCGATAGCAGAGTTTGCATATAACAGTGCCAAGCACTCTTCCACTGGATGTAGTCCATTTATGTTAATGTATGGGTTTCAGCCCAAAGCTCCTTTTGCAGTAGGACTGCATAAGGAAAAGGTTCAAGTAGCTAAAGACTTTTTGGAGGATATGAATAGTATGTTAAAATTTGCTCAAGAAAATATTAAAAAAGCTCAAAATCGAGCTAGAGCATATGCAAATCCTCACCGAAGAGACATCTCCTTTGAAGAAGGAGAATTGGTCTATCTTAAGGTGCTTGAACAAACTAAAACTATGCAAAAGGGACAATGTCCAAAGCTTTCACCAAGGTATTGTGGTCCTTTCATAATACTTAAAAAGGTGGGAGAATTGGCTTACAAGCTCCAACTACCTGCTGGTAGTAAAATACATCCAGTTTTTCATGTAAATAAATTAAGAAAGAAGCTGGGTGATTTGGATAATTTAATCTTAAACGATGACATTGAGGAGCTATTCAATGACCAATCTAATCCACATGAACCAAAAAGAATATTAAATGTTCGTAATAGACGAACGAGGAATACTATTTATCAAGAATGTTTGGTTAAGTGGAAAGATTGTTCAGAAGAAAGCTCAACATGGGAGCGAGTAAGTACTTTAAAGAAAAGGTTTCCCGATTTACAGTTAGACTTCCAAGTATTGTTTTCGAGGACGAAACCGATTCTTAAGGGGAAGGCAATGTGACAGTAATGTGACATTAAAAGTGATATTTAATGTTACGTTAAGGTCACAAATATTTAATGTGACATTAAGGTAAATCTAGGGGAACACGCACAAGGATGACCGTCCGGGCTCTTGGGCGCCCGAACGGGGTTAAGGGGAACCTAGAGAGTAAGAGAGTCCAAGAATAGTAGGACTCACCAAAAGTGGACGGCTAGCAGAGGAAACGGGGAGAGAGGGGCCAGCACTTATCTAGGCGAGGTTGGGAGGAGAAACGGATCACTCGTGCTCACAGAGGAGAACTATTCTTCTTCTGGCTTCATCGTTTTCCTTGGGGTCTTCTAACACTTTCCTTTGTCTCGTGTTCACAAATCTACTATAGCAATTTTTGCGCTTCCATCACTGCATCCACTCCTAACATGGTATCAATTTGCAAGATCATTGTTCCTACTCTTGTTTTACACTGTTTCAGAGCTGAGGACTTGTTCTTGGCCCTTCCAAACCTATGTTTTGGTGTCTGCTACCTGCATTTTACTAATCAGCACCTGCGTTTTGATTGTTTGCTACTGTGCATGGCTGGGCAACTATATTTTCAAGCTGGTTCTGGTTGTTTTTGGTCCATCTTCTCACTTTGTGGTACATTGCTCAGCTTTAGAGAGGGTTCATGTGCATTCAATTGTGTTTTCATCACAACACTCTAGTTACTATTGATCTTTTCTCTATGTGCTTCTTTACTACTTGGAACTCGTGCAATCCTTGTGAGTGTATTTTTGGCATGCTTTTCTCTCTAAAGATCCCTTCCCTTTCTTCATCTTCTCTATATCTCCCTCATGATGGCTCCTCCAGAATCTCCTCCTAATGGTCAACATGCAACTATTCTTTACTCATCTACAAATGTTATGCTAAAGACTTGCTGAGTTCAACTTCAAGTTTCTGTGATGATGCTCTCTCTTGTTGCTTCAAATGTTCCAATTTTAGAGAGGGGTGCCATACGGCAAAAGCAGAAGTCTTAATGCTATTATTGTGGCAAGAAGGGACACCTCCAACACGATTGCAAGACATTAGCAACTTTACAACAAAAACAAGCACGAACAGTGACGATGGGTGACAACTCTCTTGGCGATTCTTCCTCTTCCCCAAGTCCACGTTTAGGCTCCATCTATGTTGCCCGAGTGATGGCTGCAGGGGCCTCCCTTCCAAGTTGCTAGTACAAGTGATGGGATCATCCCTCACAACTCTCCAATGCCAGAGAGGGAGTATGAGAGGGTGGTGACATGGGGTAGGTGAACCTCATCTCTACAAGTATACAAGTGCACAAGTTCCAAAGATCTTTCCTTAACACACTGACCGAAGCTAGCAGGTTCAAATCCTAAAGCTAGGATTGACTTCCCAATTCATGATGAGCTGGTTATTTGACAAAGAGTAGGCTTCGCTCCTAGCCTTGAGCTCACATGTGGGGACACTTTGGTAGTCTGGCCAAAGGCCTCCATGGTCAACATATGTTCAAAGGCATTTTTTACAGGCTGGTCTTGTATGCTAAAGTGAGACATTGTTAATAGATATTGAGAGCTGCTATGATTTTTCTCTATTTTCAAGTGCTGATACAATCGACATCGACATCAGGGGTTCTCTTTGAGGCACCTTGGTGGTGGCTTGCACACCCACTGCTTGGGTATCCATGGTTCTATTCTGCTAAGCCTTGTTATATGTACTACAATGGAACATTGTCATTGTATCTTGTATTGTATCAGACCCTCCATGATTTGAGAGAGAGTGTTAGCAAATATGTCAATTCATGGTTGAGTCTGTGCATGTGATTCGATGGGCTAGGGCACCAAGATATTGTCCTAATTATTTAGGCATTTTTCTTGGCATTTTATGATGGTCATTTTAGCATTTACTACTGGCTGACCAACATTAAATGCTAGTCAACCTAACATGATTTATGGCATTATTTTTGTCTATTTATTCAAGCTTCTCCTCCACATTCATCATTATGATCATTCATCACCTAACTAGTTCTAGTGGAAGGAGAGGAGCAGGTGCCAATGCCTTCACAACCAGTGACTTGCATTGGTTTTGTACTATCTCATATCTTGGTAGCTACATTTGGAGGCTCCATCTTGCTAGCGCCATCTAACAACTAGTGAAATCATCTCCCCACCTAGCGGCCGTCACAATGCCTGCATTTTGGGATTCTCGCCCTAGCGTCACTCATCAGGCTGCTACCGTCATCTCTAGTGTTGTCTACATTGGCATTTTCAGCCTCGATCGTTCTCCTCCACTTGGCGTCAACTTTCTCTCCCTGGCATCAACTCCTTTAGCCCCATGTATTTGTGTTTTGCAATCTAGGAGATCCTCCACATCTGGCATCATCACATTCCACCTGGCATCAGTATCTAGGCTGCTCTCCATGCATTTGATAGTTCCAACACACTCGAATTTGTGTTTGCTACCTCGGCCATCTCCTCGCTATTTGAGGACTGTAGTTCACTCCTTCGACAACTGGTGATCATTTTCCTCATCTCTGACGGCATCAAAGGATTGTGATTCACTCCCTCGATAACTATCCTTCAACTTCCAATGATTACTTCAATAGCCCACTACTCGAAGGATTGCATTTCACTCCCTTCACTGTGTAAATTCCCCACAAGACCACAAGTGCTAACACCTAAGTTAAATAAGACAACGCAATCATCTTCTGAGCTTTGGCTCCACTATATCAACTTTGTTTCTCATAGCATGATTCAATGTATCATCATCATGTTCTTGTGTTTTTGAGTTTTTCTTCTCATTCAATGTTTGCCATTCACACACAATGTTTCTCTCCGCAAACCCTACTACTATCTCTCTAGTCTCCAAGTCACTTGTTTGACATGTTCTTGAAGACACAACAATGCCATACAACTTTTTGAAGCATGAAGATATGAGTTTAGCATTTAGCGTTTTGTATTTTTTGCTTAGCCAACCATAGGAGATGGCCGGCTTATCAACTTGATATAAAGTCTTCATTCCTTAATGGAGATTTGAAGAATAATGGAGATTTGAAAAAGCATATCTATGTTGAGCAACCTCCTAGATTTTCCTCGTCAAACAGCAATGTGTACAGGTTGAAGAAGGCCCTTTACTCAAACAATCTCCCCACACTTGGAACAAGAAGATAGACTTGTTCCTCCAAGGAAAGTTAGGATATCGGCATTCCTCTTCCGATTCCCCAATTATATGTCCATACCACCGTTGCAGGATACGCATTGTTCGTGCTTTATGTGGATGATCTCATCTTGACAAGTGGCCATGTCTAAAAGGTCAAGCAAACAAAGGAGACACTACACAAGATGTTCGAGATGACAGATATGGGCCTTCTCCACTTCTCTCTAGGTCATGAGATTTGGCAAACTCCAAGGGGGATTTTCATCTCCCAACAATAGTATATGTAGGAGCTTCTGACTATGTTTGAGATGGAGTGTAAGGCTCTTTCTACTTCCATAAATCCAAACTAGAAGACTACAACCCATACAAATTCATTGCCAGCAGATGCTACCCACTATACGCAATTGATTGGGTCGTCGATATAACTCCTTAACACTTGGATTCATTTGTGTTTTCTTGTAGGCTTTCTCACAAGGTTCACAAGTGACCCCAAGCTAGTTCATTGGTAGACTACTATGAGGATTTTGTCATTTCTACAGGAGACCCCCAACCTAGGTATTATCTAGCAGCTATAGGAGATTCAACCTTGGTTCTACAGGGCTAAATGGATTTAGATTGGGTTGGAGATGTTGACCAACAACAAGATATTGCTGGACTTTGGGTGTAGGACTATCTCTTGGAGTAACAAGAAGCAACCCAATATTGCCCTATCATCTACAAAGGCAAAGTAGAGAGCGGCATCTTCTACCACATGTGAAACAATGTGGCTTCAGCAATTGTTAGAAACTATCCTCAATCAGGTCCTACTACACTCCATTGCAACAATGAGAGTTGCATAGCTTTGGCATGAAATCCTGCATTCCATGCTAGGTCAAGACACATTAAGATACAGTATCATTTCACTTGGGAGAAATCCTAGATGAGATCATTGATTCGGGTTTGCTGCAAGACAAAGAACAAGTTGGAAAATTTGTTTACCAAGGCTCTTCTTCAAACCGTTCTCCGACAGCACTCTAGCTCCCTGAGCCTTAAAGGTGTTAGAGATTTATTCATCCCGTAAATAGGCATTGGCAAGTTATTGTTGTACAATTAGCACTCTCTAGCACAGTTGCACATCTCCTATTTATCAAGTGGAGCAACTCAAGACAATCTACATGTCATTTCCAACTTTATAGGATCAAGTACGCTAGGTAGGTTGCATAGGTTGCCACGTAGCAGCCCCACATTGGTGCACAACATTATAGGCATTATTTAATTCAGCGATTGCTATTGTGCAACAATCAACCAATTTTTATTGGCCAACTTGATTATAATATTGCTATTTCTCTTACCTATTTATAGGCAACCTACCCAAATCATTCTTCACTTATCTCTTTAGGTGGTGAGAGATCGGCTCACAAAGATACATTCAACAACCCATGTATACATCTACCTTCTTCATTTCAACATTTGTTTACTGCAAATTCTTCATTCTACTATCTCTTTTCTCTCTCCCTCCTCTCTCATGTGAATTTTCTTTCAATCCGGTCATATGCTTCCACATTCACTGCACTCTTACAAAAGGGTGGTGAGATGGAGCAAGTGAACCTCATCTATGCAAGTGTATACATGCACAAAACCCAAAGAGGGGTATTACATGACACATCAATCGAAGTCTAGCAAGTTTTGAAATCTTGGAGCTAGGATTGGCATCCCAATCCATGATGGGTTGTTTCTTGACAAAGAGTGGGATTGGCTCCTAGTCTGAGGTCGCATGAAGAATAATGGCAGCTAATCACTAGAAACAATAAGAGGTCAAGTAACATCTAATGGTGAATCTAATGTAGATGATAATGGTAACTAATCACCAAAAACAGTAGGAGGTCAGAGAATATCTAAACAGTAAACCTAATGTAGATTGGGCCTACATTGCAATAAACACAAGCTATATGAAGCTCAAGAAGAGGTTGGACAGCAAGGAGGTGTGCACAAACTGTAAACACAACTTTCAAGTGGCTCTAGATCAGGTTGCCAACAATTGGAGGTAGTAGGCAAAAACAATGGACAGGATGTCAAGAGCTAGTGATGATATGGCAACAATCGTTATGGGTTGGACAATCAATAAAAGGAGAGATGATGGTTGAAAACCCATACAAGAGGGACAAACTACATGGCCAAGCAAACTCCTATATATAGATGTGGATCCTCCCAAAGTTAGGTTGTTTGCTTATGGAACATAGTAACTTTGGTAATACTCAAGTTTTGAGGTTGTTTTTAATGAGCTAATGAAGATTTAATGTGTAATGTTAACAAGCTAAGATCTAGCTAACTTGGCAAGCTCTTCCTATTACATGGTAGTTGGGAATCTTGCAAGGGAGGGAAGTCCATATTGCAAATGGGCTCTTTAAATCGTTGCCTCGGCTTCAAAGTACTCACCAGCTCAATTCAAGCGAACTTGAATTTGATCAAGGGGAGATAGGTATGAGAGGAGTGACACTTGTGCCTGCACTTCATCCCCCCCCCCCCCCCCCAACAACCATCTTTGCCCTTGACATGGCAAGGTTCTCTACCTAGCCACAACAACCAAACCCCTTGCTCCAAGTGTGAGCCAAGAGAACTCCTAGGAGTTGAGGCACATGACAACAATTGGAATATGGACCCATGATGCGTCATGTCACCAAGATCAAAGATAGTTCAAGATGTGTTGGAGTGAGTCCAAGGTAACCCCATGATGTGATTTGCAACTCCAAGCGCCAAGTCTACCCGTGCGCAAGTTAAACAAACAAAAACCATGTGCTATGAGCAAGTCATGACATGGGAGGGACATCTGAGTGAGGGCCTAAAATGTACAATGTGATGTAGAAGGTGTGAGCTGTGTCATGAAGACACCTACCTTGCATACCATGCAAGTTGGCTTCTAATGCATGTTCAAGACATGACATGAGCACTCAGCACCCGGGGACCATGGCTTGAGCAAGGATCTGAGACAAGACCTCATGAAACCTGGGTGGCAATACAACAGCACCTAGCTGGATAATCACCAATGGCAGTAGCTAAAGGCCACTCACTTATTAGAAATACTCTTGTCCTTGGGAATATGACCCTCTGCTGATTCAGATTGGGACTGATTGGAGCCACCATCGGCTCCATTATGCATAGGTGTAGCAAGGCTGTATTGAAAGCAGAGCAATTTTTTAGAGTTTACTTTGTTTAGCAGTTTTTAGCTTCACGATCAGTTAAGCTACTAAGTATAATCGTCAACAGTCTCATAAACCTTCGACTTTTTGAGGTGAATGTATGTCTGTCTGTCTGTCTGTCTGTGGATGCACGCAAAACACGCGTGAACATGAAAAGACTGTGTCATTCTACTTGAGTGTGTGTGCGCGCACGGTAACTCTCTAACCACTTGCCTGGATGCCTCAATCAGCTGTTGAACTGTAAAAAAATGAGAACGCTTACATTGTTGTCCTCGGAACTCGGGTCCAGTATGCCCACTCCAGCAGCTGCTACACGAAATAAGACCGATACGGTCTAAAAAAACAGCAAACGCAGGATTTTAACAGAAGATCTGTTTTGCAAAAAGCCAGCTACAACCTACCTACCTGCCTACCTCCTCTTCTGCGAGCAGGTCGTCCAGATCGTAATAGCTCGACATGTGCGTATCTATTGTATGAGTTCGCGCCAAAACACAAATCTGAAGAAGTAGGAGCCAGGAGTAGGCTGGATTCTGGAAGAAAGAAAGAACAAAACAAATGATCCACCAACTAAGGATATTTGGAAGGTGAAATAAAATTTAGGGACTCTAATTCCTTCCCCATGTTCGTTCTGTAAAAAGGTTTATAGAGAAGTTGATATAAGAAACATAATCCAAACTTCGAAAGCTTTGGTAACTTAGACTAATATAATATTGAATGCGCTAAAATGTAAGATAAGAGAATGTGGCACTTGCTAATGTACATAGAGTGGAAGTCCAGTATTAATAAGATTAAGCCTAACTATATCTTCAAAGAACCCTTACATTGGTAAATTTTCAAAGTTTCTTAAAAGTAAATGTATTTAATGGTAATTTCTATTCATACTGGGTCTATCGTGACATGCATATTATTCTCACATACTAAGCCTACGATATTACATAAATTTGATACCCTATAAACTATATTGAGAATTCCTCCTCTTTCTCCTCCCCCCCCCCCCTCTCTCTCTCTCTCAATTAATAATTAATAACATATTTGCATAATTAGAAACGTATAATATATTAATTATAATAATATTATCCATATTTTATTAATAATTAATTGATGTGTTAATAAGTAATGATTAGTACCTAATCAATTATATTATTGTGATATCATTATACATATTAATAATTATAATACATACACTACAATGATTATTAATACAAAGAATACATGAAAAATAATTAAATATAATAATTATTAGTTAAAATAAGAATACATTAATGAATACTATATATAGTAAGTACGTAGTCAATTGCATTAATGTATTTGTGTGTGTGTATAAATTTGATTAATTATAATTTATATAATAATATTTAATAGCTAATGATGAATATATATTTAATTACATAAATATTTTAATAACTATATTAATACTTGTTTTATTGAATTAACATATAATTATGTTATATGTATCATCATCATTATACATATTAAATGTAATAGTAAATATATATTATCACACACATACATAATTTTTTGTTTTTGTTTTTTCTATGCTTTGTGTGTGTGTGTGTGTGTGTCTCTCTCTCTCTCTCTCTCTCTCTCTCTCTCTCTCTCTCTCTCTCTCTCTCTCTCTCTCTCTCTCTCTCTCTCTCTCTCTCTCTCTCTCTCTCTCTCTCTCTCTCTCTCTCTCTCTCTATGTGGTGTCATAATGTGTGTCCTCTATCTCTCCCTCATCATTTATTTTTTCTCTCCTTGCTTTTTCCTCTTGTTTTTTCACCTCATATGTGTACATGTGTATATATTTGGATGTATAGGTGTGTACGTATTAGATGTATATATTCATGTTTGGATGTGTGTATCTACATATGTGCATATGTACATTCTTGTAAGTGTGTGTTTTATAAGTGTATATGCTCTCTCTCTCTCTCTCTCTCTCTCTCTCTCTCTCTCTCTCTCTCTCTCTCTCTCTCTCTCTCTCTCTCTCTCTCTCTATATATATATATATATATATATATATATATATATATATATATATATATATATGCATTTACTCTCGCTTTAGAGTATGTATATATTACATAAACACGCTCAACCATTGAAATTATTATCTCATCCCATATGTTCAATAAAACAAGAAATTCAACTCTTTTTTGTATAATGTATGTACATTTGTGGATGTTTTTAGAGATGTACACATTGCATCCACATATTCAACCATTAAATTCAAAGACTCTCCTTTCCCCTTTTCATGGTCATATCCTATCTTCAATTAAAAGGAAGAAAGAGAGAGTGTCTATATGTATGCATATTCAATTAAAAGAGAGAGAGAGAGAGAGAGAGAGAGAGAGAGAGAGAGAGTGTGTGTGTGTGTGTGTGTGTGTGTGTGTGTTCGATTGAGAGAGAGAGAGAGAGAGAGAGAGAGAGAATAAATGTGTGTGTGCATGTTCAATTGAGAGAGAGAGAGAGAGAAACAAGTCGATAGGGAGAATATCAATATAACTCCCACTCACCCTTCAAGGAATAACATGTTTATTTCTTGAATACCAAACTTCTCCTTCTTGTGCCACAAATGCTTAGAAGCCTTCACATTGATTCAAGATCCCCAAGGTGAAGCTCTAAATAATATGGAGAATAGATTTCACTTTTTCAGGTATTTCTTCGCACCTTAAAAATCCCTCTCACTAAACAATTGAATAAATATTACATACTAAAATATGTGTGCTCATGAGGGATTGTGCATATCTATGTACTAAAGTCTAAAGAATAAGAAACATAGAAAATCATTCGACAAACAATATGCACAATGAAATAAAATTTCGCCCGTATAGTGTTCTTCGCACCTTTAAAAATCTCTCTCACCAAATGGTTGAATAAATGTTATGCACTAAAAGATATGCTCATGAGGGATCATGCATATCTATGTACTAGTGCTCCGCGCTAAGACCCATGCACGCACAAGTCATTAGGGCCTCTATAGAAAGATTATGTTTGCCTTTCCCCTCCCCCTCCTCCCCCTTTTGCCCCCCTCCCTCACTCTCTCACTCTCTCTTTATTTTATGAGATTTGTCATTAACAAGAGGGTATATTCTCTTAACAAAGCCAAAACAATTACTAACACATTAGTCATAATTCAATATTCTAAAGGAATCTTAAATAGTCGTGTATAAAATGTATTAAAGCTAAATAATCAATCCATTTTAGTACTCATTTTCTATTATCCCACATCAAACAATTTGTTAGGTATACTTGTTAAATATGCTTGCAGATAGATGATATAAGTGTTTTTCACTATTTACTATATATGTTAAAGTAAAAATGATATGTTAGATCTATAATAGTGCTTGTATTTCTCACACTACAAAGGTATGCACTTAAACATTTTTTTATTGGGATCCTAAGAGATTAATTACAACTTTTAATTGGGCAATTTATTTAACTAATCAAACATTGTGCTATTGTTCAACTCTATCAACCTTAGCTCATGTGTGTGTGTGTGTGTGCGCGTGCGCGCGCGTGTGCATGCACAAAAGAGAACTAATCTAACCTTAGCTCTTCGTGCGCGCACATGCATGTGCCTTACTTCAAAGCTTTACAATAAGACACTTAGTATCAATATAGAGCATTTATAAAACAACAACAAAAACTCATGATTATTTATTAGCTTGAGCACAGTGTGTGCTTACATTACAATCAATTAATGGTGGAGGAAGGAGGAGGAACAATGGGAGGTCTTCCCACTTATTTGATTACACATACACACACATATAGGACTATTCTCCTTGTTGTATGTTTCACATAGTCAAGGTTTAAAGGGTGAGTAGGAGTGAGAGAGAGAGAAGAGCACAAGTGGAAGCAAAAGCAATGGCTATGGAGGTCAGAACTAAAGAGAACAAGACCAACATGTGGGAACTCCAACTATCGAAATGTGTGACATGCCTTCCTTTTATTATTCTATCACAGTAAAGAATAAGAAATAAAGATGATAGTGATGGGTGGTCACCGCCTACATTGTATAGGTTTGCAGACACTAAGTACAATGTAAATATAAGCAACTAGTCATGCGTGACCCTGAACCCCCAACAACCTCCCACTTAAATGTGAACGTGCCAAGAATAAGGAGAAAAGTACAATATGCACATATGAGTACAGCTAGATGAGAAAAGACGTCATCTTATTCTATGCCCAGGCCACATAATTGTTGTAAGGAAGGCATAACATTCCATTGGGAGACTTTTAGTGAGAAAATCCGTAGGATTCTCACTATTATGTGCTTATTTTTTATCACCTCTTCGATGAAGTAATAATGCACCTCAATGTGCTTGGTCTTCGCACAAAATATCGAATTGTAAAGGCAAGGTAGAAGTCATACAAGTGATACCAAGGTATGCAATAAGACGACCTAATCATAAGCTCTCCTTGCAAGCCTCAATCCTTGTAATGTACCTAGCCTCGATATAGTAGACAAGGCAATGCATTTTTACATCCTAGAAATCTAAGAAACATCACGCCCAAAAGAGGTGAAGACATAGCTAAAGGTGGACTTTCTACTATCTCCATGTCCTACATAATTTGAGTCAACATAACCCACAACTCTAGTATCCTAGCTACCGTAGCAAAGACATAAGTCCATAGTGCCCTCAAGGTATCTCATGATATCCTTCATGTCACAAATCGTGTGGTAGGGGGGACTTGCTTAAGCTACTATGCCAAACACACACAAATACACTCAAGAGGAAGCTCTCTCAAGAACACAAGAAGAGAGATGCATGCTAAAGTGTTTTCTTGCTAGTTTTTCTTCTTTCTTCCACACAATGCAATGTACACAAGGTATAGATAATATACAATATAAAGGAAAGTGACCTACTAAGTCAAATTGTGCATAATTGACTATAATAACCTATTTGCACTAAAATATGCCAACGGATAAGGAGGTGTAACTAACCAAATATAATACGTGGTAAGTTAGGGGTTGTGTGAGGATCATAATGACCATTGACATGCTAAGTGTAGACATGCAAACTTATCCAACCAAGTGGTCCACTATCAATGTTTATACGTGTTAAGCTTGGTATCTCAATGCTCCCCTCAAGCTCAATTGCATATTTGTATCTCCAAGCAAGCTTCAAATTTTTCAAAGCTTCTCTACAACTATTGCCTTTGTGAAAAGGTCGACTACTTGATCTTGTATGTTGACATATACCAAGTAAATCTCTCTTGTAAGTATCTTCTCTCTCATAAAATGGTAATTTACCTCAATGTGTTTTGTTCTAACATAGAGCATTGGGTTTTCAACTAACTATATATTGCTCATGTTGCCATAGTGAATGACAACTGGACCATCTCCTTGCATATCCAAATCACCTAATAACTTTGCAACCATACCGCTTCATATATTGCCATAACAATACCTCTATACTCAACCTCTGTACGTGATAAAGCAATTGTTGGTGGCTTTTTGCTATTCCAAATAACTACTGTATATCTTCTATTGGACTTGCTACTAGTCCAATGTGCATCTCTGCACTCAAACATCTATACATCCTTACCTACCTTATAAAAAATCCCATAATGCAAGGTGGGCTTTGCATATGTCAATATGCATTTGATTGCATCCAAACGAGGCTTCCCAGGTACCTGCATAAATTGAGTCACAAGTCCAATAGCATAGCTCAAGTCAGCCTTATAATAGTCATACATATAAAACTCCCTACTATATTCTTGAACATGGTAGGGTCTTCTATCTCATCCCCAACACCAATACTCAATTTTACATTTTGCTCCAATGGTACTCAAAGAGGCTTAGATGCCATCATACCATAGTTGGCTAACATGTCCAAGCCACACTACCTTTGAGACAACCATATATCATTAGCACATGTGATTACATCAATACAAAAGAAGTATCTTAGCTCACCCAAATCCTTTATCTCAAACTTTTATTTCAAAAGGCTCTTGACATTAGCAATGACAAACTTGTATCATCCTTCCTCATATAAAGTGAGTGATATGTATTTGAAACATAAAAGCCAATGTTAACAAGATACTCTCCAATCTTGTCAGACCATAATTCAAGTGCTTGTTCCAATCCATAAAGTGCCTTCTTTAGCCTACACACATATGTGGGATACTCTAAGTCTTCATAACTTGTCAGTTGCTCCATTACCTCTTCTTGCAAATCACAATGCAAGAATGAAGTATTCACATCCATTTGCTATAAACTCCAACCTTTGGCTATCACCAAAGCAATCACATAGCTGACGATTGACATCCTAGCAATTGGATTGAATGTGTCTTCATAATCTATGCCATATGTATGTGCATAATCTTCTCCAACCAGCTTACCCTTATAGCTCCTAATAGAACCATCTACCCTTTTCTTCACCTAAAACAAACTCAAAGAGACCTTTTCTGATAAGGAAGTTTATCACACAAAACTTCCACGATGGTTAGTTGTTATTGTCTAGCTTCTCAATAATTATATTTCCATTGTTCTCAACCATTATGACACAACTAAGTACTACATAGCAAGTAAAGCTTTTGCAATGCTTCACAAAATATGCACAACAATACATCAAGCTGCCTTTTTCACTGATTGCTCAATAATACATAACAATTTATAACTCGTTTATATATAAATCTTATGTTTGCTTATTGACAAACACCTCAAAACTTATAGATTAAAAAGTTGTAACATATGGACTAGAAAATTGACATAGTCGAAATCACTGTATACCTTGAAACTATTGATTACAACGTTGTGAAGCTAAAATGGGACCCGAAATAATCTCAAATAGCCAAAAACATAGTGAAAAAGCAAGCTCATCTATAGAATATATACAATTTTGTTTGCTCACTAAATCTCATACCGATCAAAGAGCATTTCTTTATTGGTTTTTCTTCTGTGTACCACACACAATACAATGTACATAAAGTATAGATAAAATACAATCTAAATCAAAGTTACCTTACTAAGTCAAACAATGCATAATAGACTATACTAATCGACTGGCATTATAACTATGCCAACTGTAAGTAGGTATACTAACCAAATATAATAAGTGGTAAGTCAATATATCATAATAACCACTAAGTGTTAAGTGTAGATGTGTGGACCTATCTAACTAGGTGGTCTATTGTTAATATTTGCATATGTGGAGCCTGCCACCTCAACACTTCATGGCATCTCAATGTCACTAGCCACGTGTCACCATGTAATAGGCCACAACTCACATTACAAATGTTATATTAGGTCTAGTAGTGATCACGGTATACATCAAGTTGCCCATGGCACATACATACAAATTCTTGACCATCTTGGCTCCCTGATCATCAAAGTAGCAATAATCTACCTAACTAACGTTCACAAGAGAAAGTAAAGGGGTGCTAATGGGTTTACCATCATATACATGAAACTACTCAAGGTTCATGTGAATGTACTTCTGCAACAAGTAGAGAAGTCCCTCAAAGTAATTATGTGTAATATGCATACCAAGTATATGAGAAGCATGCCTTATGTCCTTTATCTCAAAGATATTCTTGAGTTTAGCTTTTAAAGCATGTAGCTCATCATGAGCACCCTTGGCAATCAACATATCATCAACATAGAGTACCAAAATAATAAGGCTACTATCATATGTCTTCTTCATCTAGAGACACAAATCCATAACATTGTAGGATAGCTAAAACATTGGATTTTTGGTTCATGGGATAGGCCTAGACTTTATATGAAAACTCATCAATAAATGTGACACGGCAACACCCAAAGACTGACAAGGCACGGGACCACAAACATCAAAATGACTAAGAGCCAATGGATATTGCATGTGCATAGTGCTAGACTTCTTATTAGCATTACTAGTGTGCTTGCCATATAGGCAATGATTGTAAGAATCAAAGCAATATTATCCAAAGGTGGGAGATACTGCAAATGAGTCAAAACTTTTATTCCTTTAAGTGGCGTGTCCATGGCGAATGATACCATAGAGATACACAGGGAAGATCAGTGTGATGGGATTAGTACATCCAAAAATAAGCAAGGGATAAAGACTACCAATCTTGGCATATCTACTAAAAATGAGATTTCCATGAGTCATTTTCCAATTAGAATCCAAAAGAGACACAATAATCAACATCATCCAACTATCCAACAAAGATAAGGCTTTTCATCAAAGTTGAGACATGACATACCTCATGCAAAAACAAAAGAAATACCTATAGAAAACTACAAAGCGAACATCACTAAAGCCAATAATATCACATACATGATCATCTCTCATGCCAAGTGAAGAAGCAACCAATATGTGATCATTTGAAGTGTACTCCAATACATTGATCTCTTCAATCTTGATAGTGGATTTAGGGATGCATTGACTATCAGATGATTTAGCATTAGTTTGCATTCACGGCTATCATGGTGCATCTTACTGCATTATGGATGTATATGTTCCTACTACTTGTAATAATGACATGTAAGTAAAGACTTAGAATTGTGAGATTTATTGTGATCCTACCCACAATATCTAGACTTAGACCTATTATGCTTTGGGTCTCTACTACGATAGTCATAACTGCCTCTAGTATATTCCTACCTTTGATTGTGAGAGTGTGAGAGTTGCAAGATGCATTGCCATTCTTCCTATTAATCTCTTCAATGAGTAAAGCTCCCTCTACATTTGAGCATTTGAAGCCATCCTCAAGAGCATTAGTGCTAATGGCAGTACGGAATGTATCCCATGACTGAAGGAGAGTGACAAGCAAGAACATGGACTTAATATTGTCATCAAAGATAATCACTTGTAATGTAAGCTGCCTGCAAATAGAATGGAACTTCTTCAAATGAGTAGACATAGGAGTGCCTTCCTTCATATGAAGATCCACAACCTTCTTGAGCTAGTATAATTGTGAAGTCGAGCTTTGCTTATTACAATCACATATCCTTTCCCATAACTACCATGCACCACCAATAGTTGTGGACTTACTTAACTCATCAAGCTCCTCCCAAACATCAATCTCAAAGTCTTTGGGCTTTATGATTTTGCATTTCAATGGCATAGCCTAGTTCTTTTGGACTAAGACTTGCCAAATTTTATGTCTTTCAATAGTTGAAATTATTTCCATCCAACTTGTTCATACTAAAGATAGTGCTATCCCCAAAAGCACATAGAAGCACTTGGCATAATGATTGCAAAATAAAAAGAGTACAAGCTATTGTAGTTTTAGTAAAATGACCCCAAAATTGAGTCAAATGTAAATGCAAAAGGAGGAGCACAAAGCAATGTACTATTGTTCACAAAATAGTACTAAAGTGCCCAAGACCAGTGTCTAACCTCAATAAAATAACTCAAATATGAATTATAGCAATGTTATCCATAAATTTGCAATTAATAAGAAGTTCATTATAGACAAATATCTAAGATAAAAATGCTCCCACTACCAAAAAAGTTTGGATAATAACTGGGCTTACAATACAACTAATAGTGACCAATAAAGAGCATACAACTCTTAAGTATCAAATATTGTTAGAGAACCAAAAGGATCACATATGTAGATGCATTTCAAACCAAAAGATAACCAAGTGCATAAGCTAACTATGCATAAAATATCTCCAAGCAATAGTGAGTGTTAGAAGATAGGCATAGGAACCCACTATAAGCAAGGGAGTATGAGGGCAGATGGGTGTGAATAGCCCTAGGGGCAGGGGAAACCCTAACCCTAGCCTGGCAGAGGCTATATAAATAGCCTATGGGTCACTATTAATCAAGGGAGAGTGTACCCAAGTTGTACTTCTAAGCAACTTAGTAAGCAAGATGATATTGTTCTTGTACTTTGAGCTCTCTCCTTCCTCTTATGCACACATTCCATTGATGCAACTCTGTTTTTCCACATGGTATTAGAGCCATCTCTAATCTCCTCAACTTCCCTTAGCCTCAGCTATCACTAAGTGCACATGAGCTTTCATCTCTTTCATCTTATCCTTCTTTCCTCCATAGCTGCCTGCAACCTACCTCCATTGGAGGAATTGGGGAGGACAAAGGAGGCCATATCTCCTTCTGATTTCTTCTAGGGACTTCTTGTCTACCCTAGGTGACTCAGCCTGGCACAACAGAGGCGGACATTAGTCGACGTGGGAGCTGGCATTGCGTGTTTTCCAGATCTAGCGGCGCAGATTTCGCAAGTGACTGGTTCGAGTTGAAGCTCGTCTGGTGTAGGGTACAATAATGCCAGCTACCTTGGGGCTTTGTTAGCCCCCCTAGTGGGCCATCTTCCCACAAGAGGGCTTCTGGAAATTCCTTCCACGGAGAGAGATCTCTGCCAAACCGTAACTGTGTACCTTGTGGCAGCCATAGCCATCAAGCTCTAAGCTTGGCATTTTTCACTTTTTTCACTCTGAGCTTTATTAACAGTGATTCTAATCACTGAAGCATATTCTCTGAAGCTTATTCCAAATCTAAAAGCTCTTGGACATGCTCAATGGACATCACTAAGTGCATCGGGAAGCCGACTTCCAACCGGGTTTCATTCAAGCATTTCATTAAGCTTGACATTAGTGTTTCTAAACACTAATCATTAATCATCTAATCATTTGCTTGTTGCTGGGTATTTACTAAAATCTAGTGAGTGTTATTCCTCTTCGTATATTGTTGTAAGGTTATGTATACAATTATAAACACACAGACCAGCATACACTAGAAGTGTATTGCATATCTTGAGTGACTTTGTTTCAAGTACACTAGTCAATGAAATCAAAAGGATGAGTGTCATTGTACTCTCCTCGGAATCATCAGTAACAAGCATTGAGATCATAGACCAACCTTGTCCAACACAAGCTTCATCCACTAAGCCATACCACAACGAGGAGCCTGAAGTCCAGTCTAGGTTTACTTCATTAAAACCTAAAAAGACTATTAAACCTTGGAAGAAGATTGCACATAAGAAAGGACCACCATAGTCATACTTTGAAATATTACATTTGTATGATTTTCAGCTTTTCCCTTCATTGCAACTTTGATTTCAAATTGTCTGATTTGCTTCCGCATTCAGTGGAAATTTTGTAAGGGACTAGACACTGCCCTTGTCCTAACAAGTGGTAAGACCTTCCCACTGACCACAACATATGCTGATGTGTCCTCAAATTCGAAAGTTTGATGGCAAAGATTTCCACCCATGGCAAGTACTTATAAAATACAAAATGATGGAGAGAGGGTATTGGCCTCTCATTCAAGGCACTAGAGTTGTAAACTTTGCAAATCTGGTTGATATAGAGGATGACCAATGTGCTCAAGCAATCATAATGTTACACTTAGATGAGTCCCTGATTCATCATGTTGATCAACTAAACACTGCTAAAGAAAAATGGGATGAGCTTGAAAAGCTCTATGGAGTCACTGGTAAAAATACTAAAATCTTCCTTAAAATTGAATTCTTTAGCTTAGAATATAAATCAGAAGAAGATTTGGGAAAATTCATCTCTCACATGAAGGGACTTATGACACAGCTTGCCTCTGTACAAGCTCCAATACATGAAGAAGATGCTATTGTTATTCTCCTAAAAGCTGTAAAACAGGTGTTTCCTACTCTTGTAACCACTCTCACCAACATTCCAGATCCTACATTGACAAGTACCATTCAATCCAGTTTGGATGAAGAAAAGAGGAACCACAAAGAAAGCAGCAACAATCAGGCATCTTCAACTTCTCGTGATCAAGTATTGGTACATACAGCTCTCACTAGATGTTATTTCTGTAAGAAAAAAGGACATCTTGTAAACAACAGTTGGAAGAAGTATTCTGAGAAGATGAAATGTAACAAATGCAAGAAGACATGGCATATCACTAGTAAATGCCCCAACACTCCTGATATACCCAAAGAATTGGTGGCCAACTATGCCTCCAATCCATCTGAAGATCGACTGTTTTGACTCTTTAAATCATCTACCTAAAACACTCTTGTAAGCCTGATTTATAAAGGCATCCCAAGAAGGGGGGACATCTTACATGCCTTGTAATCCAATGCCACCTTGGCATTGAGAGGGGGTGTTAGAAGATAGGCATGTTAGAAATCAAGCTCCACCCATCAGTTTGTCTTGGTGTGTAGCCGACATCTGTGACAACTACTGTGTACAGCTGTCTCCATGTGACTAGATTAAATAAGTCGGGTTAGTAGTTAGTCAGTGACTTGACTAGAGTTAGTAAGTCTAGTAAGTCTAGTTTACTTTACATTGTATTGTGTGGTTTAGTGTTATCTGCATAATGAAGAAAACACAATGAGAGCTTGAAGGATCATGGATATGGAGTTTTCCTTCTCTCTCTCTCATCTTTAAACATGGTATCAGAGCACCCATAAGACTGGGCTCTGTGGAGTAGAGCATTGCAGAAGATGACTTCAAGACTGACCTGAAGGGGTGGAAAAAGAAGAGGACTGATTGTCATTTTTACCATTTGGTCACACAGAGGTATGCATTGTTGAAGGAGACTAGCCACTGATCAAGAGGTTATTGGTGATCCTGCTGGAGCATTTGAAAGGCCTTATTGAGCCTATGCAAGCCTTGTATAGACTCATATTAGTCATCGTGCATAGCAGCAACCCCTGCTCATTCTGTGTGAACTGCACCTGTAGGGCAGAATGGACTGCAACATGTGAAACATCAAATGGGGCACATGAACAAGACCCATAAAGCATGAATGCTCACTCTTGAAGGTACTTGAAGAGTACAATAAGCAAATGCTTGTGTGGGAGCTCTATTATGAGCTGGAGTAATCAGACACAGACCTGTAATCAGTTTTGAACTGTTGTGAAAATGAATGGACAGCGTGCATTCGGTCATTATTGATATACAGGAGCCTTGTGTTACACTCAAAAGGCATTATTAAAGCACAAGAATATGTCAAAGCATGTATACATTGGATCTAATGTATTGGAGCTGAGATTTTTTGCTCAGAACACTCAGATCTGAAAGCCATCGACAGGCTGGAAACTATCATTAAATAGTGGACAACAAGCATCACTTTCCACTGAAGCATTACATGCTACCTTGGGCACTCGTCATCTACATGAGGTGACATATGTATGCTGAGTTCTTAGAGGATCAAAGAGAGCTTTGGATATTACTAAAGGCTGAAGTTTTGGAGCTGCAGCAAATGCAAGTTCATCTTCTTGGCTGAATATAGACTGTAAATGCAATGTATGACTTGGCTCATTGAAGGCAGGATGCCTAGAGTTACCTGCATAGTCATGTATTGACCCTGTCACACTGGAGCAAATGTATGACATGATTTGAAGACATTTTGGAGCTGCTTAAAGCTTGTTATGCTGATTTTTGGTTGACTGCAATCTGCAACCAAATTAGTTGACACTTGTACTTGTTGGTTATGCACTGTTTTGTGCTTCTATGACTATGTATGGCTTGACACATGTACTAGCAGCTATCTGGGAAGTTTTGGGACATGTATGACATGTATGCATGTTGTTTTTGGACTTGAAATTGTTGCTGGTTATACACAGTCTATAGTTTTTAGACTGCATCTTTGGTCCCTGGTAGCGAGGTTGCAGGAGTTTAAACTGAAGCAAATACATAGCATATGTATTGATTGTTTTACCTACGGGTTAGACCATTTGTTTTGGGACTTTTTTGGGTTATTAGTGGGCTGAAATACCCTGGTTTTTTATTGCAATTAGTTGCAGAAAACTGTCATAAACTGTTGTGGGCCAGTCATACTTATTGGTTTGCAGGTAGTTAAACATCTGACAGACAGTTTATTGCATCATGGCTAATGCACATGGGACTGATAATATCACTCAGATAGTTGGAGAGAAGTTAGACAACAAGAACTTTGCATTATGGAAATTTAGAATGAAGAACTTTCTAGTTGGTAGGGGTTATTGGGACCTATGTACAGGAGATGAGGCTGCTCCTGAGTTGCCTGCAACGAATCCAACTAATGAACAGAAAAGAGCTTATAGGAGATGGAATGAGAGAGCATGCAAGGTGCTGCATTGGTTTTCTCTATGTATATCTGATGCTATGGTAATTCAAATCACTGGATGTGAGACTCATAAGGATGCTTGGGACATACTGATGAAAAATTATGGAGCCATGACACATGCACGAAAGATCCAGTTGAAACAGCAGCTCAACAACATGTCTAGAAATGGCAGGAGCATCTAGGTGTATACCACGGAGATTAAGACCATAGCTGATAAACTTGCTACCATTGGATCAAGTGTATCAGAAGATGATATGATTGCTGTTGCCTTGAATGGATTAGGGAAAGAGTACAAAGCTTTTGACACATCCATTTCTGTTAGAGAAGAGCCCCCTACTTGGGAAGAGTTAGTTGCTTTGTTGCTGCATGAGGAGGTCAAACTTGGTTTGAATACAGTTTCCAATGTATCTCAGAGTAGAGACAATGTGTTATACTCTAGCTAGCGTGGCAGAGGATTTAGAGGTCGTGGTTCATTTCGAGGTCGTGGTGACACTCGTAATGCTTATGGACAGCAGCGGCATGGTAATTGGCATGGTGCAAATACACAAGGCCAGCATGGATTTGGCGGGTTTAGAGGCAGGGGGAGATCACCTCGAGGTAGAGGTGGTGGATCTGGTTCATGGCAGTCATCTGATCAGTCCAACAGGGACAAGGATTCCCATTATTGTGGCAGGTATGGGCACATTGCAAAGGATTGCTACAAGAAGCACGGAGATATGAAGGCAAAGGGCATACAGCATGGGCACTATGCATCTTCCAGTGGTGCTCATGATGAGCAAGTTGATAGACTCTTTGCCATGCAGCATGTATCCAAAAATGCATCGAGACATAATAGAGATGATAGATGGTACATTGATTCTGGAGCGTCAAACCACATGACACCGCATGGAGAGTGGTTTGATGAGATGGTTGTAGGTACACATGGTCATGTATGTACTGGGGATGACACCCAACATGACATAAAGCATAAAGGGATTGTTCCTCTCATGATGCCTGATGGTAAGAAGAAAGGCCTACATGATGTATTACATGTACCGACCATAACAAAGAATCTTTTGTCTGTGGGTCAAATGGCAGAACAGAATCTACAAGTGAGATTTAACAAAGATGGATGTTTCATTGAGGAGTATGGAAATGGCTGCAAGTTAATTGCCAAGGGCAGAAGGGATGGCAAGATGTTTACATTGGATGCGACCATTCTGGGACTTAAGGCAGCCATGTTTGCTCATGATGAGAGTGCCATTCGGGATGTAGAGATTTGGCACAAGCGGATTGGACATGTCAATGTACAAAAGCTGAAATCTATGTAGCAAAAGGAAGTAGTACTTGGATTACCTAAATTCAAGTATAATAACTTTGGTCATGTATGCTCTGCATGTCAGTTTGGGAAGCAGGCACAGTTTCCTTTCATGAGACATGTAAAAAATAGCACTAGGCCTTTACAGTTGGTGCACTTTGATGTTTGGGGTCCTTCACATAATGCTTCATTTGGAGGTGCATGGTATTATGTCTCGTTTATTGATGATTTCAGCAAGTACACTTGGCTTTATGTTTTGAAGCATAAAGATAATGTGTTTGATGCATTCAAAGACTTCAAGAAGCATGCAGAAAATGAGTTGGGCTGCTACATATCCTATTTGAGATGAGATGGAAGAGGTGAATATGTCTCTAATTACTTTGATAGGTATCTTGCTAAATATGGGATCAGAAGACAGCTTACTTGCAGCTATACACCGCAGCAAAACGGTATTGCAGAGAGGAAAAACAGGGTCCTGATGGAATCAGCTAGAGCTATGCTGAATGAGAAATGTATGCCAAATGGTTATTGGGCTGAAGCAGTGATGACTGTTGTTTATGTACTGAATCGAACCCCTACAGTAGGGATTCATGATGTCACTCCATATGAGAGGCTGTATGGTCATAAACATGATATTTTGCACTTGAAGGTATTTGGCAGCATTGCATATGTGCATATACCAGATGAAAAGAGGAAGAAATTGGATCCTAAGGCAGTGAAGAGTGTGTTTGTGGGATATGCACAGGAATGGAAAGATTATAATTGTTATGTACCTTCTACGCATGAGACGCTCATAAGTAGAGATGTGGTATTTGATGAGTTAGCATCCTAGTATGGGAATCCTATTGTAGTGCCTACTGATGGCTCACCCAATATGAGTCGTGCTGAAAATACTCCTGCAGAGAGTACTTCCATGAGTGGTCCAACAGGTGATGTATCATCTACAGTGAGTCCTTGGACAAGACGATTGCGTAGTCACACTACTGCATCCACTGACACAGATATGTCAGTGAGGGGGAGAACAAATAAGGGAAAAGAAAAGGCTTTTGAAGATGTAACAGGTTCACTCACTGCAGGTTATGAGTCATCTAGCAGTGACAGCTTAGACAGTGAATCGGGGATCCCATCTGTTATGATGCCAGGTACTAGGCAGAGTCATTATGTGCTGCCTCATGAGAGGCAAGCTCATAGTGAGCCATAGCTCAGGAGATCAGAGAGGGTCAGACGACTTGTTGATAGATACACTTACTGGATATTCAACCCATCATTAAGCTTATATGATGAAAGTAATAGGTTTTAGAGAACCAAGTAAGTTTGATGAGGCAGTTGCAGATAAGGATTGGTGTGCTGCTATGGATGAGAAATATTCAGCTTTGGCTGAAAATGGCAAATGGGATTTGATACAGTTGCTTAAGGGCAAAACACCTATTGACTGCAAGTGGGTGTATAAGGTAAAATGTAAATCAGATGGATCATTGGAAAGATACAAGGCCAGGCTAGTTGCAAAAGGGTATGCACAACAGTATGGTCTTGATTATGAGGAGACTTTCAGCCCTGTAGCAAAGATGGCTACAGTTAGAACTATGATTGCTTTGACAGCAACTAGAGGCTGGAAACTATGGCAGATGGATGTAAAGAATGCCTTTCTGAATGGAGAGTTACAGGAAGAAGTTTACATGGAACAGCCTGAAGGCTATGTGCATCCAGAATTTTCAGCACATGTATGTCGGCTGAAAAACGCATTATATGGGCTGAAACAGGCACCCAGAGCATGGAATGCTCGCATCAGTAGTTATTTGCAGCAACATGGTTTCCGATTGGGTGATGCTAATCATAGTTTGTTTGTGAAGAAGACAGATTGTGGTTATGTATTCCTAGTTGTCTATGTTGATGACTTAATCATTACAGGAGAGGATGAAAGTGGGATTGTTAAAGTAAATATATGTTTACAGGCTGAGTTTAAGGTCAAGGACCTAGGAGAGCTGAAATATTTTTTGGGGATTGAGGTTGTCTCTAGACCTCAAGGCATATGGCTGCTATAGAAGCAGAATGCTCAAGACATGTTACAGAAATATGGTATGGCTGATTGGAAGCCTATGGATACGCCTTTAGAGCAGAATGTCAAGCTGCAGATTGATGTTGGAACAGAGATTGAGAATGTTACCATGTACAGACAGATGGTAGGCAGCTTGATCTATCTCACGATCACTAGACCTAACTTTAGTTATGTTGTGGGGCTGATCAGTCAGTTCATGCAGAAGCCTCGCAAACCACACTTGGATGCAGTGGGGAGAATTCTGAGATATGTAAAGAGTACCACAGATCATGGGCTGTTTTATGCATATGGGAAACCCCTTGACTTGATGGGGTATACTGATGCTGGTTGGGCTGGTTGCACTTATGAAAGGAGGTCAACCAGTGGCTATGCATTTGGATTGGGTAGTAGCATGATCAGTTGGGCAGAGTAAGAAACAGCCTACAATTGCACTGTCCAGTATGGAAGCAGAGTATCGTGGTGCGGCCTTAGTGGCCTGTGAAGCTATGTGGTTACAGAAGTTGCTGAATGACTTGGGAATACACTTGGACAGCAAAGTAAGGTTGTACTGTGATAATTTAAGCAATGTCATGTTAGCAAGTAATCCTATTTATCATGCAATATCGAAACACATTGAGGTTCACTACCATTTCATCAGGGAAATGGTTTTAGCAGATCAGATTGACTTGGAGAATGTGAAGACTAAAGACCAGGTAGCAGACATCTTTACCAAATCACTTGGTAAAGATAAGTTCATTCACTTTAGACAGCTACTTGGAGTGATGCAGATGGTTTGAGTTTTTGGTTTGAGCTTGAGGGGGAGTGTTAGAAATCAAGCTTCACCCTCAGTTTGTCTTGGTGTGTAACCGACATCTGTGACAACTACTATGTACAGTTGTCTCCATGTGACTACATTAAATAAGTCGGGTTAGTAGTTAGTCAGTGACTTGAATAGAGTTAGTAAGCCTAGTCAGTCTAGTTTACTTTACATTGTATTGTGTGGTTTAGTGTTATTCTGCATAATGAAGAAAACACAATGAGAGCGTGAAGGCTCATGGATATGGAGTTTTCCATGTCTCTCTCTCTCTCTCATCTTTAAGCAAGGTATAGGAACCCACTATAAGCAAGGGAGTATGAGGGCAGATGGGTGTGAATAGCCCTAGGGGCAGGGGAAACCCTAACCCTAGCCTCGTAGAGGCTATATAAACATCCTATGGGTCACTATCAATCAAGGGAGAGCTTACCCAAGTTGTACTTCTAAGCAACTTAGTAAGCAAGATGTTGTTCTTGTACTTTGAGCTCTCTCCTTCCTCTTGTGCACACATTCCATTGCTGCAAACTCTGTTTTTCCACAGTGAGATCTACCAAGCTACAACCAACTCACTGCTCATGAACAACGAAGCTCAATACATATAACAAAGCACATATCCATAGCTAACAACCCATCTAATAGGAGGAAGTATCACGTAACAAAAAAAATCAAATGGAGATCAACATAGAGTGATTAATAACTACAAATACAACATCTCAATAAACCAATGAGCATATATGAGAGATCTCACGATCTCTAAAATCCAAGCTCTATAATAAAATATAAATGTACTCCCACTAAAAGCAAACCAGATCATCCAAGAGCGAAACAAGCTCAATAAATGTATCTGATAACCGCTGGAAGGCCAAAGATACCAAATAATTCATCTAGGAGTATATAAATAACATAAGTATCCAAACCCCTAGATAGTATATCACTGACTATGCAACCTTTGCTAAATATGAATGTAAAATAGCTTAAAAGCAAAGCTCAAGGCTCAAAGAAGAGCACATCCATACATGACCAGCAATGTCAAGCATACATATGATCCAACAGCATTTCCTGATGGCATCAAAGCATAGATTGTACTAATGACAACAAAGAACCTTCCAATGGCATGAAAGCATAGATTGCATTGATGACAACAAAGAACCTTCCAATGGTTGGTTGAGCAAAATAATCTCTAATCAATCCTTAGAGCATCCCCGAGCATCAATACATCATGTTAGGAAAAAAAATCTCAATGAATAAGCATCAGTGAAGCATAAACATTTAAGTGCTTGCTATCCCAAACTCTAAACAATATGTCTACCCACAAATGAGAAAAAATGTTGATCCAAAGAGTAAATTAGAAAAACATCAAAATGTTGAAACACACAATGACGTATCAAAAATGCAAATATTGGACAATCTTATAAAACCCTCAATCTTGTGAAGAACTAATCCATTGGAAGGTATCGAAGCACCAATGCATCTCATCACAAGGTGCGATTGATGTTTTGCAAGCTTATCACTATGTTGATAAACATGGCCTATTTTGCAAGTCTATCACATTCTAGCATTTGGTGCAAATCGACTTGTCTCTACTAACAACCTAGTACACGTCGTAGCCACTGTAAGCCTCATGCATAGTGGCAACTTCATGATGTTTTGCCAGCTCAAAGTTTCTCGAATTACAAGGAGTGGCTAGATGATTCAAGAAACTTGGAGCTAGCAAAACATTGTGAAGTTGTCACTATGCCTGAGGCTTACAGTGGCTAGATAACCCGAAACGAGAGTTTGATGAGATTTTAAGCTACTTTCTGTTTGAAAAAAAAAACCTACAATGTGATTACAATCTAGCTTGCATCTTCTCAAACCCACAAAGTGTTGATGCACTAATTTACTACTACCCAAATAGGTAACTTACAAGCTTGTCCAACTATCCAAATCTATCAAAGTTGAGAGACCACCGTCACTACTTCACAACAAGATGCATGTTTTTTGTGGCACTTAACATGTCTTTCTAAAATAAATAGGTCCTTAGAGTTGGTCTCAAGGCATTTAGGTTTGTGAAGATTGCATTTCCTCCATGATTGTAGTAGTGTTAGTCAACTTTGCTTCTCTTAACTTGCTCTTGTTTTTATGGACACATCGAGGAAACATGGCTTAATTACCCATCTTTCCAACTAGCAATGGGGTCTCTATTCAAATCCATGCTTTTTTCTTCCACTCATTCCTGAATGAAGTGGATAGGGGCGTCATTGGGCCAATGCACAACAATTGGCATGCAATGTCTAGGGATCCCCTAGGGGTTAATCTTAGCCTGTGGTGGGACCATTATGTGTTTTGAGGGGCTAACAATGCTAATTGTGGGGTAAGGGGGGTTGCTTAACTTAATTCATGCCACAGTTAATTTACTAATAGGTAAAATTAGGGCCAAGGGGCTTACATGGGGCTCTAGAGTATGCAACTTCATGGCCACAATTAAACTATTGATAGGTAATATAGGGCCGAGGAGTCTACGTGGGGCTTTGTAGTATGTAGATTCATAGCAAAATCAACCGTGGTTAGTGTGCGAGATTGAGGCCTATGTGGTTTCTTAACATAATTATGATGGTAGACTACTAGTAGGTGAAATTAGGGCCAAGGGGCCTATGCGGAGCTTTGCAATATGTAGCTTCATGGCCAAATCAACCACAATTACTACATGATCAAGGTGGCGTGAAGGAAGGTGGTCCATGCCACAATGTCTTTTCTCTTCCTTTGCTCGAGCCACCCTCCCTCTTCTCTACTATAATTGTTTCTCCCATATCTAGTAGGGGAATGTGGCTAGAAAATTTTGAAGATAAAGCAAGCATGATATTTTAAAAGCTCTTGCCTCACCTTGAGACCAATGAGCCTTGGCCTATCATCTTTAGATGTACCATATGATGTGGGGTTACCTAAAGGGCAGCAAGAATCTATCAATTGGGAGGACAAATAACTTCTCTAGGTACCAACAAAAAAAAAAGGGATGACACTGTCAAGAGATTGATGGACCTTTGGAGAAGCTACATGTAGCAACTAGATTGGAAGATAGATTAAGATAGAAAACGAGATGTGGCATTATTGTATTTCCTATGGACCTATCCATTTGCCTATGAATATAGAGGCACTTCCCTATCTAATTATCCCAAATCTACTAGTAAAGTTACCGGGTTCACTACTTGAATATTTAGAACCCATACATTAATAATTTTTTAATAATTGATGAAATCATTGAGAAATTTTAGTTGGATGGGGAGGAGAGATCTCTCATTATAACTCTTTATTGCAAAAGAAGAAAGAAGATTGGCTAACTATAGTCAAAGTTGGTGGGCTAAAGGGGGTTTGTAGATGCTTGGTTAGCCATAAAGGCAAGTTAACAATAAATTTGAAGAAGAGAAAGTGAAAGCTAAAAGGGATGACCAAGAATGAGAGCACAAGCAAAAGAAACAAACAAGAGCTATAGAGGTTGGGGCAAGAAGAGAGAACCAAACTGTATATGGAAACTCGAGTAACCACAATGTGTGACCTACCTTCCCTTATTCTACTATAAGAATAAAGAATAAAGGGACAATGATGGGTGGCCACCAACTTATGGTGTATAGGCATACCGGTAGTAAGTGCAAGATAAATTTAGGTGGCTGGGCACATGTGGCCTTTAACCTCCAACAATCTCCCACTTAGAGGTGAATTGCATGAGTGAGGAGAAAAAAATAGAAAAGTCACAAAGAACAAAGTGTACATACAAGAATATATGAGGAATAGACGTCATCTCATCCTATATCCATCGTCTTCCTAAGGAAGTCATAATACTCCACTAGGAGACTTTTAACAAGTAAAACAATAAGATTTTAATCTATAAATATATTGACAAGATCTATCTACTTTCCTTAACCACCTCTCTGATAAAGTAGTAATGGATCTCAATATACTTGGCTTCATATGAAAGACCAGATTACTTACCAATTGGATGGCACTCATAGAGTCTGAATGCAACGTAGGAGTAATATATGTGATACCATTGTCTTATAACCAAGTGGTTTAACCATAGGGCCTCCTTGCAAGCCTCAATGGCTACAATGTAATCAATCTTGGTAATAGACAAGGTAGCACATTTCTACACCCTAGACATTTAAGAAATAGCACCTCCAGCAAAGGTGAAGACATAGCCAGAGGTGTGGGCTTTCTACCCTCTACATGTCTTGCATAATTGGAGTCTATGTACTGATGATTCTAGTGTCCTTGGCTACCATAGAAAAGGCACAAGTATGGAATGCCCTTCATACATCTCATAATACCCTTCATGGTGTCCCAATGTCATCTACCATCTATCACCATATAATAAGCCACAACTCCCCCTGCACATGCTATGTCAGGTCTACTGGTTATCATGGCATACCTCAAGCTCCCCATTGTGGATGCATATAGGATGTTAGCCATCTCGGCCCTCTCATCATCTGATTGGGAATAATCAGCCTAACTAACCTTCCCATGATAATGTAAAGGGGTGCCAATTGACTTACAACCTTGCATATGGAACCACTCAAATAGTTTTGTGAATATACTCCTTCAATGGTGGACAAGTAGAGGAGTCCCTTAAAGTGATTGCATGTAATATGCATACAAAATATGTGAGAGGTATGTCCCATATCCTTCATCTCAAAGCTCTTTTTGAGACAAGTCTTCAAAGCATCTAACTTGGCATGGGTACTCCTTGCAAGCAACACGTTGGTAGGTGAATTGGGTAGTCGGTCTCTACCCCCAAGACAACACCATAGGATAAAGACCGAAGATCTTCCCTTAACAAAACCCATGAAACAACACTACTGAACACATGATCCAAAATTCCTGATCACTTACTCCTCATTGAGACTTCAACTCAACACTTAAACAATTCAAACCTTCAAGCTCGGATTTTACCATTTTAGTGGAGATCTGATGCTGAAACAACTATGGCATAGACTTTGACAACACGAGCTTTTAGATTCACACAACTCCTATTTTTTAGGGATGGCAACCCCAAGCAGCAAACTTCCCCATAAGGCGTGGTTGCATCAATCAGTATAAAACGAGTTGTAGATCCTTTCTATTATTCTTTTCTCAGAGCACACATAAATACAATCCAAATACATAGGTAACTAAAGCTTTATACAACAAATTTTCATGCCAATTCAATGGCTACAAGCATTTCACTGTTGTAGACATTCCATTACTGCATCAAAACGGAGCTTGCATTGATATAGCAATGGAAAATCATGATGAATTTCATGGGAAATCAAGTTGGTGACGTAGATGCTGCTAAATTCACTTGTTTTCTCATAGAGCACAAAAATTGCCTCATAGAGCATTACATAGAATAGTTCATAACTTTCTAACCAAACCTTGGATCACCAAGCTTTAAAAAGGAAAGTTGTAGCTCTTTTTCCAATCTATAACTCTTGAGAACGACTCATAGTCAAATTCCTTGATCTGTTGTGCCCTGAAATAGCTCTGCACAGTTTGTAGTCCTAAATTCCTGCATGCTCTATACAACAAACACAACTTCTCTGTTCCAAAAGCACAATCTTACATTGATGAAGAGTCACGGGAGTTTCAAACTTTATGAACTTTGATCCATTATTTTCTTGGTTGCAAATCCTTTAAGATTTCCATTAACTAGAACCCATGCATTCAACACTTGCTCATAATACACATTCAATGCCTCATACCCAGTTTCGGATGTAGAGGCCCTTTACTTCTATTCTTCTCTGTTGACGGGAAGCCTCATGCAACAACTAACAAACATCACTCTCATCATGAAGAAGACGACCCTTTGCTGTCTTTCACTCATATCCATACACCAGAACTGATCTCCAAACTCTCTACCCCAAAAAGTAGTAGAAGAAAATAAGATAAAAGGAAGACTCATATTACCATCATCTGAAATTTGAGAACTCGCATCAGCCCATTGACTTCGGTAGCCCTACCATCATGCTCCACGACTCTAATTACTTCAGTTTCACAGTCTCTTTCTTTTGACAAATTGTTCTTCTTTTTGTGAGCTTCAAATTTCTCCCTTCTTCAGCCTACAAGATGCTTCCTCTCTCTCTCTCTCTCTCTCTCTCTCTCTCTCTCTCTCTCTCTCTCTCTCTCTCTCTCTCTCTCTCTCTCTCTCTCGTTGATTGTCTTGTGTCGAACACTTCTCTTCTCTTTTTTTCCAAAAAAAAACTCATGTTTTTGCTTTTCCCCCTATTTTTCAAGTTGCCCCTTGCTTCCCCTTAATTGCTAGATGGCAAACAGACCCCTTGCCACACTTAAATTTCCACTCAAGGACTCAAAATTGGAAATGAGAATACATTTTCTTCTCTTCTTGCATGAAGCGCGTGCCTCAAAATTGAAATATCACAACCACATGTCGAACATGCATTGTACCACTTGGGGATTTCCATTTATCAACTCGACTCCCGGTATGAGTAAGTGTTAGAAATACAAAAAAAAATGATATTTGCATGTGTTACCCCACTTGACTTCATGCAGTATCATGTCCTCAGTCACTCATTTTCACTCACCATGATTAGCCACCCCCTGGTTTGGAACACAGAGTGTGAACAAACCTGTATTAAAAGCTTCAAAAACATTTGACAAAGACAAACACCTTTTTTTGAAAATCTTCTTCATAGAGCACATCATAGAACGGCTCATAACTTTCTAACCAAGTCTCGGATTGCCGAGATTTAAAAAGAAAAGTTGTAGTTCTCTTTCCAATCTATAAGTCTTCCAAAACTCAGAGCCAAATTCCTTGATTTGTTGCCCTGAAACAACTTTGCACAGTCTACAATCCTAAATTCCTGCATGCTCTCTACTTCAGACATCGACCTTCCAGAGACCATAACTCTCACATTATTGCTCTGATCAACACCAAACTTGACAGAGACCTTTAGTAGGTGTCAGAGCACACTTTGAATATGCTATCCATCATTTACAACCATCTTATCAACACCAAATCTCAGAAAATTGAATTTGCCCCAAACAGTAAACTAGAAGCAACCTACTTTATGTATAATATGTACATTACCTACATCCTCTTTATTTACAGGATTCTGCATATATATTTCTTTAGATGGAACCCATTGATTCTACTGTTGTGAATAGTTTCATCTAAATCTTGTAGCAAGTAAGTGCCATTTTCAAACTTCTGCTTGATGAGGAAAGGTCCTTCCCATCTAACTCGAAACTTGGTTTGAAAAGTAGAGTCCAAGCTATAGTCATATCTCATAACCACCATTCCCTCTATAGGATTCTTCTTCTTCAGCTATGTACTGAACCATTCCCTTCTCTTCACAATCTGTTTTTCTCAACAATTCATTGCTTGTCACCTATCCAATTGTAGGGTATGCAAGTTCAATCCTTTGTCAATTCCCAATTTTGTTTGATCTAATTGATGCTTTCTTACAAACTCCATCATAGGGAACATGACATTCATAGGTAATAAAGCATCTTGACCATATACTAAGTGAAAGGGGGTGAATCCTATACTTTTCTTTTGCATTGTTCTACAAGCCCACAAAGCTTGATGTAGATAATTGTCCTAATCTTTAGGATGATCTTCCACCAGCTTAAATAGAATCTTCTATAACGTTCCATTGAATGCTTCCACTAGTCCATTGCATTGAGGGTAATAAGGAGTAGCAAATTTGTGTTTCAAGTCTAGTTTCCCTATTAATTCTCTCAGTAGCTTATTTTTGAAGCCAGAAACTTAATCTATCACTATTTCTAGTGGTATTCCAAATCTGCAGCATATGTCCTCCATGAGGAACTGAGTTACATCTTCTTTCTTGCAATTCCTTGTAGCCTTAGCTTCAAGCCATTTGGCTATATAATCAACTACAGTAATGATGTAAGACTTTTCTATTTTTGTACCAGGAAAAGGTCCAATAAAATCCAAACCCCACTTCTCAAACGGCCTATAGGCAACAATGGCTTTGGCAGGTTTTGGAATTAGTACCCTTTTTGCATATCACTGGCAAGCATGACAACTTTTACACCAATGAGCAACATCAGCACTCAGACTAGGCCAAGTAAGTCATGTTAGCAAAATTTTACTTTTGGTAAGCTCAAAAATAAAATGACCACCACATGCTTCCTCATGACAGGGAGATAAGCAAGCAGGAATCTTAGAACTATCTAGCACTCTTCTTAGTACATTATCAATGCCCTTCACGTACAACTGATCATTTATGAGCACATATGCCCTAGCCTTTTTGATAATGGTATACCTTTTATATTTATCAATCAATGACCTTAACTCCATAGTTTTTAGAAACTCTTCAATCAGGTGAAAACAAGGTAGCATCTTTATCCTTCATCTCCTCATGAATTTGTAGATGCAAAATTAGCTTCCGTCTTATAATGATTGCACTTTCAATAGGTTATTTATAAGTCAAGATATCAACTAAGTTAGTTCTTATAGTATCCTTCTTCAAACATGTAAATTCAAATTCTTGCAAAGCCAATAGCCACTTAGTAACTCTTAGAGCATTTTCAGCAGATTGCAAAACATGTGGAAGCAACTGGGAACTAGTAAGTACTACAAATGGTTTTTGAATCAAGTATTATTTTCATATTTTAACTGCATATACCAGCCCCCATACCAACAATTCTTCTTCCATCCAAGCTTTTTCAGTCACTCCAATAGATTTGCTTATATAAAAAATCGGCCTCATATAAGACATTCCTTTTCCCTTCTGCATTAAAATGGCTTCCACTACATTTTTCCCAACACTAATGCTAATGAAGAAAGGTTCATCCTAGTTTGGAGACATAAGAACTGGCAAAGTGCTTAACTTTTCTTTAATATGTAAGAATGCATCCTCTTCAACTTGCGTCCAAACTAAAGGATTCCTTTGAGTTGCTTTCTATAAAGGATATACATATTTAACTAGCATATGTAATGACCTTGATAGATACCTCAACTTTTGAACAAAGCTCATCAGTTCTTTTACAGTTTTTGGAGAACCTATAAGAAATAAAGCCTCAACTTTACTAGGCTCAGGTGAAATACCATTAGTAGACACTTCATGACCCAAGAGTATCACTCTAGGTCTTGCTATCTTACATTTATCATGGTTCAACTAACCACCATCCTCATCAAGTTTGCAAAAAACTTCATCAAGTTTTTTAGAGTGCAATGCCCTTGAGCTACACACACAAAAGTCATCCATAAACACCCGCAAAGATTTCCCAATGAAAGGGGCAAATACCCAACTAACCCATCTTGAAAAGCCGACATATGCATTCATCACACTAAAAGGCATCACTCTATAACAGAAGCATCCCCATGGGGTTATGAATATTGTTTTCTTATGATTTTCTTTGGCTATTCTAATTTGGAAATATCTAGAGTATCCATTGCACACACTATAAAATTCATGACCAGCCACTTGATCTAAGATCTTGTCCTAAAATGGAAGAGGATAGTAGTCCCTCTTAGTAGCTACATTAAGAGGCTTAAAATCAGCACATACTCTCCACTTTCCATTCTTGTTTGGTCTGATTACAACAGGAGACACCCACTCTTCATCGAAGCTCCAACAACAACATTGGATGGGCCCCTACAAAGCCCTAACAGTCAATCCTAATAGCTCTGTTCAAATACAAGCCATTGATACCTCTGAAGATCCCTTCTTAATCAATAGCTATCACCTAAAGAAGTATTACTCCCCCTAGGGATCCTGACAATCACAATCGACATGCCATTTCTCCCTTATGCATCAATCGTTGATGCTTTGCAAACTGCTATTGATAGCTGTCATTCTGCTTTTGATGAGGTGGAATTGTTCTTCTGGCCCTTGAGCTCCACCTCCAACCCTTGTGCTATTACCTTTCTATTCAATCAAACAACCATGGCGTGGATGGTTCTGATGAATGGATCCCCTACCCTTGAAAAAAAAAGCCATAAAGATCATGAGAGAAAAGAAATTTGGTCCCTGTCATGCCAACTTGTTCTTTGAGAAAAGGTGAAACCACCCTCGAGAGTAGAGTAAAGAAAAAAACAAAAAAAGAGAGAAAAAAAACTGCTAGGGGAGGAAAGGAAGAAAATCCATGTCATAACAAGTGTCGCTCCCAGAAAAGATAGCAAACATCCTCAGGTAGGAAGCTAGCTATAGAAAATATAGCAACACCACGCAATCCAGACTAGCTGATTCCTTAGTATAAATTTCCATGATATAGTTCTGAAGCCATCTCCCTTGGTGTGTTGTGTCTTATGACTCTATAAAGCGTTTGACTCCTCTATAGCAGATGTAACCTCCTATATCCACAACAAGTTTCTGATTTGTTGGCTACCTCCCTGGGTACACTTCTTCCTCAACAGACATTGTTTGACATAATCAATAAGTCTAAGTTGATCTTTATCGATAACCCCTTGAGTGATGTGAGCTTGCATCCTAACTAGATGGGGATGTGCATATGGGCTGCCTTCTATATATCTCAATTAAGTGTGAGATAGAGGGTGGGGTAAGTGACCAGTTCTTGCCCTTTAAATCCAACAAGAGGTGAGATATGTGAATGGAGTGTTGCATGCACAGGTTGGGCCTCTCAATGCACAAAGTACGATATATTCTTGTGCAAGCACTATAAGGCTCCCTGGCCTTCCTTCTTACACTATATATTGGCACAGTGCGGGATGTACTGATGCACCATCGATTGTGCACAAGGTATATAACCTTCACACAAAGTGGCAGTGAGGATTACATCAATGGGTGTTAGGAATTAAGCTACCCTCCTATCAACAGAGTATGAGATAAAGGGGGGGATTGTGCATGACTAATTTTTGCTTTCTTCAACTAAGAGGTGAGATGGGATGGGCCTTTACCAACCATCACCATTGGGACACATCACTTGATTTTGTGCACTGCATTGCAATGCTCCATGGCCTACCTTTTCACACCTATGCCAAATGGGTTGGGTTTCACAACTACACCATCAATTGTGCACGTTGGCATACTTCCTTTGTATCATTTTCCTTATCAATTTCTCAACTAGGTGCAAAACATGGGTTCTCCTTCCTCCCCCTTGGAGTGATGTGAGCCATGGGGTGAGCAACTGATCTGTCATTCTTATATGAGCATCTACTGAGCTAGGCATTCTATTCTTTGGCACCACCAACTTGATTGTTTCTCATCAACATTGCTACCTCCCTAGGTGTTGTTCCATGGTCCCTGCCATGTTGGATGAGTGATGTGGCAAGCCGTGGTATCTTCTACAGAGACGCCTCTTACTCACAGTGTGTCCATGACGACCCACAACAATCAATTAAATGGGCCAAGTGTTTCTAACACTATCTCTTGCATTTATTTATATGCGTGACATGTCTTAAGTGCGGGGATGCAAGGGTGCGGTTGAGTGATAAGCCATGCTGATTAGACAAACCGATCTACTAAGGTTTTAACTATGGGGACACGTCCTTGCATCTCTTATTTGTATATAGTCATGAACATCTTGCTATTTTCTCCTTAAATAATATCATATTTGATTTATGTCATGTTGAGATCCCTTCCTCACCCACCCATCCTATTCTACCCTGTTCTCACAGTCTTTCCTTGCCCTTTAACCTTATTTTAAAATCATTTTGCTAGTCTCAAATGTGAATATATCCTACATTCACAAAAATTGAAATATTCTTTTATAACATTATTTGTCCCTTTGAATTGGTCACTTTTCCTTTTTATTGCCCTCTATTCTGAACAATGGTTTCATCTATTATTAAATTTTAACGAATTTTATGTGAATTGGATGTGTTTCCATACAAACGTGCATTTCTTGCATCAAAATTACAGTTTGATATGATAGCTTTAATCTTTACATTTTATTGACCACTTTTCCTATCTACGACCTATCAGTCCGACGAACGAATTGGCCGTTATTTATTTTTGCATGTTTCTGGGTATTTTCTAATGCAGTTTTGCTATTTTTCTATGAGAACACACTCTTTTCTCATTGGAATGGCATTCTACTTAGATAGCCTCAAGTCCCTTGCCAAAGTGAACATTTTTCCTTCCCCCATCACCCCCCACCCCCCCGTTCTAGCCCCCATAATTTTTGTCATTAAATTTTAAGTATGTTTTCCTATGTACTTTTGATCTTTTTCTATGCAAACATGCTTTTCTTCCATCAAAACCACATTAGGACTGATGACCTTGTTGATTACTACTCCCTGATATTTTTTCTTTTTGTTACCCCTTATTTTGATTGACAGGTTGTCTCCAATTAAATTTTGTGTAGATTTTCGTGTGTATTTTAATCATTTTTTTCACATGAATGCCCCACTTCTCATTGGATCCATGTTTTGACTTGATGCCTGTGTGTGTCTTCTCAACCCAACCATTTTTCATTTTCATTGCATTCCGTTTCGGCCAATAAATTTTTTATAATTAATTTTGATTCTGTTTTGGGGTGCATTTTTTTTATTTTTTCCATGTGAATGCTTATTTCTCGTGTTGAATATCGCGCTCATTTCATCCATATTGTTTTTCTTATCACCCTACCCACTTTTCCTTTCGCCATATCTTAATCCAAGGCCTAGATCTTTTCACAATAATTGTGCAACTTTTGTCTTCTTGCTTCTACGTGTCCACTTGAATGCTTGGTTTTTGTCTTACATCGCGTGTCGCGCAACCGCTGTGTTGTTGATGACCCACCTATTCTCCTTACATCCCTACTGTTTTTGTCATGGCAAAATTTTTTACCCCTGCCGCGTGATGGTGCGTGAGACGAGGGGTAACCATTGTGTTGTTGTTGTTGTTATTATTATATTTTGTTACCACCCCCTTCACCCCTCTCCCGGATGGTACTACCCCACACTTCTCTCTCTCTTGTTTCTTTGCCTTTGTTCACACACGTGGGATTTTTCATGGATGCATGGGTGTATTCTTTTAGCTATATCGTTTATGTAGAAGGACGTGCATGGGGTCTCAATCATGCTGATGTGTTGCTACTATTCACACCTAGTGTTGCGAATTCGAGTACATGCATTTTTTGCAATTTTAAGTTGTTAAAAATATCAAAAACATAAATATCTTTTAAAAACACATAAAAATTTAATTAAAATTAAAAAAGTCTTAGAAAATTTTAGAAATTCATTGATATTTTTGCTAATAAATTTTAGTTGAAATTTGCAAATAAAAAATAGAAAACATTAAAAAACCTAAAAATTCTATTAAAAATCTAACAACGCTAGAAACCTAGAAAGTCTATTAAAAACCTAACAACGCATTACATGCACAATTAATTGGACTAAAATGCATTTAGAGACCCATGGAGTTGAGATCGAAGTTTGGGTTTGTTTAACACACCGTAAAAATATAATATTTTTTCTTAAAGAATAAAATGAATCACAATTTTCTTTTGAAGGTTAATCACTTAATAAAATTTCACCCATGGTTAATATTTGCTAAAATCCACCTTCCATTAAATCTAAATCCATCCTTATTGCATATTTCCTATCTAATCAATGAATGCGATATGTGGGATTGGTTTCCATCCAGTTATGTCTAAAGCGGTGTAATTGTGGTATTTCTTCTGCTTTGTTGGTCACATTGATGTGGTTTGGGATATGGTATGTCCATTTCTTTTCATTTTCTTGCTTGATACAGGGATTAGGGTGCTTGATTGTTACATTTCATAAAGCTATCGGTTGCACATGTGAATAGGTCATGTCAATTTTTTTCTAGGATGTGGTTTGCTTGGAGTGGTCTTTTGTGTTGTGGACAAATTGATTCTCTGTTAAGATCTTATCGGCTTTTTGTTTCATTATTTTGCAAGCCTCCGTTACATTTTTTTGTGCTGTATGTTTTGTTTTTCTATCTGAATGGCACCTCGAACTTCTCCTCTAGTCCAATATGTTCCGTTAGTTAGCTAGGATTATTCTCAATTGATGACATTAGACCTTATTACTAAGGCCAGACTCTCCTAGTTTGTGGCTCCCTCATTGCCACTTATTCTTGATGATCCCACCCTATGTGATGAATGTTTAACCTCTTATAGCAAGCAGTCTTGCTCTACTTGGGGTAACACTGCTATGATGATACCTCAGGGTATGGGGAAACCTCTACCTCTTATCTATCATGGGGAACCCTTTCCAATAGCCCACCAACTCTTTTTCAATGTTGAACCAAAGAATTATTAGATGCCAAATGGGTCATCACTACATCTGGTTCTGTGTCTCCGTGATATCTAATCCTTTTTGGAAACAAGTATGTTAGTTCTTTCAGGATAGGTTCATGCCTACCCGCCAGGACTCCATCCAATTATATATCCAAGGAATTGCTCACTACTTCCAAAATGGTGCTCAAGGGCATAATCATTGACTGGATTTTATATCTCCTGACTAAAATGGTTCAATATTTTATCAGGCTGGCTAGGGGTAATGTGACTAATCTTACATATGGCTCATTTGTATATTTTTTTGACATACTCTGCCCTTGCAAAATAAGTTCCACCCCCTCCTGAAAATCCTCCAATGATTCCCCCTCCTTCTCTTAAGGATTTTGAACCAATCCCTGAAGACCATGACTCCTCTCCTCATGTGGTCATTCATAGAAAGTGCTTAAAGTGAGTAGTAGAAACAGTTCTTACTTCCATTCCTCTAGTGCCAATCCCTGCTACATTGAGTAGTACCCTTCCTCCATGCCTCACAGCTCCAAATTTATTTAGAGCACACATAGATGGTAGTTTGGACATATCCATTCCTTCTCTGCATCACCTAGTTTCAGGAGATGCTATTTCTTTACTCTATAAGGATATTCAAAGTTCTATAGATATTTCAATTACCACTTGTGTTCAGCATGTATATTTTTCTTTCCATGAGGAGATCCAATACTCCAAAGAGGAGTTACATAAAGTTACCATTGAGCTTTTGATGCCAAGAGGCATATTCCACGATGGATTCTGTAAAACTAGAGGCATATTCCACGGTGGATTCCATGAGGTTTTTACGGTGGATTTCGTGAAACTATATGTTTTTGCTCGGGCTTGTATATAAGGTGGATTCCTTGAACGAGAAGTTGACGGGGATGCCTGTCCTTTTCGAATGTCAGATTAATTTAATGTGTACGTGGGTGATTCTATAACATACATATTTAAATTAATAGATGTTTATGAGTTTAGAGTGCACTCATATTAAATTAAGGTTAGAACAGAGTTCCAACCTATTTATTTATTTTGTAGCTGAGACTGCTAGGTATTCACTTTTGTGGGTTTTATCTTATTATTTTTTAACAATTGTGAATGCTTCAGTTAATATGTAGAGCAGGCAACGGTGGCGTTGGGAAGCACGAGCGATGGCGTGTATTCAAATTATCTAGAAGATTTATTATTTTTTATGGGCGCGCATCTTATCACTAAAGGCATGGCGTCAATATTTATTTAGGTGCGCTTATTTATTAAAGCACTTGACAAACATTTATTATTTTGTATGTGCATAGGCGCTCGGTTTTAATATTTCATTATTGGACATTGTATTTGGGCACATCTCGATTTTTGAACACCCAAACGCTTTACTCTTTATTTGGGCAAAAGCAAACACAAAAGCCAAAAGCATGCTAATTGTAAATTAGGCTATTTTTGAACTTGGAGATTAATAAATTTATAAATACATGCCTTATGAAGCACTCACACAAGACATGGGGGGAGATTGCACCCAATTTGTCTTTTTGTCTCATGTCATGCAAACCTTTCTTCTTGCTTTATGAGCTTTTGTAGAGTTCTTTGTTCTTGGGGACCTTCCAGCATTCACTACACGCGCATACAACATCCGATTTGCGCATCAGTGGTATCAAAGCGAAGCTAAGATCAAGGGATTCCAATAGCTTACCATCTCGCACAAAGACGAAGCTTCTAGAATGAATGGGCTCTACAGATTGGAACCGTCAATACCAACGTGTTCCTAGCAGTGAAGAACCCCCTGTTATGCTGTCAAATCGTGAAGGACCTCTCCAAGGAGATGGAGGACCACCTTTGAAGATTCTTTATAATATTTTTGTGATAGAGAAGTAGAGAATAAAATTTTAATTAGTTTGGAGCTTAATAAGCTTAAAAAGCTTAAGCTTTACAAAGTTCAGTAATCGGTGGTGGTAGCATGCACTTGATGGCATTGATTTTGATCACGACGTCCTCTCATCCTACACACTGTCAACAATTCATCAAAGCTATTATTTACAAAGCTTAAAGTCATTAACCTTTCCTAAAGCTTAAAGTTCTAAGCTTTACACAAAGGCTTCAAAATTTCAATCTTAAACCTCCTCCATGGTGGGTGTTCACATCGACCAACCAATTTCGAAAACTCTCCCAAGCCTCTGTTCACACCTGCACATTGGTAGAGTTGATTTCCAGCAAGCAGGCTATCACACGTAGTCTATTTTTGGCTTCGAAGAAGACCGTCATCTATTGCCGTACCCTCAAAAGAAGCAAGATCAAAATAGCCATTAAAAAAAAAAAATCAAGCCTTGTAAACCCAAATTTGAGGTATGCTCATCCTCCTAATGAGATTTTGAGTGTGTGAGGTTGTTTGAGATTTTTGCAAGATGTCTGATCAAAACATGGAAGTTTTTATGGCTGAAGGTGATTTGACAGAGCCAACTATGGAGCCAAAATTGGATCTAATTATGATGCAACTTCAAGAAGAGCGAAGAGCACGTCAAAATTTGCAAGCACAACTGGCTACACTTCAACAATTCATTGTCGATCAAGATGGAGCGCAACCTGAAGATGTTATTCGATGTACGATTGCCGTGACACTCGAAGCATAGTCTTAGGAAAGAAGCCAAGATAAGTAAAAGAAATTTCATATTCCATACTTTTAATGGGCAACGTGACGAAAAAATTGTTCTTGCTTTCATCAGTCACTTTGATGATTATTTCCATGAAGAGCAATATGCTGAAAAAGATAAACTTAAATGTGTCACTTATCATTTAGTAGATAGAGCATCGTTATGGTGGACTGTTGTCCACAAGAGTATTGATTGTCCCTCTACTTGGGAGGCCTTTCAAAGGAAATTTTTGCAGAATTTCCTTCCACCTCAATTCCATGAAAACCAATCAAACAGTGGGATCTTCTGCAACAATGAGTATTGATTGTCCCTCTACTTGGGAGGCCTTTCAAAGGAAATTTTTGTAGAATTTCCTTCCATCTCAATTCCATGAAAAAACAATCAAACAGTGGGATCTTTTGCAACAAAGAGATTGTGAATCCATCTTGCAATACAATGAGTATTTTTTGAGTGCCTTACTACAACTTTGAATGCTTGAAGATGTTCCTGAGGTAATCCACAAGTACAAGTATATGTTCAGTTTGCTTGGTTACTTCTATACGGAAGTGAATATGTTTAAGCCAAAGACTTTGGAGGATGCAATTTCTTTAGTGCATGATGTTGAAGATAAAATTCATGGACAAGAAAAGTGACCGCAATAATTTTCAACTAATGGTAACTTTGGTACCAAGCAATTCAATTCTAACTTTTGAAGATTCAATTAAAATCTCTTTGTTCCTTCTTTTTTTCGTAAACCCTGGACTCGATCTCCTGCTTTACCATCAAACAAAAATTCAAACCCTAACCCTTTTCTCCAGCCAAACCCCAGCATATCCAAATTTCTAGCCATTACCAATAATGTTTCCAAAGCAAAGTCTATAGTTTGCTACAAGTGTCAACAATCTGGACACTTAGCAGTGAATTGTCAATCCAAGAAGCTAGCTGTTCAAATCAATTACTTGGGAGCGAGCAACTGAAGACGAAGACCATGAAGATATGCCAGATTTCGCTGAAGATGATGATGATATCGTTGATGCTTCATATACTTTACTAGGTATGCCAAATCCTCATTCATTATTAATGATGAAATGTTTTGTGCACGATCAAGAAAAGATTGTTTTGCATGATGATGGAAGCACACATGATTTTATTTTCCCAAAGTTGGTAAAAAAATTGAATTTACCTACTGTTCCAACTTAGTCTCGCATAAAGCCTGCATTCTTAGGCATTAGATACAATGGTACACAAGAAGTTCATGATTTAGAAATTAAAATTGGTGATTATGTTGAGCGTAGAAATTTCTTGGTTGTGCCTTTGTAAGCTAGTGATATTATTTTAGGAATGCCTCGGCATCACGAATATAATCCCGACATACATTATTCCACACATTCCATGAAAATTCATTTGAATGGAAAACAAATCACATTACATGGAACACACACCATTGATAATTTTCCCTTGCTTACCTACACATAGGCTAAACGTGCATTGAGAAAAGGTGGTAAATCATACTTAGTATGGGTGAATGAAATTGAAGCTAAGAAAAATCAGATGTATCCTAGGTATGCACAATTTCTTTCACAATTTAAAGATTGTTTTGCTGTTGATTTACCCCCTGGTTTACCACCTACACGTCTCGAAGACCATAAAATAGACTTAATCCCAGGTTCTCAATCACCATGTAAAGCACCTTATAGACACAATTGGATTGAATAGAAAGAAGTACAAGCACAAGTTGAAGAATTGTTGAATTGAGGACTCATTAGACCCAATAGTTCTCCTTTTTGTGCACCTTTCCTATTAGTTAAGAAGAAAAATAATACCTATAGGATATGCATTGATTATCGTGCCCTAAACAATATCACTATTAATAATATATATCTGATTCTTAGGGTAGACAACCTCATGGATAAACTACAAGGAGCCACTATTTTTAACAAGATAGATCTCAAATTTAGATATCACAAGTACGATTGGATACACCTAGCATTTTCAAGTTTATATTTAGAACACAATTTGGTCATTATGAATTTCTTGTTATGCCTTTCGATTTGGCTGATGCACTAGCTACATTCAGTCGTATGATGAATCATATATTTTTGAAGTATCAGAATTGTGTAATTGTTTTCTTTGATGATAGATTGGTTTTTAGTAAGAATGAGAATGATCATTATTAATATCTATATTTTGTTTTCAAATTGTTGAAAGAGAATCAATTATATGCTAACCCTGACAGGAGAGAATTTTTCCAAACTCAAATTGAATACTTAGGTCACATTGTTTCTTTTGATGGTATTTGTGTTGATCCTAAAAAGGTAGTGGCAATTTTGAATTGGCCAATCTCTAAAAATGCGCATGAAATATATTCTTTCTAAGGTCTTGCCAGCTTTTATAGAAAAATTGTAAGAAAATTTTCATTACTTGCATTGCCTTTGATGAAATTGTTAAAGAGAGGTGTTGTGTATCATTGGTTTGATAATCAACAAAAGTCTTTTGATTTGTTGAAACATGCTTTAACACATGCACCTGTTTTGCAATTACTTGATTTTAATTGACCATTCTTTCTAGTAGTCATCACTGATGCTAGCGGATCAGGAATAGGAGTTGTCCTTATGCAAGATTCATATCCCATAGCCTATTCTCATTGCAAACTTAAACCCTATGAACTGAAGTATTCCACATATGATAAATATTTGTTAGCTGTAGTTCAAGCCTTACATCAATGGAAACACTATCTAATGGGATTCAAATTTATGATCAAAACTGACCAACAAAGTATCAAACATCTCCGTAGTTAGCCATAAATTTTTGACCGTCGTATTAAATGGGCTGCTTTCATTCAAAATTTTCATCCACTTATCCAATATCAACCCTGAAGAGAGAATGTTGTTACCGATGCATTTAGTAGAATACCAAGTATCCATAATATTTTCGCTGTATCTTTTGATTCCCTTATTCCTATGAAGGATACATATGACCGTGACCCCAATTTTCAAGTTGATTGGAAAAAATTGGTTGCTAATAAGCAGATTCCAATTGATTCTTTGTCTTATTTTGATGGATTTATGTTTTATGAGAAAAGATTGTGTGTCACTTTTCCATTTAGATCATTTGTGTTGCATGAAATTCATTGTCCTCCATATCAAGGCCATAGAGGTATTATTTCCACTTTAAGAACATTGGTTTGAGATTTTTACTGGCCATAAATGGAATCTGATGTTTCTAGCTTTGTTTCTTAGTGTTTAATTTGTTAAAGAGTCAAGTGACACCATGGTAAGCAATATGGTTTGTTAATGCCTTTACCAATTCCTGAACATCCATGGGAACATATTTCAATGGATTTTATAGCTGGTTTGCTTAACACACAAGCTAACTATGATTTGATTTGGACTATAGTAGATCAATTTAGAAAACAAGCATATTTCCTATTATGTAATAAACATTAACTGTATCTCAAGCTGCACAATTGTTTTTTAAGATTGTTTTCACTAATCACGGTTTGCCAAAAGTTATTATTTCTGATCATGATTCTAGATTCTATAACAATTTATGGACTATTTGTTTGCTAATTTGAATACTAAGATTGATCTCTCATCTGCATTTCATCCTAAAACCAATGGGCAAACAGAAGCTACTAACAATACAATTCTAGATCTCTTACGTGCATACATAATTTCAAAACCACAAACATGGGATACACATTTACATCTACTTCAATTTGCATACAATATTACACCCCACACAGCTACTCAAAAAGCAAATTTTGAAATCATTTATGGACATAGATTGCCTACACTTGTTACATCAGTGTCAAACAAAGTTAAAGCTGCTAATGATATTGCCAATACGCATGCTACTATTTTTGCTGAAGTTAAAGATATGATTGCAAAAGCCCAATAATCATACACTAAACAAGCTAATAAGAAAAGAAAAGCCATGAGTTTCAATGTTGATGAATATGTTTGGTTACGCATTGAAAAGAGAAGATTGCAAAGTGTTGAGAAACACCCTGTTGTTAAATTAGCACCTGGATTTTATGGACCTTTCAAAATAATTCACAAAATCAATGACAATGCATTTAAATTAGAAGTATCCCAACATGTTGAAAAATACATAATACTTTTCATATAGGTTTACTATGACCTTTTAGAGGCCAATTACCTATCCACCCTATCTATGAAAACCCTCTTTTGTTAAAAGAAGAAACTGAAATCCTTGAACTTGAAACTATTCTAGACACAAACTTTATGACCACTATAACTAGCTGTAGATATTCTAGATATTTGGTTAAGTTAAAAAATCATCATGTTGAAGAAGTCGAATGGATGCATGCTCGTGACCTAAGTGCTTACCCCTCACCGCTGTCGTGCCGCTATGTGCTGTGACATTGGTGAACCCGACGTGAAGGTCGGTGTAAGAGAACTCCAAGATGGGGGATTCTTTAGGAGATACTCTACAACAATTGGTGCGTATACTGCAGTAGACTCAGCAACAACAAATCCAAATGTTACAACAACAACAACAAAGGCAAGACGAAGAGAAGATTGATTCCACAGCTATCAAGGCCTTAGAGGAAGTTGGGCATGAATTAAAACAATTTAATGGTCAAAATGTCTTTGTTTGTATTCACTTATATGTTTTAAAAATGCTCTTCTTTGGTGTACCACAACATGCATGGAGCCGTTATTTTGCTAGACTAGCCAAGCATGGTCTTCAAGAAAGAATCCATGGTCTTTTTCAACAAGATGCAGATTGGGCTGCATTCAAAAAAGCCCTACGCGAAGAATTCTTCTTAGAAGACTCTAGCCTAATGACGAAGAAAAGTTTCACTGAATGGGTTGAAAAACCCAACAAAGGTTTAGCTGCAATAGCTCTATACCATGAGTTTGGAAGTAAATTTGGACAACTTGTTGCTGAAGACCAACAAAGTATGGAAGGTCAGAAGATTGAATTATTCCTTAAGGGTGCATATCCCATTCTGCAAGAGAAGCTTGCTGATCGCCTAGAAGATGCTACCTCCGAATCAGGAGTCAAGACTACATGGACAGATGTTACTGATGTAGTTAACATGATTGCTCGAAGAGAGTGGATGCGACTAAGATTGGGCTCTACTTCAACTTCAACAACTCCATTGATGGAGCTTGTTCCACCTTTAAAATCCGCTATTTCTTTGGCTAATCAACCAACTCTTTCTTCTTCTGTTCCTTCTAAAAATGATGTAATGGATGAACTCATTAAAAGCATGTGTGACCTTGATCTGAATCTTACAGAAATTAGTTCCAAAGTAAAAAAGCTGGATGTCAAAGTCGAAGAGCGAGGACGAGCATAAACTCAAAGATCCATGAGAGAAGGCTTTAAGAGGCGTTGTATTTGGTGTGACAGCAACAACATGACAAGAGGGAGTGTTCTGCCTTCTGTGAGGCTGAAGCACAGAAGCTTGTCTTTTGGAAAGACAAAAAAATTCATGCGACTAAAACTAGTCTTCCACTGGAGCCAAAATTTGGCAATGGTGGAATGAAGAAAAGATTAGAAGATTTAGCTGTAAAGAATGCCTATGCAGCAATTGATGTAGCTATCTATGGGCTGCAAATTGAGTCAATAAAATCAAGTTTGAAAGCATGTAAAGCTAATGTGAAATCTAAAGTATGAATGCAGGCACTAGATCAAATGGTACGTGGTAAAGCAACTAAAGAAGATTTGGCTAACGCCAATCAGTATATTCGAGGAATAACTGGTTGGAAAGAACCAGTAGATTCTTTTTTTGCCTTTGCACATTTGGCTGACGTCAATCATAAAGAAGTCTTGATTGAAGAAAAGAGAAGAAGAGAAGATGAACCAGGGCCTTCCTCTTTTGGCCCTCCAAAACAGGTAACTAGAAGAACACTTGAACAACCAAAGCTTACTGAAAATATAACCCCAGAACAAGAGATGGAAGATGCACCATAAACAAAGAAGACCAAAGAAAAGAAGAAAGGCAAGCAGCCAGGCTACAAATTGTAGTCTGACATAGAATCTGCAACCGATCTCAAACGAGTCCTATAAGAATGAATTCTAGGAAGCAAAATTGAATTCACCTTAGGTAAAATTCTTGGAATTGCCAAACGTGAATTCCATGATGTAATTATTAATGTAATCAAAAGAAAAAGACAATATGTTGTTGATGAAGAAACGGTGCATGCTTTTTTGCAATTTCTTCGAGTTTTGTGCAGGATGAAGAGAAGCTGACTTCACAAGGAATTCAACTTGAAGTAGTTAAATAATTAATTGCAGCAATTGAAGCTGAAGATAAAGAAAACATGAATGTAAAAATTAAAGAAGTGAAAGCTGAAAATGTAATGGTCGACTGGTCCAAATCAGTTGGGCAGCCCATCTCTCAAAAAGAAGGCCGTCTATAGCTCATGCATGAGGAAGAAGAGGCTTGGTTCATTCCAAGCAGTCACTACTTCCGTACGCATTGGGCAAGAGCAACAACGGAGATAGTTGTCAAAATTGGAGAAAAAGAAACACCATGTATTGCACTCTTAGACCATGGCTCGGAGATAAACGTCATGGCAATGAGTCTCTATGAAAGTGGCGGACGGCCCATAGATATTGATCCACGTTGGCGAATGAGAGCTACAAACAACTCTTCTGGAGAATTATATGCTGTATGTCCTAATGTGCACGTAACTATTGGAGACATAAAAGACAATTTTCACTTTTTTGTTCAAGACTCTTGTAGTTACCCTATCATTCTTAGGCAACCTTACATTTCTGGAGCCCACTTGGAAACAAAAGCTCTGGATGATGGTTCTTTCTATGCTCAAATCCGAAGCAAGGATAATGATCGAGCTGTCCAATTTCTTACTGTGTGTGTTAGCCATCATCGAAACAGAGATCGACTGCATGATTATCTTGTGCCTCCTAATGCTCGAGAATTCAAGGGTTTTCGGTTGCACTACTATAAAGGGAGGCTATGGTAGTGCATCATGGCTGAAAATGAAGATATTTCGAGCATTTTTTTGGACTGATTACTACTGACACATTGGCTGAAATATATGCAGTTGCTCATGTAGAAAATCAGTCCATAGAAGTGTGTACATTGGATTTTTATCAAACAATTCAAGAATTTTTTGAATAGGAAGACAATGGTTTATTCAACAAGGCTAAAGCACAAGTGGAGACAAAATACAAGACAGTGGATAAGAAAGTCAAACCTATAGTAGTCCCACTGCCTCCTGAAAGTGAAGGGCTCGCTGATAGGGCAGCAAATTAGCCAAGTCTTTGTGATCCTTCCAACATTGGTCTCACAAGTTCACATCTAAAAGTATAAAAGAGCTCAAAATAGGTGAAAGTTCTTTCCTTTCGCCGACTGAAAAACACTCTTTTATGCAAATTCTAATGAAACATGAAAAAGCTTTTGCATTTCAACCAAGTGAAATAGGCTGTGTGGATCCAAATATTGTGGCTCCTATGATCATTTTTACAGTCCCATATGTGCTTCGGAACCTCAAGGCCATTCCCATTCCAAGGGCGCATCTATCCAAATTATTGGAACTTCTAAATGAGAAGATCTGAATGAAGATTTTAGAACCTTCTTCAACACCTTACTCAAACCGATGGTTTACTGTGCCTAAGAAAAATGGATCTTTATGATTCATTCAAGATCTACAGAGCCTGTCAATTGTGTCACAATCCAAAATATTGGTTTGAGTTCAATTGTTGATGAGTTTACTGAAGCTTTTGTAGGTAGAGCAATTTATTCTATGGGCGACCTATATTCAGGATATGACCAATTTTAGCTTTCATTAGAAAGCTGAGACATTACCACAATGAAGACACCTCTTGGATTGGTCCGCATGTGCACTCTACCACAAGGTGCAACAAACTCCGTAGCCCATATGATGAATGCCATGCACAAAGTCTTAAGGGACTTTATTCCACAACTTACTCTTCCATTTCTTGATGATGTACCTATCAAGGTATGTGAAGTCAATGAAAAGAATGAGAAGCTTGACAAAGATGGTTGCAGGACATTTGTAGTTAACGATATTCATGATTGTGATAGGATTTTGACAAGGCTAGAAGAAGTACATCTTACCCTTTCTGGAGCTAAGTCGATTTTTGGAGTAGAAGAAGTCCTAGTGGTCGGTCATCTATGTGGCCCCTATGGATGCAAACCTTCTCCAATCAAGATAGATGCCATTAGCAGAATGCAAGAAAAATGCACAAATGTTTCAGAGGTGAGAAGATTTCTTAGCGCATGTGTATTCTATCTCATATGGATACCACATTTTGCTCATGTAGCCGAAAATCTTTATCAATTATTAAGAAAAAACCAAAGGTTCTATTGGAATAAAGAGCATACTCTCACTATGCGTAAATTAAAGAAGCTATTAATTTTAGGCCCCACTCTCAAAAGGGCTGACTATTCAAATGGTCAACCCATCATCCTTACTGTGGATACAAGTCCCATTGGGATAGGATGGGCTATTGGCTAAGAGGATCTTGAAGGTAACAGGTATGCAATTTGTTTTGGAGCAAAAGTTCTCAATGAACGTCAAAGAAGGTATGCACAAGTAAAAAGGGAATCGTGGGGAGTTGTAACAACATTAAAGTGTGATCGTGAATACTTTATAGGTGCTTTTGTAGTGGTAGAAACTGATTATCTTCCACTATTGGGCATGATTGCCAACTGCTCTACACCCGACATTGCTATGCTAAGATGGATTGCATATATTAAGTCTCTCAACCCTGAATTAAATCATATTGCAGGGAAGGCGAATCCAGTTGCTAACATGCTATCACGTGCAAGATATGACAATGAAGAAGAGTTGATGGAAGAAGATGAAGCTGAAGAATCTATACTTGTTGAATTTCATTCCATGGCTGCTGAAAATACATTTTCACTTACTGCATATACTGGTCCAAAGTTGAAAAAAATAGGATGGTCAACTAAAAGCCAGCATGCTCATTGCATTGCTCAAGTTCTAGTTCATTTCCTTGAAGAAGATTATGAAGAAGATTGGCTAAAGATCGGCCAATATGTGAGTACAATGAAGAAGAAGGAGACTTGGATTGATGAGGAGTTCAAACATATCAAGAGGAAAGCTTATGACTTTTTTCTTAAAGAAGGACATCTATGGAAGCACGCAAAGAAGAAGAAAGAAGTGCCTATTCGAGTTTTAGGTAACAAAAGATTGCAACAACAGGTAATGAAGGAATTTCATGAAAGCTTGTGGGCTAGCCATAGAGGCATACGGGGAACCTTTAGTAAAGTCAAAGAAAAATATTGGTGGCAAAACATGTATCGGGACATAGCACATTTTGTTGAAACTTGTTATGTGTATCAAAGGTATTCTATGGTCAAGCATCGATATGGGTTACAACCAACTTATCCTTTGTCTATACATTATAGATGGATTATTGATCTTATAACCATGCCTACAGGAATATGGAATATGCGGTATTTAGTGCTTGCAAGAGAGGATCTAACCAATCAAGTTGAAGGCAAAGCCTTAACAACCAAATCCACTCAAGCTGTTTGTTGTTTTTTGCTTGAAGAAGTGTTTTGTAGATATGGTTGTGTGGGTAAAGTAACTGCAGATAGAGGAGAGTTGGATGCTGATGAGGCACGCAACTTCTTTGCTCAATTGGGTATTAAGTTGGCTTTAACATCATCCTACAGCTCTGAAGGCAATGGAAAGAGTGAGAGAGGTCATCAACCTATTCTCAAAGCTCTAGCAAAGTCTTGTAGAGGAAAGATCAAAGAATGGCCTAAAATGCTATCTTTTGCATTATGGGTTGACCGGACTACTTACAGTTCAGTGATTGGCTATATGCCAGCTGAACTTATGCATGGACAACAACCAATTATACCAATTGAAGAATCTATTCTCACATGGAGTCTTCTACCTTGGGAGAAAGGCATAAGTAGAGAAGAGTTGCTGACTTTACGCATATGGCAGCTAGAAAGAAGGCCTGAAGATGTTCAAGCAGCTATTGAGAAGCTAAAGACAGCAAGACTAAAGAACAAAAGAAGATTTGATAAGCAACATCAACTTCGGCCAAGAGCAATTCAAGAAAATGACTGGGTGCTTGTCTATGATAGCAGCCTAGACAATCAATACAGTGCTTCTAGGAAGATGGTGAAGCGTTGGTTTGGCCCATATGTGGTACAAGTCGTTCATGACAATGCCACATATTCATTGGCTAAATTGGATGGAGCAACCATGAAGATACCCATAGCTGGAAAAAGAATCAAGCTCTTCAAACAAAGAGAAAGTTCAGCATATGAGCTAGAAGACTTGAATATAATTCAAGAGCATGAAGACATAAAGGAAGAAGAAGAGGCAGAAGACGAAGACATTGACATGGCAGAAGATACTTCTTCTGACACTGAAAATCCATAAGACTTTGGCACATGCCAGAGGATGTGTAGGTTTGGAGGGGGTGGATGTCGTGCCGCTACGCGCTGTGACACCGCTCGCTCCACATTGAGCTAATAGCAATTGAGGACAATTGCTATCCCACCTCGAGGGTATGATGCCAGGAGGCATATTCCACAGTGGATTTTGTGAGGTTTTTCGGTGGATTTCGTAAAACTAGAGGCATAATCCACGATGGATTTCATAAAACTATATATATTTGCCAGGGCTCGTACACAAGGTGGATTCCTTGTGCAAGAAGTTGATGGGGACGCTTGTCCTTTTTGGGTGCTAGATTAATTTAATGCGAATGTGGGTGATTCCATAGCGGGTGATTCTGCAAAATACATATTTAAATTAATGAGCATTTATGAGTTTAGAGTGCACTCGTATTAAATTAAGGTTAGGACAAAGTTCCAACCTATTTATTTATTTTGTAGTTGAAGACTACTAGGTATTCACTTTTGTGGATTTTATCTTATAATTTTCTAACAATTGTGAATGCTTCAGTTGATGTGTAGAGCAAGCACTGGTAGCATTGGGAAGCATCGGGCGATAGGATATATTCAGATTATTTAGAAGAATTATAATTTTTGATGGGCACATGTCTTATCACTAAAGGTGTGGCATCAATATTTATTTAGGCACGCTTATTTATTAAAGCACTTGACAAACATTTATTATTTTGTATGCGCATAGGTGCTCGATTTTAATATTTCATTATTGGACATTGTATTTGGGTACAACTCAATTTTTGGACACCCAAATGCTTTACTCTTTGTTTGGGCAAAAGCAAACACAAAAGCCACAAGTATGCTAATTGTAAATTGGGCTATTTTGAAGCTTGGAGATTAATAAATTTATAAATACATGCCTTGTGAATCACTCACACAAGGCATGGGGGAAGATTGCACCTAATTTTTCTTTTTGTCTCATGTCGTGCAAACCTTTCTTCTTGCTTTATGAGCTTTTGTAGAGTTCTTTGTTCTTGGGGACCTTCCGGCACTCACTATGCGCGCATAACAGCATCCGATTTACGCACTAGCTTGCCTCACTAGGAAACTCTTTCCAATCTTTTCAAGCAAATGGAGTCCCAGACTAGTTGATAGAAACCCAAAAAGTGGAAATTTCCTCTTTGCAAGTTTAGTTGAGTGAAGCAAAAGCTTAAGTAGCTACTGCCAATGAAGCTAATAATGACCATCTTTTTCAAGAGATCCAAGATCTTAAAGCTTTAATTGCTGCCCAAACAGTGGAGTTACAATCAACCAAATGTACTGTTGAGCCTCAAAATATCAAGATCATGGAATTAAAAGAACATTTGGCTCAACTACGCTCCATTCCTTCAAGTCCCAATGTACCATTAATACACTCTTTGTCAGCTACTACAAACTTGGTTGCTCTTCAACGTCAAGCTACCTTGTGTCCTTTGTTCCAAGCTAAAGTGGAAAGACTTTAGTCTAGAATGGATATTTTGTGGTCTTATTTTGAGTAGTTTCTAGAATATATCTTGCTAAATTATTCCTTCTTTGTACATTATCAACAACAAAAGCTGGATTTTTACATGAAGCTGTCCACTATGGATTTACCTTTTCCAAAGGGGATGGATGGGGTGGTGCTTGGTCTTTAGATCTTTTAGCTAAAGTAGCAAGAATGGTTTTTGTGGATTCATTCATACCAGACACCATGCTGATATGTTATATCTATCTTAGAGGTGATCTTTTAAATTCTTGATGATGAGGATATGTCTTAGTATGTGGGGGATAACCTTGCAAGTTGTTCTCTATATTAGACAATTGAAGTTAGAGATGGATGAACTTTTTCAAACCTATACTTTTAAGGTGGATGCATGTCTTGAGGTGTCTTCGCATTTCATGATTGAGTTTGAGGTATTGAATCAGAGATAATTTAAAGCTTATGCATGATTACAATCTGCTAACCAACTAAGGGAGGACCTTTTAGCCCATATTTCTAATCAATTTCATTTTGATCCCTCTTTCTTTGAATCTTATAATTGCCGTTCTATTCTAGGTTCATCAGTGCCTTCCCTTACTTATTATCAATAGATGGCTCACAAATTGGATTCTTATCTATCATACTTAAAACAACTTCTCGTGTTATTTTCCCTCTTCTTTTCCAACCACAAGATGCTCCTCACATTCCTATTTTTACTCATTGCCCATTTATTATCAACCGTGTTTTCTCTCCTACTCCTCCTTGTCCTACACCATCTTCACACTCCTTTCCACCTTTCCAATCTATTTCCTAATCCCTTTCTTGTCAGATTTAGTAAAATTATCCAAATCTCCATCTTTAATATTTTCTTCTTTTTATGACTTTTCTTATCCATCACTTCATCCCTTAATACTTGTTTCGCTTCCTCCATCTACCTCTTTTATTCCTAGGCCCCCTCACTTGGTTAGTAGCCACTCTAGTTTAGATCTCCAAATACAAAGATGAAGAGGTTGGAATGAGATTGACTCATTAACAAGACCTCAAATTAATCAGCATGTAATTCTAGGGGATTGGCAGACTCCTATCCAAGCTTAATGTAAAAACTAAAAGAATTATTTTAAATGCAAATTTTATATTTTTTAATGTTTAGATAAATTTTAAAAGCAAAAAGAGTTATTCCTAATGCAACTTTCATCTTTCCAATGTTTACATAATTTATAAATGCAAAAAGAAATATCCTTCATGCAACTTTTCACCTTTCCTAAATATTTACACAATTTGTAAATGCCAAGGAATTTATTCTTGATACAATTGTTTGTTTATAAGAAACTTAAGATAATTTACTGAATGCAATATTATGCAATTTATCTTAACTTCAAATTATACCATTTTAATTTAATAGTCTTTCCGTATTCTATCATTACGTTCCTAGCCATGTATTGTATGAATGTTAATTTGCAAAGGAACTTGGTCTTGTATCACGTGTGATGGCATGTTGACCACGTTTGTGACCACATTGGTAGCTCCCGCACTCCTCACACTAGAATATCTCCTCTTCGGAGCCATTGCGAGAAGGCGTTTATAGCACTAGCTTCAAGCTCTGATAGTCTTGAACTTTAGACAATTTGGTGGCTCCTTGCAAGATTGTGACTTCGCAAGGAGAAGAAGGACTTGTGTCGAAGTACTTGTAGGCGGGAGTGGTGCTTCTCTTGTGGTTGGGGATGATCTCCTCTTGCTCCTTCATCTCACTCCCTCTCTTTCTTCACTCTCTTCCTCTCTATCTTTCTCTCCTTATCTATTCCTTCCTTTCTTCCTCTCTACTTTCTCTCTTTTCTCATTCTCTTTCTTTATTTCTCTCTACTCTCTCTCTTCCCCTCCTTCTCTCCTCTTTCTTATTCACCTCTTCTACCCTCTTCCTCTCTTCTTCTCTTCTCTTCTTCTTCACCCCTTCTACTCTTCTCCTCTCTTCTTCTCTCTGTCTCTGTCTCTGTCTCTGTCTCTGTCTCTCTCTCTCTCTCTCTCTCTCTCTCTCTCTCTCTCTCTCTCTCTCTCTCTCTCTCTCTCTCTCTCTCTCTCTCTCTCTCTCTCTCTCTCTCTCTCTATAGTAGCAACAACTAGTGCATAGGGTAAATAGCATAAGACTAATGCTAAGCTAAGGCTAAGGCTAAGGCCTTAGCCTATCGGTCTACTCAAACTTCATGGAGTGCTCCCTCCCTCTCATTGCGATGAGTAGTTTTGTGTTAGATTAGTCCAAGGTGGATGGTGGCATGGAGGCTTTAGCTATAATGCATAATGAAAGGCACCATCCGGATGATGACATTTGATAGGACTGAGGGGTGGCAATGGCCTAGTAGTTCATTTTCAATTGATTTCCTAGTGGCAATGACCTAGCAGTTCATTTTCGATTTATTTTCTCCTTTTCCTTTGCACTAAGTTTCTTTTAACCTTAGAAATCCACCCCCCTCCCCTCTTAATCCCCCTTCACGTGCGGTATTGGTTGATTACAATTTCAAGATGGTAAAATGTTGAAATGGAACTCTACTAATTAGATTTGTTAAATGCAGGAATGAAATGGCTCTAATAGGATTGGTGTTTCTAAAATTTAATATGTTTCTTTTGCTTATATTTAGTGTTTGATACCCCTTTATAGATGTCTTACAACTTGAGACCCATTTAGAGGCCTAATACTTCAACTCTCCATCAAATATTGAAATTCACTCTTTCTAAAAGCCTAGTTATTCATTTGCGAAACCAACCATTAAGTGCCAAACTATAGCATTTTCATTGCAAATGTAAACGTTAACTATTAAGAGTCACTTTGAGAAATTGACATTAGGGGCCAATATAACAAAGTCCCACATATGTTAACATTGGTATTGCAACTACATTTAAGTAGAGAAATGACTAAGGTCGAATTTGACAGGCAAGGCTATGTTGCTTTCATAAGAATAAGTGCAAAAACATATTCATGGTACTATAGAAAACTTTATTAGTGAGCAAAGAAAATCAATACAATGAATGCTTCTATAAGTTGAATACATTGAAAAAGTTGGTTCTAGATAGCTGGATGTGTTAACCTAATTCATGCATGGTAAAAAACAATGTACACATCACGTCAAGACTTTAGAGTCAATTAGAATCCAAGTGGGGAGGATGCAAAATACTTGTATGATAGGCTTGGGCACAAGCAAGTCTTAACATCTAGCATTAAATTGACAAATGCCCATTGTACATTTTTTCCAACTACATGAGTTATGGAGGCTTGGGATTGAAAATTGATTGAGGTATAGCAAAGGGTCCAACCATAGATCAACCATCCACCTTTCATATTCTGTACTTGGATCATTGTCTTGAGTTTTTGGGCTTTGTTCTTATGCATTTCTAAACATCCTTTTGCACATTATTTGTGAATGTGTTCACTAAGTGACATGTAGTGTCAAATAAATTGAAGATTTTTCATAAAAGACTTTCAAAGGATTGACTCCACATGATTATGTGTAGATGGCTTACAACTCTTGACCCTTTGGAGACCTAACACTTTAATTCTCCAAGGAATGTTGAAAATTAATGTTTCTGAAGGCCTAGTTATTCATTTGTTAAGATGACCATTAAATTATTGAAATAGTTGAAGGTATGTAAAAATTACACGGTGCAGTGAACAGAATCTGACAAAGAGATAGAGAGTACACAACAGATAAGAGGAGAATTAAAAATTCTTTAGCTCCAAAAAATTGATACAAAGATGGCTCTATCTACTCGTGCGTTTCCAGTGTGAAGCTTAGATGGCGATCTAGATAGAAGATAGGTGAAGAGCTTAAGGATAGTTGGAACAACTTTGACTGGGTGAAAGATAGATGATTGATGGCTGTGAAGGGGTTTAGCTTTAATAGCCTATGAAGGGGGTCATGATGGATGACCTTCCATATGCACCTGTGTCTATTGACCTTCCATGTGCACATGTGTTTGTTGACCTTCCATGTGCACATGTGTCTGTTGACCTTCCACGTGCCTGTTGACCTTCCATATGCACATGTGTCTGTTGACCTTCCATGTGCACCTCCACTAGTTGGCTAGGGAATATTTCCTTTACCGTTGACTAGGGCCCCTAATAACTCCCTTACCCTGCAGCTTGATGCAATGTGCCTCAAGTTGCTACCAGCTTAATTACTCCGTCTAACCCAAAGATTAGACCCAAAACGGTCAGCTTTTTGCCATTCGGTCACATAGACCTCATTTGACATATAAGTCATGACTCAACCAATATCCGGGCTCACATATGGCTTCTCCTCATAATGGGGGCCTTACAACTTTGAGCACCATGGATCATTGGGAATGTTAGTCATGAGGTATGATAGTAGTCTAGATTCTACTTTTCAAACTAAATTCCAAGTCAGATGGGAAGGACCCTTTATGATCAAGTGGAATTTTAAAATGGTACTTATTTATTACAAGATCTAGATGGGATGATTCATAAAATCATGATCAATGGGTTCCACCTCAAGAAATACATTTATAGAATCATGTAAACACACATGTTGTAAGTAGTTATATACAAGTCGTAGAGTAGCTTGTTATGGTTAGCACTTTTGGACAATTTTGGTATTTTGAAATTTGTGTTAATGAGAGAGTTTCAAATGATGGACTGCATGCTCAAAGTGTATTTTCACACCTAATGAGGATCCCTACCAATTTTGGTAGCTAATAGAGCAAGTATATGTGAGATATGCACTCTAGAATCTTGATATCTATAGTAGATTGCATGCAAAAATGTAAAAGTGCAGATTGTGCAGAGGTTTTTTGGGGTTGAAATATTTGGATTTTGACAATGATGTCTTCTAACAAGTGGTATTGGGATTAGAGCTACAACTTTTCTTTTAAAACTTGGCAATCCAAGCTAGGGATTAAAAGTTATGAGCAGTTTTGTGCGGAGGTATCTTTGTCAAAGTTGGTTTGGATTTTCAAATAAAGGTTTGTTCACACTTTGTGTTCCAAGCCAAGGGGGGGGGGGGGGGATGGGCTAATTATGGTGTGTAAAAATGGTAACCATGGGTATATCACTGCATGCGAATAGACTGGACAAGTAGTGAAAATGCTGCTCATTTAAATTTTCAATGCTTATCCATGGCAGGAGTCATATTAATGGATGGGAGTCTTAAGTGGTAACCTGCATGTTTGCCACATGGTTTTTTTCACTTAGTTTTGAAGTGCATTATTGCTACAAGAAGTGCAAACTTGTTTATAAGATTTCCAGTACTCCTGATGCAATATTTGGAATCTTGGATGGAATTTTTAAGTGTTGAATGGCATGTTTACCACTTCGTATGGGAGAGGAACCTTAATAATAAGGAAAAAACATGGGAGATGTTGAAGGAGTGGAAAAGCATAGTATAGCAGGAGAAGAGATCAACAACAAGTGATAGAAGATTGCGTGGTTTTTAGATTTGATGGTGATGAGAGGAAGAATGAAGTTGTGGAATGAAATTTGTTGTCTTTGTTCTTTGACTACAACAATAAGGTTTTGCTTTTAGCCTCTTTTTTCTTTTCTCCTACTGAAAGAAGCATGGTGAGTGTAGTCTTTTGTTAGAGGTGGTATTGCCATTAAGAGAAATAGCTAGAGGCTATTTCATTTTGAGTTGTTGATGGTGTATCTCACGCATAAGTGGGCCTACATCGGTTAGTAAAGGAAAATAAGAGTTTTGGTGATTGAAGAACTAGTATATTGCAAATATTGTGTAATGCTATTGAAGGCCTAACATATGACTTGAGTTAATAGAAAATTTTAAGGATTCACAATAGTAGAAGTTATGAAATTATAGGCTTATTTTGGAATGGAAAGACATTTTCATGTGGCTATATTTCATGCTCATGAAATAGAAGTTTTCTATAGGTCCTAAAGTTTTGTGAGTCTTGAGAGCTCTATTGCATTTTATTAGACAAAAATATAATGAAATACATTCTTGTGCAAGTTGGTATATAGTCTTACAGCAATACACACCACTCCACAAGAAGTTTCAAGGTTTTATACTGTTTATATGGGAAGAGCATGCTAAAATATTTGCTTTGTAAACTCCATAGCATTCTACATTACACATAGTGGCAAGCACCTACATCAACATGTAGCAGATCCATTCCTAAAATCATCTAAGAAGGCCCTCATAAAATCCATCAAATAGGGGCCAAATATCTCCTATATGACGTGATAAAAGGATGTGGGAGCATTCTTCAAGCCAAACCACATCACTATGCATGCAAATACTCCCTAGGCTATAATGAGGGTGACCTTAGACTAATCCCTTGTGGCCAATTGGACCTGATTGTAAGCACTGAAGTAATCTATAAGAAAATACATTTTATAACTTTGCAAATTCATTCGGCGGATTGTCTAAATAGGGTAAAGAAAATAGATCTAGAATAGTGGCCACATTAAGATTTTGGTAATCCACAAACTTCTGCAATTTCTTGTTCTTCTTAGGACTACTTTTTGAGTGGATTTAACTATTGGAATCCTCTTATAGAGACTTCGAACGTGGGTAATGTAATCAAAGATCTCCTATTTTTCTTTTTGATTGATGTTTCTGAGTTTGACAATCAAATTGTTTGCATATTCCACTTCAGAGAATCTGTAATAAAGAGGTCCTTAAGGGTGTCAAAATCATTGCATTCAACATAATCAACAATAGTGAACCAAGTGCATAATTTTTCTCCTAGGCAAAAATAAAAAGCTTATGGGCATTTCCAAGTATCTTATAGGTTACTATCCTCATAGACCTACTCAATTTGCTTTATGAAGTTGTAAGGCTTGTCTACTGCCTTGTACTTTTTGATTTGTTTTGTGACTATCAGGATTTTTCTTTAGATCCCGGTGTGTTAGGTATTATCCCCATTCTAGCTAGGATTGATTTTAGCTAGAAATTCTCTAAGAAGGATCCCTAGGTCATTAGCATTTGAGCTTGAGAAAATGGCCGCTTTCTCTTCTTGTGCATCGAAGGTTTTGATGATACCAATGAGATAAGGTAGAATCTCAAGTGCCCTTGTTGAGAAGACAAATTTCTATGCTTCTAGGATTTGCCAAGTGATCATAGTGTGTTGGTCACTTAGGGTGGAGATGTTTGCCACCTACGTAGCCCTCGTTGGCTATCAAGGTACATTGACACTAGTATCATATCACATGTCTACCTTGTCAGATATGCTCAATTTCCCACCCTCATAAGGTGCCACCAATGATCCATGGTGCTCAAAGTTGTAAGGCCCCCATTATGAGGAGAAGCCATATGTGAGCCAGATATTGGTTGAGTCCTGACTTGTATGTTAGATGAGGTCTATGTGACTGGATAGCAAAAAAGGTGACCGTTGTGGGTCTAATCTTTGGGTTAGACAAAGTAGTTAAGATGGTAGCAACTCGAGGCACATTGCATCGAGTTGTAGGGTAAGGGAGTTATCAGGGGCCCTAGCCAACAGTAAAGAGAATATTCCCTAGCCAATTAGTGGAGGTGCACATGGAAGGTCAACAGACACATGTGCATATGGAAGGTTAATAGACACATGGACACATGGAAGGTCAACATACATATGTGATTATGGAAGGTCAACAGACACCACGTGCACATGTAAGGTCAACAGACATAGGTGCATATGGAAGGTCATCCATCATGACCCACTTCATAGGCTATAAAAGCTAAACCCCTTCATAGCCATCAATCATCTATCTTTCACCCAGTCAGAGTTGTTCTAGCTAGTCTTAATCTCTTCACCTATCTTCTGTCTAGATCTCCATCTAAGCTTCACAATGGAAGCACACGGGTGGATAGAGCCATCTTTGTATCAGTTGTTTGGAGCTAAATAAAAATTTTATTATCATCTTATCTGTTGTGTACTCTCTATCTCTTTCTTAGATTTTATTCATTGCACCGTGTAGTTTTTACATGGTATCAGAGCCCAACGGGCTCTTGGGATCAAAGAGTGTACAAGAGGCAAAGGCTTCAACAGCAAAGAGGAACAATGTTGTCTTCTAGAAGCGATTTTGGTGCATTAGGAAGTGGTGCAGAAGGTGGTGTTTTTGTAGTGGCTATTCAAACATTGAGGATTCATCCACCAACCTTTAGTGAAGACAAGTTAGATGGTACAAACTACATCTTGTGAAAGTTTAAAATTACAACTATCCTTGATTCTTATGATCTTTTGGAGACTGTGTTGGGGACTGACGTAGAATCACAGCCTACCCCTGACCCATCAAATTCTAGTGTGATGATTCCATCGAATACAAATCTTCTGCGAGCTTGGAAACGAAGGAATGTAGATGCATTGTGTGCCTTAGTTACAAGCTGTTCTGATAGTGTTCTGACTTTGATTCAGCATACAACCAAAGCATTAGAGGCTTGGAATGTACTGAGGAGTCAGTATGAAATGCGAAACCAAACAAGGATTTAAAACTTGGAGAATCAACTAGTAGTGGAGAAGTTTGCTGAAAGAGAGACGACTGAAGCATTCATCACTCGAATTAAGAATCTACGCAACCAGGTGGTTGGCACTGGGATACAAAAGACTCGCGTGAGGAGCTAGCTTGGAGGTGTCTTTGGTTTCTCCACAAAAGTTTGATGGACTATTAACTGCCCTTAATACTTAGGTGAGACCTCAAGCTTTGACTTTTGAGGAGTTTTGTGCATTATTGATGGAGGAGGAGTTGAGGCTCAAAGTCCAAGAAGGAAGCAACAATGGAGATGCTGCATTCTCTGCCAATGCAAAAGGCAAAGGTGATTCCTCCACCAAAAATGATGGTGACAAAAAGAAGAAGGGCAATAAGAAGAAGTTTCAAGGAGAGTGCTTCTACTGCAAGAAGAAAGGACATGCAATCGCAAATTGTCGTGTCAAGAAGGCAGATGAAAAGAATGGTACCCTTAAAAGTAAAGGAAAAGAGACAGCCAATATGATTGAAGCAGAGTTTGAGTTATTCATGGTGACCGTTGAGAAAGTGTGCTCCTCGGCGCAAGAAGAATCTACCATTGACTCATGGGTATTGGATAGTGGGGCCTCCCATCACATGACCAACAAGAAAGGTCTATACAATTCTATGCAGCCTCCACAAGAATCCATCACTATGATGGTTGGAAATGATGCAAAATGCCCTGCTACGGGCACAAGTACTATTCCTTTTGTTGGCATGAAAGGTTTGGACACATTAAATTTGCAGTGTTGAAGGAGATGCACAATCAAGGTATGGTTACTCACCTACCTGCAGTGAGACTGAATGGACGGAACCATGTGAAGCTTGTATGATGGGCAAGCAATAGAGAATAGCATTTCCATAGGAAAGCAAGAATAGAGCACATGCTCCTCTAGAGTTGGTGCATGTTGACTTGTGCGGTAAGATGCCTATATAGGCCTTTGGGGGATCTTTTTATTTTATGTTGATTGTCGATGAAGATATGGGTGTACTTTCTCCGTGATAAGGCTCAAGCTTTTGGTGAGTTTAAAGAATGGCTAAAACTTGTTGAGAATGAAACAATGAAAAGTGTGAAGAATTTTAGAACAGATGGCGGTGGTGAGTTCAACTCAAAGGAGTTTGAAGACTTTTGCAAGAGCAAAGGGATCAAGCGTCAATTGATGACGCCTCACACACCTCAGCAGAACGGTGTTGTGGAACGCAGGAATCACATCATTGTGGAGATGGAAAGATGCATGCTAAAGGCCAAGGGATTGCCTAACCATTTTTGGGATGTTACTGTTAATATTGTAGTCTACATTCTAAATCAGAGCTACACAAAGGCTCTCAAGGGAAAAACACCTCATGAGGCTTAAATTGGTAATAAACAATCTGTCTCATATTTCAAAATTTTTGGATGTGAATGTTATTCACATGTTTCAGATGAGAAGAGAAACAAGTTAAAACCAAAAAATAGAAAATGTATCTTCTTGGGATAGTGATGAGCAAAAGGCTTACAAATTATATGACCAAGAGGCAAAGAAGATCATCGTGAGCCATGATGTGGTGTTCAAGGAGTAGCTGCATACAATGGAGGAGGAGAAGGCAAGTTCTTCCACCTTATCATCAAGCGAAGAAGTAGTCCACTATGAACCTGTTCCGAGAGCTATCCCTATCCTTAAGGAGGAGGAATCATTATCTTCAAATGATGAGGAAAAAGTTCGCCAACTTGACATCACCCCATCGGAAAAGCCATTGCCGCATTGGGTGAAGCAAATCTATGACAAAAAACATGGAGTTCCAAGAGGAACACCAAGGAAAAGGGGATTCTACTACAAGAAAATATATCTTGTAACATCAACAAGCTTTTATTTCATTCTTTTGATGACCAAAACAAAGAAAACGACAATTCTTCACGCTGCAACATAGTAGATATCTCCCACGGATTTGATAGAATCAACCATAATCTTCAACATCTTCATAAAATCCATCAATAAAACAAAGAACACAAAATAACACACCATTTTTGAATGGGAATCAATCACATAGTATTCATCTTCAATGTCTTCATAGCTTTCTCTCTCAATCTCTCATATAGAGATACACTGTTTTGATAGAATTGGCTATCTCTGGCCCTCTCTCTCTCTCTCTCTCTCTCTCTCTCTCTCTCTCTCTCTCTCTCTCTCTCTCTCTCTCTCTCTCTCTCTCTCTCTCTCTCTCAATAGAACATCATCTCCTCACTATAATACTCTAATAATGACTCTCAATAATCCTTCTTAGGTCATGGATGCACCTCCCAAGAGGTATGTCTGGTGTGAAGAGGCACCAGAGCCACTACAGTGTCTCTTCATAGCTCACTACTGTCACAGTCCTTCAGTCTTCTCTTTAGTCTTCAACATCTGCTTCTTCCATTTGTTTTAGTTCTTTTGAACTTAGATTCATCCTTTTCAAAAGTTAGAAAACTTTTTCAAAGTCACACATATATTCTACACAATACTTACAAAATATCTACAAAATAGTACAGAATAGGAACAGAGAGATATAGAGCAGAGACAAAGGCTCTACAAAAGGTTTACAGAGGGTTACAGAAGGTCATTAGAGAACATCAAATCCTTATAACTCATACTAAAACCATTTCAAACTATAAAAAACTATTCAATAAGCTTTTAAAATATTTCAACCTTCATGAGTCATCAATCCATGCTTCATACAGAAGAAAATTAGCACAAAATAGAAGCTATACAAAAGGTATCAGAACCAATCAGAACCTCAACAGAACCTATCAGAACATCAGAGAACCTCATATTTCCACTAAGAATCATCATGAGCTTCCGAAACATAATCAATATCATCCAAAACACTCTCAAATACTTCCATTAAAAACCATACATAACTCTAAATCCATAAAAAATCAATCATTCAGACCTATAAAATAAAAAAAATCAGTACAAAAATTCAGTCTTTTTCCACTCTCAACATATCTCCACACTTAGAAAGGAAGCGTCCTTGCGACCTAAGGAAAAGAAAAATATAAATTCACTAAAGAGCTCAAGTTAATCTTTTTCAGTATCTTCAATAATCTTGCCAAACCACGACCCCAACTTATCACCTATATCTCATAGAAAGAATACTTCTAAAGGAAAACTTTGTTATTCATTAACACATCCGATAAACAATATAAAGTTATAGAAAATTTGTAAAGGATATAAGAGGTTTCTTCTTCATCATCTCGAACTATCCAACCAGCATCACCATCACTGCAATTCTCCAAAAATGTATCTCTCGAAAGCAAATCGAATAGACAACCACCACGATCTCATCAGATAATATTAACCCACAACACAAACACTAAACACAAAACAACCATTTGAATGACACCTCCAAAAAGAGATATATATATATAATTAAGAATCATCCAAAATACATTGCAAAGGCATCAATGAAGGTGATCCCTTTTGAAGGCTTGGTGATTAC